>NW_027466092.1:2410000-3010000 GCF_046127955.1 Nelusetta ayraudi
AACTAACAGACAAACTAATTTAGGGAGGCAGCACTGGCTTGGTGTTGGTCTTGAATGCAGTCGTTTTTTATATATCTCATAATATAATAAAAGTTCCTCTTGGCTGCAGGGAAGTAACTTGCATTAGTAATCGACAACGTGTCATTGAAGTTGGTCCGTAAGTGAATGCAAATTGCTGCAACTGTCCTTATTCATAATGAAACCAATTGTGCAAACCTGTTGCTTTGAAACGTTTGAAACTTTGAAAACTGAAACTTTGCCAGACTTTGACACACTGGTGAACTACAATGAACTAATGGGAACAACAAAATACATTGATGAATAAACACATACATAAATAAGAGCCATACAATTATAAATGTGCACTGAAATAAACCAATACATTATGTTTAAAATAAACAATTTTTTTTTGATTGATCAATTTGTAAATACATTTACTTCCACAATTTAGACACATTACTTATCTAATTTTTGCAACTTTAGCCGTGGGTGTATGATCTCTATTTGTTTTGTCTATATAAAAAAGGGAAATAAAAAGAGAAAAGGGATTAAAGACTACGCAACATAGTTCAGAAGCAGAACAGCACTACTACACACACCTGCAGGCATCCTTGGATGCAACACGTACACCAAGAACGTTTATTTTAAAAAATAATTTATTTTTATGCGGCATACACAACATTAACAGTACTACTGGTTGCATCTTCAGACTCTAAAAATTACAATATGAGTTTATGAACTTGCATTTGTTTTAACAAAACCAACACTACATACGCTGTGGTTCTGACATCAGAGGTTCCTTAAAGCTGCGCTTATCAATATTCTGTTCTTATCGTTGATATTTATAAATGTGCAAAGTATCAAATTTAAAAACCCAGGAACCTTTTGTCATTTCAAACTCTCACCTCATGAGACGTCAAAACAGTTTGCAAGATTGCAACGACTACACCTGGCTCTGTCGCCCCCAGGTGGCCAGTTTTGTTATTTTTGTTTGTTTATTTATTTTTCTTTTCAACGCAGCTTTAGCATTTAGATACAAACACGCAGGCTGCCAGATTCAAAATCAATAGTCAACCCTGAGTGTTCAGGTAAAACCTGAAAACTAAAACTTTTTTTTAATTTCTTGATAGGCATGAAGCCTTGTAACTAATGCAAACATGGTTGAATTCAGTTTGAGAGGCACTGCACACAGATTTGGTTCATGCTGCCCAGCAAACATGCAACACAGCTGTAAAGTTACTTTTAAAAGTTTAAATGACAATATTTTATGCAGATAAAAAACACTTCTCACACATCTTTTTTTTCCCCCTCACACAAATGTAACAAATTTCCAAATAAAGAATAGAACTTCCACTGTAGATCACCATTTAGCTCCAACTCTGCCTTTCAACTTCTCCTTTCTTCTTCTCTGTCTCTGTTTATGTCGACACAAAATTCAGGTGGCTGATCTGTCTGGCCATGCATCCATGACACAGTGTGTGGCCTTAACAGATCCACTACTTGATGGAACATATAGTATTAAGAATAAGGACTGCCCCCAAAACCATGCCTCCTACATAATGACTGAACAGCTCGGTTTCAATTAACCCACAACGTTTGTCTCATAACACAGGGGGTTAAAAAAGCCTCTCAACCAAGGCTGTACAGCAAAGCTTATACAAGACGGAATGAGTTGTAATTTTGATGGGACGTGTACAGCATTTGTTCCTCCTCATGTAAAACCATTCTTCATACTTTTTTGCAGTTGTCGCAACTTTAACGGCAAAGACAAGGAGTACGAATAGGGATCATAATATGGTGTCAGCAAACTTGACACTGGTTGAATTTCTACGCAATTCAGATGTGTTGAAAAACTATTTTGTGCATCAGCAGAAATCGTAGTGCAATGCAATTTTTGCAGAGACTCTCGGCTGTTGCAAAATACTTCAGATTTTTCTTTTTTGACAATCAGCCTTATCAGCAAGATGTACATTTAAAGACAAGAGTTCAACTGATAGAGCCTAAATGCAAACAAAGACTGTTTACCTTCAAGCTTTTCCAGTTGAACTGTTAGTCATGCATTGACTTTAGATCAGATTTTTGGACCAATATCAGTATACAAATAAAACAAAACAAAAGCACTTCTGTAAAACAATTAAAAAAAAAAAGAAAAAAAGAAGTGTAGCAGAGTAGCTAATGTTTGACTGCATCCCAACGGTTAGTTTAATAGATACACTCAACAGGTGTGTCTCCAAATAGCATACTTCCATTAGTATGTCTCAATGCAGAAGTTGTGGGTGCACTCAGCCGTTATGCACTTCAGAAGATCTAGTTCCTAAAATTGTTCGAAAGAAAAGATGACAATTTGTCCTCCATAAACCTAATGGGCTCCACAATGTTAATAACTGATTGAAATGTGCCCTCAACACTCGATAGCTTGCAGATGCTAATGTCAGCTAGCAAATCATCATATCAAAGTTCATGCCTTGGCCAGGTCCCTACGAATGGTGTTTTTGGATGTTTCTAGGGAACCAGCATTCCACCTTCAAGGTCTTTTGGACCACTTTGAGCGTGTGGATCATACTTGTGGAACACACAATTTCACACTTCTCTGTGCAAATGCAATTTGAGGCCAATATAATATGCATTTTAGTATAGAAGTATGCAATTCAGGACACACCAAACGACTGGCACTACACTTGTTTTCGTGGCAGTCTCACTATCACAAACAATTCTTCCTAGAACAAATTTAGAATAAATATATTCCCCTCTTTTCTTTACATTTTGCAAACAACTTTTTTTTAAATAAAATGTTCAGTTCCTCACTATGATGCAGTTTGTTCACTTACACAAACAGAAGTTTTTTTCTGAGTTTGTAGTCGAGTCCAACCTCCGCTCCTCCAACTCCATTGATCTACTTTTGGCTCTTCGTTGTGAATGAGCGACAGCGTCATATCCTGGATGCTGCAGGAACTTGACAGCGCGTCCTCCCACTCAGCTCAACTCCTGGTGAGTCTCTTGACAGTCCGTGGTGGGCGGACAAATCGGGGGAGGGGTTTTAGAAATAGCTGCAGCAGCCCGACTTCTCTTTCTGGGCCTCAATGTATTCATGAATCTTGAACGTGGGCTCATTGGGATGCTGGACGGCGCGATGCTTCAGGTCCCTGGAGGACAGAGCAGTTGTGGCACGGTTAACACAAAAAAGACACATGGATTTATTTAGTTTTCAAACAGGCCTGGCTGCAAAATAAATGGTTTTAATCTCAGCAGTGTTGAACTGTGTAACCGTAACTGTAATAGACAGATGCTGCATGAAACGTCCTGAGTATCGTACAAAAACAGGAAGGTCCCATTGGTTGAGATACTGTCGTGTCAGAGATGATTCAACAGGTTGAAGTAATTCCAAAACACCATTTGCATAGCGCATGAATAAAACGATAGCACCCCTAGTAGCAAACTGCTGGGGCCTCACTTTGCCACGGCGGTGAAGGCCAGCTCCACGTTGACTCCCGTCTTGGCGCTCGTCTCCATGAAGGGAACAGCGTACTCCTGAGGGGAGAGGGGTGAATTGCGGCGAGTGGCTGAGGGAAAAGAACACGGTGGCTGGATGCCGTGCGGCAGCGAAGCCATCACTCACCCTCGCCAGCCGCTCTCCCTCGTCTCTCCTGATCACTCTGTCGCTGCCCATGTCCGCCTGCGGCGCACACACGGGGAATAGCAGGACCCACGTTTAGACAAATACTTTAAACAAGCAGTGGGTAGTAACGGCAATAATAAACTAGAAAAGTGAATGATGAAAAATCTTAATTCACAATCAGCAATTTCCAGTGGAAATATGATGTTCAGTCTTTACTGGATACAGAATACTAATTCCTTGGTGTGGCATTGCTTTAAAGCACTCAAGTAAATTACGATGAAGTATTTGGAGGAGTATCTTTCTCCAAATCCAAATGACAGCCAATCGCACATTTTGATATTAGATGGGGTTTTTCCACGCTGATTCTGCTAAATGGCAAATTGCCTCTGGCATCAATATCAATACCTTAGTGAAAGCATTTTATTCAGAATTTTGAGTTGTATTCTTCTTTCATCTTCTTGTATGAAACATTCTGGTGCAAGGACGCACCAGAATGTTTCATGCACACACAAGAAGGCTTCTGCATCTGCAGTAGTGCAGGGCAATAGTCCGTCCACCTCTCTCCCAGCCTCATCGTAAAACCGCTTACAAGTCATAAAAATGCATGTGTCCCGTGCGCTGAAAATCTGTTGGATTTGAATATGATATGAGATGCCTTGCTGATTTTTATTCACCAGATCAAAACTGTGGCTTCTTATCAGCAATCACAGAATCCACATTTCAACCTCTTACTCAAGATCGCGTCTCTTTTGACTGCTCACACACACATTAAAAAAAGAAAAAAAAAATGTTCCCCTCACCTTGTTGCCCAGCAACATGATGACTACATCACTCTGAGCATACTCATGGATCTCTGTTAGCCATGCCTGAAACAACAGAAGCAGGCATTCAAATAAATTAACAGCCAGTCCAGCCAAACAGGAAGGAAGTGTGATTATATTTGACTTAGCCCCAAAATTCTATTTGTTCAACAATTCCCCCGTCCGTCCTGCCGAACCTCATTCTTCCCCAGGCCTGGGATGAGTCCCAGACTTACCCTAATGTTGTCAAACGAGGATTTGCTGGTGATGTCATAAAGGAGAAGCAAAGCTGAGGGGACAAAACACACACACACACACACACACACACAGAGGTCCTGTTAGCGTCACGAAACTGCCGCTGTGCATTTTTAGAGCAGCAGCGCTGAGGATCGTCTTAAGGAAGTGTCACATTGTGCAACGCGTCTTACCGTGTGCGTCTCTATAATAGGCGTGTGTCACACTTCGAAACCTCTCCTGCCCTGCCGTGTCCCAAATCTGTGACGGAAAAGGGAGGAAAAAAAAAAAAAAGGAGATGCACATGGTGACTCGGCCCGGTTCCACTTGGCCAGCTCTAATTTCCAGCGACAACACTGGCGGCCAAGAGGATGCAAGCCGGCGCACTAAAAATAGTTTGCCATTGTGTAAGCACATCAAGTTTTCACTGGAACAGATTTACTGACTAACCTGTAGCTTGACCTTGACGTCGTCCACAGTCACCACTTTATTCTGGGGGAAACAAACAAACAAAAAAAATAAACAACACAGCCCACACCCACATTCAATGTTAATGAACGAGTGAACGCACAAGTTTTCCATACCTGCACTGGGAAAAACTTCATACATGTTTCCTTTGTCCGACTACAAACACAGATCCCTGCCTCCTCCACCATATACAAAACTATATGTGGTTCAACAACAGCAACATAGTCAATATTTTATTGATTTCTCAATTATTAAATCAGCATATTTGTTGTATTGTTTTTTTTTTTTTTTTTAAGTCAGACCAACACATTTTTGGTACTTGGGGATAATCAGGATTGACCAGCGCCTGCACTTACAGTATATGGCAGAACAACAATAACGCACTTATTTAGCACTTTTCTAGCACCTTCACAGTTCCCCGATGCGCCTTACAAAGGCCTCTCATTCACCCATTCACACATATTTCTAGGTTTTCACCTCGTCTTCATGCTTTGCGAGCCATTTCTACAATTTGGTCCGTCTTAGGCTAACCAGGGTTCCTCTTTTTTTCTTCTTTGATCCACATCAGAGTTCAGTCCACCCCTGGGTTTGATGAACAGGGCTGGTTTGAATGCAGCTACTGTGTGGGCAATGACTCGTCTCCGGAGGTGACGCTCACAGTCCTCTTTCATGATGTATTTGAATTCTATCAAAGCCTTTAATATCTCACTCAAAACACTCTAAATCTTTCTACCAAAACCTCAATATTTAACAGGAGTAATCCCACAGTGGTGCAGTGCTTCGAACTGTCGCCTCAGAGGGTCTTTCTGTGTGGAGTTTGCTGGTTCCTCCTCCCACAGTCAAACATGCATGTGAGGTGAATTGGGAACTCTAGATTGTCTGTTGGCGTGTGTGTGTCTGTGTGTGTGTGTGTGTGTGTGTGAGTGTGAATGGTTGTGTGTCTTTCTGCGATGAACTGGCGACTTGTCCAGGGTGCGACCCTGCTTTTGCCTGAAGACATGTGGGAGAGACTGAAGCACTCAGGCAGGAGAAGCGGTCATAGAAAATGACTGGATGGATGGACGGACGGACGGACAGACGGATGGATGGACGGATGGATGGACGGATGGATGGATGGATGGATGGATGGATGGACGGATGGATGGACGGATGGATGGACGGACGGACAGACGGATGGATGGATGGACGGATGGACGGACAGATGGATGGATGGACGGACAGATGGATGGATGGACGGACAGATGGATGGATGGACCCTCTGATATGATAAAGCCAACATGTGGATTCACTGGATTAGCATTTTCCAGTCATCTTGTCCCACAGCACATTTCGTTGGTGGAGTTTGTTGGTTGAGTCAGAGCTCATCTGTGCCAACACTTTCCAATGTGTTTTGCCCTGTGGGTTGTAACAGTAACAGATGGACTCTGTGTTCTGAAAGAGCTGCTGATGTTCATATTTGATACGCCCTCATGACTGCGAGAGGGAGCTACAGTTAAGGGAAAAAACACACACACACACACACACACACACACACACACACACACACACACACATACACACCGTAAATCCAATGCCCACTGTCGCAGAGAAGGATCCGGGGATGAATTTTCCCTGATCAAACTGCACCAGCAGAGACGTCTTGCCCACTCCGCTGTCCCCGACCAGGATCGTCTGCAAAAGAAGAGAGAAATCACTCAGGTTAAACAAAAAAAAAGTACAGTTTTAGAATCAATCCCAAGTAAAAAAAAATCACATCTTTTCTAGTGAGTCACGATCTGCGTCAGAGTGGACAATTCTGTCTCCAAGCAGCGGGAGCTCTGTTAAAGGCGGTGACTCACGACTTGGAGGAGTTGACCTCCAAGACAATGAAAGGAACCCCGGCGAGCATTCTTTACGCGTTTCCAGTTCGTCATCAGCCAATTTTTTCAGCCTCAACGGGCCTGCCTTTCATTTGGATCGTCAGTCAGAGGAGTCACGCTGCGACTCTTGACGTCCCTCACGCACACAGTGGCCTCCAACTGTGGCTGTGACTGTCTGCAGCTTATCCAAGGAGCAGGAGTCTCGAGTTTGAAATGCCTGGAAGCTGAGCTCCTTTTTCGGATTTTGAAATAAATCCCTTCATTTTTCATCCTGAGAAGAATTTATATCAAGTTCAAAAATAGTTGGGCAAGGTACCCATGTTTATCCTGATGTTTAATTAAATGCCTTCATCTAACAAAAATAATGACAAAAACCTATCTGTGAAACCGGTTCACTTGCCTTCGGTTGCTTTGACGAATCGTGTAGTTTGTGATCTCTTGTCTCCTGCAGTGGTGAAATGTGTGACCTCCAGTCTTTACCATCATATTAAAATGTAGGAGGGTTAGTAAGTAGTCCTCAACTTCAGTGTCTCATTCTAAGCCTGCTGGGAACTCAGCATTCTTGTAAAGTAAACTTCGAACCATCCTGTTATAAACATGCAACTCAGCCGCACTTAAATTAAGAAAATAAATTGTCCCACCGTAATATTTTTCAAGGTTAATAAGCGAGTAATAAGCGAGTAATAAGAGTTCATGTGACTTGTGAGTGTATGTTTGTTGCTGCTAGAAGGGGTGAGGCATCAATATGGTCCCCTCAGTTCAATTTCAGTTTATGAAAAGACGTATTAAAGTCTGACCCCATTCTGTCACCGTCTTTGCGTCTCTTCGCTCCCAGTGTCATCATCAGCATGTTCACTCTTCGATGCTGTTGTTGAAATATGAAACCTTTATTAACTGCCGAGCGAACTGTCGAGGCAATAACCAACTGTAGTGCGTCTGCATCACGAACAGGATCAGAATGAATTCAGTTAACGTTTATTTCCATCCCCCCCCCCCCCCCCGACTGAAGATACATGCAAAAAGATCATTATGCCATGGAGGGTTGCTCATGTTTCCCCTTACCTCCGTCTAATTCTCTGTGATAAAGTCTAAGGAGTGGAGGAAGGCAGGAGGAGGCATGGATTAGCGCTCCGCTGCAGCGGCTTTTCCCACACTTTCAGCTTTTACATCCCTCTTTGATCCCTGCATTGAGAGGGATTTGGAAATAAATTAATAAATTCTCCACCACACTTTGCTTGTGGGTAACGAATGGATTCGGCATTCGCCATCTAATGAAACGCTTTTGTATCAGTGGTGCTCAAGCAGCAGGAAAGATGTCTCCTGTCTCCTCTGCTGGGCTGGTACGTCAGGCCAGCAATTTCAGGGATTATGTGCAAACTGACAGAGATAGTCTCATGGGAGGCGGCCACTAGCAGACGAGCAGCCCCGTGATGACAATACACTTTGAACTGGAAACCCATTTATACACACTGGCCAGTGAAAACAGTGGTTTTACAAACCGACGCCAAACAATAAGCAGTTATAGAGCATCTATGGTGCAGCTGCAAAATAAACATATAGGAAGATTATTTATATGTGAATAAAATGCATAGTGGCATTTTCCCAAGTTACCTTTGGTACACAGCACCCCTATTACATGCACATATGTACATACACCGTGTTGACAGTCAGATCTTTACCACCTTCAGTAGTCTGGCACAACTAAAATCCAATGTGACTTTCAACACAAATACAAAGCCTTGACTTGGAAAAGCAAGTTGACTTCTTTTTGTGAAAAGCTGAGAGAGAACACTGGCTAGCAATGCATTTACAGCTTAAGTGTTACGCTATTGCACACTGGGGAACACATGTAAAATGCACACAATTAAATAGTGGACAGACAATAATAGCAGAAGAAAGCACGGAGCCGAACATTGAGAGACCCAACACCTGGGGCACGGCACAAACAAGCAGCACTATTATTAGACAACGCGAGCCTCATCTGAACTAAAAGCATCTGCTTCCCGATTCCTGGACGTGCAACAGAATGCCTGCGAGCACATATGTGAGGACTAATCCAGTGGAGCGAAGCGGCCATGCAGTCACGGAATTACACGTGCACGAGTTACAAGTGACGACGGCGTGCGTCGCCGCTGTAGCGGAGGGGGAGGGGACGAGGATGGGATGCTGTTTCCGAGACAACCAAAGTAAACTGTTTCCCTAATGAAGACTCGCCAGAGGCAGCAAGCAATCAGCTGTCTGGGAATTAGATGGAGACGCTGTTGGGATGCTGGTGAAAGAGAAGAACTTGAGCTCACGGTTCCCCAGAGGTTCTGGGCAATGAGAGTAAATTTCCAAGGAGGAGAGAGGATTTAGTGGAGCAGAGGAAATGTATTGACATGCCAGTGAGATGATCTTGCCTGCTTGCATGAGCCTCAGATAATATCTATGTATCAATAATATACATGATATACATTATTATATTATATTACATTTATATATGAAATAGATTCCTCCCTGAGACACAGGCTGGGCTGTATTTAGTCAGTGATGAACAGGAGTGGATCACCAGAGCAGGGAGGTTGATAAAACATTTGTTCAAGGTTGGTCAGGCCAGCTTTGACAGTTTTTCCTGGCTCCAAATAAAATCCTTATCATGGAGCTTCTCATAAAGTGGGATTCAAACATTTCCAGAGGGCAGTGAGTAAGAAGGCCAAGGAAAGAGCATTACAAATTCCTCTTTACATGGACTCTTCAGGAGTGACTCATGTGGTCAGAGATGCACAACACAATGAAATGAAGATATTCTCCGTGGCCTCAACCTATTAGCCTGCGACGGACACATGGCCTGTCAGTGTCAGTGTTCTCTGTCTGCGCCTGCCCTAAAACCCAGAATAAAGCAAACCTCATATTACTATGATAATAACAGAGTGATGCAGAATAACTGCAGGAGAAGGACAGCACAAAAGATGTTTGGAAACAACAGAAGCCTTCGCTCTTCAGTTTCAGTTTAAGAGCATTAGACGGAGCTATTTCACTGCGTAAGCAGGATCTCCCAGGGGTAACTAGAAGAGGGGAACACCGCTAACGACGGCGATGGTCTGACTGGAGATAAGAGGTAAACAAAAAGAAAGGCAAAAAAAAATGAACGAGCGACCTTGTTTTTCTCTTTGCTAGAACAGTCGCTCAATTATATAAGGTGAGTAATTTTGCTCGCTGCAGCTGCTCCCTGGAAAAACCAAACAAAACAAACCCAAACAGAGCTCAGACACCTGTTCCCTGCGAGGTGATTACAAGCACCTGGATAAAGTGCATAATGACCACATTAGCGGCTAACACTGCGGGGGAAAGTCCAAGCTCTCACTGACCATTAGACTCTGGAGAACTAAATCACCTTTCTGATGAGTCATTTGGAGTGTAGTGACACAAATGAACACTGTGAGTGGAGCCTTGACGCAAAATGAAGGAAAAACACAACATACAGTGAAACAATCAGCCAGTTCATAACAGAACTAACAGCCAAAAAGAAGGGGGAAAAAAACAACGTTGACCAGCTGAGCCGTCCTGGAAACGGCCCGGTACACTGTTCCTGCCAGAGAGCATCACCAAAGATGACATTTCCCTGGAGCCCATTAAAAGTGCCCTTTTCCTCTCTGGTCCAGCCACAGTGAGGTCAAATGTCAACTCTCCTGACTGGAAGGCACTTAGTGGGTCACGGTTGTTCAGATTTGAGACTCTTGTTGGCCTCCAAACCTTAATATGCAAGATGCTGCAGCTATCAGATGAATGTAACAATGTGACCCAAGAAGCCCTCTTATACCAACTGGCCCCATTGTCATCTGGTCATCATGTCGGGAAATCCTTTTAGGACATCCTGGTCCTAAATTCTAACCTTTGACCTTTACCATTATAGTTCTCCCTTGGTCTCATCTTTCATCTCACTCACCGAACAAAGGTTACATTCCCCAGAGGACTATTCAAGGCAGATTCGACATCAGGGAGGGTTGCCTCTAGCCTCCAACATCAAATGTTCAAACAATTTCAGGTATAAAGACACAGGCACCATACTGACTGTCTTCTTTCTTCATTTTTTTTTTTTTTTTTTTTTTTTCCTGATTCATGTCCATTGTCTGTGTGGAGTGATGCTTGTTTTGTTCTGATGACAGTGCTGGAAAGCAATTGCACTTTGGAATTAAAAAAAAAGAAGAAGTTATTTTGTGTTTGACATTGTATAAAATTATATAATGACAAAACACCAAAAAGTTGCCCTTTGAACATTTTGTTATAGATCTAAAGTACTTTTTTATTCTTTCAGGATTTATTCTTGGATATTTTGATACTTGTTTTCAAGCCCACGTGCCTGGTCAAATAAGCGGATTTTGAGTCTGATGTTGAATAGGTTACATTACAAAACAAAACAAAAAGAATCACACTTCTACAGCGTACAAAAGCACTAAAATTAATGCATTCATTGAAAGCGCTGTTTTACAGCGACAATGGTTTTCAATAAAAAAAAAAAATTAAAAAAAAGGCCGATGTTGTGCCACCACTTCAAACACACTCTTCCCTTACTCATCAACATCACAGGGGAAGTTTGAATTAAAAGTAAAAAGTGTGTTAGCCTGTTGTGATCATGCAAAGGACATGTGCACACAGACTGGGCCGTTTCAGTGAGTCCAGAGTGTGACAGCAAAAAACATGTGATCCACCTCTGGAACAGGAAGCTGACAGGAGAAAAGGGGGTCGTGAAACAAGTGTGATTTATTTATTTATTTATTTATTTTATTTTTTTATTTTTTTATTTTTTTTATTTTCTTGAAGAGAGAGGGACCAATACACATGGCCGACTGAGGATCAGCACCATGGAGAGCGCAACAGCTGTCCGCCACGATTAGAACCCGGTTCCAAGACCAGGAACTATTTACAGTACTGGTCCAACATTTCAAATGATGAATTTCTGACAAACGTGTATTCAAAAATATATGGGCTTCAATGACTTTTTGTGAAGTTAATCGTCCAATAATTGCAGAAGTGAACAAAACAAAGCTGCATGTATTCCCGTCCCTACCTTGTGAACCAGTTCCTCGTCGTAAACGGGGACCGGAGTCTTGTCCATGCTGTCGGTGGTCTCTTTGGACTGGAAGCCGCTGTCGGGTTGGATCTCCGGGTAGGACGTGGTGTAGCGAGCCGTGATGGGCTCCATCGACTCCATCCGCTCCATCTTTGCCTTCGGTGCGAGTGCACGGGCGGCTGATGGAGAGAAGAAGTGACGGAACACGCACAACCCCCCCCCCCCCCACCCCACCCTTCTGCCGACCACCACCCCTCCTCCTCTTCCTCCTCCTCGACAAGCTCCTCCCTCCGAGAGAATCGTGCTCGCCAGCGTCCCTGAACGTCACGTGTGGTGCGTGGTGTCGTCGCGTTGACTCGCGGGGACGCGCGCCGCCGCCGCCGCGGCGGAAAGCAAACGATGTCGTTTGTTTCTTTGTCGATATTCAACGCGCTGTCACGACATTCAATCCTCAGGGTTTCATCATATTGAATTAAATAGGACAAACACGAGTCGCCCTCAGAAATGATATTTTTCTTCTTTTTCTTTCTTGGGTCAATGCGATCCGCAAAGTGCTGCTAAATCTGATCTTTGACTGGTGACTCGCCATTGTGACGGCCATTCCAATATTGACAAAGAAAGAAACAATATCATATTCGAACACGACTCCGACGTCTCGCTGCTGCCGAAGCGCGACAACGCTACAGCGGTGCGCGCTCCCGCGGCGTCCATACCAGTCTAGGCAGGCGTGCAGAACTCGGCATGACAGGGGCAGGCCGCGCTGTGTCGTGTTGTGACAGCAGGAAAGAAAAGTTGTAGGAGAGACACGGCCACACTGAGAGTGAGTTGGGAAGCACAGGTCAAAATCGTACGTCTGAATGGAGTTGTAATAAGGAGAGTTGTAGTAAGAAATAAGAGAAAAAAATTGTCTATAAATAAAATTTTGGGAATGTTATTGGAATAAAGGTAAAATGTTGCATTTTATATTAGATTAGATACCAATGCGTTGTTTGGAATGCTGACTAATTACTTGAAATGCTCAATAACAAACCGGTACCAGAGTTGTTGTTTTTTTGTTTTTTTTAAGGACGAAATGGATGTTGTCATACATTGTATCAATGAAACTCTTTAACCCAGAAGTCATGATTCATATTAGAGTACAGAATGATTCATGTCTGTAAAAATTCTAGGATTCGTGATGCGCCCCCCTCTACCTTCCAGCAGAGTACGCACAAGAGTCACCTTTGCGGCTCCGCGTTCTCATAGGCAGGTGTGAAAGATGAGCTGTTTGTGCAGGAAACCCCGCCGCTCTCATGACTCAGGGTTAATGTTTAGCTGCCAGCTCGTACTGCGGGATGTGGCGGGTTTTGTGTTGTTGAAGTGCAAGGACGTGATTTATTTGATCGTGTGAACACAGAGGACGAGAGAGAAACAACAGTCATGTCCTCCCAGAGCGACAGTCCTTTAATGGTACTAATTGCCATTGTGGCCCCAGGTGAGTCCTGCCCCTTAACATTCGCCTTCTGAAATTCATCTTTCATACTACAGCTGTGCACAGCACGTTTTCTTTCGTCTTGGAGTGTATTTCTACTGTTGTCCATTAGCTTCTTATTTATGATCTAATACAAGCTGGGATGCAGCCTATAACTGAAGTTACTCACTTGTGTTTACACGACAGCCAATCATCGCCAGTGTGGTTAGGGAGGATGACAAAATATTATTGGTAATTATTTTTAGAATAATGCAGCCTGTGAGAGTTTAAAAGGTACAACGTTGCCTTAGTTCTTAAATAATGGACCCAGTTAAAGCAGTAACTTTTATCTAGCATGAAAAGCTTGATCTTCGATTGATGGAGCAATGTGGCGCTCTTGACTTATTTAGAAATAATTTATGATAACACAGAACTACTTCATGCTTGAGTTTAACATCCCAGTTTGTGGACGTGCTTTGAGATGAGAGCGACCACCATTAGTTCTGCCCCGCTGCCCTATCTGAAGCAGTAACAGAGGTTTTTTTTTATACTCCCTTGTGTCCTGTTTAGCGGTATGTATATGTGTGGTGATCTTGGTGATGCTGGTGTTCGTCTACTACAGACAAGATGCTGTCTGCTGCTGCTTAAAACCACGCAGAACAGAACATTCTATGGTAAGAGCACAAATAATGTAAGTGGCTGTGAAGTCAAGCTAGTTTTTGTTTTTTTGCGTAATGGTTAAAGCAACAGTGACATTCACTGACCAGTAATGGGGAGAATGGCCCCAGCGCTGCCACCACTGACGCAGTGCCCAGAGCTGACCTGCTACAGAGCCATTTCACTTTGGTTTCACTTGGCTCTAAATACCTAACTTTTGATATCATTAATACTAGAAAATATAATAAATATAATAAAGGGGCTACATTTATGCCTTGTGATACTGAAAATGTACTCGTTAAATTCTACCTTTACTATTACCACTACTGCCGCTATCAATAAGTTAAGGACAAACAGTGTAAAGAAGTTACTCATGACTAGACACTGGGTATGGAGAAACAGGAAGCTTCAACAATTGAATATATTGATATGTATGTACTGATATGCATTCTTAAAGGTTAAGGGCCAGATCCACAAAGAATGTAGCGCAGCGGTAAACTGCCGCTTCTTGCGGCGAGTTTGCAGCTGTAATCTCTGCCACCTTTGCGTCGTATCCACAAAGGTTTTTTTTTTTATCGCTAATGATATGCAGGCGGCAAAAATTTATGCGCGCTCCGCTGATAGGACGCATTGTTTTTGGTGCTATTTGCACAGATTTTCTGGAGTCAACGGCAGGCGATTGCTTTGTGGATCTGGCCCTAAGTGTGTAATATTTGGAGATTTTGAAGAAGAAACAGCGACATCAAAAGGTTACATTTTAGATTACAGCATCTTTCACCCTCCTTTCCCCTCCTGAGCTTGCCAGTGAGCTACGGTGGCCTGCGCACCTAAATCTGGGTACTTCGTACACCTTCTTCTTCGTTGGTTTATTTGAAAACATGAGCAGTCACCCTAATTATGAAACGCACTGGTTAGGGGAGCAAGACCCTTGCTCGATGTATATTATCATATGTATATGAGAACCGTTCTAAGGGCAGGAAAACCAAATGACCTTTATTGTACTGCGATTATACACTTTTATTAATGTATTTATTGGAATTATATTAAGCTTTAACCAACATAAAAATCATAATTCAAGCCAAATATTAAACACTGGACCTTTAAATAAAGAGGCACTGGAAATGCAAAAGTTGAAAGTGATCTAAATTACTGTCACACATATAAAAGCAACTTTCCTTCCCCAAACCATAATCTTCCCAACCTGTGGCCAACGTGCAGGATGACTCCCCTCATTACCACAGCAGGCACTCTTTGATTGGCACCTCCTATAATGATCACAGAGCTGCCATGGCACAAGGAGCTGTTGACCCGCAGGTAAAACAAATGGGATTTTCACAGTCAACAAGGTCTCCCAGACTGTTTCTTAGCCGTCTTCCTCTTGGTGACTGTGTGTGACGTAGCTTCCTGGGAGGCTGTTTATCGTGGGAAAGCCAAACCACTACCATCTGAGTGCGGCTCTACCCAGACTGCCTTCCTACGACAGCGTTCGTAAGCAGGACCGGCAGAGGCAGGTTGATCACGCTATGATCTCACAGCGCTTCGGTCTCGGTGGAGGCCATGAAGAGGTGAGCGAACAGCACATTGCAAGTTTTCTTTCATGGTTTTTTCTTTTGCACAGCCAACAACGTATGAACTTTTAGGCTCAGCGTGTAGCATTTTATAGGGATTAATTGGAATGAAACGAAAAAAAAATACATACAGTATGAATATTTCATTTTTTTACATTAGAGGCTACCAAAGTTTGCACATTTGGCCTTTTGAATTAACTTCTCTAATAATAAGTCCAAAAAAGGGTTGAGAGATACTGAGTTTACTAAATCTACTGCATTCATGTTACATATCCACCAGGTAAAGAGACTAAAGATGTTCTGTCTTTTGTTTTTGCGTAAACTTGCTATAAGTATAGCAACATCTGAAGGTTGTAAGTGGCAACATCACATGGGCATCACTAATCATTAAAGTCAATCTCCTCGAAAGTGACAACAGTCCTTCCTGTTTTGAAGGTGACTGAAACAAAGTTGTTTGTTTTTAATAATATTTGCAGAAAACGGCACAGTAGCGAGCAAGCTCTCACATGTTACATGTGCAAACAGAAGTATAAAAAAATTGATTATAAAATTTCATGATAGTAATTTAATCATGCTGTACATGCTTGCAGAGGGCAATGATTTACTCGAGGTTTCCAATTTCCTGATTGCTACCCAGCTGTCCTGCTCGGTGTTGAAATTCTGTTTACATG
Organism: Nelusetta ayraudi; assembly: GCF_046127955.1. Taxonomy (NCBI): domain Eukaryota; kingdom Metazoa; phylum Chordata; class Actinopteri; order Tetraodontiformes; family Monacanthidae; genus Nelusetta; species Nelusetta ayraudi. The sequence goes on from NW_027466092.1 coordinate 2,426,374, forward strand.
AATCACTAGCATGATGTCACACTGTCAAGGATGTTTCAGGTGCTTCAACTCCAACTCCCCTTTAATGGCTCCAGAGAAAAACCCTCAGCAAAGTTAATTGAAAGAATTCTTTCATCACACGATGCTTACTGACTATTCCAACACACAAGGCCTTTTTTGATGGAACAAGGCAACTAACACAGGGAATCAGACAGAGGAAGATAATGGGAGACTGATGCCTTGAAGTGTTCGGAAGATGACTTACCAAGAAGGGAACCTTGCACCTGTCCTCAGTTAGTTTCCCACCAGTGCCTTGACACACTGAACTGTCCCACTGAACCTACTGAACTTTAGCGCCTAGTGCACTCAACTTCAAAACGTTTGAGGTGATTTCCCCAGAAAAGACAAAAGTCCAACTGTGACTTCTTCCGCTTTCTCCACTTTGCAGAAAGTGTAAGCTTAAACACAAAGCTCTAGAAATCAGCCCTTTGTGATGTCACATAGGCCATTGATGTTTCTCCCAGGTTAGTGATAACACCACCACCCCCCAGTCCCCCTGCATTTGTTCCGCCCCCTGAAACCCACTCAAAGTTGCTGCCTTTCACCATGTCTGGGCGACCTGTCAGGGTTTTGGCAAGTGAAACGTGAATAAAAATAAAGATCAGGCAATCATTACAGTTTGGGAAAATAAGTTGTCACTGTGACAATACCGGTCATATGTTGGAAACTTGCTCTAAAACAAGTTGTGTGTCGTGTTTCCCCTCCAGCCTCCACCACCAACGTATGATGAAACCATTCACCCGTCCCTCGACTTTTCCCATGTGCACCTGCCCTCTGTGGACGCTCACGTAGCAGCTCGAACCCAGGGTACAACCCAGTACTTTGGTGTAGACACACAGAACCAGCACCAGCCAAGCACAGGAAGCCCTAGACTGGTGTCTTCACATTGCCCAGCGCAGAGCTCCAGCTTTCTGTCCATCTGACATCAACAAGACAGATCTGTGTTGATACTCTGGGGCTGAAGTTTTGGGCCCTGTGACTAAAAATTGATTTGTGCCCCCCTCCCATCCACAGTGTATTCTGCATTACATGTGCATTTAATGTGCCTTCACTGAACAGTTTAGCCCAATTGTATTTATTATTATTCTTTTCTAGAACAGAAAAACAGCCCAGTGTGTACTGCTGTAAAGGAACCGAAACTTGCTCTGTGACGTGAGATTTAGGTCCTGACTCCACAATAATTTAAACTTTTAATTTTGAGTGTTCACTTTTTTTTTTTTTTTTTTTAATGTAAATGCACTATTCAGATGTCTTTGATCATTTCTTTTTCTGAATGTGGAGTGCAGCTAAGTCATGGTTAATTTTTGGCAGAAGGAAGGGATTAAATATTAACTGTGATTCAGTTCATTGCGGCGTCTCAAGACCAATTGGACCCTTTAAAACCATGTTGATTTGATAGGGCTAAAGAAAACCATTCAAGTACATGGCATTCTTCCTATGCTCCACAAAAACTGATTTTATGATGATCGGCCATGTAATTGTTTGTCTGTTATAAACTGTCGACTTCTCCAGGGTGGGTGTAATCCTGCATCTGCCTGAAGACAGCTGGTCTAAACAATGTGGGGGTTTACAAAAAAACAAAAACAAACACGTAATTGTGAATTTGTGTCAAAGACTCGGTGTCCAACATCTGACACTGGCTGTGTGTTAGTTATATTGTCATTTATTGGTTGCTACTTGTTATTGGTACAGATATTTGTTGTGGCTCCAAGCATTTGCAGTTTGTTTGTTTGTATTTGTTGTGTGATAAATGTTTTGCCAAAGGTTTGGTTGATCATTATTTATATATTCCTGCACTCAGGACTCGGGTATTGAAGCTGGAAACCTAGATGACAAAAATGTTGGCAAACTTTTACTGGGAACCTTAAAATGTTCAGGCCTCGTGTTCTAAAGTAACTCGAAGCAGAAGTTTAACTCTGTTGTTTTTCCCGAGCTGTCTTCTTTTCTGTTCTCAGTGGTACTAATGTTACCAGCAAGCTGCTACTTCTTTAAACACGACGTGTATTTATTTATTTATTTTCTTCTTCTTCTTCTTCTTCTTCTTCCGCATTCTCAGAGTAAACTTGCAGCGCCACACCAGGTCTAGCATAGGTACTACATCGTTTTCAGTCGTTTCCAGCGTCTACGTGTAAACGAGAATATTTTAGAAGACGGCTTTGTGTAAACACGTTTTTTCGAGGGCGTTTTTGAAAATTGACGTTTTTTTTTTTTTTAAATGCCGTCTCCTTGTCTTGTATGTCTGGTAGCACATAGTTGTGTGAACCACTGTTCTCTTTAATGAAAATAAACAAAACATCACACCAAACTCTTCTTACTGATGAACACCTTCACTCAACCCTGAGGATTTCCTCAGCTCAGAGCCTGACCCCAAACATTATGAACTTGTACACAAGTTGAGACACCAAGTGTATGCTCAGACAAGTGAGCATAATACAGCTGCAGACTGACCCATTTTCAAATTTTCATTTAGTTTCATTTCTTTATTTCTTGCTACTACAGACCATATGATTTTTCTTTTAATAGTTTTTTGGTTGTTGTTTGCCTGTAGATACCTTCTCAGTTGAATGGGCACTGGAAAAATTGCAGAGATAGAGCCGTAATAAATGGAACTGATTTTATTTATTTTCAACATTTATAAAAGCAGTGATTGGTGAGGATCCCAGAACAGCATACTGACAGATTTAATGCAGTTTTGAAAAGACAGGTTTGATTTTTCTTAGAAGAAAATGTTGTTGTTTTTCTTTTTTTTTTTTGCTGTTGTTTGCCTGTTAAAAATGTTTACTTTAAATTATTAATAGAGCCATAAGAAAATCATTCATCTTCCATACTCGCTTCTTCCCGAGTTCAGGGTCAGGGGGGTCTGCTGGAGCCTATCCCAGCTGTCATAGGGTGAAGGCAGGGTGACACCCTGGACAAGTGGCCACTTCATCGCTGGGCCACATAAAGGCAAACAAACAGAACCTTCTTGCAGTGAGGCGGCAGCGCTAACCACTGCGCCACCGTGTCGCCTCATTGGAAACTATTGCAACTTATTTTATTTGTTTATTTATTTAGTCAGCTTAATGATTCATATTTTGGCAACGCCATATAGCAACGTACTATACGCTGTGATAGGTCCAGATTCAATGTGTGCAATAATTTCAATACGTTTTCAATAAACGTTGAAACAGTCCAGCCCTCCACTTGCACCATTTTTTTTTTTTTAAATGGGCCCTCTGTGTATTTGAGTATGACACCACTGGTTTAAACAGTCACTCTGTTTGACCTGTGCTCATCACTTTTAGCTGCTGCTCTGAATTTCAGCCAAATGACTCTCCAGGACCAGGTTACTCTTTAATCCAGATCAAGCACTGCTGACCATGCGGAGAAGAATCCAAAACAAGCCATGCCTTTGATGAAAACTGCACCGATACTGACTCAGTTAATTTTAGAGAGAATGTGTAAATAGTTGTGGAGCCATTTAGTCACTCTTTGACTCAACAACAATCACTAAGAATCACATTTGAGGTGATTCCTCTTTTTTCCAATAAAAAAAATAAAATAAAAATAGAGTGCTGATTGAATCGCACAATGTATGGAGCTTTCTAAAATTTAAAATTCAAACTGCGTGCTGTGGGCACATGGTTCAGATCCATCACTGCCTCTGCTGCAGCGCTCCGGCAGCTGTGAAACGTACCAGGCGTTAGCGGCACTCCTTGTGCATTCCACGGGACCAAGAAATCCAGCAGTTTCTTCTTATCTCTGGAACCCTCTTGGAAGGTCTTTGGACATGTGTTGCCAACATTCCTCTCAATAAATGGATGACTTACAAAACATATTTGAGAGCCCACCAGACATAACTCACATGAAGTTATGGTGCAGGACCGCTCAGAGGAAATCAGCACTTTCTTTCATATGTTCATGTCTTTTTTTCTTTCATTTTTGTATATTTTCTCAATTCTTTCACATGATCTGGCACTTTCATTGCAGTGAAAGTGACTGGCGGCATCTGGTGGCCTTACACGAGATTGCAGCTCACGGGTGACCGAGCATAGGGCTTCAAATTGTAGCGTTTTTTGTACGACACCTTGTGGTCACATTCTGCTATTGAATTTTACACTCCTGGATGTGTGTATTTTCATACGCGGTCCTAATAATGCAAAAGGAGAAATGAGATACAGTGCATTCCCAAACTGGATTTGGGTGACTTTACCTTTTTGCTTTCACAACCTTTACTTATATACTGGATAACAGAAGCCAAACGCCAGTTTAATTTCTTGTAAAATTCTTTAAAGGTGAACTTGTTTTGCGTACTGTGAGTATATGACGTCTTTACAACATCTACCCTTCATGGTCTGGTTTGGGTTTTACCATAAAACGATAAAGGAAAACAAATCAGTAAATATAGACTTTTCTGTATAAAACTTTATTACATTAAATACTTCACACAGTCAGTATCATGACAACAGTTCCTCACCCCTTCACCAGGAGTCTAAGCTCCAAAAAGAGGTCATCTCTTCAGGCCAGGTGGTGAGATGAACTGACAATCAGGAGGCAGGTTGGGACGTTTTCCTCCGATTCCATGATTTTGTTTCCCACCAACTGAATAATGAGCTGCGCTCTGACGTCTGTCATGACCCATCAACTCAAATCCAGTTTTAACTTGAGAGGTGAAGATCATTCAGTCCAGTTCTGTCCAGGTGCTCTCAGACCATGTCCACCAGTTTAAACTTGCCCTCCTGCTTGACGGGCACCACGTTGACGAAGGTCTTGTAGAGCACGGCTCCCTTAGGCAGCTTGGTGATGACCTGGGTGGCCTCGGGGCTGCGTGGTGGTGGGACGTAGACCTCCTTGGTGAACCTGACGTGTCCGTCCTCCAGAGCAAAGAGCGTGTTGTTGGTTCCCATTCCGACCTGCAGTAGTGGGGAGAAGGACAGGGTGAGGGTGTGCACATATTCACTCTAATGAATGAATGTGTTGGGAATGCACGGCGCTGCCTACATGAGCTCCTGGGTGATACCTCATTGCCCTCTGGGTTGCAAGGATGTTGCCTGCATGGACAAAGTTACCTAGTGAAAAAACAGAAGACAGGTTAGATACGCATCACAGCGTTGGAATGTTTCTCTCAAACGTAACGAGACCGGTATTTGTCGCAATAAAATTAACATGCAAATGCAATAGCTACATTTCAAAATTTCCAACTTTTACATGAAGGGATTTAGAGCAATCCGAGTTTACCATCCTGTTTCTTGAAACCAAATCTGCGGCCAGCACTCTTTCCTCCCACGTTCTTGCTGCTGCCTCCGGCCTTCTTTGACGCAAACCTCACAGAGTCGAGGAGAAAGAGCTGACCTGGCATCAGCACACCTGAAACCAGCAGCAGTTGCAGGTCAACGACGAACATTCAAATTCCTAAACTTTATTAGGTAACAAGATGTACGTTAGCAGGTAAGAATATACCGAGTTGTGCTGTAGATTTACTCAGCTGTATATCAGGTGGAATACGCATCAAAACATATAACAGATTAAGATCCAACGACTTAATGTTTGCTTGTTTTATTTCTAAGATTTTTTTTCCCACTAGTGACAATTTCCACATTGTGAACCTGGCACAGCTATGTAAACTAGCATATAGCGTTTACTTTAATTACCAAAGATACGGTAACAACATTCCAGAGAGCGACTTAAAAGTGAGACAATCATTTACTTAGCAACACATTTCAGGAGGCTTAACAATAATCTTTAAAAAAAAAAAAAAAAAAAAAGGGTATTACCTGCTCTAGTCTTTAACATCAAGGACGCCAGCGCTGCCATGTTGAAAGATTGCTACGCATGCGCAAATCCCATAAGACGTCACTTCCGGATATGTTCATGACACCGAGGAACTGTAACAGAACATGCTAAATCTCTTTTAAATTTATACAATTCATATGGCAGACATTTTTGAAAAAAATGCAATAAGAACACACACGTGCATTTTCTAGCATCTGCTTTAAAAGAGTCCGTGCGCCACTTCCCAGGTTGTTTGGGAGAAACTTGATCCGCGAGCAGCGATATGATCGTGAAATGTTCTACGGTCTTGAACGCACCAGTATCTCTCGACCCGGGGAAATCAAACGCTTTCCCCGGGTAAACGCTGCCGTGGACACGAGAGCGTACTTATTACCATGGTGTAAGTCGATCTTTGATAAGCATTACAAAGAAATCGCCCTAGAATCAACTCGTAATCCAAACGTTGTAAGTGTTAATGAAACATCGGAATATATAGAAAAGTATCGGCGTTGTATCGTCACAGCTGTTGTGCTTAGATTTCAAATGTCACGTCTGTCTCATCGATTACTTCTGTTCTATTTTGCTCATTTATAACTCGAATCTCTGTAGCATTTAGGTTAATGGCAAGTTTGTCACGTAACTCAAATTGGTATCAGTAGCCAATTAAAACGTAAATAAACTGAGCTAAACGTATCTGTGTTAACAATATGGACGTTGACTGACCAGAGTCGAGCGTCTTTACTTTTTCGCTGTGCACTTCAGGTTGTGTCCTAGCGTCGCTATTGGCCGTGGCTAGAATCTCATTTACATTCACCGACTAATCTGCTGATAGAATTTATTGAGATATGTCCTCAGAATACCTTCATCTTCACACGTTGGCTTAACAAGTCTTCCCTCACATGTGGTTTGCAGTGTTTTCCGCTCAGATGTGAGATAAGATGGGGAGCTACGGCGACTCCACCAGCGATGTGGACGAGGATCTTCCCGTGTTTGACTTCCTCCAGCCAAAGCGCCACCTCTGCCAGGACTCCGAGAGCCCCGCAGAGCCGGCCACGACCTCCTCATCATCATCGCAGCCGGCGAGAACGGCGGACGTGATGACGATCAGCAGCGACTCTGACGACGATGACGCACCGTACGTCCCTCTGGCGCAAAGACTCCAACAGAGACTCGACTGTGAAAGCAGCATTGCCAATGGAAAACACGCTGAGGACGGTTCACCTTCCAGTTTGGCCGGCGCACAGCTTGGTCAGGTTAACGTCCCCCTCAGCATCAATCAGGTGCAAACCGTTGGCTCGGCTGAGGACGCGGCTCATCCCCTGTCGTGGTTGCCAAGGCCAAAGCCCATTCCTGGCACAGGGCTGGCCAGCGCGTGCCCTGCCAAGGGGAAAGCCGCCAAGCGAACTGCGGAGGGGATCCAGGCCTCCAGGGAGGAGGCGCTGAAGAGGAGGGAGGCCAGGGAGAGGCAGCAGAAGGACAAGGAAGCACTCAGGCAGGAACAAGAGAGGCAGAAGGCGGAGAGGAGAGCTCTGTCGGAGGCCGCCAAAGCCCTGAGACCCGAGGAGTGCATCAAGCACATGGTGGCGGCCGTGGATCCAGGTAACGAGGAGCGGCCGTGCGTTCGCGGCATCCAAGTTAGTCAGAGACACGTTGGAGAGACAGATTTAGATCAGTGGCTCTCAGCCGGTGGAGTCTGAGGAGCCACAGTTTTTCCTTATCATGAAGTCGTGACCCAAATTTATTCTACAGCCCTCAACTTTATTCCACAAAAATAAAAACGCGAGCTCATTTTTTATTATGTCTACTAAATACAATATTGAAATGATTGAATTGAATTGAATGTCCTGCAAAGTAAATGCCAAACATTTTCTCTATTTTAAAACCCCTCCCCTTTTTTTGTAGAAAGGGAAACTGAAAAAAAGACTCACAGCACTGCAGGACTCCTTGCAAAAGGCTTAAAACTAGACGTACGTTTCCAGCAGTGTGCTCTTCTTCAGACACTCAGGTGCTGTGAGCAGCCATCTTAAATGGGACTAATCACATGGTGCAATCAAGATCACATGACCGGTCAGCTTTAACATACAACATGACATAACTTTCAGATCTGATATTGGTCAAAATCATGCATAATACGGTGGAAAAGATTCTAATATATACATGCATACACGTGAAAAATAAACAGGTAGAGTCGTCTGTAGTCAAGTCAGTCAGTGAGTCATGTATAAACATCTGAAAGTATCTCTATATAGACACACAATACAGCAAGTTATGTCAAAATATAATTGAGACACATGTAATCCAATAAATACCAAGAGGCCACTAAAGGGAAACTGCCCACGAAGCCGCGACCCAATCAAAACAGCTCTGCGACCCAAAAGTGGGTCCACCCACCGGTTGGGAAACGCTGATTTCGATGACAAAAGAAGGTGCTCCTTTCTGTTGTTGGTGAATGGGGGTCGCACCTGTGGATCATGTGACTTTGGCGTATGTGAACAGCTCTCTTACAGCTGGAGGGAGGCGGGACTCTGCTGACATCACTGCAGGCTCTGGGCTGCAGCTGCGCCATCGAGAAACAAGCCATCCCACGCAGCGTCAGCTGGATGAGGCGCTCACCGTGTGCACAGGTAGACACTCACCTCTCTGTTGTTGCATTGTTGTCCATTTATCTGTCTTTCTTCTGGACAGCCCGACTCAAAGCCTTCACCCTAACCTCCACAATATGCCAAATCCGAACCTTGGCTTAACTTGACTTCTCTCTCAGCTTAAGGCATTACACCTTTACTGATAGAGTTGTCATGAAGAGCAGACACAATTTTCTACCCCCGTCAAAATAACCTCAGGTCCTCACAGTGCTGCGTTCATAGGTGCTCGCAGTGTTCTGTCAGTTAAACAGAGTTTAAACAGGCATCTTCTGCTGGGGAATAAAACTTTTCGACGCCCCAGGTACTTGCGATGTGTCGCACTAAGAATCACTTTTGAGTCTCCAAGTGCACTGCCTTATAGTGCAGTTACTCACATAAAGTTACATGCTCCCTTCTGCACGTACACTGTTTCACTACAGTGAATACTGGATGTTTGAGCCACACATCCAGGCAAAGTACATTACATTGCAATGCGTTGTTTTTCTTCTTGTTAACAATAACCCTCTGCAGTTGTTGGTATCTGTCTACGTGATGCAGCCACACTTTGTCAAACACAATAAAGATCCTCTTAAAATGCTTGCTGACACCTTATACATTGATGCGACTTGATGTGTTGTGTGTTTTTTTTTCTTAATCTAAAAATAAGATGAATAAAGACGGAACCATCTCGCTCTGTCTCTCTCAGTCAGGCGATGGATCGTGTGTCCCAGAGGCGAGTGTTGTGATGCACATGACTGTTGAGGACTTCGTCACACTAATTCACAATTACGTCCAGGTTTGTGCATTTGCAGAACATGAGTCAGAAATGCAACTGAATTGAATGGCTTCCTTTCTCTCTTGTGTCAGGAAGTTCTGAAAGGCAACATTGGAAATCTTGGAAATCAATCCACGTTGTAATATTACATTATCTACTATTGTGTTGGGGATCAACCACAAATGACTGCACGAGTCTGATGCAGCTAAATGAGCAAAGCGTCTGAGCAGATGGTATTTGTTCCAAGGTTGAGGAAGCAGTGTTCCACAATGGCAAAAATGTATCAACGTGTCATATCCATTAGTTAATAACGTTCCTCGTGTTTTACTGTGTAAGCAACAACATGCTGCGTATCCTCCCCACTTCCTAGCGCTGCAGCTAATTAGAGCTTCACAAAACGACAGTTTTTCCGGTGAGCAGCTGCTGACAGTAAGAGCAGACTGGGTGGGTGGGAGTGCCCATTGTTTTCCTCTGCAATTAAAGAGGTGATTAAAGAAACGATTCGGAAAGGGCGTAGCGGGTGCTGTTGCGTGTTCTCTCAGCGCCGGCTAATTCTGCGACTGAAGTTTCAAACCTTCAGCACGGAGCAGCTTCTCCTCTACACGTCCAGGTTACTGCTTGGTTTACTTCCTCCAATGTGAACGTGAACCCTTACCAGCCACATCACATGGATATTGACATTTTAAACTAAAAGGCACTTGACTGCGGTTTGAAGTGGAGAAAATGATTTTGGAGGCTGCGGTAACTCTTCGACTTGCACACATTTTAAAATCTAAATTTCGTGGAAAAGAAAGTGTGTGATTTAGAAAAGCAAATTGTTATGTGTGCATTATGTGTGCAGCCAGTCTATGTGTTTTTGGTCACAGTGTTTTCTCGCATCCAGATGATGATGAAATAAATAAGACTTTTGTTTGGCCACTTGAACTGTGTTACCGTGTTGTTTCCAAGGCTAAATAAACCAAACTGACCAGTCATTTATCATACAGCAACAATGAATTGCCTCATGTAAATCTCTTAGTATTTAACCTAATTGTAAGTTCAAGATTTATTGATTGTTTCAATGGCCGGCCTGTAATAATTTTGATTAAAAAAAAAAAAAAAAAAAAAAAAAAAAAGGTTTTACACTTTAGGCTTCGATTAAACCAGATCAGTAGCAGTCAGTAACACATTCCGTTTCAGTGCCTTCTTCAATTGCATTGTATTTAATAATCTCCAAAACATTTGCACACACGTCACACTCTCCCATGCAGGAGGAAAGACACGGCAGGGGCAACCCCGATCCCACCCTGACGTCCTGGGTGCAGGACCAGCAGCGGCGAAACCCTGGCAAGATCCTCAGCCTGGTGGTCGTCGACCTGGAGAAATATTTCAGGTAGAAAAAAAACACACAAGATGTTTTGAAATAAATGTTTTTTTTTTTGTTGATAAAATTCTTTTTAGAAGAACCTTCTACCTGGATAAATGAGCCTACACAGACAAATTTCAGGTAGAAGTAGAGAGAGAGAGAGAGAAAAAACACTATATTCTTGTATTTTCGAGACAAGAAACGCTCAGATTTCAAGAGAGGGGAGAGAGATAAAGGAACGGATATTGGCCTTGTACCTTAAGCCGGCATTAAAGGGCTCGTTCACCCAAAAAGGTATATTTCACCTTTTGCCTCTTTTAGATGAACTGTTATCCAAGCGTTCAGTTGTGTTTAATTCAGTTTTTGAGAAAGAAGTGGTTGCAGTAGGGGAAAGCCAGATGGAGGCAGATGATTGGCTGTGGCCATCTTTGGAGAGAACAGATGTCTTCGTCTTTCACCAGAGAAATAACAGGGGAAAAAAAAAAAGTTTTTCAACTTGGAGCAAGTCTTGGAGCATTTTTGAGGCATTTGACAGGTTTACTGTCATGTCACCAACCTAACAGTGCAAGACCAAACGCACAGTCGGCAGCAACCAGACAGAAAAATGCAATGCTTGCTTTCTACCAGTTCTCCTCATTATACAAAGCAGCAACAACAAAGAAACAAGCTTAAACTGATGTCATTGGTGAGACATGGTGCCTCCGTCCAGACACAAACGTCACCTTGCAGTAAACAAAGTTGCCGTCACGTGGCAGTGACAGTGGCTTCAGGGGTGGCAAATAAAATAATACTCACTACTCGATAAACCCTTCAGTAGAGTGCTCCATCCCTGAGTGGCGGCACTCACACAGTGCCAGCGTGAGGTGTTGCGCATGGAGGTGTCGAGTAAACAACAGTTGACACGCACAGCAGACGCCATGAGAGCTAAATGCATTGTCAAAAATGCCAGCCATCACTGTCAGCACAGTTCTGTGTGTGTGTTGTGTGTGTGTGTGTGTGTTGTATGTGTTGTGTGTGCGCGTGTGTGTGTGTGTGTGTGTGTGTGTGTGTGTGTGTGTGTGTGTGTGTGTGTGTGTGTGTGAGAAGAGTGCAAAATGCAAACTCGGGCCAGCTCCAGGGTCACCAATAAAAATTTAAGAACTTAAAAAAAACAATGCTTTATTTTCCTGCAGGTGCCAGAAGTCAAAGAGCCAGAAGAGGTTGCGGGAGGCGGTCGCAGGTGAGGAGCAAGTGGAGGGGAAGGCGAAGAAGAGGAAGAAGAATAATGGGGGCGAGGTGCAACCTGAGGTGACCCGCGTTGAAGTGGAGGAGGTGAGTGGATGTCACCTCGCACGGGGCAGAGAGGACAGTAAATGTGAGGAAAGTCTCTTTCTGTTTTTCCCACATTTAGGATTAACTCCAGAATAGAGCGTCGCATAATTTGTTATTTTACAAAGAACAATTTTACCATCTGACTACAGAGCAGTTTGCCAACTGCAATTATGAATTATCTAGGTCATATACATTCATGCACAAAATCTATTGTGTGGTGAGGGAAGGAATTTATCAGACACTAAGATGGATAGATGGATAGATAGATGGATGGATAGATGGACAGATGGATAAATAGAAACATAGATAGATAGATAGTTAGATAGATAGATAGAAAGAAACATAGATAGATAGATAGTTAGATAGATAGATAGAAAGAAACATAGATAGATATATAGATAGAAACATAGATAGATAGAAACATAGATAGATATATAGATAGATAGAAACATAGATAGATAGACACTTTATTGTCTGTCTGTCTGTCCCAAATGGTGACAGAAATTCTTCTCGCGTTGCTCACAAACCCCACTCATACAATTCCCAGCAAGACACAAGGCACATTGACATTAAGAACACTCTAAAAAAAATACATTGAAACACACAGGGCTAGTGCATGCGAGGGGGAGGGTTAAAAAGTGCAGTATTCATTTCAGCTCACGTGGCAATTATGGCAAAAGAAATTTATTTTGAAAAGAAACAGAATGGCCCCTTTCCACCAGTTCCAGGTCGTCCATGTGAAAGCCAGGCTTCTGGATGTATCGCCTCACATCTGGTGCTCACTGAAAGTGTTTTGCTGCTCGCTAACTTCTCGGCACTTCTCTCCTGCCTCTGTTTCTGTTTCCGTGTCAGGCGTTGGCGCATCTGCAGCTCCACACCGGCGTCTCCGTCCGCTTCCTGTCCACCTGGAAGGACTTCTGCGACCACGTCGCCATGACGACCAAGGCGGTTGCGGAGGCACCCTTCAAGTGAGCGAGTTGTCGCGAGTGGCTTCGGAGTGGCTCACTCAAAGCCCAGCGGAGCGTTGACCTTCTCCTCTTTCTCTGTACGTGTGCGTGCGCACCAGGCGGGAGAGGGAGCAGACGGGCTTCTCCTTCCACCTGGAGAGTGAGTGGGCGGGGGGGCAGCGCGTGGACAGAGGCGGGAAGGGCCTCCTGCAGGTGTGGAGGAGACAGATCCAGCAGCTGAACAGGGTCAGTCCAGACATGGCCTCGGCCATCCTGGCAGCGTTCCCCTCACCACAGCTGCTCCACAAGGTACACACACACACACACACACACACCACACACACACACACACCTGTGGGTCTCCTGATGTCTCCATTTCTCTTACACGTTGGACAAGTTTTGATGGGACACATGTTCACTTTTGCATGTTTTTTTTAAATCAGTTTTTCCAGTTTATGAAAAAGCAATTCAAAAGCAGCGCCTCTGTAGTCTGTCCCTCCAGAGAGCAACTGTAGTCTGTCCCTCCAGAGAGCAACTGTAGTCTGTCCCTCCAGAGAGCAACTGTAGTCTCTCCCTCCAGAGAGCAACTGTAGTCTGTCCCTACAGAGAGCAACTAGCTGTGTCTTCAATTTCAGGCTTACAAAGCATGCAAGACGAGCGGTGAGAGGACCTCCCTGCTCTCCGACCTGCTGATCCGTCGAGGGGAGGGCATCACGTCCACCACCCGCAGGGTCGGCCCCGAGCTCTCCAAACGCCTCCACCTCGTCATGAACTGCGGTGACCCCGAGCAGACCCTGGACTCCACCGTCTGACCCCAGGGCTGTTCGACGGCTGCAAAAACGCTGGATGAGGATGAGTCGTATTTTTCTTATGTGACATGAGAAACACCCTTTTTAAACATTTTTATTGACCAACAGTTTGTAATTTACAATGGATTTAAAGTGTTTACTTTTTATTTGTATTTTTTGCAGTCACTCTGGATAAATAAAACTTAAACCTTTGACAGTTTTTTTTTTTTTTTTTATTATTCTTTAGGAATCTTTACAGGACGCAGCTTCTTGCAAGGTTAAAGGTGATAAATGCAGTGTTCACCTGGCCTGTTTAAAGAACAGTGCTAGAGCGTGGATGACTTGTATTTGTGACTAGTCTTATGTTGCGGTTTATTGATTCTGGAAGTAAATACATTTTTGTATGGCAACAACAGGCGCGGTAAATTATTGCCTGCATTTTGTTCCCGGGTAAAAAGCCAGTTTGCATCACGTTCAGGTGCTGTGAGCCCTGTTTGATTTCTGCAGACTCATGGTGAATATCTAATCACCACACGTCTTGACCAAGGCTGTAACTGCAAATATGAAATATGTGAGTAGCGGCTCAGCACTCACAAGCTGAAGACCACTGAGCAAGTTTGTTTGTAAGCAAGTTTTATTTTTCACCTTTCAATGTAGTACTTTTACCGCCAGTCTGTATGTGTGGAAGAATACATTTCTCTCTGCCTGTTGTGCAGCACATCACATCACCTTACCCAGAGTGATTGAACCGCTGCGTGTCCCTCCGTGCCTCTTCTCGCTCTCCACAGACTCTGTGTTCAGCGGCGTCGTCGAGCTCAGCTTTGGCCCGGCCTTGTTTGTGCTCTCATGCAGGGCTGTGCAGAAATGTCGGCGCAAATCCGCTGCCATCGCGCTTTGCGGTGCCCACGTCTCATTTCCGCAGCATTAGCAAAAAATGGAACCCGACCAAGAAGAGTGGTGTCTGAGACGGAGGGGAATAAAGAGGGGGCAGAAGAGGCGGGTGGGTAACGAGCTGTTAAATGGGCTTAAGAGATGAGCAACATGTCTCACCTCAGGTCGTGCACACGGAGACGTGAAGGGGCCCAACCGAGCGTGTTAACGCAGCAGAATCAGAGAGGGTTAGCGTAGGATAAAATAAATAAATAGGGGGCTGATTGAAAACTCTGTGTTTTTCACAGACAACATAAAAGTCTCACTTCTGGCCTTTGTCCAGAACAGAGTTCAACAATCACTTTCACTCACTTTGTAAAGTTGTAAAGGCTTTAGAACAATAGTTTCTCTGCACAGAGGAGAATGATAGCTAGCTAGCTAGCTAGCTAGACAGATACTTTATTGATCTCCAGCACATGGCCCCTGTGTGTTGTACTCTTGCTCTCTGTTTGCAGGCGACAAGGCTTTGTAGCTGCAGGTTTATCTTGTATACAACTCTGCCTGCCCTGCTAACTGTTGGCCCCTTTCTGCCTCTGACTTTGAGGCATTAGATAACAACTGGACATTGCTCGATGCCAACATTAGCATAGCATAATTTAAAAATAAACACTACAGACAGAATTGTCAACAGGGACATCCTGTTGACTATAGTCCACAAAATGGTGATAGTAGGACTTTACATTTGTCATATCCTCTGTTCACTTGCTGTACAATGGAATGCTAAGAATGTGCATATAGCTGGTTTGTTTCTGTGTCCATGTAGTGAGATCCATTATCATACTTTTGATTTCACTTGCAAGATTAGAGACACCTTGCACAGAATGTTACGGTACTTGCACTGAAATGCATAAATGCGAAAGTTGCATTTGTTTATTGACGCTGGAACCGAAGTGAGTTGTCCAGAAATATATTTCATGTAAAAACAAAAATTGATTGCACAACTTTCACAATTAAAGCGGTGTTTGATCTGAGGTTGGCAGATTGAACGCAGGTGTTGCACAGCGTATTTTTAGTGGTCCCCTCTGTGCCATCAAGGTGATCATGGAGAGGCGTTCACCCTCCTACCTGCCGAAACTCAGCTCGCTACCACCTGGGCGCCGAGCCCACTTTGCATCCTGCAACGACTGTCTAATCACTTCTCAAGTCTGTGATGCCAAAAACATTATTTTACCGCTTCAAAACAAGTTGGAGCCCTGCCGATCTTGAAACTGCGGAGGAAGTCCATTGTCAAAGTCCAGAAATAGTCAGAGCGAATGAGCAGAGCGGGAGGCGTCGGTAATCCAGATGGTGCATACTTTTTACACTTGTTCCTTTGACATTGCAGGGTTTTTTTTCTTTTCTTTTTTAATGGGGCAACAGAACGGAACACAGCCACTATCTTTTTTTTTCTCGTGCCAAATCATTCACCTTCTTGCCCTGAACACCACCAAAGCATGAAATTGTTCCTAAATTAGGATCAAGGATGTTCTTGTTTAAAAGACACAGTTTTTGCGCAGCAATAAAGCTGCTAAATGAGGCTTGTACAGCGTTTGCAGGGTTTCAGATGAGCTCTTGAAAGCAGCCTTCTGACACATAACACCTTCTGTTTCTCAGCAGCAGCATCATTATCATGTATACCCACTCACTGGCCTCTTTCTTAGCTGTAACATTTATTTTGCTCTTTTAACACAAATAGGTAATCAGCCAATTGCCTTTATACAGTACATGGCGGGCATGGTTCACAACTGCTGATCGACTGGGATTGGACTGTCTCCAGGGTTTACAGAGAAAGTTTCCTAAAAGAGAAAATATCCACTGATCGGTCACTTGTGCCACTGTGAGTGTCTGTGTGTGTCTAGGTGTAAGAGTGACCACAGTTCATCTTTATATTCTCCCTGAATGATGTGTGTGTCTGTCTAAAATCAATACTCTCCTCCTATACGTTGTGAAGCATCTTTTCATTGTACTCAAACCATGAGTAATGTTTGTACAGCACACAGGCACCAGCCTCTACTTTGAAGGATCTCAAAGTTCTACTATCCACTCAGAGAATAATTCACCAAGATTTTAAATAATCTAAATACTAAAGCTTTAGCCTTAAGGCAGCACCCCCCCCCCCCCCCCTCCCCACCCCCCAAATCGATTGCCTTTAAGCCACCCCTTTGTGAGAACGCGACTCACTTCATGGCCATGCTTCACACACACTGACATAAATTAGATATGATAAGCGGGCTAGCCTCACTGCTTTGTATGTTTACCATGACGAAGACATCAAAGACACCGAAGAACGAGGCGACTGGAGGGAAGAGACAGTTTAATTTATGAACTGTTTCTTGCAAACAGGGCTGCCTGGCAACTCCAGCCGACTTTGATCAGCAGCACGAGCTCGGCGGATGATGATCTACTCGCGACATTAATATTCGTCGAGGTGTTAGGAGCCACTTTGCTGACGCAGTTTATGAGCCGTTTCACTGGGCCCAGTTGGCACCTCGAGCATCACAACAGACTCCACGGCGGGAGTGGGCGGCGGCGGCGGCGGCACTCCCTTTTGCGCGTCCCTCGGCGTCAATTTTTCTCTGGCGTCTTCGCCGCCACTATTCATAAAAGCCAGTTTGTTCCCGGAGAAACCCATTTGCCATCCTTTAATTGACGATGCAAGAGTGCAGAGTGGCCTTTCAGAACACTATAAACTTTTTAGAGTCCTGCTGCTGGCTTTAACCTTCATCTTGGTTTACAGCCATTTATGCAGCTGTAATAGTTATAATCCACTTGGGACCGGCGCGGCGCTACATTCACCGCCAACATGCGTGTTCGCCGCGCCTTCGCCCGCAGAAACAGAGGCTAATAAGCAGGCATGTCACGGCCTCGTGGAAATGTTGCAGCTTGCGCTGACATACGCCCTTAAGCCCACCGTGATTCCAAACATATGATTTGTCAAAGACGGAGGAGTTTTCCATTAATACAGAATAGGGCTCACGTTCTCTCATCCACAAACCCCACCTCTGTCTTCATTAGGCCCCCTGACAAGCTCTAACAACACCACAAAGTGGGCCATTAATGCTTCTCGAGGCACCACAGGGCTGCACAGGAGGGCAGTAATCGCTGTCTGCGAGAGCTCCCCAGCATCACACTCCACTAGAAACCAGGAGGTGAGTGGAGGGTTTTCAGTGCGCGAGCTGCCGCGTGAACGCCTATTGCATCCGCGCGCCAGCTCCTCCCCATCCCACTCTAAGGCCCTGTTTGCCGTTTTTTGCCGATCGGAATACGAAAAACGCATGAAATGACCAAGTGCAAACACTCCAAATCCGTTTTGACATCCGAATAACATCGCATAGAAACGCATTCGTCACGGACGTGCGAACAGAACGCGACTTCAGTCCACATTAACGACCGCCTACTCCACTCACCTCTCCCGTGTACGTACTTGGTCAGCGCCCCCAAACTTCCGCCGTCGTCATTATAAAGTTACAAACAAGAAGCGAAAACAAATCATTTTTGTCAGACTCGTTTATTAGCATGCTAATAAATTTCATTCCGGATTAGCGTATTTTGTCAGCGGAGCAGCGGTCGCAGTTTCCCCACATATGAGATTAAATGTGCGACGTTGCATCCGAAAATTTGCCAGCCACTGTTGATCCGAAAATAAAGTCGTCACCACTCTGTCCCACCAGTCGTTACTCCTCGTTCGGATCCATACGAGCAGCAGTAGAGTTAAAACGAGTGACTTGATATAGTCCGCAAACAGGAAGTTGATTCTTATTCGCTGTCATGTAAAACTCGCCGTGGTTTTGCGCTTTACTGCCCCCAGTCGTTAGAAACGGAAGTGACGCATGTTGCATTTGCATAGGTTCGAGGAGGGGTTGGGGGGGGGGGGGGGGGGGGGGGGTGCGATCACAAATGGCACGCTCGAGACGCATGTTAATGGCTCAGTGCGAACAGATGCTGCGAGATCCGTTCTCGTGATCCAATCACCCAAAACAGTTACAAGTGACCAAGTGACAACAGGGCCTAATTGCGTTGGATGCCACCCGACACTGGCAGTGCACGCTGGCCACTGGGCATCTTTTCAGACACAGAGTGAGAGGAAGAACGGAGAGCCATAAAAAATAATGGTGTGCTGTGGTTCCACTCAGTCAGATCGCGAAGCAGCAGGGCTGAAGTTGTTTAGACTGACTTGTACAACCTGATAGTAATGTTCATGTTCCGTCACAGAGCTTGGTAGTTACTTTTTCATGCCTTAGTATAATGATGTTTCTTTTTCATTACGTCGTGTTCATTTATTTTGTGTAATATTAAACAACAACTAATGACACAGCTCAAAATCAGCAAAGAAGTTTAAGTCTAAGTTTGACTGCAACTGAAAAGCAGGAGAAAACAAATTTCCCTTGGGATAAATTATTGCTTGTCTTATCTCTGGCTTTGTTTGGTTTCAGATACATATGTTGCATTTTTAGTCATAATGAAAAATGTCAACAAATACAAAACAAGCTGTGGTCTTCAGCCCGGCATGAATAGCAATTAATGGCAATATTGTGCCCTTAAAAATGAATAAATGCTATTTGATTTGCTGAACATATCAATCTGGAAAAGAGAAAGTAGTAAAAACCTGAAAAGTGATTGGACAAACCCCCTTCCACTCGTGTATATATCTAGACATGGTTTCCTGGGGTTTGAGAGATGATACTTGATGTGTGTCGCCACTGGCAGGGTTTAAGTCTATTTTAAGTTGGTAAGAAATAGAGAAAAGCTTTGAGTGCCATGTGCTCGTCTTGTAATTAAGCAATGTTATTTGGTTCTGAAATCTGAAATCTTCTCATTCTTTTGTCTGAATCCCACATGAATGTAGCACCCACGCGTTTGCTGATCGCTTACAAGCGAGCAGAGGCTTCCTATTCTTGTCAAAAAAAAAGAAAAAGAAAAGAAGAAATCCTTAAAGGACACAGTCGATGAATGTTTGCTCAGGTTAGAATGCTACAGAGCTCCACAAGATGAGAATTCTGGTTTGAAATCTCAAGACGAGGGAGCTTTTCAAGGAACTCTGGGACTAAATTGAATTTTGGAAGATGAATATTTGGAGGTAGGAAAAAAGGGCCACTCTAAATCTAAACTCCTAAATTCCTAAAATCCTGGGATGATTCTTTTTTCACCACACATGAAACTTTCAATGCAGGGGTAATCTGGAACTGACCAGTTCTTGGTTTTCACTTGAGATTGAGTCTGGTGTCAATATACATGTTTCATTACAGGGGACATTACCAGGAGACAAAGACCAAACTGCCAGTGCACACCAATGGGCAGATATTCAACCAATTAAAGCAACAAAAATACAAACAATAAAATGAATATTTTAAATTCTTAAACAACTAAACAGAAAAACAGTAAAAGAAAAGTCCTTAAGTGACAATCATGTGTTTAAAACAATCATCAGACAGAGTGAGAGAGAAAAAGAAGAAGAAAAAACAATCTGTCATTAAATTAAATGCCTTTTAAATTTTGATTTTATTAAAAACACAATGAAAATGGAAAACATAACAACCCCTTGATCAACCCAAACTTTGATACATTTTTTATACTGCTGGATAAAAGCGAGTAGCACCAAAATGAAAGAGAATGACACAGAGCACCTGAATTAATGAACAAGTATAAGAATCTAATCAGTGGGGATTATACAAAAGCTCTGCAACGGTCGGACTGAACCTAACTGAAGGAAGTCTGCTGAAAAGGTGGCCACATGTGGAGACTTTTACCCAAGAGCGTTGACATGGATCATAAGTAATTGGACGAAACCGCGATAAAGAAAATTCCATCGGGTTGGGGGAGGTGTTTTTTTTTTTTTTTTCAATTTTGATTAAAATCATTCCGAATGAGGATTTCATGTCAACTTTTTACATGTGTAGAGTCAGTTTCTCCAAGCAGGTTTAACAAACTCTGGGTCTATAAGCCTGATCTCTGAGTTGAAGTAGATGCGAGACAGGAAACTCTTGAGTTTTCAGTTCCAGAACAGCTTATTGGAGTTAGTTTGATCAACTACGAGTAGTTTCACCTGTAGTTAAGCACGTGTGCCACAACGATACAAAGACAGCAATCAATGGATTTGACGAGTCACAATTTCAACGGGGAATGTTTTCAAAAAGAAGTGGTGGGTCAATGCGTAAGTTTAAGTTAAGTACTTTGTAATCGTGATAATATTACAGTAGAAAATGCTTCAGTGGTAGCCGTTTTATTTCATTCAGGTTCAATCAGTGGGGAAAAACGCACTTGGCAGCAGCTGAAGATGGAAAAAAAAGTACAGAGGTAGGACCACAGTATAATACAATGGGAGTATCAATGTTTTACATTGTAAAGTAAAGAATAAGTGGCTGTTTGAATGTGCAGTTGTTTTATCTCCAACATGATGCCGCCTTCCCAGAGGAATCCAGAAATGCCCATGGACACCTGAGGTGACGGTCATGTCCACCTGAGCTCTCGTCCTGCAGTGAGACCGGTTGAAGTTCTGTTGGGGGCCCGGTTCAGGGTCACGGTAAGGGGTCAGTAGCCTAGGTTGGCCAGCAGAAGGCCATCAAACTCTCCTGTGAAACTGTACCGCTCATAAAGACACATGTCTTGAAATGCCAGAACATCAACCAGAACATCAACCCTCTCCCGACAAAGGTTTAACATTCTGCGCACTAATGCTGCGCCTTCATCTACGGGATCGCTGATGAAGGGAGCGTGCCATGTTCGCGAAAAAACTTTCCCCCTACCTATGAATGCACATCTAATATAGGCCTGACGGCAGTCGGCTCTGAGTGGCCACTCCCAGAACAGCTGATTCAAATTAGTTCAATCAATCTGAGTATGTTCACCATGGCAATCGTCAACGAGAGGAGGCGAACGTACTTCAGGCCGTTGGAACAAGACGGTTTCATCCGCTCATACGGGGAATTGGAACATATTGTTAAAAATATGAACAAAATTCTAAAAACTCTGCTGTAAGAAAAGAGAAAAGTGTCATGAGAGAAAACTGCTTTCAACGTTCTTATTTAACGAGACATATACTAAGCTGAAAACCATTGGACCTGGGAGCTGAACACAACAGTGTACTTCAATTAAGTAGTTACTTGTGAAACTAATAATTTCACAGTGACTCTGTAGCTGTTGTCAAGAAACAGTCGTCTCCTTGCTACAGATGCCTTCGCAAGAGGACGCGGCACGTCCGCTACAATCAAACCAGCCTTCGTGTGTTCCGATGGAGGGCGACACTCGCCTGCAGAACGCATGAAGTGTGGCACTGATTGGATGGCGTTTGGTCCTGACCAGGTTAGGCTCATGGAGTTACCATGGTAACTGACCGAGAGCTGAAGTTACCTCTCTCTCTGTCCAGTTACCCCTCTGTCTTTGGTTTGAGTTACCTCCCTTTGTGAACACATTCAGAGTTTTCACCAGACCTGCTTTGTGAAACGGACCCGTGATTGATGCCCATCTGGTGTTTACATGTGTCACTGCATTTATTCAGAAAGTGTGTTTTTTTATATTTATTTATTTATTTATTTTTTTTTACAGCCGTGTGACATGCAAATATTGATCAAAACATCACATGACTGTTCAGAGATGGAGCTCCATCGTCTCATCAGCACAGTACCTGTCGTTGTTTTCAGTGTTGTCCATCTGTTTTTCATTTGGTCAAAGTTTTGGTTTATTTGGTCAATGTTTCGGAATTTCGTCAATAGTTCACTATGTTGAGTTTTGGTCTTAGTACATTATACAGTCAAAGTCTTTGAGTGTTTTATTCAAAAGGAAAAAACAAACAAAAAACATCTCTGCTGTCCTGAAAGTCCTGCTCTAATTTAGACTAAGTGTTCCATCAGTGACGCATCAACCCACACTGGCCTCTTTCGTCATGTGTTCTTTTGTGGTACATGAAGTGACCTCTCTCTGCTCCTCAGTGTAACACTACAGTATAAGGACAGCGACTTAAAAAAAGACCTCTTCAAAAGCAAAAGTTGTCTTCACCACACGCTATTGGCCACTTTCTGTCGCTGCGCATCTACAGGTGGACTGGCAGATTCATTACAGCACGGAGTGAAAGGTCTTGATTTAAATGAGATCTGCCCGTTGGTAAATGTTGTTTTTTTTGTGTCCTGATGTGACAGATTGATCACCCCTGGAACACTAATCTGTCTCTTCTGTCCAGTCAATCAGACGGCTGCTTCTCTGTGACAGAGTCATCAGAGCTGGGGTCAGTGTGGGTGTGAATTTAAAAATCACCTGCCCGCCCGTTATTTCTCCCATGCAGCTTGTGATGCAGAATGCTAATATTGGAAAAGAATTCAACCACATCTTTTCGAACCAGGACAAACGTGATCTCCAGTTAGGAAAGAAAGTTCTACCAAGCAAAGACACACACGTGCGCACACACATGCACGCACACACACATGCACACGCACACGCACACGCACACGCACACACACACCCCCACACCCACACTTTGTAATATGAAATTATATGGTAATTTATTTATGTTTTTTCTTAGATAAGGAAATAAAAATACAGTATTGTGCAATATACATACTGCTGCGCAATATTCATTATTCCTCTGTCTGGGCAACAGTCCTGTGTTTTTTTTTTCATATTCTACACCATATTTTTTTCTGGGTTTTATAAATTCGCTGTTGTTTTTATTGCCTTATTTTTAACTTATAGTTGTTGTTTTTGCTGCTGTCTCTCTCTCTTTTTTTTTTTTAAAACTTCTTAACTTAAAGTGTTGCACTTTAACTGCAGTGGATTTGAGAGCTGCTACCTCACTTTCGCTGTACCTGTGCAATGACCTTGAAGAGATTTTGATTGTGATTCTCATAATGCTAAAACACCAACTTTTCTTGCCCAAATACACTTCTTAGAAGTTAACGTTGAAGCAGCTGAAACTGGAATCCCGCGGGAGAAGACGCCCGCGCTGACGTGACCATAACGTTGAGAATCCAGCTTATATACCTGGAAAATCCCTCCGTATCAGGCTTCCTACGCTTTCTGTATAAATAAGTAAACAGAAGGTCATGGGATGTTGAGAATAGTATGGCGTATAATATGAGGGAAGCAGAGAATAAGCTATAAGGGTACCTTGTTATTATGTTGCAGCCGGTGAGGCAGTCGCCTCATTAGTTAGTGGAGGAACGTCCTCATACAGTAGCGAGCAGGTGATGATACACAACAGCGGTGGGCCGTCAAGGCCAGCAAAGCCTTTTCTGCTGGCCCGAACATACCCAGAAAAGTAAATACAGTATTCTTTTCCTATAAATACGTATATGGAATTGCCCTCCACAGTCTCCTGTGGTCTCTTCATGTTATATTATGTCCACTTTGTTTTGCAATTGTGCGGACGCGTTCTTGCGTTGAACTGGACATGTACACGTCCTGTGATGTGCAATCAGCACTTGTGAGAGGATGAACAATATCTAAACAGAACCCGCAGATCCGTTTGCTACATTCTGATCAAGTCTGGTCACTTAAGTCACAGCCAATTGTTTTGAATGTTGCACATTCTCAAAAACAAATGCAAATAATCTCTTTACTTTTATTTTCAATGAGTAGTTTGTTTTGTTAATGTCTCGCTGGTGTCTCGTACGATAAAGTGACAATGTGCAGTTTGTTGGAAAAAAAGCTCACATAACATACTTTTGCTGGACTCATTAAAACTTTGTTGATCACTTAACATCACCTTTTATTTGCGAGTTTTGACAGTATCCGTGTTCTTAGTTTCTTACTATTAACTGTGAATCCGAGTTTATTGATTGGAAATGCTCCAGTAATGAAGTGTTGGCCGACGAGCCTACATGAAGGTGATGTAATGTGTAAGTGTGATTCTGCATGGATTCTCGAGCTGCGGTGTCATATCGATAGCGTTATGAGGAGTATTCACTTAAGCAGGGTGTCACTGAAGGCTGAGCTGTGAAATGCATACACTGATACACACCAACTGTGAGCCACTGGCACCGACGAGCAGGGCCCTGCATGATCACAGGGAGAATAAAATAAGTGTGCAAAAAAAAGAAAAGAAAAAAAGAAGGGGAGGGGGTAGTTAGTATTCGAGGCAGCCTCTGTCCTTGTAACGGCGTGGAATTTTGGTTTTATCTCATCGGAGGATCTCATCCATTATTTAGAGATGCAGGCGCCATCCGACACGTGTCTCTCAATAATTCTGGGCGAAGCTTTGCAAACTCCGAAGCTGCTGCTGCTGCTGCTGTTGTTCTTCTACTCCTCTTTCACACTTTTCTTGTCACCTCCTCCCACTCTTCTTGTCCCCCCGCCCCCCGCCGTCTGCTCCTTGATACTCTGCAAAATCCGCGCTTCTCTTCGCCCAGGGCCGGCTCTGGCAGAGGCCGCATTGGTGCGGCGACATGCGAAGCCTTGAGAGGTGCAAAAAGGAAAAAGTCAGAGTGAAGACGTCTTAGATGAATGTATTATGGAGGAAGCTCGAGCGGCGTCCCCCGTCGTTGGCTAATTTCCTGTCAGGTTGCTCTATTATTCATGCAGGTACTCGTGTAATGTGTGATGTTTGCGTGCAGCTGCGCAACAAAAAAAGAAAAGGAAAAAAAAAAAAGAAGAAGAGGGACCAATATGGAACAATTGGCTTGACCACCCGCCTCCCCACAGTGATTTACAAGCGTGCACCAGCCTCCCGCGAGAGCCCGTCCGTTTCTCACAGTTGCACCCAAATGAAAACTGTCATGAAAAACATTTTCATCACAAGCGTTACAGGGAATAAGGCTGTCATTTTAAGATATGCAACTTAGCCATTGCATCCACGTGTCGCGTTATTGATGTTTTTTAAATAATAAATGCCAGCGCTGTGCTACTGTAATTGCATTATTGGACAACAGGTGGCAGTGTTGGTCTGGAAAGGGATCGTGTGCGCACCGAAACGTTTCTGTCTTTTTTATTTATTTATTTATTTATTTATCCCCCCCCCCCCCCCCCCCCCCCTCGCGTTTGCTGTCTGAAGACAATCCAAAGACTGATCAACGGCGACAGGGTGTTTGATCAAGCCAACCGAGGCGTCCAACAGGCTTCAGTTCAGAGGTAAAAAGCTGAGCGGCGCCATCTGAACCTTGTGTCCCGGTGTCGTTCGAAGTGAGCTGTGTCGCGGCATTGTGAGGGGGAAATGATCCGGCGCATTCTCATCGGACACGCTCCGTTTAGTCGTCTTTAGCCCATTGATTAGAGCCTCTTTTCACCCGGAACAATTAGCGAAGGCAGCCGACAGTGATATGAGGCGCCGCATGTAGCTCCGTATGTCGAGGAAGGGAGGTGTCTCGATGTTTGCCCGCCTTTTTTTTTTTTTTTTTTTTTTTTTTTTTAAAATAATAAGAATTATTATTTTTATTTTTACGAGAGTGTTCAGTGAGCGCTGTCTCGCAAGTCAAGGACTTTATGAAAAGGTGCCCGGCTAGTTGTGTACCTTTGCCAGAGCTTTCAGTGGTGCTCAGGTGCGCTCTGAGATCCACGGGCGCAGCGAAGGTCACGTAAAAGTCTTTCCGCAAACTTGATTTAGAGACTTATTTCTCCACTCAGCCTTCGTGTGATGGGAGCACCGCGGGGTGACGCCTGACATGACCGCGCACACAGGCAATTTCATTTCTGTCAGTTGAACACACATTACACGTGTGCAGAATGAAATCTGCACTGGATCTGTGAATTTGAACGCAAACCATTTAGTCACACCCAGAGTTCTTGAGCGCCTTTTGCAACTTTCCAATTATTGTTCGTGGCCTTGTGGTGGAGTTTCTGCCCTGTGACTGAAACCCTGGCATGTGGCCTGGGTTTGGGGGGGGGAAATACAAACAAACAAAAAGCTGACTGCTTATGGAACAATCAGAGATTTTAACGCCATCTCTCTATTTGAAGTTTGCAAAAAGGATGAACTGGATTCCAGAAAACAAGCTGCCGTGCAGTTGTTGCTATCAGCAGGCATCTTGATGTAGACAAAACATAAATGTGAATTTCCCAAATGGACTGATAAAGTATTCTGATTAATCTCATATCAAAAGACAAGCAGATAGAGCTGAATGGGAATTATGTTGGAGCAGAGAGTCAGCTCGCTCTCCACATGGTGACATGCTCTGGCTTAGAAAGGGTTTGCAGGTGAGTGCCGATTAAAAGGAGTTGGGCATGTGGCAGAGGTCAATACGATTAGATGGCAAAGCTGTTTCCAATGTCCTACCAGTCAGATGTCAACCAGGAGCATGGTAGGCAGGGCTGTGAGGACTGGCAACACCACAGGGCTGCGAGGGGATCACTCATCTAGTTAAGGTCACACCTCCAGGAGTAATTAAGGCTGCACTCACAGCAAGGCCAGTTATTCCGGAACGTGCTGAAGCACCAGCTCCCTACCCCAAACCCCAACCATACTTAAGCATGTTTGCTTGCGCTATGTTCATATCTCACGCATGAAATTAAATGTCTATCATTCAATCAATCTATCTATCTATCTATCTATCTATCTATCTATCTATCTATCTATCTATCTATCTATCTACCTACCTATCTATCTTACCTCCTCCAAGAGTACCGAGAAATGGAAGTACAACATGCTTGCGCTTGGGTCGGTATTAGTGTTGCAGCGTGGCTGAAATGGAGAACAACAGTGTAGAAGAGGCAGAGGTAAATAGCTATCTTATACAACCTGGCATGTCAATATCAGGGTTGGGGTTAATGGTATAAACATCTCCGTGGGAAACCCTGGGCTATTTGTGTTTCCCACTATAGAATTGCCTCCACCTGCCTCCACCCTTGTCTTCCTGTATTAACTACTCCACTGCCAAGCTTATCTAATAGTGTTCGCCTGCTATTTGGTGTGAGCAGGTAGTGTGGAACTTCCTCTCTCCACTAATGGCTTTCTTGGCTAGAAACAGCTGCTGGGAGCTGTTAGTTAAGGTTTTTGTGCAAGGAAAAAAAAAACAAACCACTCAAGAACCACTAAAGAAGCACCTGTTGAACTGAGCGCAAGTACAGTCTCCAAGGTTGCTATCACAATGTGCTTCTTTTGTTATATACATTTTCAGGACTTAAAAGAGAATAGAAGGTTGATGAATGATTTTTATGACTCCTAATTAGAGGCTACGTGCTGGCTCAGAAGATACTACATTCGCTTTGATGCCCTTTTGAAACTTTGCAATATGAAGATGAAAACACAGTCAGCTGTATTTCACGTCATCCCTCTGTTGCACTCATTCATTCAACAAGAGTGATTATTATGTCCTCTCATTCTTTTTATTGGGCTGAGCCCGATTTTATTTTAGTGAAGCTGTAAACTATGGGCAGTGGGTCCCAGTTCCAGATCATTCCTGAACACACCACTACATGTTGCCCTCCGCAGTCTCTAAAACCAGGATGCATCCAAGTGGCCATGATTTTTGCAGTGCTTCACATTATTGTGAATGGCAAAACAATTTAGATGGAAAAAGTGTCCCTGATACTAAATCTCTCGTTTGTGACGGCCAGAAACGATGCTCAAATCCTCATAAACTGATTTTCTGTCGATCGGTTCTTCTGATAAAAAGTACCATAGTAGTTGCATCTATTCCGATCATTCCTGCTCAGTGAGTAAGACACAAATCTAGCATGGGGTTCAGACTGACCCAGGGGCTTTGTGTTTAAAATAATGCCAACATGGAGGGATGGGGGGTGTCACACTGTCATGCATGAGACCTGCTATTGTGGGAGATTAAGGCGGCTGATCTACAGCAACCAGCAACAAGTGTTTGCTACAAAGATGACAGGAGAGCTTTTCAGGGACGGTGAATATTGGAGGAAAATCAGAGTCTTGAGTGCCAGCTTGCTGCGGGTAATCACATTGTGGCCCCTCAATATGCCGGCTCTGTTTGCCAAGTGTGGAAGGTGAAAGCGAAAGCAGAGGCAGCCCACTGGGTGACCTCTGTGGCAGCAGTGAGATAGGACCTCAGTGTATAAACAACTTTAGTCAGTTTTGTGGTCTGTATTTAAGGGTTCCCCTTCCTCTCTACTTCTTATTCTCGGACAGTAACTTCTCTCTGAGTAACCCTGAGCCTAAAACTTCGCCCTGGAGTTTCTCTGTTTTCTTGTTTATCGTAGCTTTCAGGCCATGTGGATGTAGCGGTGTGCCGCTAATAACCTCAAGTTGAAAGCGCCAACCTTTGTCTTGTGTTTGTAAACTATTTCATTCAGCACTGTGTTTGGGAAGATGTGAAAGCTCATTGGATAGGGCTGCGTGCCCATGGCGCCATTGAAAACAAGGTTCTAAACCCTGATACTTTGTGGTGTGAAAGCAAAGCTGACCACGTTATGGACCAAAATGTGAGGATGGAGCGAAGCACTGAGAACTGCAGGTAAAGAAAGCAAGAAAAAAAAACAACAACATGCCAGGCAGGCTCAAGTTGGTGTAAACAAACCACTCTATTGGATTTGTGGTCAGGTAATAAATGATCTCAGTTAGTGATAAATGAATCAACATGGATGTTTTGGATGTCTTGGTGCAGCTTTTTTCTTTGCTTTTTATTGATACATTACCTCTGCTCCAGACTGTGTGATGTTTCTCAAAGCGCTTCATTTGATTTGAAAAAAAATAAAATAAAAAAAAATGCAATGACATAGCGAAGCAAAGTAAAGCAACTAAAGGAGAAGCAATATCACAAATTCACCCCTACAACAAAACCATGGTCCCCTAGACTGTTATGTGTGGAAAACCAGACAAATTGTCTAGTTTATTTTGTTTTATGCCTTCTTTAAGAATCACTTTTCTCCATCACATTCACAGTTGAGTAAATGAATTGCAGAATGATTTCCACTTGTTTTTGACTGGTTCTCAAGCAAATCTATTGTGGTGGGAGAATCAAAGCGGTCATAATTTGTTGAAGGGGAGACTAAGGAAGTTCAGTTATTATTAGTATTACCAGCAAGAACAAAGATGCGAGACTAAAGAGAATTCTCCAAGGAGAGCAAACAGAGGCAAGCGGGGAGCACAAGCACTGTTGGATTTAAAAGAAGGATTTTTTTTTTTTTTTTTACACATACAAGCACATAATCATTGCATTTTTTTATACCGACATATTTGAATTTCCTTTTCGAGTGCATGTTTTCATCTAAAATACAAGCCTCCTCATTATGTAATTGATTTATCTTCATCATTGTTCACTTTCATCAACAAAACATTATCTGTCTCAGAGAACAACTGGCTCACCAGATGCCTGCTGATGCAAACCATGAGAAAAATTCGAATTAGTTTTTAGGTGTGCAGCAATATCAAATTTACACAGTAAGATTGCACCCTAACCCAAGGTATCACATTCATTATTTAGTTAAAAGAAAGGAGGACGAATAACAACTTTGTGAAATGAAAATATAAATCAAATTCAGTAAAAATCTGTTAATTCCTACTTTTTCAAAGAGTCTATTTCCAAAGCAGCTTGTAGCTTTGCTGCACTTTCTGACAGGTAAAAAAAAACAAAAACCTTTTGCTCTGCCTTACGGCTCTTCCTCTTTTTCTTTTCTTTAGACCCAAAATTAAGAGGAAATAACCTTCCTTATTGGGACCGCAAAACCCAACAGCGACGGCAATGTATATTGTTATGTGTGTGTGTTATTTTTTGGCAGCGCTGCTGGCATAGCTGTGGATCTCAGCGCTCTGTTTTAGATGCTGTCATGAATAAGTGATAGCATGATAACACAGGAGACTACTCCTTGGGACTTGGCGGGATTACAACGCAATAAAAGAAAACCAGGTCAGGCCTCTGATGCCTCTCTTGAGTTACACTGCAGGTCACAGCGAAGCAAAGAGAAAACGGGTGAAGCGCACGCGTCAACTTAAACAAACTAACCAAACTTCTCAATGCTTTTTAGATCAAACATAAAGGCCCCTGTCTTACCTTTATCTTCTTAGTTTTAAGTCCTGAAAGAAAGTGTACAAGTGGCAATTACAAAATGTTTTTCAGAAGTATTATACCAATATCTCGAGCTTGTCAGTGAACAGCTCAGAAATGAGATAAGTCCAGCCAAGGGAAGTTCTCCCTTAATTAACAGGACCCATAGTGTGCCCAGTCGCTGGGAGACATGATTGGCAGGGGAGGCATGATTAGGATCACAGTGGCTGGTCTCAAGTTCAGTCGACACCCGCTGTCGCTCAGCCAGAGATGTTTTAGCCAATTTAGTGTGAACGCAGTCTAATAGTTGGTTTTCGAATCAATGATCATCAGTCTGTTCCAGTTGCGCAACTACTTGTCCTAGCACAGGCAAATATATTGTTCAAAAATAAACAAAAAAATATGTATTTCTTCTTTACATCTATCATGTTTCATTATGTATGTTAAGCTTGTGTTAAGTCTCAACCAGTAGCATTGGAGTTCTTACTTAGTCCAATGTGTGTGTCTTTGGACTGTGGGAAGGAGGCCAGAGTACCTGGACATAACTCTTACAGACAAGACAGAAAGGACCCAGATTGAAAAGGAATCTGTGGCTAGACATAAGTTTAAGAAAATAAGCCACAAAATCAGTCATGCTGCTGTTATCTCCCATGGTCAGATGATAATGTAGGCTATTCTTTTCCTTCTACTCAGTGGATTATCTTATGGAGTTGTATAGAGCTGGCCCAGGCTCACATAGGCCAAACACTGGCTCTGTGGTTGCTGTCAACAAGTCCAAAGTTGAGATTGCAGAACTTCTGCATGTTAACAGGACCATGCTCGAGGTTGACCTTTGCTTTCTAGTCTACGAACACAGCACACCACTGGTGATGTTCAGTACAATACCGCTTAGCACACTGTCCGTACCTTGAATGTATTCAAGATACACGTGAAGGTACGCCAGTTACACGCTTAAAGCCACATCAATTCCCCATGTTTTTGTAAGCATGACACACAGAAGACGTCTGAAATGAAATCCGTTGGGGTGTAAAATGGGTAACGGGCAGATGTATGATTGACAGATACATACGATCGCATTAGACACAACCCAAGATGAGTGTAGCGCAAACAAGACATTGCCTGCAAAAAAAAGAAGGAAAAGCCAATTAAATGAGAAAGAGAAGGCACGGACACAGAGAAACGGGTGAGAGATGGGAGATTGAAAGTTGAGCACCGTGACACGGCTTCAGTGTTGTATGGGGCTGCAGAATAGAAAAGGCAGTGGCGGTGCCTGGAGCGAAGCAAAAGCTTTGGGGCAACCAGAAAAAATGGGAGAGGGAGACAAAGACAAAAAGGGGGAGCCTGTGTGGGCAATGACAAGAGGAAGTGCAGTGGCAGTGAACAGCTGGATAGCCCCAACGACTCACCCAATGTAGCAGGAGGACGGTTGGGGAGCACACAATAACCTGAAGCAGATTGAAGATCTTTGATAACCACTCAGAAGAGCAACTCGGGAGTGGAACTGATGTGCTCGGCCTTGAGCGCCTTTGATACCCAAAGGAAATATCTATGCTAGTAATTACTGTTACCTTGTTGTTTTGGAGAGAGGGCGAGAAGATTTGAATATACTGAGCTTCTGAGTGCTCTCAGGCTGGAGCTTGGTCCAATGGTTGGCCCAGAGCGGAGTGAGAATTCCAGACGTCCAACTCAAAACAGCAGAAAAATAGGATACATGTCCTTGTGAGAGTCGATTCAAGGCCAGCATCCCTCCGAACATCTCAGACAAATTGAGGATCATCCGAGGTCCGTTGGCCATCACACAGATAAAAAAAAAGAAAAGTGAGGTAAAGTGTTCAGAAAAAAAACAACCTTAACACTCAGAGATACATAGAGCACATTAGTGTGCATAGCAAGTCGTTTTTGACAATGTGTTAATGGTATGAAATAAGGAGACTATAATCGCTTCTCAATTATCCGGCTGAGATTCACAGTGTGTCTCCGTTCAGCGTTCTCTCATTCGGCAGCCTATCAGCGAGGAGACTCTGCAGGATTAATCTGCTACCAGGATGAGACCGTAACAGCTGATCCCCAGCCTCATCCCCCATTTTGCCTCTCTTCCTCAATCTTCATCCGTGCTTTCCCCCGCTCTTTGTCTCGTCATATATCCGATTTCATGCCAAAACGGCCTGGCAGGCAATTAGTTGAGGATTTGACCAATTAAGGGGATAAAAGACGGGGTTAAATCCCGGTGTGCTTTGCTCGGTGTGTTTTGTCTTTTCGGGCGCATTCACACCACGCTGTTTGTTTTGCACCATGCTGAAAGACGAGTGTACCTCCTCTCGAGGGCTTTGCCCGCACTCGACCTGGACTTGTATGTCATTACATGATACGCAAATTGCTTTTTCTCACATAGTTGCTGAGAGAAACGACCACATTGGCTGTAAATTGTGTCCATCTTGCATTGCGTGAACACACACATGGGTGACTCACCGTGCAAGAGTGCACTGGGGCTGAGGAAACCGTACTGTGCCCATGGATGGTGCATGTTTGCCTGGTTCTGGTACAGATTGCCTGGTGACAGTGCACTCTTAGGCCCTGTTCACACCGAGACAGATTTAGCTGCGAACAGTGAAATTCTTCATTGTTTCGGTTTTGCGTTCACATGAAGCTGGTGTTTTCAGAAACCAAAACAACAATTTTTTAAAACGGGCTCCAGAGTGGGAAAGTTTGGAAATGCAGCAAAAGCCTGTCTGGCTGTGTGTGAATGACAAAAAGGCCAAAAACAATGTTTTTTGGAGACAACGTCATGGGTCTGCTCCTGCCTCACAAGTGAAAATGTGATTTGCAAACCTCTTCTTTTCCTTTTGTATGTTTTTTTTCTGGATAGGCTGAAAACTTAATGTCGGAAATGTCAGCGGACTTTGACTTCCACGACTCACTGTCACGCTTCTCATGGAGCTTCAAGGCTTTGTATTCTAAAGTAACTCGAAGCAGGAGTTCAACACTGTCCTCTTTCCTCACCATCTTTTCACGTATGATCTTCGCCATCCTTGTGATGCTATGTTAGCGAGCTGCTACTTCCATAAATACATTGTGCGAGGTTAAGTGTAAGCTTTGGGTCTTCTTCTCTGTTTCAGGGCGTAAACTCACAGCGCCCCGCAAGGTCTGGCGTAAGCACTGCAGCGTTTTCAGTGGTTTTCAGCGATTCCATCTAAATGCTAACATTTTAGAAAATGGTTGTAAAATTGGTGGGATTACTGTCTTCATGTAAACGGGGCCTTAGTCACGGGGAGAAATGGCAAATGCAACAAGTGTCTGGGTTGATGCAGGCCCTTTCACAGGTACTCCTACTCACTACAATCCATTAATCCTTAATGCAGTCCATAATGACTCCAGCCAATAACTGACAAGAGACACTAAAGTCTGATCGGTTTGATTAATGAACCGTGACTGGGATTTGATCCAGAGGAGATTACGTTTACCTGCAGAGCTTCTTTGTCATTCCTGCCTCGACCTCGCTTACTGGCCTGTGTGTAAGTATATATTCAGAGGCTAAATGTAATTTCATTGTGTGCAATTCAATGAGGACAATGACAAAACAGAGCTTTGCCACATTTCCATGAGATTTTAAAGCATAAACTGGACCGCAAAATGTTCGCAAAACGGCTCTCATCCATCTTGCTTTGCATCAGTCGGGAGCTTCATCAGCTGGTCTTAGAGTGTGATTAGTGGTTTCCTTCCTTTTAATTGAGACAGAAAACAAATATTTCATGACAACATTATTGCATGACGTGTCCTCACCCTCACAAAAATTCTCTGTGCACTAAAAATAGACCAAAAAACAAAACAAAACAAAACATTGACCATATAAAGGTCAGGCTGATGTACCAGATTTTTTTTCCCGGCATCAGCCATGATAAGAGATGCTTTTATTACGGACTAAAACGTTTCATTAATATTCAACTTTTATTTACTTTTACTTTAACGCTGGAGCATTCAGACCAAAACAAACAAGGTTACGCCATCAGCTAGTGTCCTTGGGCAAGACACTGAACCCTACATTGCTCCCAATGGGGCTGGCAACGCCTTGCATGGCAGGGGCCACCCATTGGTGTATGAGAACAATTGTAAAGTGCTTTGGGGTACCGTGAAGGTGCTGCAAAGCGCTATATAAGTGCAGTCCATTTACCATTTTTACCATCTCAAAAAAGAAGCATTAAAAATTCAAAGCCACCTCTTGCAGCATGTTTTTAAATTTGAAGTTGTGATCTGCACTACAAATGAAGTCCATGTCCCAGTATGACCTCATATATTTTAAAAGCAAAGCAGTCATCCTCATTCGCTAAACCTGTCAAATTACTCAATTATGATTTATTTTTTTTAACAAGCGTGTTCTCTTCCTGAAAATGACGAGCACACTTGATCTGAAAACATTCCTTCTGCATTTTGTATCCAAACTAAGATGTAAAATCCTTAGTTTGCCGTTACCTAAATCCAAGTCCTTTACAAATTTTTTATTTATTTTTTATTTTTTTACAAAATGTCATACTTCAGAACAGCGAGTCACCCACTCATTTAGATACAATAGTGTGTACAGCTGTCAGTGCGCTCCTTCCAAGGAACAGGAACCATCTCGAGCCCAGATTAGAGAGCACACACTGTTCCTTCGACTCTCTCCTTAAACACCGTCCTGTCAGCCTTTCTGTAAACTCTTGTGTTTGAGACATACACACACACACACACACGTACATTCGCTCCACTGACAACGGCATCAGGACACCTGTGTCCTTGTTGGCTTCTCTGAAGCTGGTTACCTGTGTGTGTGTGTCTGTGTGTGTGTGTTAGTTTGTGTGTGTGTGCGTGTGTGTGCGTGTATGCGTGCATGTGTGTGTGTGCCTGATTGACAGGCAGATATGCTAAGACCTGTTGCTATGAGCCCTGTGCAGAACTCCCCAGTGAGAGCTGTCAGTGGCAAAATACCACAGGGATGCCGATGCGCAGGGTGGTTCTGAAGAGGTAATGAGACGAAGACCTCCCTGGGTCACAGCTCGGACAATCGCACGTCTAATTTTCACACACTCGATTGCATGTCCATGTTTTAAACGCATGTGTGATTTTTTTTTTTTTTTCTCCTGCCGAAGCACTCCAACGCTCACAACAACGGCGCCGTCCTCATGCATAATGAATGTTATAGGGTGAGGTTTTTGCGATGCCACTGCATAAATAGTTAGTGTGCATACAGTTGATTCTGCGTCTGTCTCTGATTGGCAACGTTAATGAATGTGTTGTGTGGTATAGGGTGTTTTTGTTCAGCTGCATAACCTCCCCAGAGCAGCAAAATAGAGGGCTGTGAGGAGAATCTTACCAAACTGACATGATGTAAATCACGCACGTGTCGTAAGTACAACACACACAACACTTCGCCCTCCCAAACCAATAAGGAAAGAGAAATTAACAAGTCAGTAACAAAACAAAAGAGAAGAGTTGCCCTCTGCGACTCCATTAATGTTCCACAGTCATGTGAGTTTCAGCCAAACTAATGTCTCTGCCTTTAAGCACTGCAGGTCTCCATGTTTAGGCTCAATTTGTCACCTAAATCCAGTCTTTTTCACTGCCTGCTTCAATTTGATATGAAAGTGACCCGTATTCAATATCTGCATTACACCTGCTGCAACTTTGCATTTGGCTGAAACAGCATGCATGTGTTTATGCATGGGCCGGCCTGGAAAAAGAAACCAAAAGAAAAAGTATGGCTAAGATTTTGCGTATTAAATTCAAGTCTCGTCAAATCAAATACAGTCACTGGAAAGAAAGGCACCAAGACTATATAATTCAAGCACAAATTGTCCTCTTCTCAAACTGAAAACCATCAACTGACATCAGGAATGTTTTTCTTTCTTGTCATTTTACAATCAAGGATAAAATAAGATGTCAACGCAGGTTAATCTTTTCTTTTCTTTTTCATCTATAGGATATTAGCACTGTTACAAGTCAAAAACAGCAAAACTTTATTTCTATAGTACATTTACAAACTATTGAGAAAGATAAAGTTCTGTACATTAATAGAGATACAAATGCAATCAGTAAATCATCTAAACACGACTGGATCTGCATCTTCAATGATGTCAGACTCAAACTGTACATCTTAAGGGAGGAGATATTGGAATCATGTCTTACAAATCTTCACATATGAAGCATATCTGAATCCAATCTGACATTATCAACATTCATGTGACTTTCCTGCTTACATCTCTAAACAACAATCCAGTCTGTGCCTCTTGGGATGAAATAAAGAATAATCACAATAAGGTCACTTGCACCATGAAGTGTAAAATCAGCCCGTGATGTGTTGATGTAATCAACTGCAGGTGAAAACTCTTGTCTGTTTCCTCAGATTTTCTGTGACAAATTTCTCTAATTTTAAAACCTTTCTGATCTTGATTCTGTTTTGGTATTCTCCAAAGGCATCACCAGAGTTGTGTCTAATATCTAGCTCACATGGTGATCCTTGGGTATTCTCTGTGGTCCAAGTCCATATTAAAGTCCTTGATGATGAGACAATGGACAAGGAGATTAGAGGCAATCAAACTGCACTTTCAAACTTAAGTATACATCACACTGATTTCATATCTAAATCTATCACTAATAATGCTGTGTACTCATGGTTAATAGGAAAATCTGTTTTCCATAATGCCTGACATAACCCGAGATAAAAGCAAGGTTAGACCATTTTGTTGCAGGGCCACATGGAATTGACAAACAACCATTCACGCTTGCACTCACTCCTACGACCGGTACCCAGTTCGCCTGACCAACATGTCTTTGGACTGTGGAAGGAAGCCAGAGTACCCAGAGACAATCCAAGCAGACACAGAGAGAACATGAATATCCACGCAGAAAGGACCCTGGGCTGGGGATCGAACCCACAATCTTGTTGCTGTGAATTGACAGTGCTAACCACTGCATCTAAACCAGCCCTATGGGAAGTCTACAGTCCATGTGGGGTCTTTATCATTGGATTCAGCTCACTTAATGTATGTCATAGGCAAGTACCCTTATTGCGCTTCTTCATTACACACTTTCAGCACTACTTGCCTTGACCCGACTCAACTACTTCATTTGGCTGTTTTCCATAACAGTTGATTACCAGCTCAACATGGGAGGATGATCAAGGTGGCCCGAAAGTCCATTGACATTGTCCATTGTCGCGGTACCATATTTGTAGTATGTAATTGTAATCGCTTTACACATTTTTAAACTCTGTAGGTACCTGATAGACCTTCTCGTGGTGGGTCACTCCCTGTGGTTAACTGAGTTTTTTTTTCATGAACCATCAAACGCAGATCTGTTCTCGCCTTGTTACTTGACCGCGGCACTGGTTAGCTAGCAATATTCATTGTCTACTTCACTCAAAGTAAAAATGCACAGTATCTGTTGCTGGTTGGTAGTTTTGTGAAGCAGTTGCTTTTAAATATCATCCTGTGTCGTTGCTCCCTGTTCAATCAGTGGCCTGCGCTCTGTTGACGTGACATTTTCAGCTCAACTTGGCTGTTTGTAGCCCCGGCTGAGTAGGAACTAAAATATTAGCCGGGACTAAGTCTAGATTCTACCACTTTGAGGGAAAAAAAGGCCCATTGCTTGTAGGGTATCTTGAACAGCTTTGCAAGGAAGCACTGATGCGACTGAGCTGAACTGAACCGTACAGTTCAGCCGTACCTTGAGGGAACAACTTGTCTTGGCAACTGCTGCCTACAACTCGATGAATGTGGCTTTGGTAGATTTCTTCCTAGCTGAAAGATCCCACATGGTCCTGGTGAATCCCGGTATAACATGGGGATTCTAAATGAATGAATTTCATAGTACCCATCTGATTTAACATGCCACCTTAAACCAAAACTAAGCTTTTAATTGACTGTTGCACAGTTGACGAAGAAGGGCAGCAAGCGGCATCTTTTCAAAATGGATAATATGGAAGTTCGAGAGGAAAAAAAAACGAGACATTCCTCTATATATTCACAGCCGGGGCTCCTTTCTTTCTAAATTATTAAAAGGCGGTGGCTTCCGGGTATGATCTCCATGCAAGCAGCAGCCCGCGCATCGCACATGACACTTTCTAATGCAAAATTCTAATGAGGTGCAGGTATTTAGAATACATCAACCACACAGTGCCATCAGTCATTCCACTGGCCTCGGTAAAGGGAGCGCGGTAGGATCGGGAAACAATTTTAACTGTGTAATATTAAATCATGGGAATCAACATCCAAACATTTTTAATGGCGCTCGTCCTTTTTCCACACACATGAATAATTCACAGCTTTCTATGCGTAGCCGACTGAATATTTCTTTTCAGCAACATGCCACACACTTTCAAGAGGCTCATTTAAATGACTGCCTTTTCTTTTCTTTTTTTCCCCCTTTCCTCCCTCAATTACATTGCTGAGTTTTCCCCGTGCACTTTCACGTCTTTTCGCTGCTGGGGCATTTTTTGAGCATTAACCACCTCCTCTCACAACACATTAGTAGTATATTTAGAGACCGGCACATTTTGTTTGTCTCCTATTCTGCTTCCTGGAATATGACCCTTTATTCTACACCATGCTCATCACCGCATCCTTTGGAAAAAAAGAAACAAAACAATTGCCTCAGGCAGAATTTCTATCCCTCTCTCTCACTCTCTCTCTCTTTATATATATATATGTATGTATGTATATATATATATATATATGTATATATATGTATATATATATATATATATATATATATATATATATAAATGTGTGTGTGTCTGTGTGTGCGCAAGGTTTTTTGATCTTTTTTGTGTATAATATTTCAGAAACTAAGCTTGTTGTTTACAGCACACACGACATGCTGTGAGGAATACGATCTGGCTTATTTTTCTGCCGCTCTTATGCGAAGTTCAGACACCAGCTCCATCAAAATTCCATCAAATATCCTGCTGACAGACGCTCCCGTCAATCTGGAAACATAATCCATCACCGCACAGTCTGGGGCGTTATTTTTCTTAAGGGAAATTGCTTGTTCCTACCAAGACATCGCAGTAATATTGCCGCGGCAACTCTGTGAGACTCAGGACTGAGACTGATTTGCATATGAACTAATGGCTGCAAACTTTTAGGTTTTTCTCTTTTTGTTTTATTTTCTATCTTCTAGTAACGAGGGTCTTGCTGAACTGCAGAGCCGATATTTGGTAGCATTTAATCAACTTTAAATCAAGGCTGAATTTTTGCCTGATGTGATTTAAATACTTCCCAACCTCTGAATAAATGGCTATTAACCTTTATCCAATTATGTTTGTTTGTAGTGTCAAAGGGACAGCGATAGTTTAATGATGTTTACAATTAGATCCACTTTCAAAGAGAAAAAAAGTCAAATGCGTATTAATTAAGCATCTCAAATGTCAGCACTTGGTACCCAGAAGGTGACATTCAATTGATTTAATGTGATGTGTGGATATCGACAGATTCTGTGTCATCCATTTGTGTCACTAGTAGCCAGTATCAGCCAGGTTGAATTTAGCCTTATATCAGTGGTGAGTTGTGCATTTCAGGCCTTGGCCTTCAGTGACATCATACTTATTCCTACCTAAATTAATACATCTCATCAATCCCATCAATATCACACTACGGCACGAGAATCCATACAGAATCACACTTAACTGTAACCGTCACCTTAAAATGGGCTAGTCGCACAACACTTTCTAAGTACTTAAAATCAAACTGTAAAGTTCAAAAATAAAAGGATTAGTCAACAAAGATTAGTCAACAAAGTTTTAAAAAGTCCACCAAAAGTATGCTACTTGAGCTGAACAAGTTTGTCCAATAAACTGCATTGTTGCCATTTCTTATGAAACACCAATGAGACGAAAACGAAACCAACTACTCATTATAAATAAAAGGAAAATGATTAACAATTACAACCAAAACAATTGAACATGTTGCTGCAGCAGCTGTGTCAATGTGCCACATTATTTACATTATAAACTGCAGATCATTCTGCAACTTTATAGTGGGTTTGTCGTAGTCACTAGCGGAACTCTGGGTTTAGTTGGGTTTTTCATGCTCTTCTGAGCCAATCGCAGACTGACAATCA
This sequence comes from Nelusetta ayraudi, assembly GCF_046127955.1. Taxonomy (NCBI): domain Eukaryota; kingdom Metazoa; phylum Chordata; class Actinopteri; order Tetraodontiformes; family Monacanthidae; genus Nelusetta; species Nelusetta ayraudi. The sequence continues at coordinate 2,466,818 of NW_027466092.1, forward strand.
GACAATCACAACAGACTGCGGCCCCTTCAATTACAGTGCACAGGAGCCTGTGAAATGTTGATTCTGAAAGCTTGAAGAAGATTTCATAGAACAAACTCAAGCTAGCTGAAATGCGATTGGATAAAAAGTTTACCGAAATATACACTGGAAGCAACACAACTAAGTGGATCCCACATGGCGAGAACAGACTATGGAGAGTAACTTTATTTGCATATTTACAGGGAAAATGTACTTTTCGGAGTGTCAAGGCTAGCGGAGACGGCCTTGCTGGCCCTGATGGCCGACCGTGGCAGGGAACACAGCCGCAGATGTGTCCCATCATTATGACTAATATGTAGAAATATGGCTGGGAATCTGCGTAGAATCTAATTAAAACAAACCATTGTCCTAATTGTCTCTAATGGAATAGATAGCTCTCATTTGTGTTGAAGTATCTTTCTTGTGTGTGTGTGTGTGTGTGTGTGTGTGTGTGTGTGTGTGTGTGTGTGTGTGTGTGTGTGTGTTTATGTGTGTTTGAGAAACAAACAGGGAACGAAGCATAGAAAGGCCCATAAATTACATTTTCCAATTAAGTCTTCATGTTGTTGACTGTCAGGGACTCACTACTTTCACAGATGATTACATGGCTAAACGTCTCTGCCAGAACTAGAAATGCCTTTAGTAGAACATAGATGTACATTTGACTTAGGCAGTTGTACTTTTGTAAACCTTTTTTTCCATCTTAATGGAAAGGAAAAATTGAGAGGGAAGAAAAAGAGGGAATTGTGAGTGCAATTCCATCAAATGGTTGGACTGGCATGTGGTGGCATGTACCAAAGTTTTAGTTTTCTTAAACGTCAATTTTCATCTAATCAGCACCTATGCGGTCAAAAACGTTGTAGTAAAAGACAAACTGAAACAGTGACATGTACGAGGTGTGTAAAATGAATATGGCTGTTTATGTATCACACGTTTCACACACTTCATGATTTAAGCTTATAAAATGTGACTTGCTTTCAATAAAATTACCAGTAAACCAATAAAACAATTATTATGGTATTTGTATAAAATAGATTAAGTAGGTATGATACGTACTACGCCAGGTCCCAGATTGTGACTGATAATCACTGATCCAGATCTTGTAAGAATCTGTCACCAAGCAACATTTAGAGCACTCAAAAACTGATGAGCCAACAGGGACACACTGCTTAAAAAGGCAAGACCTGCAGTTGAAAAATTCCTTCCATTCACTAGCAAAGCAAAGGTAAAGTTTAAGCGAAAATGAATAATATCAAAAAGCAAAGTTTCACATCACAGCACAAATATGGTTTGTTATTTTTGCTTTAATCTCTTTCATTTGATATTTTTGGTTTATATTCTTTTTTCTTCAGGTTCCGCACAGGAACCTGAAGTTGTGCCGCCTGTCTGCTAATGCTTAAAAAACATCAACTGACATTTCCCCTGATTATTGGGTCAAACAAGTGGTCTAGTCAAGGTCGCATAACATTAACCCTGGATACAAAAACCTGCTCTTCCCTGTTTGAATGTGTACATTTCTTTTAGCTTCACCAGGATGTGCTTCACCAGCTCCTGCTACTCCCAAAGTCAACACTGGTGATTGGTCGGGGGTTTAAACAGGCCCCCGAGCAATTTGTTACCAAGGGGAGATTAATCCAACAAATTGTCTTGAGTCAATTAGGTGAAAAAGGTTACCATTTGTTGCCTTTTTTCCCCCATTTGGTATGGCGTGTCAAGTGCTCACCTTTATCAGACGGTACTATTAAGACTCCAATCCCACTGCCCTGAGGGGAGGCAGGGAATAAATAAAACTTGGCTATTTGTCTCGTACTCCAACTGTGGTTTTATTGCTGCGCACCAATGAGTGCGGTGCGGTGATGGATGATAACAGGCGTAAATCCAGAGGTGAGAACTGCGGGATGACGCTGGTTGATGGCGAGATGGTTGCAATCAGACGGGCGGAGCGGCGGTCGTTAACGGATGACGATCGCAAAAACCCTCCACGATCCACAGGCATCCATACACGCACACACACACACACGCGCACGCACGCACAAACACAATAATTTGCATGTGGCCTCAGAAGCAAAGGACGATATGTTGCTCAGGTGGTGCAGATCTTGGATGGCCAGGATGGTGCATCTATTCATGTCAATCAATCAATCAATCAACCTTTATCTTTAAATCGCCTAATCACAACCAAAGGCGTCTCAAAGTACTTTGCACAATCAGGAGAAAACCAACTGAACCCTGCAGAGCGAGCAAGGTGTGACAGTGGCCAGGAAAAAATACCTTGTAGGAAGAAACTCGTAGCAAAGGGCGCTCATCTGCTTTGACCGGTTGGGGTGAAAAGGAAATGCAAAGAGTGAGAAGAAATAAATACAGAGATAGAAGCGGTCAGAGTAGCAGACAGGCCAGAGTGAATTGCAGGGTGAACAACCAAATACTTAGAAAGCTCTTGGCATGTAGTAGTTTAACCAACAGTGAGTTGGTTCTAACTGTACGCTTTATGGAAAAGGAAGGTCTTGTGTCGAGAGATAGTCCCAATGTAAAGGAACCAAAAAAAACTAAAGTTACCTACTGTAGAGTCCTGCATCCTCAGAGCGAAGGGCTCTCGGAGGATGATAAGGTTCCACGAGCTCTTCAATGTAGCAAGAAGCCTGTACTGGTGTACTGGTGTGCTATCTCCTCCCAGTTAGAGTTAGTATACGTGTAGCAACATTTTGAATGAGTTGTAGGGTCCCAAAAGAAGATTTGCAGTTAAAGAAATCTAATCTAGAAGTCACAAAGGCATGAAAAATATTTTCTGCATCTTTAAAAGACAATTCATTTCTAGTTTTAGCAGTGTTTCTTAAAAGGATCCAAGATGTAACTGCTACGTTCTTAATATGGAAATCGGAGCACAGGTCTGATCAAAAAGGACTTACAGCATTATTGGAGGCAGAATTAGTATTAAACTAATCTGACCATTGGATAATTTGTCTCTGCTATCAGCCCACAATAATGACCTTAGTTTTATTAGTATTAAAGCATCAAGAACTTTTGCGTCATCCAGGTGACGCAAACAGGTCTGTCTGTCTCGAACTGGCTCTAATTTACATTCACTCTGAGCCACCATCGAGACTTCTACCGTACCAGGATCACACGGATGAAGGAGAGGGGAACCTTCAGTGGACGAGTATCAGCCCCGACGTGCAGCTCAGACGGTTGGATTGGCTTGATGAGGGCAGATTAAGTGTGCCATCCTCCATTTATCCATCCCTGAACAAGAAAGGCTGGTCCTCCACCATTCATGTCCCCTCCTACACTCCCCAAATCGGAGAACATGCAAATGCATTCGAGTCGTTAAGTGGTTTAACGGTGCCATGTGGCTGTCTGAAGTCTCGTCGCCACTCAGCCACCGGTTCTGGCAAGCTCACGCACATGACGGGGGACATCTGGAGGGCATGCGGCAGGAGATCAGAGTGGAGGAGGATCTGTGCAGCGTCTCCTCTTGCATCAAGAGGAAGGACAAAAAAAGGAAACAGGGTCAGAATCAGAAGAGCCGCTCGCTGAGGGTGCAGCCAAGCTATTCTACAGAAGGTCAGCCTAACATGTTTGTTTAGTTTGTTTTGTCTTGAGCGTGTGATATCAGTGAATATACAGTATGCTTGTACTTTTGTCTCAGTAAGCACCTACAGGATGAGTAGAACAAAATTAGACTGAGATGACGGTTCAGAAGCTGCTGGATGCTGTGATGTTCAAACACCATTTAGTTCAAGAGCAGTCTCATTGGCATCTTTTACAGGAGAATGAGACTGATGGGTCCATCCATAGTTTCAACTTATTGCACAGGGGAAGCGATGAAAGAAGACCGATGGATCAATGGATGGATGAATGGATGACGGTGGTCAGCCCACAACATAACAGGAACCCTCAAAATCCTCCATATTCTCCTAATTCTTTTCAAATCTTCTTCATTCAAAATTCCAGAGTAGCAGCCTCACACAATCAGTCATTAAAGACCAACATCACATTTAGCCCTCTGTTTGCAGCCTCAGTTTTAGCATCCTGCTACAACTAATTTCCTACTAGACCATATACATCAGTGTTTTTCAAAGTGTGAGATGCGCCTCCCTTAGGGGGCACCAGAGTGCGTTATCTGCAAGGAGGCGCTAGCTAACGACAGTCTGCGACCATGTAAACTCCGGCGTCACATTGAAACTAAGCACCAAAGTTTAAAGACCAAGCCCGGGGAGGTCTTTTGAAGGAAGCTCAATGAACTGCGGTCACAGAAGAAAGTCATCGGGGCGTTTGCTCCTGGAAATGCCAAGGCGGGTTTTCTCCATTGACTCTGATTAAAAGCAGGGTCTGGTTGGACTGCGGGTAGAGGACGATCTGCATTTACAGCATTCCTTTCCACAGTGTATCCCCACATCAACTACCAGTGTTCGTCAAAGGCCCTGTTTGCACTTGGTCATTTCATGCATTTTTTGCTGATCAGATTACGAAAAACGCATGAAATGACCAAGTGCAAACAGTCCAAATCCGTTTTGTCATCTGAACGGGAGGTGGTTTTGGTGATCGCATCGCATGCGAACAGAATGCGACTTGAGTCCACATTAACGACCGCCTACTCCACTCACCTCTCCCGTGTACGTACTTGGTCGGCGCCCCAACTTCCGCCGTCGTCATTATAAAGTTACAAACAAGAAGCGAAAACAAATCATTTTTGTCAGACTCGTTTATTAGCATGCTAATAAATTTCATTCCGGATTAGCGTATTTTGTCAGCGGAGCAGCGGTCGCAGTTTCCCCACATATGAGATTAAATGTGCGACGTTGCATCCGAAAATTTGCCAGCCACTGTTGATCCGAAAATAAAGTCGTCACCACTCTGTCCCACCAGTCGTTACTCCTCGTTCGGATCCATACGAGCTGCAGTAGAGTTAAAACGAGTGACTTGATATAGTCCGCAAACAGGAAGTTGATTCTTATTCGCTGTCATGTAAAACTCGCCGTGGTTTCGCGCTTTACTGCCCCCAGTCGTTAGAAACGGAAATGACGCATGTTGCATTTGCATACGTTCGAGGGGGGGGGGTGCGATCACAAATGGCACGCTCGAGACGCATGTTAATGGCTCAGTGCGAACAGATGCTGCGAGATCCGTTCTCGTGATCCAATCACCCAAAACAGTTACAAGTGACCAAGTGAAAACAGGGCCAAAGACACACAGCTTCTGGTGAGTGGAAAAAGAAAGAATGAAAGAAAGAAAGAAAGAAAGAAAGAAAATAAATCTGTTAGTGGCATAACTTTGGTATTTTCTGTGTCCCCAGCGACAGACAAAAACACAACACTTATTTGAGATTGTTCACTGGTTATTCGCAACATGTGGCAGGTCTAAAAGGCAAGTGGATGAGGGTGCTCTGTCAAAAGTCCCTGGCTGCAGCGGTATGTCGGGATCAGCCTCTGTCCCGGTGAGAGAGAGTCGGCAGCCGGCTCTATGTCAGGAATCCCAGTTGCGGCGGCCGCCAGGAAGCGGCTGTGGCTGCGCTGACGGCAGCTGCCGGTGCGGCAGCGTGTCTCAGCAGTCTGCTGCTGCTGCTGCGCCGACGGGGGCCTGCTTTCAGAGAGAGAGAGATGAGCAGTTGATAAGGCAGCAGCCGAGAGACGGAGGAGAGGAGGTGGAAGGGGGTGGGAGGGAGTTGCAGGTTATGAGGGTGATGAATAGGCCGGGCAACTGCCGAGATTTGAAGAAGACGGGTATGAATGCACACTTGTGCATGTTTGTATATATGTTTATGTGTATAATGTTTCAGACACACAGCGGAGGGACAGACTGACCCTGCCTTATCTGACAGACGGATGAAACCAGTGGCAGCTTGGAATGAATTCTTAAATACACTTGAGGTACAGATGATGCAATCATGACTAATCTACAGCAGTGGAAAAAAGACATTTGGACATTCAATGCAGGTGTGATATAATACATTCAAAATCACCCTCAAGACTCAAAGTTCACTTTCTTCTGGTACAGTCGCCCACGACCCACTTGCTGCCTTAGGGTTATGTGTCAGCCAGATGATACCTGTTGGCCATCAAGGGCTGCTTATATTTTCCAGGTAATACATTCGCTTGTGTGTCTGACACAGCTACGTCTTTTTGAAACGTCAATATAAAGTCACCGGGAGGTGCAGAGTGAGAGGCAGAGGCAGAAGAACCTTGCATGCCAGGAATCAGTAAGATCATATTTCCACCAGATCTTGGTGGGACTGACCATCTATGGCAACATCATGCAACCAACAAATGCAACAAACACAATTGGCGCAATTGTTGTTGGCCTACAAAAACCAGGCAGTTGTTAGATGGTTTCACCTGGCTGGGGGTGTTTTCACTTTTGTGATTGCGTGTTTAGCCTTCTGCTAAAGCTGACATGTTGCTGAAGGTGTGGCTCTCAGGGAGCGTCAGAGGGTGAAACTCAGTCGATGACACCACAAAGGGACAAATTATAGTTGTTGTGTGCACATTCTGAAAAGTGGAGCAAGTTCTAGAAGTCTGACGAAAGATGAACTTTTCTCATTTTGGCATTTTACAAGGCATTTTAAAGTCAATCGAGGCACCGTAGGACCAACCTCAAATAAAGACACAGACTCTCTTTTGTTTCGTTTCGTCGCCTCTGAAAGTAGGACCTAATTGAGTGGGATTCAGTTCTAGTTTGTGACTGTCAGCAGCAGCTCCTGGCAGCCTGAGGAAGAGATTCTCCTCCAACTGGGATGACTGACAGCAGACATTTACTGAAGCCAAATATTTCTCATGTCAGCTCGGCGGGAGAAAATCAAGACTGCCTGTGATACCGATCCATTGATTTTATGTCCCAGCCCACCACGGTGACTGAGCGGAAACCGCTGCTCACAGACAGACCCATCAATCAGCGTGAATAGGCTCGTCTTTGGCAAAATCAGACACAAATAGATGAATATTTTCAGTGTGTCCAGTCAGTGCATATATTTTAAAGCCCGCTATACGCCACTCAGGGTGTCTTATTGAATGTGAAAGGGTTTGAATAAGATATTGCATTTTACTCAAACATTGTGGAGGGAAGGATTTAAACAACAAAAACACAACTTGAAGCCCTTTGGTGTCAATGCTCAGACCTCCTTAGAAGAGGCACGTTCTCATCGGCAGACCTCCTGCTTGCCATCTTTCTCTATAAGCTGTCAGATCTCTCCTATCTGGTGTAAGTGTATTTCAGGAAGCAGGTAACAATGTTTGCTTCAAATCTGATTTTGAGAATGGAAAAACGAAAAAAAAAAAGCCCTATAAATAAAACAGGTTGAGGGTGCTCTACATGATGAAGGGATATTGGAAAAAAATGTCAACTTATGTTTTGATAAAGAGAATGATTTCCCACTGTGTTTATCTTTCTAACCGTGTGCGCGCGTGTGTTCTCCCAGGGTGAGTAATAATGACACTATTATAAGAAGAACAGGGACTAAACCTGGCTCTGAATCATACAGTCAACAATTGTGATTTATTTATTTATTTTTTGGTTGCTTTCAGGCACAGGCCACAGCATGCCTTTGGGGTTAAGTTTTCCACTTTCATAAGAATGGTGAGAAATTCAATTTTGAGTGTGCGTGTGAGCACTGGGAGTGGAGAGAGGTTATTGTCGGTGGTGTGTGACATGCGGTCAATACTCAGCCTGTGGAGGCCAAAGGTCACGCTTCAGAGGAATACCCAACTTGGATACGGGCCGCTGGAGCTGGAGCTGGAGCTGGAGCTGGGCCCGGCGTCTAAGCTGCATTGATTGCCGACACTATTTTTTCTCAGCGAAGCATTTTCTTAATGTCACATAAAGTGGACCGAACGAAATTAACGTTTACATTAAGGAAAGGAAAAAAAAAAAATCTTTCAAGCTGCACTCATCTGCCCTGTTTTCTTGCAGGGCATCACTGAAGCGTTAAAAGCTTCTGCAGCTAATACGCAAACTCACTTATGTTTACTGAACCATTAAAGCTGTTTGAAATACAGTAGTTCCATAAAGAGTCTTGATAATGTTTCTTTGCATGTGGATTAACCTGAAATGAACTTGAACGTGAGGTCAACACAACAACAGGTTGAGCATGTAGTTTTCACTGGTTTATCCCTGTATGACTGTTGTGTGACTGCGTGTATCACATGGCACTCGCACCACCATGAACAGACCTCTTAGCGACTCTGAGCAATGTGTGTTGCATTTCCTTGCTCTAGGTTGTTTGTTCGAAAATTCTGGTTCCTTTAGGGAGGTGCGAATGTACAATTAAACTCTTACTCTAAGTCTAAAAATACAGGTCTCGGTCGGCTTCTTGTGAACAGATTGCAAGAAGTGGACTAAAAAAACTGCAGGCATTGTATGTGAACACAGCAAATCAAACGTATGCGGAAGTTGTCCTGCATTAACAGGTGAGAGATGGATTTTGTCTTCCTCCTTCTCCTTTTAGATTTTTGAACACAAAAGTAACAAGCATGTTTTTTCCAATTTAAGGAGTAGAAGGTACAGATATTTGTGTATAAATGTACGGAGCGAATGCAAAAAGTAGTCCGAAAAAAAAAAAAAAAAAGAAACAGCGATATCAAGTGGTTACATTTATTTTTTATACTTATTTATTTTTTATACTATAATTACAACAGATTATGGCGTCTTTCACTTATGTCCCCTTAGGGACTCCATACCCTCCCTCTCCCGAGCTTGCCAGTGAACTCCAGTGGCCTGTAAAGACAAACCTGGATACCTCGTCCACCTTCTTTTTCATTGGTTTATTTGAGGACGCAAGTATGAACTGCGCTGTCAGGCAGGCTGGATTGTCCAACCTGTATTAGAAATATGTCGGTGCAATATGGCAGCTAACTGGGAGCAAGACTCTTTCCCTATGTACTGTATATTCATGCATACATATAAGAACCGTTCTTAGGGAAGGAAAACCAAATTACTTTTATTGTAGTGTAGGTATACACTTTTATTTATGTGTTTATGGGCTGTATTTTAAGCTTTTACCAATATAAAAAATCATGAATTAAGGCAAATTTTACACACTGGACCTTTACAGTAACAAAGTATTTGTATTTTGTTACTTCCCACCTTTGACAGTTCTCGGCTCGGGCAGATTTGTGGTGAGTTGCCTCCTTCGTTCAATCTCTTAACTCCAGTTCACATGGACAGCGCAGGTTTTATGAGCAATAATAACATCCTTGGCACTTGTGGAACAACCCCCTCTCCGCCACTACCACCATCCCCCATCTCCTCCCAGCTCACTCTACTACTTTATGATCTAAAATTGATGCCAAAGCCCCAGTGGGTGCTCTGGTGGATGCTGGGAGACTTTGAAGTAGGAGAAGTTTGACAAACGGCCCGAGGCGAGCGTTTCAAGGGGGGCTGTGGGGAGGCCGTTTCCCCTGCGCAGCTTTCGCGCCAAGGGGGCACGGGGAAAGATTTCCTGAGGTCACGCGTGTGCCGTTAACAACGCCTTTGAGTTTTTTTTTTTGCTGACCTGTTTGGCTGTCGTTCAAAACAAAATCATGGCGTAGGACATAATGCCATCTGGTGTTCAACCTGCGGTCCGAGCTAATTTAATCGTCAAAGCGGCAGCTCCGAGGAGGCGTTCCGCTCTCCCCTGCCGTCGCTGGAACGTCTTATTCCCACTAAACGCGCCACTTCGTCAAAATCCAGGCAGGGTTGTGTGGCGGGGAGCTTCGTGGTCGTGTGTGATCACTGCGAGTCGACATCAGGGGGAAAAAAAAAAAAAGTGAAAGTGGAGCTGTCCTAAAAATCAGCATGTGGCTTTGGGCGGACGACTGCATCAGACAGGTCATGATATTCAGCACAGCAGCACAATCCTAGCGATACATGTAGGTCAGAGAGAGGATCTTTAAACAGCAGTGTGGACCCCTTGCCTGAAGTATGCCGAAAGGCTTCAGCGTGTGAGAAGGGAACTGTCAACAGCTCACGCATCACCAACGCACATTGTGTATCGGTAGCAGTTGTTTTTTTTTATACAGATATTTTCACTGAGGTATATCTTAATTGGATACACATTCAAGTTAATTAAAGTTAAGGTAATAAAGTAATATTTTGTAGCAAGGTAATGAGAATGATTTGAAAAGTCTGACTATGTACAGCGCCTTAAGCAATGGAGGTAGGCGTATTGATGCATAGTTCGGTGACAAAGGGGAGAAGCAGCGACTCAACGAAAAGCAATGCAGAAGAAGTCAAGGAAGAAAAGCAATGAGCTGCACACAAAGGCTGCGGCTAAAGAGATGAGCGCGGTTGCAATGATGGCAGCAGCCTCATCAGAAGTGGATTTTTGACATTAAAAGAATGCGGATAGTGTGAGCACGAGTAGGAAGCTACTAAGGACTGCCTGAATGTGACAGACAGAGCTAGCCTATCCTAACTTATCGCCTTCCACTTAAAAAAAAAAAACAAACAAAAAAAAACAAGCTTTCTTTTTCATCTACCGGGTGACTACTCGAGATAAATCCAAACGATGTCCGGAGCTTTTTTCATTTGACATTTCAGATCATTTAAATTTAGGTTGTAAAGGAAGATTGCAACAAAACAAAGAAAAGTTTTGACCTTCTAGATTTGTTTTCTGGAAACTGGTAGCAGCACACTTAGCACTAGCGAAGTAGCGAAGGGAGTGAGAAAACCCCAACAAGACGATGAAACAGGCATCCATCTATTTTATATACTCGCTTCTTCCTGCACCATGTAAGTTCCATTTAAAACGAACAACGTAAGGTTCTAATTGTCCGCTCGCCTTGGTTTACCTCAACTGCACCACTGTCCCGGCTAACCCTTTATCCCTCCTCCTTTAGCGGATGGTTTTCCTGAGTGGGAAAAGTTTGCAAAGACGCTGTTTTTATTGCTTTCAGGGGGGATTTTACCGAAAGAAAGACATTTCCTGTGCAGATGTGCAATAGGCGAGACAATTCCCTGTGATGTGAATCAAAAATTAAGTCGGAACGGAATAAAAACTAAATCCAGCAGCCTGAAGGTGTGGAGACCTTGACTTAGCAGGTAAAAAAGTCTAATTTTTCCAACTGCACACAAACAAATAATATCATCCCCCGTCCCCTCCACACACACTTGTCTCTTTGTGTCTGAAATAATAAGCCACTCAGATAAGATAGGAGCTCATGTGAATCTGCACAACAGAGTTTTAGTCAATGAATCTCAGCCAGAGTTCTATGAATGCTTTCTGTGGGCAGATCCGTCCATTTGAAAGAGACAAAACAAAACATCACAGGGACGTCTCGCTGGTGGCACACGATCGTATTGCTTTTCATATTATATTGTCGTTTTGCAAACAGAAGCCAAGAAGACAGAGAAGATAATGCTCTCTGTTTGAAAACAATGAAGTTTAGAAAATGGAGTTCTACAGCTTTTTCACTCTGAGTGTGATCTTTTATTCTTTTGTTGCTTTTACAAACAAAACACTCTAAGATGTGAAGTTTCTCCTTCCACATTATTACAGTGGAAGGTAAATCCACTGAAGCTGCAACCTTGCATTTGGCCGTTGAATTCTTCAACTCTCGTTCTCATGGCAATTGAGGAGAATAGATTTTCAGTTGGCTCTGTCCCTGGAAGATTCAACGGGGCTGTGAGTGAAACGGAACTTGCTGATTTCCTGATTGGAACAAGCAAGAGATTCATTTTGACAGGTTAGAGTCACATAGAAAACATTGACATGGGATCTTACATTAATTAACAGACTTCAAGACATAGTTGATGTGATCAAGAAGCGACTCAATCCTCAAGTGAGAATGGGAGTCTTTGCTCCAAGTTTTGTTTTCCCCAAAAGGCCCGCTGGGTCTTTGTGTATCTGTCTATGTTTTGTACCATTTTGTTACATGATAGATGAGGTCAGCTGGGGGCTGCAGCACAGATCCAGCTGATGCGTGGCAGGCGGGAGGTGAGCAGGCGGAGCAGAGGTGAGGGAGAGGAGGAAGTGTCCGTTCCGCCTGGCTTGCTGCTGTGGCAGCTTCCACTGGAGAAAGCCTGTAGGAGGCCACTAACCGTCGCCTCGTCATCGCAGGTGTTAGCGTGCAGCTGTCCCGCTGGTCCACTGATGGACATCATGAGCAATTATAATAATAAAAAAAAGATTCTTAGGGCCAGATTCACAAAGAATGGAGTGCAGCGGTAATTTGCTTTTCGCGGCGACTTAACGGCCGTAATGTCCGCCACCTTTGCGACGTATACACAAGGGCATTTGCACTAATCATACACAGGTGCAGAAATGCCCAGAAAAGCAGCACCTGAGGAATCACAAGCACAAATTGTGCTCTGGTAACCTGGCCGCGATTTGCACCCTTGATCGTTTGATCTTGTATGTTTGCACAAACCTCAATCACCAGATGTTGAATTTCAAAAAGAGAAACTCTGGCATGCTCCTGTGTGCTCCGGCAGTCAAGGCACATTAGTATATCTATATATATATATTTATATGATGCTATATATTTGGCAGTTACCACCACCTGAGTGCGATTTGTAGCTGTTAACTCCAGATTTCAAGCGTAAGTGGTAAAACTTATTAATGCATTGCATTCTTAGAAAAATAAATCACATATATCTGTGGATTTTCTATATTGCACTTTCCCTACAAAATTCCTACATTTTTTTTTTCTACAAAATAATGTAACACAAAGTGCTTTACAATAAGAAGACAAAAGAGGAGAAACTCAAACAACCATTTAAAGAAGGAAACCCCCCCCGCCCCCAACCATTCACATCCACTCGCACACATTCATTTACAGTAGGTATAATCCACACAGCCCGGGCCTGGGCCCTTTCTGTGTGGAGTTTGCATGTTCTCCCTGTGTCTGCGTGGGTTCTCTCCGGGTTCTCCGGCTTCCTCCCACACTCCAAAAACATGCATGTGAGGTCAATTGAACATTCTAAATTGTCCGTAGGTGTGCATGTGAGTATGAATGGTTGTCTGTTTCTATGTGGCCCTGCGATGAACTGGCGACTTGTCCAGGGTGTCACCCTGCCTTCGCCCTAAGACAGCTGGGATAGGCTCCAGCAGACCCCCGTGACCCTGAATAGGAATACGCGGGTATAGAAGATGAATGAATGAATGAATGAATGAATGAATGAATAATCCACACATTCATACACTCCAGATGCCACTCATCCATTCGTACACAGCCTCCACGACATGCATTCACACGCACTCAAGATTAAAAGTAAAAACAAACCTAACGTTGAGCTGATTTGGTATGTTAGGCTTTGTTTGTCAGTTTTAGCTGGAGCTGTTGGCAAAGACCCAGTAAGTGACGCTGTAGTATAGTGTGTATCGTGTCCTTGCTCAATCTAGACACTTCATTGGTTGGGTTTATATGGTGAGGATATATGCAGGGCTCATGTAAATTGAGCGTAAAAAAATATTTTCCCCTTTATAATCATAAGACAAAGGGCAGGTAGGCCGAGACAAAAGAGTCCAGGCCAGTAGCTCTGCGTCCATGGGGTGAAGCACAGAGAGACATCAGACTGATTTTTGCTAATGCTGATTATTAAACTCATAACTTGTTTTCTCACTCTGCCAATTGCATCGCGGGTTTCCGCAGACAGCGATCACGCGGCGGTTAGCGGGCTTCACCGAGACCGTGATGGACTTTTGAAATGACTCTAATCTAATAATGGGTCAGTTGGCGCAACAGTTAATTTTCTTTTTAATCTGCGTCACCGGTCAAATGAGAACAGAGATTGGAGATGAATGAACAGCACCCAGTGGACAACAAACAAATTGAAAGTGAGTTCAATTTGCTCTCGCACCCTGGGACACAATTTACGACGACAACAAGAGGAGGTATAATTGACGGGGCAGAATTTTAGGAGGCAACCTCAGGGCGAGACGGTGGGGCAGCCAACATGAAACGCGACGTGGTTGCAGTATTGAGGACGATGCAACACTGAGGCTCTTTTCCGTTTCATCATCGCACTATCTGAAAGACTGGCGCCATGTTTCTCCGTGTGTGTTTACGCATGCAACCTCTTGTACATTTCGTGTTTTCACGTGGCCTGTTTCCTCATCGCGTATTCTCTGTGTGCACCGACGCTGTCCTCCACTTCCTCTTCATCTCTGACGCCTCCCGCATAGACATTATTAAATCCGTGGTTGACTGTGTGCTGCACGAAAAAACGTGCGCTCTTCAGACCTTGAAGCCAGGCTTTGTTTTGTGTTCCTTCCGCCGCGACTAAGTGGCGCGAGCTCATTTTGCACGGGGCTGTTTCATGTCCCGAGGCTGTCGGCGGCGTTGGAAGCGCTTTCCAAAAGGGGGGTTCAGCTGCATCTCGAGCAGCAAAGGAAGAAAATGCCAATTAACCTGCAGAACAAGTTTTTGGTTGGTTTCTTCTCAAGCCTGGTCAAGCTGTGCAGACAATAAACAGGTGCAAACAAATAAATAAATAAAAAAAAAACAGACAAATGTCAGACGTCCGCACTTGCAGCACAACTTCATCTAATAGTATTTTAACAGCAAAAATACAAAATGGCATTTTATCATACATAAAGCAACAGTACAAGTTAATGTCAAACTGGAACGTGCAAGCTGTAGCTAGAAGCACGTTGCTGCTGGCTTCCAGATATTAACGTTAGCTAGCATACTAAGTACACCCCTTTTTAATACTGTTTTTTTATACTTCTGTGTGGCTGCACATCGTACACTCCAAATATTATGTATGTCACACATAACATATGCTATATGAGACAGCTCATTAAAACCCTGCCATTATTTTATGAATATAATTACCAGAACACATAAAACATATCGGACAATTTAGAACAGGAATTACAGCCAAATGACTGCAATTTGTTTACCGGTCATAATGAATCACTCACTGCAGAGCGCTGTCATTTCACCTGGAACCAAATGTAAAGGTCTGTTAGTGAGGTAATGTAACTTCTAGTTGTGTGATGAGGTGGTAGGGTTTTCTCACTCCCTCCACAAAAAAGAAATACAATCTTAGATTCTGTTGGAGGGATCAGATGATAAATAATTTCTCTGGGACCATCTTTTTCTCTGTTTGATTAATTCAGGACACTTTGAGCTACACAGTTCAGGGAGAAGACTGAAATTCTGTTGGTTTGGTTTGAACAGCCGAATATTTTCGGTAAATTTGTAGACGAATGGCTGCTTTGTAAGAGACGTTATTGGATGAGCGTCGGCCCTCAGGTAGCAGGTAGCTGAGCAGAGCACAAACCAGTTATGTCTGATTTCTGTGCACTTGCTCAAGCCTCTTCTTCACAATAAGAGGAAACCTTCTGTCACTTGGGTTCCCCTTGATGCTGCAAAAAACTGTTCAGTATGTTTACTAAGATGGACAGGTAGCTTTTCTCTTTGTAATGTAATTTAACAGATTGTGGGTTTGCTGTATTGTGTCCCCCTCCCCGCCTGATCAGGTGCTCTTCCTTTACCTCAACCTGGAAGGCACCTCCTCCTTTTCTTGGCACAGGGACACTTTTGCACGAGGACTGTGCACACACACCTTTGCACCAACATATTATGAAGGGATCACAGAAATATTAGAAATATAATATTAGAAATATAATATAGAAATATTTCTATGTTTTATCCTGAGTAAATGTATTTGTTTTTTTCAATTTTTTTTCAATTTTTTTTTCCATGGAATTGTCGACAAAGAGGTCGGGCTTCACCGAGACCATGATGGACTTTTGAAATGACTATAATCTAATAATGGGTCAGTTAGCGCAACAGTTAATTTTCTTTTTAATCTGCGTCACCGGTCAAATGAAAGCAGAGATTGGAGATGAATGAACGTGCATGCGTGAATTACGTTCTTCGTAATATCTGCCAACAACTTCCCTGGAGGACACGCCCCTTACTGCCAGTGGCTGAAAACAAAGAAACAAATACCTCCATGTCAGAGCAACCTCGGCCAGTTCATCACGCTGCTTTCCCACCCAGTGTATCTCAAGTTGATGGAACCCACTGTCGCGATGCGCTACATGATACATTGGGTGCCTGCAATCAATCTCCTTCCTTATGTACCCAACACCTCCACGTAACCACTACAGGAGAGCCTCCTTTGTTTCATCAGCCCTTCAGAGCAGCTTTACAGTGTGCGGCTGCCTACTCAGTCTTAGTTTAGCTCACCTCTGTTTGACTGACACCGTGTGACTGGTGGCCCTTTACCGCACTCTGCTCTCTTCCGCGTATCAGTCATAACAATGTATCCTGAACCAGGCAGAGTGGGCGTTGATGCATGTCAGTCATCTTGAGTTAGAAAGGGAGAACGGAGCCAAGGCCACGAGTTTCCCTTTGAGTTCAGGAAGTTGTATTGAGAAGCAGATTTGACGCCAGAGGCATTAAAAGAAGTTTCGTAAAGAACGGTGTGAAAATTCCGGAATTTGTTGAGAGGCAATTTTGCTGCTTGCTCACAGGTTACTACAGCACTAAACTAAAAGCAAACTTAAAAAGTAATTCAAGAATTGAATAAGTGTAGTGAGAAATCTATCTATCTCTTCATTTGTACTATAAATAAATACAAAACAACTGTTTTTGATATTGCCAATTTAACATCAGTGCAGGCACTCCAAAAGCTTGTCAGGTAATTTTGAAAAGGCTTTTTTGTTATTCGTTCAATAATAAAAACTGTATTCATATAGTGTATATAGTACACAGATTTCTGTAAGGACAGTGATCCACATCCAGACAAGAACATGCCACAAGCTGACTTCATTTTCTTTATTTTCCTGTGGTTCCATGCCTTTCTCTAGCCTGTCAACAAACCCTGCTGAAAAAAGTCCATCTTCACCCCTTCTGCTCGCCTCGCCTTTGAGAAAATATGTCCGTAAGGCTGCCAGCTTTGATTAATTGCACTTAACTCAGACACCGAGCAGTCCACACCATCCACGTCGGCTATAAATCATCAAAATATTCCTTTCTGCCAGTGAAAGTCCTGTCACTTTTTATGGTGGATGCACTGATCTAAAGCTGATCTCATGGTCATGGAGAACTAACTTTACATTCTTAAGCAGGGGCGCCGCTAATAAACCTTGGGTGCTATAAGGAAAACCAGCATCATAATATTGGACCAAGCATACTTGTTTAATAACGGTGTCCTCAGGCCCCTCTCCCACGACTGCTGGGTCTGTAGAATCCACTGTTAATGTCACCTTAATCCTTGGAATTAGCCATTGTTTTCATTTTGTCTCTTCATATTGGTGAAGCTATTGGCTTGCTTACTCGCTTTCCATTTTCTTCCATTCCAGTAGCTTGAATGGTCAGTTCATAAATCAATTTTTTTCTCCACTGTCTAATTCACCTTGTTTGTTTGCTCTTCTGTGCCTTTCTGTTTGTGCAGTTACACGGACCATAAGTCATCGGATTAAACAGGGAGCCAATTAAAATTGTATCAAGTCGGCGCTTCCGATTAAATTGACCCTTTTCAATTGAAGTTACTCATTGGACGAGGTGGTGTAAAAAATTGCGAGCTTGTCTCTTAATGATCATACACTGCATGGCCACCCCCCTAAAAACTCGCCAACTAGATCTAACCAAGCTGATAGGCAACAACCTCCCAGTGGATAATAACTGCATGTGCAATTAACCTTCTGTTGGCAGCAAGTTATTTAACCCCCAACTGATGCAATGGGTAGCCTCTCATTACTTAATCCACCATGCTGAAAGAGAAGACAGACAATGACTGTGTTTCCAAAATGTTACACGGAAAAAGCATTCAATGAATGATCATTGGTTGAATTGAAATCAGGCTAATCAGGGTATAGCCCACATGTAGCTGCTGACAAAATGAAGTGACGGTTGAAATTTGTAGACATGCAGAGATAATAATGGTTCATCCAGATAGAGGATGACGCTCATGGGAGACTGAGGAGGGATTGAACTAAATGCCGCTGCCGTGCGTCCACTTCTTGCGACTGATGCTCTGCATACTTGACAACACTTGCGGTAGGTGGAGGAATTTTATGTATTTATTTATTCACCAACTGTCTGAGTGATGCACCGCCGACCCAGCGAAACACCCAGGGACTGTAAAATGTGCAAATTTGACTAAATCTGGTGAATGAAGTCCCAATTCTATTTATCCTGCTTGTTATTCATTTTCATTTGAAACGAGGGAATAAAATTAGCAGCTTCCTGCACATCCGAGCACTCCTCCGTCACCATTCCACTAAGTAGGGATTCACTGTGTATCTCCACCAGCTTTTCATCTGTGGGGGTCAGCTCCTGTAGTCCTTTTCCCCACCTGTTGCACACACACTGTACCACTACTGGGCTTTGGGCTTCTTCGCCATGCCTTACGTGTGGCGGATGTATGTGCACACTATGTTTGAAATGTGAGCGGTTTTTTGTGCACATGCACTTTCTGTCTTTCCTCTGAACGCCACCTGTAGTAATATTTTCCGATACACAGTTTCATAAAACATTTATACTACTTACGATGCACAACCACAAGTAAGCCTCTTATGTCCTCAGCTATTTTCGAAGCTAGCAGCTGAATGTAAACCGAAGGGACGTGTAGGAAGCTGGCCAATTCCTTCACTTCCCTTTAAATGGCAATCATAGTGATCCATTCTGGCTTTTACAGTGTGGGAAGCTTAAATATGTATGTAGGTACACATCTATGTATTCAAGTCTCACCCACACAAACTCACAGTTTCCCTCACATGTACCTTCGTTTTCCGTGTTTTATGTACAAAACATAGAATCTAAAATATCAAATTCTTCTGTCAGCACATTCAGCAAAACAAAAACACGTTTTGTGTTGTGTTTGAAGACAATTTTTTTTTTTTTTTTTTAGCATGGTAGACATAATGCTGCCAAAGGTTTCCAGGTTGCATGTATTCCTGCTTGTACTTTGCTCGTATAACAGTGATACAAAAGGCAAAATCTGAGTGAACCAAAACGTCGTAAAAAAATTTGTGAAGCCTTTCTCACTATTGCCAAAAGTGGTAAGTTCACAAACAAGTCCAAACAGAAACAACCTGTGGTGCTCTTGGGGCACAAAGTGTTTTTCAGAAACATTGGAATTAAAAGTGTATCATAGACATTAACACTATTATTTTGACTTGATCAAAATATCTCGCCCTCCCATTTTAGAAATTTTAGGAATCATAAAACAGTGAGGACTTTAAAACAGGTTGAAATCACTTCGTGACATTTTAAGTATGGTTTTTATTTCTTTTCTGACAAGTATATTTGTATTTAATAGAGGTTGGAAGGAGTCACTAGCTAAGGTCGTCCATGCATACAATTGCACAAAGAATGAGAGCACGGGCTACACCCCTTATTGTCTCATCTTTGGACGCTAGCCACGCCTGCCAATCGACCTGCTATTCAACATTGAAAGAGACAATGTCCAAGGAAGTTACGAGGACTATGTGAGTCAATGGAAGGAGAAAATGCAGGAGGCCTACCATATTGCGGCCAGAAATGCAGATAAAGGAGCAGCCCGTGGAAAAGCCAACTACGACAAGAAAGTGCTCGTCTGAGACCTCCAACCAGGTGATCGTGTCCTCATCCGAAATCTCAACCCAAGAGGAGGAACAGGAAAGATCCAGTCCTACTGGGGGTACCAAGTCTTCAGAGTAAAAGAAAGGAAGGGTAATGACAGCAACAGATCGGCCCAAACATTGGTAATGGGAGGGACAGGGTGGTCT
Organism: Nelusetta ayraudi; assembly: GCF_046127955.1. NCBI lineage: Eukaryota > Metazoa > Chordata > Actinopteri > Tetraodontiformes > Monacanthidae > Nelusetta > Nelusetta ayraudi. The sequence continues at coordinate 2,486,478 of NW_027466092.1, forward strand.
ATAGAAACCTGCCACTGCCATGTGACCACAGCCTCCATTAACAGCTGAGAAACGTCCAGGGACCTGCAAAGAGGAAGAGGACACTACATCACGACCACAAGCAGCAGCAGCCAGCCACCAGCATCAGACAGCAGCTCAGAGGATGACGGCAGTGGCGGCGTCTATCAGTGGCATCCTCGGTCCCGTAGAGAGAAGCAGCAGAGTCAGGTGTTGCTGAATCCTCAGGCAGAACCTTTCCGGCCTGAGTCGGGTTCCCCACCTTCGGAAGAGGATGTGCCACTGCAGAGAGAAGAGGATGTGCCACTAAAGAGCGAAGAGGTTGCTGATGTGTTACTACTGGCTGAGCAAAATAAACTGAAGCCAGCTGCTTCTGTGGTACCTGAGCGTGGTGAGTCAGGAGAAGATTTGCCTCAAATGGTACGCCCACACAGACTCAGGCAGCCACCTGTCATATTGAGCTACAAGGCACTAAGGCAGCCATCCCTGATCTCAAGACACTGTCAGGTAATAGAGATTCAGTATAATGATCAGAGGCGCTTATGGCGACTCTGGTAGAACTTTGGTTGTCATGTTGAGAATCATTAAAACCTGTGGGGGAGAGTGTGGCACAAAGTGTTTTCAGAGATTATCGTCCTTATTCTCTTTGCACTGTGTATGCTGCTTTAACCACGCAAATTTCCCCAATGTGTGATAAATAAAGGCATCCTTCTTATTCTTATGTCAGTTCTTTTCTATCGTGGGACTTTTGTGGTTAATGGGTCAACCCTAACCCATTGAGTGCTGTGTTTCCATGACTTGATGGCTATGGAAAGCATAGTTACATCAAAGGCTGATGATACGTGTCTACAGGAAGAACCAGAGGCAAACCCAATTAGTAGAAGAATGGAAAGAGAATTTACATTTATCACTGTCAACAATGGCTGATGTATTTTTTTCTTGAATGAGGTTGAGGTTTGTCTCCATCTATAAATATCTGCTAACACTAATGGCTATGTTCCCCCACTCTGGAAGACACAAATAGCACAGATCACGAGACACGAACGTTCATCTCGTCTAAGGTATTTTGATAAACAATTTTCCATAGCACTTTTTGTGAATTTGACCTAGGTGACCATACAACTTTCTCATGTGACATTCATTTTGATGGCATGAAAAGCTTTTATGGGCACACACTATATGACCGAGTACACATGCCTGTGCTTGTTCATGGCTCACTTGGCAAGTGTGGCGGTATTACTGTGAAGAACTTCAGCCTGACAAATGTCAATAGATGCAGATGAGATAAGGTGTTCAGTAGGTCAGTAGCTCTATTCGACTAGGGGATATGCTTAGGGCTGGAAAATGCTGCTGGAAGCAGCGAGGCAATTTCATTTTTGCATCTGCCTTGGCATATTTCCTGCTTTATGCTGTGGTGTTTAAATAGCGTGTCATGTTTACTTGGGCTCTGGCTCATTTTAAACCAAGTAAGGGAAGAAAAATGTTGCTTAATCTAACTCGAAGTGACACCAGGAGGTTTAATGAATGGAGCCTGTGGAGAGTGGTTACGCTGTTTGGGACGACCTGTGCCTGGTTGTAGTATAGTGGGATAGTAGGTTAACTTCCTGTCACCTCAAGTATCTGCATGTTCATTCGTCCCCTAATGGCAAAGTCTTCCCTGCTTAAGTCACTTCCCTGCTATCTTTATATGCTTTTACTAAGTTAACTCCTCCTTCTTGTGAATCTGCAGGTAAACACTGAGAACCTCTGACCGTCAACCCTTAGCTGAGAGCCCAGTGTTTTCTTTTTTTCTTGTCCAGGTTACCATCGTGCTTGCTCTTTCTGGGAAGAACGAGCTTTTAATGAGTGTCTAAACCTGCACTACATGGAAAATGACAGATATTGATGGTGCACTGTTCCGGTCAAAAGATTAGCGTTCCCCCCGAAAAACAACCAGCTGCAATCTCAGGCTGCTTTCCCCCTTGAATTAGAGCCTGCCCAGCTCATTTCTATCCCAGCTTCAGAGCTATTTCCATTTTTAATTTTGCTGCTTGCTTGGGGAGATGTTCAAAACTGAGACCAACACTAACACGTGTGGACAAGCCATGAGTCACGTATGTGAATAATTGCTTTCAACAAGGGACGGAAAATATTTAAAAACAACAAAATGTCAAAACTTTGCTGATTGTACATAGATGCCTGGTTGTAATAGCAAGGAAGCAAAGAAACAAGAAATAGCAAAAAGAAAAGCCTCCTGAAACGGTTGCACTGCGTCATATATTACCAAAACTTTGTGAATGTGACCCACTTTGCAGTAAATTAAATTCCCCATCATTTTGCCAATGCAGCATTCTAGATGACATTATACATGTTCAAAGTTCCTGCAATGTCTCCTCAGGTTGTGTCAAGGATCTTGATGGTTTATAGTTTCACATCAAAAAAAAAAAAAGAAATGAAAAAAGAAGCCCAGTTTATAATTTCAAATAACTTATCAAAAGATCCCCCTCAACATTTTGTGCTGTACTGTATACACAGCGATAGCAGTCTCTTTTAACACCTCATATAAAATGCATGCCTTTCATCACACTGCAGCCATCTGACACCCCCCAGAGCAACAATTTAGCCACCATTTAATTGGCTCCGCATGATCTGGATGCAAATTAGCCTTCACAAAGGCAGGCGTATATCAAATGTGGGATGTGGGTGGACTACAAGTGAGCTAATAATTCCAGCCTATTTATTCATTTACATAGTCAGACCAGAGGAGGACAATTGGAAGGAACCTGCGTCAGGGCTGATTAATAATAATACATCACCTTGATGAACATTGTATTTCGAGCTGAACTGTGACATTTCTTAATATCAATATTAACACCTGTCAATTCATTCACATTACTCTGCTAACAATGGAAAAAGTTTCATGTCAAGATGCTCTGTCTCCATTTTGTCCCCGCTACACAAGTAGAACTCCCATTAAAATACAGTAGTACCACAACTACAACTGCTGCTCCTGCTAACCTGAACGCTACGGATCAGTAATGGTGCAAATATCCTCCTTAGTACAGGTTCAGTGGTACATCAGGGGTATGTGCCTGCAACAGTTTTGGTTAATTTAACACGTTGCATATAAAATTTCCAGTGGTGAAATGTTCTGTATATTGCTACTTTAAATGTCTTACATTAAAAAAAAGACAAAAAAACAACTGTCAAATAGCTTCAAAAATAGGTGCCAAACTGCTGCAACAAGAATATATATATATATATATATAAATTATTATTATTATTATTATTTTGGCCATGTGAATAATAATAACAATATTTCTTTAATTTGTTTAAATTCATTTCTCAGTTTTTAGTTTTGCCCTTGGAACTTCAGAACATTACTCAGACCAATACAGTGTATGCAAGTGCTCGTGTCAGATGTAGCAGCAACGTGACTCATGTTTTCCTTGACAAAAGCGAAACCACATAACAGACACATTTAAATGTGAATGCCTCAGCATGCAAATGATGCGGAAGAGCATTGTTTGACTCATCCTCGGGCTGGCAATCCCTCTCAGTGCAGTCCAATCAAGACCATCCTCGGAAATCCAGTGCCCTTTATGCCTTGTTTTAGCAGAAGAACATGTGTCATCAACATACAGTACATATATAAGAACAAGCAAATGACAATGCCATCTAGAGCAGAAGCACTGACATAATCTCAGCAGCAGAAAGGAAGGAAGAACACTGAAGACGTCATGCGTTTCATAATGCAGTGACCAGCAAAGTGTAACGAGCGACTGGAATAGATTCTTAAGGCGTTATAATGACTGACTCATTTCCATTGACTGGACACCTGCCAGCAGCCAAGGGCCAGAGAATGAAGTCATACAGTGGTTCTTTGAGTCAGGGTCTCACCGTCTGACAGCTTTGAGTGTGTGCGTGTGTGTGTGTGTGTGTGTGTGTGTGTGTGTGTAGAAAGGTTTTTGGACAGAGTTGGCTGCAGTGCTGATGGCTGCCATCGCTTCGAAGCCGTCCGCTGCTACTCACCCACATTGACTTTGGACTCGCTGGGTTTTATGTTCCTGCTGAATTCAGCACAGTCGCTGGCGTGACCAGTCCCCCCTCCCCCCCTACCTCCCGCCCCCCCCTTTGTTGTCACTGCAAATGAAATATTGATGAGAAGGCCTGGCCCCTCTCTCTTTCATTTATTTTCTTTATTCATTTTTTTTCCAATCTGTCCCTGTGTCTTTCTCTCGGTGTGACTCTGCTCTTGCTGATCTGCGTTCACTCTCTCTGCCCCTCTGTCACGGCTGTCACTCCTCTCTCTAGCCTTGCCAGCACACGAGACAGACAAATGTGGACAACCACAATCTACACTGTTTTTTTTTTTTTTGTTTTGATTTTTTTTACTGCATAGTCCAATTAGAGTACAACAGATGAATTCTACCCATACACACGAGACCATACATCTGTTTGCGGTGATGATTCCACTCCGGTGATTCCACACACACAGGTTTCCACAGAAACTCATCAGTACATCAGCAGGGAGGATGATCAGGCTGTCGTGATAAAAAAAAAAAAAAGAGAGAAAGAAGCAGAAGGATAAAAGGATGGGAGAGATCCCATACAATGTCTCACACTGCAACGTCCTGACACTGATGCTTCCCACTTGGCTCTTTCTCATTGGTCGCTGCAGGAATTTTCGAGGGGGCAGCCTGATGTGGAATGGAGTGCTACACATTTAATGTAATTGTAAATATCAAATCACATTTGATGGAATGGTAAATATCACGCGCGTTTGTTATTTACGGTTGGAGATTGGGGAGGCCTCCACTCGAACGGGAGCAGCTAAACAATCTTTCTGACACCTCACACTGCGCTTTGGACAAATAGCTGTTTATGACGGAGCTGAGGATCGAGCTGCATCCCTCCAATTGTCGCCAAGGGGCGAATCAGGCTCAGTATTGGGCTCAATCTGATCCAGCGAGTGGCCAGCGTTAGTGCAATCTCTGAACAGATGGCAAAGAAGAAGATTTATATTTTTTATGTTGTTTTTATTTGTTTGTATTCTGCGAGTGTCCATGTGTGTGCATAAGAATAAGCCCATATAAAGGTTGAGGAAAGTGATATTAATGGAAGCTTCATACCCTCAATGTTTAGGGTTGCTGTTATGATCATTTTTTTCTCAAGCACCCAGACGTTGGTTGGCAGTGAGGAACAGATTTTTACCCCAAGAGGAATACAGTAGTCGTTTTTAGAAATTGAAAAACAAGCAAACACAAAAGGGGCAGGAGGGTAAGCACAATTATTAAAGAGAACATGAAACACTGAATGCAGTCATCATAATGACGATCCATAATGATCCTACAAAGATTAATTAAGGATTAACACTGATGGTTAAAGCCGCTTCAAAAACTGAGCTTTTGCCCGTAAAGGCCGGTTCAGTTATATTGTGCCGCAGGATGTGACATCATCGGGGTGGTGGGCTGAAGCTGGTGATTTATTACATACACGTTGTGTCGTCAAATGAAATAACCAACTCACTGGATGCAAATGTGACACTAGCACAGAAAGAACTATGTAGTGCTACTTCAACTGCCTGACATTTTCACATGAACATGAAAGTGCCACTAAAGTCTTGGTTGGCAACATAGAACAACATAAAAACACACAATGTTGCGCAAAAACAAAATCTGGTTGAACTCCTCAACATTTAAAGTTTGAAATTTAGCTTGATTTTGAAAGTATACTCTAATTACATACATTTCATGTCATGTTTTTAATTCTATTTTGTTTGTTTTTTTTATCATAGAATTAAACATTAAAATCAGTTTCAGCAACATCCTCAACAGATTTGCAAATCAGCTCTGGCATTGACATTATACGGATGTGCATTCATGAAAAGAGGGTGTCCACCATTGTCTTAACCAGATTTTGATACATGTATAAGTAAATAAATAAATGAATGAATAAATAAATAAATAAAAACCCACAAAGACCCCTGTGTATATACATTTTAATTCACAATGTGTGTTTTTTTCTTTAAAAGTCCATTTGTAAACTTCTCCATTCTCCACAGTAAACTGTGGCATTATCTCTGTTTGCTTCTTGTTTATAATCTAGCAGGTGTCCCTGGCGTTAATGAATTCTCCTCCAGCGACTCCCCGTGTACACCATTACTCTTATCCCCTAGACCATGGCATGCTAATTAACATTTATAAAATACAATTTGTTTTGAGAGAGCGCAAGGGGTGGCGAGAATGAGGGAGGAGGACGACAGATTTTTTGATGTGATGAAACACACTGACGCTAGCAAAGAGGGTGGGAGTTGCAAGGGGAGTGGGAGCCTAATTTGAAAAAGGCAGAACGCTGCAGAAGAGATGATTAGCCAGAATACATAAATAGGGGAGGGGAAAGAAAAATAATGCAGGCAGCTACCCCACAACGGGGTGTGTCTGGAGTCAAGACCCTTTAAAGAGCTAAAACTCAAACTCAGAACAATTTAAAGGTCAAACCGTGGACTTGAATAATGTTCAGTAAATATAACTGAAAGTGATTTAAATTCAGGAATAAAATAAAATGCGTCTAACTCAGGGGTGACATCCAGAGACAAATGATAAGAGTATTTATGAAGCATTTTTATTCAAAGAGCATTTTTTTCTACCTCTTGTGCAGTAACGTGAAACGTTGTTTCATATCAGCTTCTGCCACCTAAAAATTCCACCAATCATCTTGTAGCACATTAAGAAATAATGTAATATTACACCAAGGGAGACTGGAAGAGGAACTGAAATCACACCTGTGGTGTCTCAATCACATTTGGTTCTTCAGAGTAAATTCTGCTATATTCTGCCAAAAGTATTTCTATTGACAAGGGATGAAAAGAAAAGTTACTGCTGACAATTACCACTCTCTTGCACTGTGCCGGTGAAACTGCGAGATACAATGAGCGCTCGTATCACTTATTTTGAAAGAGATCTTGCAGAAATTCTGGGAAGACGTTGATATCAATATTCTATTTACCATTTATGGTAATTAGAAACTAATGGTTGGCTACTAATGGCTCTTAATATAGCATCAAGCATTGTGAACAGAACCTTTTAACAGGACTTGATGGCATATTTACAGAAAAAGACGGCAGGGACTTACACTGGACTGGATGAAGAGGCTGAGGCAACGATCGTGACGAAATCTCACCTCCACACTTTCCAAATGTACTTCTCAGGGCTCTTTATCAGATGTATTTCTGAGGTAAAGGATTTGGAGCTTGTTCTGTACATTTTTGATTTCAGGCAGCCTGCATGCTTACATTCCTTTTCTTGAGTTTTTATATCTGTCCTTCTTAGGTCCTTCTACTCTCTGTCAGTTTTTTTCAGAACATCCTCCTCAGTGTTTTTCATAACCTCTAAAGAGTTTGTCCTTTATATTTTTCTACTTTCTTTCGAAATTTCTTGATGCACTATAAATGGATGAGTATTTCCTTTTTTTTTTTTTTCCTACAATAAACAATATTTACAATGGCTGCACCTGTGTCCTTCAACTAATGTTTTCTGGAGAGTTTATGTAAACAGGATTGATATGTAGAAAATGCATATTTAAACTCAAACAGAAGGGAGCTCAAAAGGACATCTGTATGGTGTAGATTTATGCCTTAGAACAGCAGCAACTGTGTGTTACTCCTCGGCAACATAAAGACAGAAACAGGTTTTCAGCAGGGCCTCTTGCATATGCATAAGCAGATCCTTAAAATAAATAATTATAGTTTATTTATAAAGTCTATGAGTTCAGTCCTGCAAGCGGTTTGTTGGAAAATGCACGGTTAGGCTTCCCTGCCTGCACCTGTGAGTAGAGAGAAACATGAAGTCACACTAGAAGTGTTAAATGTAATGCATTTGGTCTGTCATACTTTTTGTACTTTTTGTGTAAGCAGCATCCCATAGGATCTTGAGTTCAATACTGGGTCTCATGTGGCTGACAGAAAAGATACCACACATTTGCATGTGTCCTATTTATATTCATGACATTGTGATTATGAAAATATTACCTTTAAGGTAGACCATTACTGCATTAGGTTTTAATTCTTTCTTCATGCTTCTCCTTAGTCAGAAAACTTGTTGCGCACAGTCTTGATGGGTTCTGTGAATTGACGTGGTCCATAACGCTGTAAGTAAACTCCAAACTCCCAAGACTTGAGTTTGAAGTCAGGCCGTGGAAAAGCCCCCCCAAAAAAAGAGACAATTTCCAGGTGGAGCTGCAGATTTCAATTGAGGGCATTGTCAGACAGTGGAAGGAATACTTTGAGGACCTCCTCAATCCTCCAACTGTCCTTTGCACATCTGCTTTGGTTGTTTGTTGCACATGGATTGATTTTAATGTTCTTGGAACTGCTGTAATTGCTGTATAGTTTATTCTTGTACTGTTTGGGATCAATAAAGTACATCTATCTATCTATCTATCTATCTATCTATCTATCTATCTAAGCTACTCAATCCCACCAACATGTGTATATCTAATTGTATTGATGGCACTTGTGTAGATGTTGAAGGACTGCCTTAGCTGACACGTGGACATTGGGGGTAGTACCACTGAATAGCTGCCTCTGGTGCTAGACTTTGAGACGTTGAGAGGACGGACCAGAAGGTGTGTTCCAACTATCGTGGGATCACTTCTCAGCCTCGGTGGTAAAGTCTACTCCAGCGTGGTGGAGATGAGGACCCAGTCCATTGTTGAACCTAGGACTGAGGAGGAATAATGGGGTTTTCGTCCTGGCTGTGGAATAGTGGACCAGCTCTTCACTCTCTTCAGGGTGCTTGAGGGCACATAGAAGTTCATCCAAGCTGAAAGCCTGAAACTGCGGAAATGTTTCTTTTTGCATTTGCTCTCTTCTAATATGCACAATGATAATTCCATATAACCCAGGATATAGCAACAGCACCATTTAATTAATGAAAATTGGATGCAAATTAATTCTATGTACGGCTGTGTTTGCCATTTTGCTGCTAATTGTTGATCTCATGTATATAATTTCATATAGTTTAGCTGCCCGTTAGTTTACCACTGCATAAGTGGCTGCAGCTACTCTGGCTTTCACATAAATCATACTGATAGCCTAGCGACCTTGCCGAAGTTTGGCTTATCTACCAGACTCAAAGCCCAGGCTATGGGCTTTTACAAGATGACTGTGCAGTGCAGCTTTCCTGTCAGCAATACAAATATTCTGAAACTTTTAAGACATTTCCCATTTTTCTAAGTCATTCAAATTGAATCTGACATTAAAACAAATTATAAATTCTGTTTATAACAACAGAAAATGTGTTCTGCTCAAGACGATAACATCTGCAACAAGTTGCTGGCATGACCTCTGCTGCAGTGGCATAGAAAAAGTACTTAGAATGGAGAAAAGATTGCAAGGACTTGGAAACTTGAGTAAAGGCAGCAGAAGCTTGCAAACTTGCTTACAAACAAGTGGGGGCAACTCTTGAAGATTAATAAGAAAAGACAAAAACATAAAAGATGTGTTCCTTGACTAAATAACGCCAAGACAGTGACACTTGCTGTTTTTGTATTGGTTGCGTAGGGAACGTCGTAATCCACTACCATTACAACCGTCAATGACTGGTGAGTTCAAGCCAAGAGGTGGATCAAAAGATCAAAAGATCAGATTAAGATAAAAAAATATAAAATAATAAATATATGTGTATATATAGATATATAGATATATTTATATCTATATATCTATATATAGTCAGTTTGTTACAGAAAATGAAAGAGGCTGTGTCTAATTGTATATCTTGCACTTAAGTGGGAAATCAGTGACAAAAAGCTTGAACAGCCACTTATCCAGGGACACTTATCTCCTCAGGAGTAATTAGCTCTTTATCTCTTTATGAAGCACACTTGACCCAGCTACTCTGGCATGATACTGTAAAACTGGGGAGCACTTCAGACCAGCGTGTGTGTGTGTGTGTGTGTGTGTGTGTGTGTGTGTGTGTGTGTGTGTGTGTGTTTACTATGCTTGTGTTCATGCAGCCAAGTACATTGATATCCTGGACCAAAACCTTTTCCAGAGTGTACACGACCTCAGAATGGGCCGACGGTTCACCTTCCAACAAGACAATTATCCCAAGCACACAGCTAAAATAATGAAGGAGTGGTTTCAGAATAACTCTGCAAATGTTCTTGAATGGCCTAACCAGAGTCCTGACTTAAATCCAATTGTGACCTGAAGATGGCTGTTCACCAGCATCCACCATCCAACCTGACAGAGCTGGAGAAGATCTGCAAGGAGGAATGGCAAAAGATCCCTAAATCCAGGTGTGAAAAAGTTGTTGGATCAAAAAGGCGCTTCTACTCGATACTGAGCAAAGGGTCTGAATACTTATGGCCATTTCATATTTCATTTTCAGTGTTTACTTTGGAATAAATCTGCAAAAACTTCTACAAGTCTGTGTTTTTCTGACAATATTGCGTGCTGTGTGTGCATGAACGAGGAAAAATGTAATTAATGAAGAGTGAACTTAAGGGTGTCCGATACTTTCCAAACCCACTGTATTTAAACGTTAACAATCTACAAGACTCAATCTATATGAAGCACAGATTCCAGGAAAAATGCCATTTCTTTCTAACGTCAACAGGTTGTGACCAGGAAAGCCATCTCCCCATGAGGGCTACCTATCAACAAGGTATACAAACTCCTGCTGCACATGTTCTTTATCTAACTAACAAAGATGTCAAAGTGCTCTAATTACAGGGTCATTTCAGCAGCCTGTCGATTATAGAACACGGCACTTGAGATGACGCTAAGGGGTTGAGAAAATAAATTGTGTTACCGCGATGAAAGTGTGTTTGGTCTAAGCTAACTGGAAAACGTGATTGGAACTACTGACTGCAGGCATTAGCTGAGAGAAAACCTCCCAGGAAATAATTTTCTCCACCAACATTACACCACTCTCCTCTTATCTGCAGTTGTCCGCTCTGCCTTATAAGAAGTGTCTGTATCAGAGAGCTTAGCCTGTGCGGGTTTCAGTTTTAAAAAAAAACCCAAAACATTGCAATTTGAGAACATACTTCTGAACTCCCATTGTGCAAACTGACATTGATCACTAAGGCCATTCTAAAATCGGTTGAGTCGTACATTTTTATTAAGCTCAAAAATGAAAATAACTGGAAAAACAGCCCTTCTCGGCAAACACAGCCTGTCCCCGAGAGTGTGTGCAGAATCTCTGCTTCTCTTCATCACAGCACAGAAACTTGTGCATCTGCGCAAATATGAAAACTAAAATCGGAGCACGCCAAACTGGTCTTGAGATGTCGTAAGTGGAAAAGTTGGCTTTCCGTTTGGTAGCAGTGGCACATAACAACCGCGTGATGTGCTCAGGGGAGACGCTGCAGGAGAGGAGGGAGGCGCGAAGAACTCTTGGCCTTAATTGGAGAAGGTGAGAGGTAGATTAAAGGGATTGTTCGTGGAAAATTGGCCCGTAAGACCGGAATTATATGGCATCCGTGAGCACTGGTGTAATTAAACGTGAGAAACATGCTTGTGCTGTTGCTGAAGATCCAAAAGTCCAGTTAGACAGCGCTAACGTGTCAGGAAATCTAGTTTTCTGGTTCCCTGATCAGAGATTGAATGTGCTGGTGCACCAAAAGCCAGCTTCCCAGTTTGTCCATGTGGCAATTCTGCAATCAAACGCCTCAGTGTGAGCTGAGCTTCACCCAGCTGCCTCAACACTGCCAGTTTCTGCTCCTAGTGAGACTTCCTCCCTCTGCAACTCACAACCGCCTGCAAAATAGTCCGCTGTGTTCATTGTGTGTGTGTCTTTGTTGCTATATATGCTGATATTGGGTTCAAGTGCGCTGCATTAGCTCGGATTAAACTTTAGATGACTGTTCTTCGGTAGTTCTTTGCAACTGTGCCTTTTTTTTTTTTTTTTCACCTCTGCTCCATATTGGTGGTTCCCTGTTTGGTTTTACTGTTCTCTGGTAGTTTTTGCATGGTGCCAAAATATGGACTGCGCTTTTAGAACCTGCACCAGGTTAACTCAACGGGCCACCATCGGCTTTTTCCTCACCTGTTCTTCATTATTATTATTATAATTTTCTGTATTTTTTCTGCCTCTGTTTTATATTTATTCTGCCTCTGAAAAAACACAACACGACGCGACGTGAAGTTCACACGGAAACGTCACTTAAAAAAAAAAGCAGATTTAAGCATTCAGACAAATTTCTTTCTCGAGGCAATTTTTCTCTGTCTCTTGAATGTGACTCAGTGGCTAAATTCCTCAGCAGAGATAAGATTAAGCTTACATAACAAACACAAATCAGATGTCTTTGATCAGGAATTTATATTTGTGTCCTTGCGGAATAATAGTTACAACTAATGCGAGCTGACAGCAGCTTGTCGAGGCTTAACATCATTTCTGGCAGGCTTTTTTTTTTTTTTTTTTTTTTAACATCCTCATCCTCTCGCTCGGTTTTATGGCAGGACACACTCGCACCCTGTCCCCTCCTCTGGCCTTCTTTCACTGAGTTACGAGGCAGCCGCCGGAGACTTCTCTTTTGCACAGAGTTATACATGCCTGCAGGCCATCAGGGCCCCACATTATTACTGGGTAATCAATGGACTGGGAGGTAATGGTGCTGCTCTTATGGCTTCCAGCGTTGCCACGAGCTTACTTTTATGAGGCAGCACCTGCGGATGATGGATGGGCATCTGATAGAACTTCCATGATTCCACTTGGGCAGCCAGACACTTAAGAGCTCACTGACGGGGGGTGGGGGGTTTGGTGGCAATGTCAATGTTTGGAAGCAATAGGCAGCTGCAGTTTTCTGGCCATTGCAAACACAGTTTTTATGAGATGGTACCATAATCGGCTTTTGAGGACACATCTCGCCTCTCGGCTTATGAATTTATGAATGTGAGTAATTACTGGCCATATGCTCAACGCTAGCTTCTTAGAGAGGGCAAATTGTGTGAACCAAAAACAAACAAAAAAAAATGCACCACAAGATTTTGGGTTAACACAAAAAAACCACAAACTGCTGCAGCGAGCACTGAACCTCCAACACGGTCCTGTTGAATTTCATTCCTATTATTTTTTTATTTATTTTTTTCTTCTGAAATGACACTTTAAACCTACAATTTCCTACTTCAATTAAAAGCTGAGCATGACTTTGTGGAATATTTTAGACAAAGAAATCAAACAACTGAAAAATTGTGTAGATACACAAGGGCAGAAGTAGATTTTAAGGTTCTCTTGTGACGTCTTTGTATTTTGCTTTGTTGTTTTTTTTCACTTATGTGACTGATAAATATGTATGAGGATGTATAAAGATAATGCATTGTGAAAGATTGTCACATTTTGTTTAAAGTTTAAATATGGAAGATAGTCAAATGACCCAAACACCCACAATTGACGCTAACAGTGTAAACTGGTCAGTGTTGAAGTGTTCTATAGTTTTCAAATTATTTCTTTTTTTTATTGATGTCTCGCTCAAAGGGAAGAAATACATGAATTGGACATTTCGCAGATGCCCCAAATGGCTGGTGGTGATTTATTTCTCATGATGTCTCATAAGCTAAACGCCACATATAGCACCTTTAAACTGCGTCGGTCTCTTTATGACCGGAAGGTGAGTGAAGCAAATGGAGAGAGGACAACTTACATTCATTCTTGAGCTGAATCTTCTCCAGATTAGAATTTTTGCAAACAAATTATTTTTGCCATTTCAGTCGGCCCAGGCCCAGGGTTTTAGCAAGTAACGACAAAATAAAAGTTTCTCCGTCTCCTTCTCTCGCCATCTGTTTGCCATCATCATTTTAGCTGTGCATCAGTTAGCACCCTCAGCCGCGTAACATCTCTTTTCACCCACATTCGGCAGTTCCGAAGACTCCCTCCCTCCTTCCCACCACTCACCAACATCTCTCCTGTGAGAGGAGATGCCCTCGTTTCTGATTTTTTTTTTCTCTTTTTCTTCCCGCACCCTCACTTCATCCCTTTTTTTACTTTATCTGGGTGTCACTGTGTCAGACTGTGTTTGGAGATAAATTATTTATTAGAGAGCTGGAGGGCAATCAAAGAGGCTGGCCCCCCGCGTGCGTGCACACGTGCGTGTGCATGCTTGACGGTAATGTTTAGCTGCCTGCATGCTTAGTTGTAATAGTGTGTATGTTGTGTATGTGTATGCGAGTGAGAAAGAAGGATAGAGCTGCTACAGGAAGGAGTATAGCTGGCTGGATAAAAAGAGAGCTCCGAAACCCAAGGGGCGATAAACACAAAACCCTGCAGCTCCCCTTGCAGCCTGGAGAATGCAAATCTATATTTTTTGCATTGGATGCTGTTTACGTGTGTGTGTGTGTCAGTGCGCAGCTCTGTGGAACATGTTGAGGACCCGTTAACGACTGATTTCCCTTGATACAGTCAATAATGCTGGTGCCAAAATCTGAAATGTGGACTGCTGCTTTTTTCTCACCTTCCTGCCAGAAGCAATTTAGGTAACAGGAAACATCTTCAGTGCTCCATCAAGTGTAACAGGTAACAATGCACTCACAGATTCTTGGTCTTGGCCTCTGTCTTAGTCTGAGTCTTGGTGTTGTCTCAATACCTCCTCGTCTTGGTAGTGTCTTGGTCGTGGTTAAGGTAGAATACGTCACTAGATGCACCCAAGGCCAAGACCAATGGCGAGTCCGAGTTTCCCCCCCACGGCCATGGATGCTACTGATGTGGATAGCATATAGAAAAATTGAAGAAGAAGAAAAAAAAAAAGAAAACCCTTTCTGGTTTTGAAAAATGACCTAATGTTGCTTAAATTGAAAGTCTTGACCTGTTTTTGGTGAGGTGACTTGAGAAGTTATGCAGTTGTGGTGCGTATTCCAGAAAGTGGGTTTAGTGAAAACACTGAGCATATTTACCGTCAAATGAGGAAAACTGCTGGTTTCAGTTCCAGAGAGGTATATGTCAAACCCAGAAAACAGGAGTAACTCTTGCCTGTTTCTAAAGAGGGGTACATTTGAGTACAAGTCTGTTGCTGCAGAAACACTGTGAAGCTAACCTGGTTGATGGCAGGTTTTACTCAACAAATCCAGAGTGTTTTTCTGTCTCCTCCATGCTGCTCCTTCAATCAGTTTAATGTGCACTGCTACCCAGTGTTGCTTTCTGTCAGAATAGATTAATGCTGGTTGGATTGTGGTGGACATGCTGTGTCCTAGTGTGGACAATCCTGTCGCAAAGACACTGCCGTTACTTTGCAGTTACAAATTCACCTGTGGACTTAACAATGGAGTTTTGTGTTGAGTACAATTCCAATCATTTTCACCAAAGTGTATAAAGTAGTATATTTACCTCGTTATTTTCCGTAATTTGGACACTTTTCTCTTTCGTTACGGCCATGGTAGTTTCAGCTAACAATATGTTCAAATCCACTGTATGAGCAGATTAAAATGTCTGGTTCCAGCGGGCTGAAGTACCTTGACTTCCTCTTGTTGGCGGTTTCCAGGGTGACTCACAGTATGGGGGTCCCGCTGATGTGGTAGTGCATGCCCTTAAATCCTGATTTGAACTAATTCAAATTAGGTGTTCTGGAACTGCGTGCTCAAAGATTCCCAGTTGAGGGTAAGTAAAGACAAAGTTAGGAATATACTCAGAGTTGGTTGAATCTCCTACCTGGAATTCCATTTTTATCAAGCTAAAGTAAATGACAGGACTGCCAGTATATTGGCTAACAAGGCAATGGGATTATTTAGTAACTAAGAACTATTTTTTTGCGGGGCTAGCTTGCCACAATAGTGGACTATCCTTCAGTTTGCTAATCAGCCAGATAAAGCACCAACTCTCTATTTAGGAGACTACACTTTCACTTTGTCCTATGATAATGCAGCATTCAAGCAACATTGTTGTGGTTTTGTCACAACCTGTCCATGGCTGTCTCTGACTGGTCTGACTGGCAAACAACAGAACCATGTGGTCAGCTGCTCTCTCTGCAGCTGTGTTTGTGGCTACTTGATAAAGGACAATCCTGGCCCCGTGCAAACACAAAAACAGAGAGACAGAAAACAGCCTTGATTCCATTTCACAGTCTGCTGGAGACTGGCAATCTGGCCAATGTGGGAATGCTCACACGCAGACTCTCAGTAACCTCCAAAGCCGTTTTAGAGTGATAACTGTGGATGTATTACAGAGCAGCCGCATCCTGGACCGATAGCACATGGCTCAAAGTGAGCAAAGATAAATTAGGAAGATTAAAATATTTATAGTTTTAAAAGCTGCTTCACACACACACACACACACACACACACTTCTCTTTTTATCAAGTCTATAAAAGCATGAGATTCATAAATATGTGCAAAAATTCAATTTCAATTCAAATTCAACCTCCATCATAAAAAAAACACTGTATATTATCCATCTATCTATCCATCCATGTGTCATTGGTTATGCATATTAATATTTTCAATATGAATTTGGATTGTTATTTCAATCATATAGGATAAGAATTGTTTGTGTACACGTTTTCTATGTGGAGAGTGCCGTATATGTGTAAATCCCTGGAGACATTTGTTGATGTTCAGTGTGCAATCGGTTGTTTAAAGACTTGTTCTGATGACGGACAGCAGAAATCTCAGTTTTCATGTCATCAGAATTTTACTGCTGACCCCCCCACCCCCCCAAATTTTATTTTTTTTTATGCTGTGATACCACGTAATTCCAGGGTCACAATCATTAATACTGCCTCAATGCTTTTAATTTTTTTCTTTGGCAAAAATACGTTAATGCATTGATGTCATTTCAGTTGTATCACTTTAATATTTATATAAACACTGGGATCCATATTATGAACGTACGGATGGATTCACCCACCACTCGTTCTCAGTGTGGGTTTTAGAAGCACTGACCTTTGGCAAATTGTCAATTCAAAGAGCTGATACAGAGACAAAAGACAAAAGATCCAGGGATAATGTGTGATCTAATCTAAGAGTCTATTGTGAATGTTATGGTAATGCGACACTTATTTTTTTGTACCTGGTACAAAAAAAGGGAAACTTTTTGGTACCAGATTAAAAAAAGAACAACTTTTTATGCATCCATCTTTTCTATTAAACAATAATAAGACACAAGAAGAAGAAGAAGACTATGACAACAATCAAAATGATCTCTCAGCATTCCTTCTGAGCTTACATAAATCACGGCAGGAATTCTTGATTTTATTTTATTTTATTTTACGTACTGTTAAATGTACATGCGGCCTGTGCCTGCTTGAATGTTGACATTTTCTTTCAAATTCTTTTTTTTTTTTTCCTTTAATTTATTCATTTGTTTATTCAGGGGCATCATCTGTCGCTGCGACACAAAACACATGTCCCTGTTCTTTCCTCCCCGATGTATCTGTGTCTAGAACAATTAAATAATGAAGCGACGGCACACTGGAGGCTCAGCTGTTGTCCTGAACATCTTCACATCGAGATGATGCTCACCACCATCTGGCGTTTATGCAACAGTTCTACAAAGTCTTCTTAACGTCCTCTCTTTGGGCAAAGTTGACTGTGTTAAGTAAGAGAGACTTTGATTGGCACGTATATTTTATTACAACGAATTGTTCTGCTGTGTTTACTGACACCTGCAATGGCAGTAATGCCAAGACGCTACTGGGTATGGCCAGTGGGTGGCCCCGTAGGATGGTGAGCCTAATTAAAGACGGCGTAGAAGAAGAAGTGAGTCTACCTGCCACGTTATGGTGAATACTTTACTGAAATACAGTATTTTTCAACGGTTCACCTGGCTCTTCTTTCTGACTGATCAACAACAGCACGACTTCCACCCTTACGTTAGCGGTGGTTAACTGACCGCTAGGAATGGCGTGCGAGGCGGAGGGATACGTAACGCTACAGGTCTGCGTGCTTCTCGACTCCACAGTATATCAGCATTCCTGGAATGACACTTATCCACTCAAAATGCTGGTCATCACCCGCACAGTTATTTAACTGTGCATCACCCTAAGCGTTATGCATGGTCTTAAATAATCCAGTCAGCATGCTGCTCCATCAATTAGCTCCAAGCAATAACTCCAGCAGATTAATTATGCTCAAGTGCAGTAAGTTACAGTTAAGCTGCCCCCCCCCCCCACCACCCTCCCCTCTTTTTTTTTGTTGTTGCTGCTGTCCATTGGTTAAATGTGCTTGCAGAAATGAGGTTCAGACACATTTGCATCCCCGCCTCTCCATAATTAAGCGTTGTTTTCCTGAATTATCGCATTATGTAAATGAATGTTGTTAATAGAAACTCTGGGGCAGCTGCACACCCACACCTATCGTGCTGCTGAATCACAGCGTCTCAGCACACAGGCCCGCGGCGGCACTTTTCTCCCTGCAGGTGGCGAGTTAAGTTTGGATCACAGCCACTGGTCGGAGCAGTGGATCCCTTTGTTTACATCTCTGTGGAACAGAGGGTAAATATATCTTATCTCAGAGAACATTCCTTCAGAGTTCTTGAGACACAAACATTGCAGGTGCTTTTGCTGGAGAAGTTGCAGTTTACTTTTTTTGCGGGCTTGCAAAGAGCGAATCACACCAATTCGCCTACTTTGGATCGTTGTAACACGACCATGTAAAAAGATCAAAATTGCATTAAAAAGGATCCTGTCAAATCGGATTCAGGCTTCGTTCATACATGGGACAAATGTATCACATATACTTCTCTATTACTGACATACTGTGTCTGTGAATTTTCTTTTGGAAGGATGAGACGTTCAGTCTCCTGGTCCTGAGGCCGCCTCAACAGGAGTTGGAAGCAAAATTCCATTTGCTCCTTAATCGAGCAGCTGTGGGACATCATGTATCGTGGCATCTACAGACTGTCCAGGAGCAAACTGATGCCCTGATCCAGGTCTGGGAGGAGATCCCCCAGGAGACCATCTGTCTGTCTCATCAGGAGCACGCGCGGACGATGTAGGCAGTGCTTACAGGCGCGTGGAGGCCACACGCACTATCAAGCTCCATTAAGAGTTGTCTGGAGGAGACTCACAGAAGTTGGATCAGCCTGTTAGCTCAGTTTTTCTCACTTTGATTTTAGATCCTTGATCGAGTCCTCGATGGGTTGAGGCTTTAGTTTCCATTGTTTGCCGCACATTATTTTCTTCTCAACAAAGTACACTATGTAATAAATAAAGATAATCTGAAGGAATGTTTCATTCATTAAGATCTAGGGTGTGTGATTAAAGAGTTCCCTTTTATTTTTTTGAGCTGTGCATACTGACGTTGGCAAACCTCAACAACGCTTGTGGAAAATCTCAGTCGGATCTTTGTCATGTTTATTAAATGACCTGGGGTTTTGTAGTCATTACCTTTCATTTGAAGCCATTATTTTCTGTTTACGTCCCTTTTTACCAAATCAATAGGGTAGGTTAAGGTTTCCCATTCCATTTGAATTCCTGAACTCGTTATGCTTGCATATCAAGTCAGAAGACTGTCCGTAGAGAGACTCCAAACCCATCAAATATCTACTAAATAATTTCCTTCCTTCGGGTAATGCATAAATATACAGATTTCTCTTAACCTCTGGACTGTGAAAACTCAATTTTGTTACCTGTGAGCGAACTGCAGCCCTCGGGTAACATCTAAACGGACTGAGGTGAGAAGGCTCTCGGGTGCTGCATTTTGTTTTGTTTACGGCATTATTTAGTCCTTAATAAGAGCTCTACAACAACATATGCTGCTAAATCGTACTTACCAGGTCTCTTAATAACGCTCTTCACAAACAGAACCCTTCCTTCACACACTGCATTAAATCAGTTTTCAACTGCGTTGATCACTGTGTGTATTCGCTACTAAATTGACCAATGGTTATGGGATCCTTCCAGCTGTTCCAGTCACAGATATATCCTGGAGTGTTGCGAGAAAAAAAAAAAGATTGATTCAAGTGCGAAGCAGATGTCGAGTGACAATTCAGAAACTCATTTAAAAATCTTGTATGAGTTAGCAAAGGTGATGGACGCAGGAGAAAGATACAAGACCGCTGGAGAGAGCACCTACGCTTTGTGGGTCTTTTGTGCCAACTTTCCTGCTTTGGCCTTCAACCACTGCATGCAGCTGGAAAACAAATTAAAGATGCTGTAAACATCAGCGGTTGTGTAGGCTTTTTGTTGCACTCTGTGTGCTCATCAGCACAGCGCAAGGGTTTCCAAATCAGCAGTGCATTGCTGTAAATGTTGTTTATCTTCCCTGACTGGCCGCTAATTCACGCGTTGTGGCTTTTACCAAGTGACAGTGCCTGTCAATGTGCTGTAGTTTGTCAAGCGCAAGGTTATTCACATCCTACAGCACGTCCTCTGCTTTATGGTGTCTTTTACCTTGAACGGGACATAATTTAGCATCAGGTTGTAAAAAAAAAAAAAAACAACCAAGACAAAATGGAGTGCCCTGCTGGAATGTTTAAGAAAAAAAAGGAGAAAGTTCTTACGTAAAATCCGCCAACATTGGACGTATTATCAAACGGGGCTAATGAAGTGTGTTAAAACTTCAAATACTTTGCTAAAACATTGTGTAGGACTTGAACATGAATACAGAACACAGATGAATACAGATGAAAAAAAGGTACTGTCCATTCCTTTCACAGGTAGCGAAGTGAAAGGGAAATAATAATCGGCCTGATGGAAGTGTTTTTGAGGCGACTGGCACAAAGCGAGGCCTGGCTGAACGGCGAGTTAATGGCCGTCTCCGCTGCGACAATCATCCCACTGCAGAGGTGAAATGAATACATTTCAGCCACTCGCATGTGCGCGCACACGCACACACACACGCACACACATGTCCACATATTGTGCCAGAACTGTAGAAAACATACTTGTTTTCTATATTATTTCCTTATATGTATATATATATGTATACATATATATATATATATATATATATATATATATATATATATATATATATATATATATATATATATATATAATATATATATATATATTTTTTTTTTATTTATTTTTTTTTTAAATCTAAAGCCTCATATTTAGTGTGGAAACATTTAATATAATTCTAACAACAATTAATAAGCGGTGGTCGTAAAACAGCTTTATGATGCGCACAGTAATGTATCATGACATTTAAGCTGATTTATATACTACAAATGATTGTTTTTCCATTTTCATCCTATTTTTCACCCTGAGCCATACTAGACTACAATGAGTGGATACAATTGGCTGTGTAATTTTATCAAAAATGAACCAGCCTTTATTTATATGACCAAAGGGTTTGACAGTGAAATCAAGAAAGAAAGAAAAACCACTCAAGAGAAAAATACATAGCATTTCCAGCAAAGTGGGCAGTCTCAGCACAAGAACAGTAAAGGTCCAGTCACCCCCATGTTTGCTGAACAAGTATTTTGACCTTATCACTATGACAAAGCCATGTTGGCCGACAGAAAGCATTGCTGAATGCATTAAGATCATCTCCTCTCACAACAAACATAAAATGGCCAACAGTGCCACTCTTGTCGAGTCTTGTTTGTCAATTGTGGTATGAAGTCTGTGACAATCATATCATGACTATTATTACTATTGTACCAGAGACATTGCTTCTCAATAAGAACAGCAAACTAGTTCTAACCTGATAGAATTAGGTTCATTACAAGACATTTCTTATGCATGATCTTATTGAAACAAACTATCTGAAATGTTTCTTATTGTTGCAAATGCTGCAGGGTTAGGGTTAGCAAGACAATAGAAAACCAGTGTCCTCAGTTTATCTTCAGTTTATCCAGAGAACCAGATGCAAATGATGAGGTGGTTCCACTGGACCACACGGTGTTACAGGTGTGGTCCAGGAACCAGAGGATGATGTGATGTGCGCCCACACTGTCTGGAAGCTGAGAAAAGCAAGAGGGCACAGAGACTCTGGGTAGTGCAATTATTAGTATTCTATTATTGTTAGTCATCTTTTCCAGAAGGTTTCTTACTTCAAGTCAGTACATTTTGAAAGTGAACATTTCCAGTTCACTTACTTAGGTATAAAATGCCTCTCCAAGCCATTCATCATCCATTCATTTTTTTTGTCACACTTTCATAATGTGAGGACCTGTTCTGTTTCTTTTTCTTTTTCTCAGTGTTCTGTAAGCCTTACAGGTCATTAAAGAAGGGACATTGAAGCAAACCAATTACCCTGAATAGGAAATAATTATTCTAGACATTTTTTGGGCGAGGAACAGGACTTTTTAAAGGAAACATTCGAAACGCATTATTGAGTGGACAATGAGGTTATTACATTGTTCCTGGTGTGAAACTAAAATGTCTAATATAGACTAAATGGACTTGCAGCAGTAATCCAAACACCTGGAAGAATTAAAGTGTGTCCTGGTTCTCTGCCTGACAAACAAAACTGGCAACATTGTGTTATTTTTCTGGCAAAATGTGAGCAGCGGCGGGTTTGTGAGATGGCCGCCGAGGGAGTCAAGGTCCTTCGCTGCAACGACCCCAATCATCCCAAGGTCACGGCACTTCTTCACATCATTATCACTTCTCTGTCATTCCTGCCCCGCCTCGCTCCTTCTCCCCGTGGAAGTGCCAGCTGCAAGCAGAAGGTGATGGAGGAGGAGGAGGATTCGTGTCATTATGTCGCCACAGTAAACTTACGTTATGGTCTGAGACTCTTAAACACACAGAAGTTGCCATGGCGATCTGTTACATCTCTGTCAGCAAGAATTGACCTCCTCAGGTACAGAGGTAGTGGCGGTGGGGCTGAAAGTGGCCATATGGGCAACAACTATGGCAATTTAGATACAAGGTGTATCACACATGGGGGTCTTTGCACATGTTCATTATGTAATAAATGAAAACGATTATTTAGTTTCCCCCCATTATATTTGAATAACAGAGAAATATTTAGCTAAAAAAAAAACACAATTTTAAAAGAGTTCTGCCTTTTCTTCTTTCAGTTTTCTCCTTTCTAGGAGGACAACTAAAATGCACAACTTTCAATGATTTTTCTTTGAGAACAGACGACGACTCGAAAATACCTTTTTAAAAGCAGTTTAAAAGTAGTTAGTTCGCAATGCTTGGACAATGTCCCTTCATTGTTCAACAAACACAAAGCTGGATCACAATAAACAGTGCAACCAATAAGCTTGCTCAAGGTTTGTGTTACACACTGTCCCAAAATGATTTAATCTTTGCGCAAGAACATACCATGTGAAAAAAATGTTAACACCATCCTATGAAGTTGAAAATATGAAGTGCAAAATATGTTCTATGAAATTCCAAATACAATTTCCACTTTCTGTTTCAAGTGACACGCCCTAATCAGACTCCCGATTTCTCTGAAAAGTGTTGCAATTAGTTGTTGAGTCGTTGTTTATCGTTTTTATTACACCAAGTAACACCAATTGTAACAGCAACAACAACAACAACACTTATACATAGTAGTGTCAGAAATATCTTAGTAATAAGAGGGTAATAATAACCAGGTGTTGTTGTATAATGTATGTATCTGTATCATAAATCTCGCCAACTTACATGACATTGTGGATTTGAAGCGTTCATATATAAATATGTTATGTTATGGTTACGCCAAACAAAAATGATTTTAATGGTTTTCAAAAATCAAAGAAGTCTAAGACAGTATGTTGTTCCAGGTGCCTTGTGACTGATGTTTATATGTAAGTACATCTCTCACTGCTCTGTTTCACAAGCGTAGGCCTAATATTAAAAATAATGACGATAATGAGTTTTTATAGCTTCATACATGCATGCAGAGAAAATGAATGGTTATGTCAACAAGAACTTGCCTTGGTTGCCTTACACTGACGGTGGCGATCAGTTCAAACCCAGTACTCCCAAGCCCGGGTTCAGATCTCCCCTAAACAGCTACTTTGTAAGAAGGATTACAGACGTTACTGTCACAGTGCTGACTGTGGAAGACAGCTTAAGGCTCGACCAACACTGTGCACACTCTCAGCGTTAAACACCCCTGATATGATGAGATCAAGGTCTTATGAATATTTTGTTGCAGACAGTCATGCCTGCCTGAAACCATAAGCTGCATTATTTGTTGTCCACAGCCAAGCCTTTGTCTTTTCCTGCATTAAAGAGAAAGGGACCATCTATATAAAACAACCATGCATTTTCAAAGTCTCTTCAACTCGAGTGGATGAAGTCAAGTTCAAACCAAATAGTGGGGGAACAGTTTCTTTGGCATCTCTCAAGCAAGTAGGATGGACAACAGAAACTGTCAGTCTGTAAATGTGTGTGAATTAATGGACAACAGTAGAAGGTTGCCCGCTTGTTCACTTTCCAACTTGATGGTAGATGCTCAACGCTGAGCTTATAACTGGCTTTGGAAAAAGAAACTTACAATTTTATAAAAATGCAATCAAGCTATGATACGCTGTGAATGCAAATGGGATATAAATGTATGAATAATATTTGTATCATCCATTCTATGAGCATTTTCATTAACCCTTCCAATCGCTTTCTCATTTTCTGTGCATTGTCCATTGTCAGTTTCTTTTTATTCATACACAAGTTTCTGTTTACCTGTTGATACAGGTTTAAGTGAAAGACAAAGGTTAAGTGCTTGTTTTGTTCTGGCGTGCGCACATCCTTCGTGTTAGTGTTGTCTACACAAGGTTGCTGCAGTAAATTACATTTAGCCTTTTCTTTCTGTGCAAAGGTTCCATAATATATGGACTTTCTTGACTGTAACATGTGTCTGTAGCCTCTTAATAAACTCCCCAGAAAAGATAAAAGTTCACCCTTTGCTTCTTTTCAGAAATAAGCATTTTTCCCCAGAAAGAAATAGGTGGCTTCAGTCCAGAATTGATCCTATTGTGATGTCAGAAAGGAAACTGGGAACTGACTGATACCTCTCCCAGTGTGGGGAGAATAACTAAGGCCCTATGAAACCTGCTTGAAGGCTCCTCATCTTTAACCTTTTTTATTTGTTATCCCCAATAAAAATCTGTAAAGTCCAACAAAGCATCAATTTTTGCAGGGAGCTAAACCTGAGTAAAATATCAGGGGACTCTAAACAGAGGGTTAATTCTACTGTTTTCTGGAACAGAAATAACACTGCAAGGCTGCACCACAGGAGTGTTGGATGATGAATATCAATCTAAAATCTAGTAAAAAAAAAAATATTGCATATATTAATTTCCCTGTTAAGTAGAACAACTGATGATGAAAGGGAAGAATTTGTGTAACTTACACAACCAAAGCTTTGCTGGCCAGATTGTTTGCTGCAGCTCCACAAAGACTTCCCTTGTCACTGCTTGTTCTGTCTCTAGGACAACGTGCCATAGCGTGCAGCTCACAGTTCTCTTACATTATTAAAGAAAATCTCTGTTGACTGTATTCATATTCTGCTGCTTCGATCTATGGACAAACTATCCCTTTAAACTGCAGCTCAAGTTGGACCTGCAGAAGAGTGTTCACCGATTGTCCAACGTGAGGCTCCGTTTGTTTTTCAGTCATGTCAGTCTAGCGAATGGGTGCAGTGAGAACAGTGGGAGACTCATCCTGTATCTTGGGATCAGCACGTACACAACACACCTGCTCGCTGATGCTCCAGAGCAAAGTGACACAAGCCATCATGACGGCGGCTCCAGTTAATGAGGCCATGTGGATATTTTGTCTAAACACGTTGCTTCCTGTCTTCCTGACACTTTGACAGCCAAGTCGAGTATGGAGGCATAATGTCACACATATGGAGAATCCCGTTGGCATGTAGGCTAACGGTGTGTCTGTACTTGTGTCGTATGAGCGCTAACACGAATGCAGTTCCTGCCTAAGTGGCTGCAGTGGAGGACAAATCCGTCCGCGGCATCTTCCTAATGATGACACCTCATAAAGAATCAGGAGACATGGTGTGTACCTCCACCAGTTTTGTCAGTTCGTCACTGTAGGCTTCCGTGACGCTGGCATTAGGTGGAATTCCTTCCATCCAGGAAACCTCAGAACTGTTGTTTGGATTAGAAAATGTCGCTGTAGCCTCCATTGACATCGTTATGGGGAGAAAATGGGCGAAACTGACAATGTGCCCATCTCATCAAAACACTGTCTCCAAAGTCCACTCACCCTGTTGATCCATCCGCACTGCCTCCACAAAGCAGCAGTGATGTCAGCACGTGCACTCATTGACATTTTAAAGGTAAACTGATTGAAATGTGGCCCACCGCCTCCAGTCAAGGCAGAGCAACATGGATTGGAAGTGTACCAATCCACTCCTACACACGGTGCCGTCTGGCAATTATATTTTATAAAGCAGGTGCAATTTGAGCATAATTGGTTGACATTAACCCGGTATTAAATCTACACTTACTGCATTAGAACGAGATAGCGGCTTCACAGTGGAGTGTCCGACACGTCAGAGGAACAAATGATACACACGGTGGGGTGGAGCGCAGCACAACCTGTCATACAAGATTTATTCTCCCTGTATCACTCAGTTGTGCACCCATGACCCAGCATGACAGTCGGACCAAATTACCTGTCTGTTCAAGTTACACATTTTTCTGTGCAACAGAGCAACAGTTTGGTATAGCAGGAGCCATAATTTACTTCTCCAAAGAATTTGTTTCATATGCGGGTCTGGGATGGCGGTGACATGATTAACGCTGTGGCTAGAAGGTCGTGGATTTGATCTCCGTGCCTGCCGTCTTTCTGTGTGGAATTTGCACGTTCTCCCAGTGTGTGGTTAAATCTGTTTTTATCTTATTCATTTATGTATTCATCTTTAAAGTAAAAAAGATGAAATAAGGTTGTAATAATTCTTTTTTGTGACCTTAGATGAGACCTTAAAGATTGCAGATTCGCGTTGAATTTTGCGATGCTTTGAACACGGACAGCACTGCGCTTCTCTGCCAGAACAAGAAGCAGCACTTAATGGCCCATATGAGCAGAAAAATATCCTAATTTCCTGCCATCGAGTTCCTTTAGTTTCCAGTACGCACAGCGAAACAGTCCCGGTCTGCAGTGTCTGCCCACGCTGTTCGGCTCATTCCTCTGGTGTTCAGGAGATTCAGCGACAGAACACTCATCTCTCAGCAGAAACCCACATCACCTCCCCTCCAGCTGCACCCTTCTCAACTCTACGTACATGATCCCCGGACAGAGAGCTGGCTGCATGAATCACACTGCCTGCTGTGTCATGTAATGCTCTCGGCGTCTTACGGGCGAAGAGTGATGAGTACACGTAAAGTAGGGCCCTTTAACTCGTCAGCTCCGGTCGCATTAAATTCACATTAAATTCACTCTCAGGCCGCGTCTTACTGGGGACGCACGGGTTTCTGTCAACTAAAGCAATCGACTACAATGTGTCACACTGCATCGAGGATGACAACACAAACTGTTTCAGTCTCCAGCTTCTGATTCAGATGTCAGAATAAGTTGTGATGTTTCATGATGTTCTGTTTCATTTCGGCAACACTGACCATCAGCGAGTCCTCTAACCCAACTGTAACTTCTCTGCCACCCGAAATTATTACCTTACACCTAAAGACAGTGGCCTCTGTGAAAGGGTGTTTACAGTTCTGGGGAAATTTGAATTCCTCCACACCCAAATGGAAGATAA
Organism: Nelusetta ayraudi; assembly: GCF_046127955.1. NCBI lineage: Eukaryota > Metazoa > Chordata > Actinopteri > Tetraodontiformes > Monacanthidae > Nelusetta > Nelusetta ayraudi. The sequence continues at coordinate 2,513,992 of NW_027466092.1, forward strand.
ATGTTCTTGTTGGAGGTTAGTGTGCTTTAAATATCTGTTAGCGGTTTGAAATAAAATATGAGAAAGGTAAATATGAGAAAATAAATAAATGGGGAGACAAAGTTGGACATAAACCGCCTTTTGTCAAAGAATGCCAAACAACAACATTCCAGAGAGTGATGTCTAGAACAGTGATTCGTATAATAATTTAAAAGAAGAAGAAGGAAAGGAAATGTCAGTGTTCGCACCTTCAATCAATGCATTAGTCCAGTGAACGTTGAACGTTGAGGGATAAACATTGCCGCGGTGGTACTCCCCTGAATTTAAAACTGCTTTGGCTGCTGCCTGCTCGCATGAAACCTCTGGATCTCACTTCTGTTAGTTCTCCGCGTTTGAATCACACACTGACTCGACTGCGATTAGACATTTTTCAATGTTAAACTCTAAAGCTGTTGGCTAGTCCATGTCAGGTTTCGTGGCAGGTTTTGTGGTTTGGAGACGATCAGCAGTATTCCACCTTTCGACCTGAAACATTAGAAATCCCATCTTGCCTGCATGTTTTCCTGACAGCTACTGCATGTCTGTATGCAAAACTCTTCTCTCCTCCTCATTAATTCCAGCCAGCGTCCTTGTCTCCCCTCCTCACTCATCATCAAAGTACATTTAGGCAGACACTTCTCTGAAACATAAAAAGGCAGTTGAATCTGAATGGAGCCCTTTGAATTACCTTTTGCGACTACTTTTTATACGACGCCAATCCACAAAGGTGATTGTATTCAGCTGGACTTGCACTTGAAAGAACAGGCACTGCTGCCTTCAAAGAAGTATACCGAGACCTTGAAACTGACTCGAGACCTCGGGATGCAGTCAGGCCGGCCCCTCCCTCAACACAGAACACGTACAGATATTCTACTTTCAGTTTCTATGACTTGAGACAATGAGGTTAATTGGTTTTGCGATGGGCCTCCAAAATACAATTCCTAATTTAGCCAGGGGCGGCCCTGGGTGCAGTCACTCAGAGGAACCAGTGGACGGCGTTTTAAGTCAGCCACCTTCAAACCGCAAAGGTGCAATACTTGTCAGTTTTCCACCTCTAAGCTCCTCAACCTTCTTTGACACCACATACACAACAGAAAAAGCAACTCTGGCACGACCGAACTGGTGAGTTTCAACAAGTCCCGAGTGTTTGGAGCCACCACATTACGGAAAACTGCAACTGTGTGGCTTTGATTCCACTTGTGGGAGATACGATATAAAGATTGACTTGAATAGAAGCAATTGATGGGTTATATTGTTTTGTATTGAATTGTATTGAACTTTGGAGTGGCTGTGCTGTTATCTGTCCACAGTCTCCCACAAATCCCGGTCACCCATCAACCTGCCCTGGATTTGCCTGCGTAAAAACCTCATATACACCTATTTTCAGACCCATGACCATAGTGTGACTGACCTCCTTATTACACCTATGCATCTCAAGCATTCAATGTACAGTAAAGTCAAATAACACAACCACTCTTAAGAGCGAATCATTCTATATGACTTTTTTTTTTTTCTTTTTTTTTTTTTTTTTACCCCTGAGAGTCATCATCCCCAGGACAGGGTGTCATCTCCACCGGCTGAGAGCCTTGGCTTCCCGGCAGGAATGGATCCTGTTTTGATTAGCATGTTAATACAGGAGTCAAATTTCTACCGAGGGGAATAGAGCAATCTCTCAGGATTTGTCATCCAGAGTGGCTGAGCCTCTGGCGGTCGTGTTGGCATCTGAAAAAAAAGAGAACCCGCAATTCAAAAAAAGAGTAAAAAAACGTTTGTGAAAAGTAAACGATAACTGCTCAGAATGTATGCGTGGAGAGGGTAACTGTAGTAAGCAAAGTAAAACATCTGGTGACAAGAATAATGCAGCCTTTAACATTAGGGTGCTCACAAGCCAGTCAATCACTGTTGGGTCTAAGGAGTAAAGGAATTTTGACCATCCACTGTATTTTTGAACGCAATTAAAAAGTTGACAAATATTCGACCAAATATTAATCAAATTTCATACTCTCTATGCAGTATGTGTTTATTGTGTGATATACTCCTGAGAGAACACTTTTATCCTTTCCTTCTAAGGCATATTTCTTGGACATATTTAGATTTTCTTTTCCTTTACCTTTTTTCATGCTAAGCTAACAGTGAGTTTCAGGCAAATCTCTTGTGACCCCATTTCAGAGGGAATAAAAAACATACAGAAAAAAAAACAACTAAGTTGGTTACTTTGTTAATCAACCTCTAAGAGTAGTATTTTTAGTTAACTTTTCATCAATCAAGGTTCAGTCAATGATCATGTTGTCACAAGTCAGCTGACTTACTGGGAAAGGCCTCATCTAATTAAAAATGTTGTCCAATCCACTTAGAAGTGCAGTGGATGTCTCCACGTTATTCCAGTGACCTCTTGTGATCAGAGCTCAGGGTATATTTACATCAGCCCCCTTCAAATGAACTTGAGTTCATTCACTCAGAAAGTTCACTTTGTTTTGGGAGATGTGAACCCACAAACAAAAGTCACAAAAGCAAACTCTGGTCTACCTAAAACCGTAGGTCTTGGCTCACTTCAAGTCAACAAAATGTTAAAGTTGGACTACACAGTGCATTAATGGTAAACACAACCCAAACATGTAGCAAATTACCCTGTATTAAGCAACAGATGAGTGTTTCTTGTTTGTCTTGTCCAGTAGTTTCTTAGCTATTCTTGATGCAGTGCCACCACAGGCAAGGAGGGGGATGTGTAATTCCAAAGTTACAAACTCAGAACAAATGAATGCTGTGACCCCAATGAGTCCACCAGAATATTAGTTGTGAAAATCACCTCAGACACCCATTGTGAGTAGGAATGAACACTGGCATTTCTGTTGGCAAAGACCAAATTGTGTTGTTGTTGTTGTTTTTGTTGTTTTTGTTGAACCACAGGGAGGCAGTAGTACACTAAACTGAGGCAACTTGCTCAGAGAAGAGAAAATGAAAAAACGATTTACATCATGGGCTGATTAAAGTCTGCCAGCTCTCCAACCTGTTTGTGGTGTTCATATATCTTTAGTGGTTCTTTGAAAGTGGAAAGTTTGCACATTTTAAAAAACAAGTGGATGTGACCAAAATGGAACAAAGACACAGCATCCGCCTTTGCTTCTGCTCTGATCGCCCCAAGACCCAGGAGATCATTTAATGTGCAATTACATTCTATGCACCATCCAGCGGTAATTTACCAGTTTTTTCTCAAGGTAATTCTCCCAGCAGAATAATAAAAAGGGTCCGGGAGCTAAAATGCCACCGTTAATTGGCCATGGCCTTAATTTTATTACCATCACCTGTTTGCATTGTCCTTGTGTCAGTGTACGCCGTGATCCAAAAAATGTCCATTTAAGTCTATTCTGTCTTTTAAAATGTCAAAATGGCTCTATTCAAAGAGGGGCGTCCCGTATCAGTTCATTACGGGACAGGTTTTTTAGTTGCCTAATATGGGACAATCGCGTGGGGAGGGTTGGCAACCCTATCTAGACCACAGACGGAAATCAAATGACAAATTGTGTCCCGGGATAAATTTTAATTTTCCCGGGACAGGTGGTGAAAAAAGAGAACAATTCTGGGAAAAACGGGACGGGTGGCAACCCTAGTGATGGGCCTGCATCTTACAAAGGACTCTGTTAAAATGTGTAGGTGGTTTAGTTTTATTTCAACCGACGTTGGATGCATAAAACCAAACCAAACAAAAAAACGTACACATTTTCGCTGAAATCTGTGTGTAAGGGAGTTCCGTCGCTGATAGTGGTCCCCTCGGTAACACAAACATGGTAACAGAGTTCTGCAACACTCCAAATTTAGGGCTAACAATTTTTAGCTAACGCTAGCATGTCCAGCTTGTTCACTCAATATTCACACACTCGCTGCATTAAAGACTGACACCATTACTCAACAATTTCCTGGCTTGTCTGAGTGGGTGTCCGTTACTTGTGAGAATAATCAAAAATTAGAGTGGGACTTTGTTGGTCTCATGACCCTGGAGGTTTGGTGGGAACTGCTGAGCTTCACTGGATGCAGTGTTCTGAGTGTTCCTCAGCAGCTGTAGTGCAATACATCCAATCTAATTGCATGTTGAGACCATCTCCAAATGTGGTCTTAGTGAGACCACACGACTGACACCAGCCTGTCGCACTGGTGTGCTCCTTCCAGATACTAAAGGCTTCTGATTGAATCACCCAGGAGTGGTTCTAAAGCCAGCTGGAAACACGGCCACTGACATTGATTCTACATTTTTTTGGGGTCTTTTTTATGTAGACACTCACAATAAAGCCTAATGGTGGTTATGGAGGAAGGCACAGTGAGAGACTTTGTGAAGTGTAATGACTTGTAAAGGGGTGTGTGTGTGTGGGGGGGGGGTGCTGAGACACTCTGAAAGGATTATCTAAGCAGACATTTACAGGCGGGATTGAAGGTGATCCAAGTGTCACTTTCGTCATTCTGACAAAACTATCGGAGCCTGCCGAGCTATTTAGGAGCCATCATGCTGAAGGACTGATGTGAGCCACCTTTAATGGAGAAAGTGAGGTAAAAAGGCTTTGAGAGACTCAAGAGGCTTACAGTCACAATTCTGACATTTGAGGAACATTGATGCAAATGAAGTCTAAATGTTCTTTCATCTCTGGAGTTATTTGTAGGTAATATTCAAAGTAATACCCCCTAAAAACATTTAAATAAAGATTTCAGAGTTTATATTTGGATGCTTTTGGCCTAATTTTTTGTTATATCACAGTTCATAGTGCCTTTTTATAGTCATAAAATACAAAGATGAAGATTAAGTAGTGCTGAGTGTTACTTGGGAGTGCACAAAGTACAAATCCAAAAAGGGTTGTTTAATGCAAAAAGTATGTCATAGTGTTTTGTGGATGCATGATGGGGTATACAGTATTACTGCGATCCAATGCAGTCGATCTCAGAATACACATATTTATCTGGTACAATCGTAAAAAAAAATAGTTAGTGAACTTTCACGCAGCTGTGCAAAAAACAAATAAATATAAGTGCATGAAAGGTTTATTAGGCACTTTTCCATGTGTTGTATGTAGGAAATTGATTCGGAGTTAGATATAACCATCTGGTGTTTGTATGAAAATAACCACATTTCATTTCTAAGCATCTGTATTATTACCTGTAACTGTTCCTTTCTTAACAATAATAAAAAAAAAAAACAATGTTTTTTTTTTGCCTATTCAGTTCCTGCAGGAGACACAATGTAATTGTTTCCAAGAGACGTTTTAAGCTTAGCAGTCTAAGCTCTTCCTCCATAACTTCAGTGAAAGCACAACACCAGGTCATGACCCTGATATGTCCATAGAGACGGTAGTTGAATGAACAGGAACAAGGACATTTTCAGACATTTTGATGTTGTTTCTGCCACACTTTAATCAGAGTGCTCTCGCTCGCTGCATCCAAGCATTTTTATTCTCTGCTCTTAAGAGTTAAATGCAATCTTAACACAAAAATACGCTTGTGTTGCCTCGTCCCAACGATTTGCAAAGCACTTAGTACCATTTCCTGTTCATTTGGAGAGGGCCTCCTACTCTGTCATCCAGCATTAGCACCCTGGCCAATGCAAAGCAGAGGGCTTAATTGTAGCAGCGCGAGTAAACTTAGTTTTGTTTCACTGTTAAGACATACAAAATGTTAAGTTAAGCCAGAAATACAGTTTATTTCTGACATGAGTTGCCAAAAATATGCAGACACAAATCTTTGAGGTAATATTGTTGCTCGGACCACCAGAGAAATTACTATGAGGCAAACAAAATTAGTATATTATTGGCTTGCTGCACAAACCCACCCAAGGATTGCAAAGCATAACACCCACATTATAATATCCAAATACTTTAATACAGCTTCCTGGCATCGTTCTGCAAAACATTCCTTATGGTGGGCCCAAAATAATTTTCTTTATCGTGTAGTAAATGTTATGTACTGGAAACAGACATGAGGCCTCCATCTTTACCATGATTTTTGGCCACACGAGGCACACACGAGGCACACGAGAGCCATAACTGTAAACCAAACTGCCGTTCTCCACTCAGAAGAAGACGTCACATCTGCCTTTCTGGCAGGGAGTCTGTTAGCCACTGACAGACTCAAGCGACTTGATTGCCTCAGATCAATGAAGATTCCAATCTCCAGCTGGAGACACCGATGACAAGAGTGATAAGCGTCACTGTTAGAGCAAACCCACTGTCTTCAGAGAGGCACAACACTAAAATTGATAACACCCGCAGGCTGTTCTCCTTGAGCGCACCGCCCCTGGTCGATTAAATATACACTCTGGTTTTTGCGGGGAGTTTATTTATCTCTGTGTTTCTTCTCTCATAACCGCTTGTCAGAGCTAAATATAACATTTCCCGTATTTACCATTGTCAGGTTGGAAAAGAGATTGCTTCTATTAAACAAACAAATATCACAAAAGTTGTGTTTGTTGGACTGTAAAATGAGAAAAATATCACTCATAATACATTTCATATTTCAGAGCTTTTCTGGAGAGACTTTTAAAAAAACATATTTTGTTCATTCCTCACTTCAGTTCCTTTGTGTTTCACTTAATTTTATCTTAATCTGTTTAAAACAGAAATTAATTTCCTCTCTTGTGGAAATCAAGACATTTTTGGAATCACCAAAGTCCCTGATGTTAGTTTGACTGAACGCCAAGGTAAGCAGTCTTGGCGGAGAGATACAAGAATTGCAGCAGATAACACATGCTCAACATCGTTGCTTTTGTTTGGGTTTATTATTCATTATTTGTTTGGGATGTTTTCTTTTTGTGTTTTACACTCTTTTCCGCACTCGTCTCATTTTCTTTATTTCCTTGCTCCAGTAGTTTCTATTACTTTGATAACATGTCTTGTCATTATTGCAAGAAATTGTGTTCTCTTTCCTGCAGAGAAAATCCTGGACGAGGATTTTGCAGAGTGTGTTTGAGCACTATTGGTGTCTAGTTCTGCAATGCAATCAAACAACTTTAAATGATTTCTGAATCACTTTTTCTTCTCTGTGACACACCTCTACTGGCTGCTTGGATGTGACACGAGCCAAGTATTGGAGCTTCATCTCAGACGAAATCGTTGATAAATTATTTAATGATTAATAATTAAGACAGCAAGACATAAAATAACGATTGTTGTCCTGCTTCAACCAGAATTCGGAGGATCAACCCACAATTAACCAGGCCACTCCTGCCTCTGAAATGTTATCTCATCACTCCAGTCAAAGAGAATAGGGGACTTGTGGTGCCTCTCAGTGTTTGGTTATTTGGTTCAAGCATCCCTTCGCTAACCTAGCTTGAAAAAAAGGTTCTTTATAAAACAAAGTTCTGGAAAAGTTCTTTATAAAACAAAATGAAAAATGGAGCCTACTTTCAAAATGAACAAGAATTGAGAGACAAATAAAACTGCAGGATGATGGTGCAGTAGTTAGTATCAGTGTTATTACACACAGCAAGAAGGTTGTGGGTTGGATCCCGGGCCTTTCTGTGACGACTGTGCATGCACCCCCTGTGTCTGTTCTCTCAGTGTACTCCACCTTCTTCCCACAGTGTAAAAACATTCCGGTGAGGTGAGTTGGGGATTCTAAAGTGAAACCCTTGTTGTCGTCATTTGGCTTTCTATGTGGCCCTGCTATAAATTGGTGACTTATCCAGGGTGCAACCCCGCCTTCACCTGACGACAGCTGGGCAAACCCTGCGACCCTGAGTGCCGGAGGGAGTGGCTTAAGAAGACGAACGACTCAAATTAAAAGTTTGAAAGAGACTGAACAAACCCCATGGCCTTCCGCTTTCTCCAAAGTGTTTCGCCGCCTCGAACATCAGACCAAGAAGCGGGCACGCCAAAGGATTCACTTTCTTCTCGGGCAGCACTAGTTGGATGGAGCCGGAGGTAGAATGTCGTGACAGGTTTCTAGATATTATATATGACAGGTTTTATGTCATCCGTGCGAAACATCAGGAGTTGGAAGTTCGTGCTCATAACATACAGCACTGGAGCGGATAAACATGCAGTATATTTGTTCCAATATTGGTGGAATTCACAGCCATGAGACTGTTTGACCAAGGTGTTATGACCTTTGCTGCAACCCGCCACTGTGCTCTTCTGGTAAAACTCTCTTGAGGCCCATGTATTTTTCACTAATGTTACCCTGGAACTTGAAACTAGAACGGCACTGTCCATTCGTGGAACATCAAATTACCTCTCTGCCACAGAGTCGCTGTATATTGCGAGAAAAATCTCAAATCATTACAATACGCCGGCCACTTTGATTGCTACAATGTTAAATTGTTTGTTAACACAATAGACACCTGTAGAGGAAAGATTCATATGGGTAAGAGGGTATACATGATATTCCTCCACTTATCGAGACAATGTAAAATGATGTCACACACTAAAACAAACCAACCAGTTAAGAGTCTGGGAGTGGGGAAAACTCCAATGAACTAAACCAAGGAACCCCACATTCTCTTGAATTTATTCACAGATCCACTCTGAAAAAAACAAATCAAAACAAAACAATTTTTCAAGCCTAGGAAACTGAAGGACATATTGTATCCCATGGAGATTTGTCACTATTAGCCCGGCCAAGGGAATAATAAAATCCAATCTGCTGAGAAAAATGACAATAAAGGGAAAACATTCTCAAACCAAGCAGTAAAAGCATGTGATTTGAGTGTCTCCTGTGGCACCAAAAAAACCTGTTTCTGTGAAGAGGAACAAGACCAGAACATCTGCTCCGCCTGGAGAGCATGTGACTTCTGCAGGCGGATGATGACATCTGAAGACACCCCATCACACGGCTCAGACAAACGTGCAGACGTGCTTCCCTGTGGTTTTAAAAGGAAACTTCAAACACCTTTATGCCAACTTTACTTAAAAAAAAATAAATAAATAAATAGACTTTAACATTAAAATACAAGGTGTAAGCCAGGCTGGGAAAGAAAAGAAAACAACAAATCAACTACAACTTGTGCAACTAGATCTGTTTTTGCAACACTTTAAAACCTTTAAACCTTTAAACCACCGGCACTCTGCGCCAACTGCATTTTTCTTTTCCGTTTCTTCGCTGCAAACAAGGTGGTAAAAAAACAAAAAACAAACATTGTACAAAGACCCCACTGTTTTTGTTAAAGGCAAGTAACAGCGCAATTACCTGAGGTCAGATCATATGAGACAAAGTGATGCGTAAGCAAAAAGAAAAATGATAATAATAATAATGATTTCATCACTGGCAACTTTATTGCCTGAGTTTCCACCGCTTTATTGTTTTATGAACACCTGCTGGCTTTCACCTCTGCTCCCTCAGCTCCTCTGCATGCAGCAATGAACTGCCTCTGTGGGCGTTATGAAAGTTTCATTCAAGTCAAATGCACCCGTTTTATTTTTGTGGACATAGTTCATCTGCAGCTTCATCAAACTGTTTCCCGCAGAGGCACAAATGGGGGTCAAGAATGAGCCCCGCTGATGTTTCCTTCTAATTCTAACACCTTTTATATCCATCCAGAACTCCGCAAGAAGAAACACTTCATACTTGGAAACAAACAAAAAAAAAGTGTCCACTTGCCGAGGCAGATGGCGAGCGATTTAATATGACTGTCATGAAACAGAAGACGCGCAGAAGGGGAGGGGTCCCAAAATAGACTTTCAAGGCGAGACATTCTTTAACAAAGTCAAACCAAATAGAGACGTGCAAAAGTAAGAGAAGAAGAAATACGCACAGCGAGATTGGGACATCACAAGATGACAGGAGCTGAAACGCAGGAGAAAATAAAACAAAACAAAACAAAATAGGGAAAATAAAGAAAACCGAACAAAGTGAACTGCGTGCAGCTGCACCGCAGCACGGTGGGTGGGTGGACGAGAGAGACTTCAGAGGTCACATTTCTAGCCTCCTCACCCAGCACACGTGTTGCCAAATTTCTGGAAAGAAAGATGATAGAACTGACTAGATAGATAGATAGATAGATAGATAGATAGATTCATCCCCGCAGGGAAATAGCAATGCCACAGCAGCACGCAGAAGCAGCGCAACAGATACACAAGAAAACAGCACATTAAAAAGAATGCTAGAAAAAACAGAGAAATAATAAAACATAAGAAACAAATCGCAGAGGCCTGGTGAGTGTAGTAGAAACAGTTCCAACAAATAAATAAAGTGAAACAAATGAAGTCATGCAGATCGAGTGGATGCTCGAAGGCAGCAGTGCCGTCTCCCTTATGGAGCTCAAAGCACTTAATGGACGAGCAGCACAAACATTTTTTTTTTAATTTATTTATATATTTTCACTTTCAAAACAAATTGAAGCAAGCTGAGAACATTTCAGAGATTATATTCTTCAAGTGAACTAGTTGAAAGCAACCCAGTATCGCCACGGTAATCTATCATCACGTGCGTCATCGCTTTTCATTTTCTTTTCACCACTCAGCGTGTTTTTCCTTTTTCCTTCCAGTGATTGTCTTTACCTCCTCCCCCATCCCACCAATCTACTTGACTCAGTGTGAATGCAGCATCTTATCTGATCTGCAAGTTTTCCTGCGTTAGGCTCCTTGACCACCAGGTTTTGACTCCTGAGGTTCGGACGGCGATAAACAGGAAACAACAAGACGAGGTCAAACAAACCATTTTAAAAGTTGATCATTTTAAAACAACCAAACTTAGCCCACTGTGTTTGTAAAAAAAAAAAAAAAAGGAAAGAAAAAAAATGTTAAATTGTTTCATTCCGGTTTAAAGCAGAAGCATTTTAACACAATACTTTAGAAAAACACTGGATGCTTTACATAGATGAACAGGTGCAGTTTACTGGATTGGTTTTCCACAGCCCACCTGCTTGGTTTTTGTTTTTTTCAATTTTTTTTTCCCAACAGTTTTCATTTATGAATCACATTTATAATAAATGATGGGATTTGCGCCGTTCGTGCTGATAGGATACAGTGCGGTGTGCGCAGGAAGCAGCCGGGCCTTGTTTGTGCTTTGGCCACACTGAGTGGCGTCTGTGGTCAGATCGTGCTTCTGTCTCTTTCCTTTTTATTCTGTTAGATGCCTGATTGGGCACACCTGCAGGTTTGCAACACCGCACTGCTGAGAGCTGTTTTAGTCCGCGTGTGCGCGTGTGCGCCCGAGAGTGTGTGTGTGTGTGTGTGTGTGTGTGTGTACAGTCTGTGTTGGCTTTGTGTACTTCCAGTCCACGCACCACCTCGTTTTGAGCCAAGCTCCGACAAAACATGTCACCACAAATGGAATAGCAGCGTGAAGCTAAACAGTGATTCTGCTCAGGTGACATTTCAGTTACGGTGTGTGTGTGTGTGTGTGTGTGTTTTTTTTTTCGATCAGTGGCAAACAAAGGCTCCCAGTTGACTTTGAGAGGAATAATGCCAGTTGTTTGCACAAACAGCACCACAACCTTTTTAGTTTTAATGAGCCACGTAGCCCGCAACCCTCCCACCCTCTTCTTATGAGGGCCGCAGCAGCTTTGGCGCCAGATGGCACTGTATTGCTGGTAAGACAGCACTGGACCAAAATAGTAATTAAGCAAAAAAAAAAACACTTCTCAGTGTTTCCTCAAAAAAAAAAAAAGCTCACAAATCAGCAATGGGGATGTCACACGCTTTTCGTCATGTTGCCTTTTTCATGGAGAATTTAATTGAAATTTGTTTGTGAACACATGAAAGTAAATCCTAACACAAACGGCACAGACGAGCGGACTGCAATGAAAGTCATGCCACTGGCCACACAAACGTTTCTACAGTGTATCCGCCCAGAAGAGACTGAGAATGTTTGGATGTGATTGGACAGGACCTCTGTCCATCACATAGACAGACGGACGATCAGATTCTTTTTTTTCACTGCCATCAAAGCAAGTCTAGTTTCGATTCCTATACAGGAGACAGCGCCACCCTGGGTCCAACTGTGAACTGCAGGGTGGCTGTCTTTTCAAAATCCAGTCGAGAATAAACAACCAAAAACAACATTTCCAAAGAGAAAAGCCTTTGCTGTCCTTCTTCTCTCTTTTTTATCAAATGGAAATGCCATCCAGTATTGATCAAACTTCAGCTGCGGCAGCATCCATGCTAATCTCTTGGAGAGAAGTCACTGGGAGTCACCTCTTTGGAGTGGTGTTTTTCAATGGCAGGCTGGCGGAGCTTCTCCCTGTTTTCCCTGCCATGGCTGGAGAGGAAGTTGATCAATTCCTCCATACGTAAACGGATGGAAACAGGTTAGATTGGAACTTTTCACTGTTCCGCACATGCAGAAGATTCCAACCTGAAATTTCAATGAACAAGCTGATTTGAAAGGTCGACAGTGATAGTAGTGGGATAAAACACGGGCCAAGGAGACTGACTGAGAACAATTGGAATAACACACACACACGCACACACACAACAGCTATTTTTCCTCTACATAGACTTTAGCCTTTTGGTGACAACGTAAAGTAGATTAGATTGAACTTTATTGATCCCAAATTGGGAAACTACTGTCAAAAATCAATACAAAAAGTGAAAATAGAAGAATAAAAATAAACTATACAGTAGTTACAATTTACAGTTAAAAGTGCTTAAACTATACAGTAGTTACAAGATATACAATAAAATATTTAAAAAAAAATCTAATCGATATGTACAACAAACCAGGGGCAGATGTGCAAAAGACAGTCAAAGATGTGCAAAGGCACATTATGTACATTATTTGCCCTTGAGTCCAGTTAAAAGTCCAGAATGCTATCTGTCACAGAGGGGGGAAGAGTTGTACAAGGAAAAGTACAAAGCCACAGTAGACATGATGTTGCTCTGGAACGTCTTTCTATCATGTGTCAGTCATCAGGGAGCCAAGCATGCTTTATTGGATAAATAGGCATATGATTTGAAGAACCTACCTGCACACCTACAGATTTGTAGGTGTGCGCCATTTGAATATGTGCAGTGTTCAAATACATCACCAGTGCACAGCACAAACGGATGGATTTCGAGACACGGGAAACGTGTTCTAGTCAGACGTGCTTCACAACACAAGCACTTGTTGCTTCATTTACATGGGTCCATTTGTAGGTGTGTCTGCCCATTCAGTGGTGCACAACATACACTATATTTCCCTCACTGCTTGCAGGTGAATCAAAAGCAGCTTGGGTTGTGGTTTAACAGTGCACAGGCATGCACACAGCCTTCCCACTCCATAAAGTGACATCTACAACACGTGTTTGCGGCATCCCAGAAGATGGAACCGGACCCATCTGCTTTCCTGCAAAGACGGTCTTCGGAGGGACAGGCCCCTTCCCTTGAGAAATTACAAACACTTGTGCTGTCACTGACACCTGCACCTTTGTTTTTGGAAGCAGGCCCTATTTATACACCCTTGACTGCTAATGAAAAAAGGAAAGAAAAGAAAAGAAAAGTCTGTGGGAAACAGATATTCTTCCTGTTATGAGGAGATCACATGTCAAGGTGGCTATTTCCTGGAACTCATGTGGTTAATGGTGGAATAAAACGCTTCATCACGGACGATATTGACTGTTTAAGTGGCCCGCAGCTGTGTTCATGTCATAAAAGGACTCAGGTTCAATTACATTATAATGCATTCAGCGTCGATGAAGGGAAAATGCTGAGGCGGAAAAAGACATTTATTAATAGTTAATATGAACAAAAATATATGTTAATAAACCAACATTAGCGATTACCTTATTTATTTATTTATTCATGTCCCTGGCTTCCAACCATAGTTTAACATAAGATGACAGCACCTGCTGTTACTGCCCTGTCTCTTGTGGTGCCGACAGTTGCTCATCCAAAGTAGGGACTGAGTCGGTTCTTGAAAGATGAAGAGAAATGTTCTACCTGGTGGTTCTGCAGGAGAACTAGAAGTACCGGTAGATCGTTAATCGGATGTCTGAAAACTGTTGTTTACGCAAAGTACATAAAATATCTACGCAAAGGGAAAACACCTAAAACGAGAGTTTATTTTGTGGCAGCACTAAAAAAACACTATCTGTTAAAAACAACGACAATTTGTACATATTTATATAGGTAGCGTCATGCTAGTTGTTACAGAGCCCCAGAGGGGACATGGGTCAAAAAAAAAAATTAAAAGAGGTGGGGGAAAAAAAGAGACCACTTATCTCAGGATCCTGAGATAACTATGTCAGGATCCCGACGTAGCTATCTCGAGATACCGAGATAAGTTAATATTTTTTTTACCCTGATCTGAATGTCCCCTCGGGGACTCCGTAGTGCCGTTAATGTTCTTCCGGGTCAGTTAGGTTGTCATTGAAGACAAGAACAACAACAATGGAGCAGTCATTCTCACTGTGAGACATCTCTGGCGCGAAGGTAGTCCTCCACATCCTCCTCCATGCTTCCACATTGCCGCTAAGCTATCCCGATGGTTGCTGAACGAACCTGGAAGTGCATCGATCTCGATCGGGATCCTGACATAGTTATCTTGGGATCCTGACATAGTTAACTCAGGATGCTGAGACAAGTGGTCTCTTTTTTCCCCCCACCTCTTTTTATTATTATTTTCTGCCTCGTGTCCCCTGTGGGGTAAGTTTTGTTTAGGCTTTCCAGGTTTTCCTCCATTTCATTGCACTGCCTTGGTATCACAGTCACAGTCTAATTTTTTATTTATTAATTTACTCATTTAAAAATAAAATTCTCAAGGCTGATATAGACAAAGGGATCGTGAGGAGCCAGTCCTTCTTTCATTTGTTCATGTCCTGGAGACATGGCCTTGCATAGATGGAACTTGGATGAGGCACAAAAAAAGATGCTGAGGCAGGCAGAAACACACAGAGGACTGTGGCGCTTTGACTCTCTCTCTCTCTTTTTTTTCTGTCTCTCTCTCGCTCTCTTTCTCCCTTTTTCTATCTCTCTCTCTCTTTTTCTGTCTGTCTGTCTCTGTCTGTCTTTTTCTGTTTCTTTCTCTGTTTGTCTCTCTCTCTTTCTCTGTTTGTCTCTCTCTCTCTCTCTCTGTATCTCTCTTTTCTCTCTGTCTCTCTGTGCATGTGTGTGTTGTTGGGGAAATAAAAGTTTTGCCAAGTAAAACAAATTAGTCACAGCATGTCTCTGTACACATGTAAAATCCACGATGAAACAAACTGTGATGGCATCATGGACTTTCAGAATTGTGAATCAAAAAGGGTTTCAGTCCTTCGACAGATCCTCCAATCAACATGCAAAAAGCCAGCATCCCGCTTCGGGGGGACGAAAGCAGCGTGACGCTACAGCAGTAACTGAGAAGAAAACCGGTGGACCTGCGAGGGAAGAGCGGATTCAAAAGAAACTTGAGATGAAGGTGTTAAGATGTATTACTAGCAGATGAAATGCGCATAATGGGCGCTTATAATTTGGCTGAGCCTCCATGGCCTCTTAGAGAAACTGCCACTGATTTATCTAAGATGGAAATATCAGCTTTGGTTTTCACTTGGTTTCAGATTGGAAAACACACTAACGCATGAGCTCACATGCACACACACACACACACACACACACACACTGACGCACGCACAGGAAAGTCTGACCATGCAGCGCTAACGTGCTCCTGCAGAAAATCAGTGACGAGTGTTTGAGTCGTGGTCCATGTTAGAGCACGAAGCACAGTCACACAAGAGCGGAGCTGACGGTGCGCAGATGGGGGCGGTGTTGGAGAGGCAGAAGAGAGGTGGCGCTGTGGGAAAACAAAGGAAGGAAGGAAGGCTTTAGATTGAGATGATACGCCTGGGCGAGGGGTCGACAGCGGTCAACCTTTCCTGCTGCGCTCTGGGGACGCTGTGGCAGCGAGTGAAATCAAACAGGGCCGTCTAGTCTTTGCTGTGGATTTAAAATGGAGGATGAAACAAACAGGCCTATCAGAGAACAATAAATATCTATTCTTTACTGTCTCTGTCTGCCCGCACCCCCCCCCACCCAGTCTGGGTCAATACCAGTATTTAGTATCAGTGACCCTGCTCCATTATCTTGCCTGTGTAGCTGTGAGATAAAAGCATTCCTGCCTTCTTCTGTTTCATTTAGCACCACTCAGCCCTGTGGGACAGTGGCGAGCAGCTGAGACGCGCCTGCGGTCGCAGCCTGCGCTGTTGTGCGCTGCAGGCTTCACCTGATATGTCACTTGGCGAACGCTGGCGCTCGTCTGCGGCCTTCGGGTCGCTATCAGCAACTGTCTTATCTCTCTCTATTAATGTTGAGTGATTTATTCCGCCGGGACTGATTGTTAACGCTGCCCTTGGTGAACGCTGCATCAATGTAATGAAATGTCGTGCGGTGTTTTTGGTTTCTTTTTTTGTTTTGTTTTGGTGTTAACATGGCTTTGGCCTGCTTTGGACATGGAGAATAAGTACAAGAAATGTCTTTATTCATCTCGCAATGTAATCATGTTGTCGTCATTTTACTGAGCAAAAAAAAAAAAAAAATCACCTGGGTCACGATGGCAACTATGCATTTTCTTTTTAACTTCTTAAATAATCTTTCCTTTTAAATGTAACACCTGTAAATCCATTTAGCCGTGTCACACAAATTGCCCAGCTAGACAAGACGTATTTTACCTAAATGATTGGGCCAGTTGACAAGGAATTATCAATTCATATTTTGCTATGTGTGCTGTGCAGCGACACTGAAAAGAACAGTGTAAACATTATTCAAACCACATTCATAAGGGTTCGGTTTGGCAAACAAACCTAAATGGAGTTGAAAAGTTCACTATCACACATTGTTGGATTTCAGGGCCACGGGTATGGTGTTATTTTTGTGTGTGTCAATGCGAAAAATAATCTCTCCTTCCTCAGACGACTCAGACCTCTTCAGGAACTACCAAAAAATTTCCTTAAAATGGAAATGCACTCTTCGTCAAAAGCAAAATCCGTCTTTACAGTCATTTCTGGAAGCTCTAATTCAAGTGCAAATGTATTGAATTTGTGCACCGGATAGCCACATCAAATCTAATTCTGCATGTCAAGCGAGATCCATTCAGATGCAGGGACACACTTACAAAAGGTCTTCCATTTTACACGGCACTGCCAAGTGGCCCATAAACATCGGGTGCATCATTCCATAAAACATGCCTGTGGAGTTTTTTTTTTTTTCCCCCCAAAGCTTCCTTCCAAAATCCGTTTAGAGAGCGCCGTTATGCAATCGACCTGAAACCATTGTCTCGGGGCAGCAATCATCCCACCACCACCACCACCACCACCATCTCCCGAGCCTCCCACTCTGTGATGCTGACTGAGGCCTGGTCAGAGCAGGGCCACTGCCTACACCTACCGCTTCCTGCTGTGTGAGCAGAGGGGTCCTGGGAGAGGGGCTGCTGACTGCGGAGAATCCACCACAGAGTGGGTGGTCTTGAAAAGCGAGGCAGCCGCTGAGGGGAGGAGAGTGGCAGGTGGGAGATGTGGAGGAGTGTTTTACAAGACGTTGTTGATAGCGGTGATAACTTCTGGAGTGTGTGTGTGTGCGTGCGTGTCTGTGCGATGGTGTGATTGTGAAAGTGTAGCAACGTATGGCAGAGAAAACCACTGCTTCCCTCTGGCTCTCATTTTAAATAGAACCAGGACGTGTATCTGGCCTCCTGCTGCTCTTCCCTCCGTAAAACATTATTAATCTTTGTTCCAGCCGAGCCACTCTTGACCACTTAGCAGGCACTAAGTGGTCAAGAGTCAAGACAGGAAAAGAAAAAAGGTTTGGCACAGAGCGAGTGAGAGGTTTGATTAGAAAGACAAGCAGCAGCAAACTGTAGTGCTGGTGCTGTTTAACAGTGCTCACTCTCTTGTGGTTCACATCACTGGTACTGACCTTGGCTGCTTTTCCATTCATTATTATTGACCACAGCCGATTCTGTGTGTGATTTGTATACCCCACCACTCTGTCCCACCAGTCGTTACTCCTCGTTCGGATCCATACGAGCTGCAGTAGAATTACAACGAGTGACTTGATATAGTCCGCAAACAGGAAGTTGATTCTTATTCGCTGTCATGTAAAACTCGCCGTGGTTTTGCGCTTTACTGCCCCCAGTCGTTAAAAACGGAAATGACGCAAGTTGCATTTGCATAGGTTCGGCAGGGGGGGGGGTGTAATGCGATCACAAATGGCACGCTCGAGACGCATGTTAATGCTACGTGCGAACAGATGCTTCGAGATCTGTTCTCGTGATCCAATCCCCCAAAACAGTTACAAGTGACCAAGTGAAAACAGGGCCTCTGTGTGGGCTCTCTCGAGGTACGAGTGCTTAGGCACAAGTTGGCTAGGGTGCCAAAACCACCTACAATGTCAAGAGAGAGAAAAAAAACAAACAGTTTTATCTTTTTGATTTGTCATATTATTTTTACTTGGTTGTGGGAAAGGGGAAGGTTTATGTGCATTTTACTTCCACCTACTCCTTTTAATATAAGTACTGCGCACAGAAGTATCTGATTCAAGACCCATATTTGCATTTATGCTATTACTAAAAAAGGTATTTCTAGATTCACAGACAAGGTGCTTCCTATTTTAACCATGTTTACTTTTTTTGCACCAACTGTCACTGCTGAATTATATTTTCCATCCTTGGTTTGAAGGAAATACTTTACTGAAGAAGGAAATCAGGCTTTGGCTTTTAATGCAAATATGCTTCTTTTTTTTTCTTTTCTCCCAAGTAAGCAGTAAGACAGCACAGAGAGGCCCTCTTCTGTTGAATATCCTGTTTTCAACCATCTTACTGTGAATTTAGCTCCAGTTCTTGCAAATTACTCAGTGGCCCTTTAATGACCTCACTTTTATATTGGCATTAAAATATGGCACTCAACTGTTACCGTCTGTATAGCCCATACAATGTTGCTATTGCTTTCATTATAAAAATGCTGAAAGGTTTCAAAATAGTATTTTATTGAAGGGCAAATTGAATTTACGGGAACTCCCGGCGTCTACCCCTTCAGCTCTGCCTACAGTCCATTACCTTCAAATTGACCTCCGGACTCTTCTCTGTGTGGGGAGCAGGCTCTTCATATCATCCCGCAGTCCCCACTGGCTCCTCCAGCACAGTGCAGTCAGAGATGATTGGCCACAGAGAGGAAATCAGATGAGGTGAGGTTTAAATTCTAAAATGACCATTTCCACTCCACACCGTCGCCCTGCTGCTTTGCGGTGGAGCCCAGAAGAATTACAGAGCATGCCTATTATTCCAATGACTGTTATATTGTTGTTGTTTTTCAGGAGAAGAAACGCTTCGTGCTTGGAGTGATCTGATCTGAAAGTCTGACTCTTCACACTTCCACCGAAGAGTAAGATTACACCAACTTACCGCTAAACTAAGTATTCAAACATTGCGTTCAGCTCAGTCTAGAATTAGTCAAGAAAATATGTACATTTAGCTGGGAATTGGGTGAAAACTGAAAGGTAACATCTAAATACAGTTGAAAAGTCAAATTTAGACAGAAAGAGCATAAGACCTGGACAGGGTCCATGTCAGCATAGTGGAAGTAGCTGTCAAGAGATGTTCCACTACTGTCATAAAAGACAAAAGCATGCATCAACATTTTGCCCCTAAAATGTTCCATTTTTTGATCTTTGAAAAGGAAATGATCTATGTCAGAAATGACATCCAATCCATAGCACCTCAACTCATATATATTCTGTCTTCTTTTGTTCAATGGTAAAACACTTATTTTGTCGGATAACAACTGACATGTTTCGACCGACAGCTGCAGTCTCCTGCAGAAGTCTTACCTGACAGGTTGGTGACATGTTTTATTGGTGTTGGATCTGTCATATGTGATTGTGATCAAGAGGTGGGCGGGAGATGCCATCAACTAGGACAAAGGGGCGCCGATGCTCACAGGCTCCTCGGAACACAGTCCCCCAGAAACCAGGCATAGCTGGCCAGAAAGATGACGAAAAACACATCAGCAGCACATCAGGGGGCACTTCTGAACAAGACTGAGTGTCACATGTTGAGGCATAGAGCAACTTCTCTCTCCTTTTTTGGTCTCGATAAAGAAACCAGTTTACCCTGTATCACTGTGTTGGTGTCAGTGGGCTAAATAAATAACAGCCATATTTCCATTGTCTAGATTCTATGGACCAATCAGGAGTCACTCTGCTTCACCGTCACGTGTAATTGTTGATTTGACTATTGACAGCCGCTCCCTCATCCAGCTTTCCAAGGCCTCCTACAGTCTTTCTTTTTCAACATTGACCGAAATATCTGACAGCGTGATCTAAATCTCAACAAGTTGTATGTTGTTTTTACCCTTCAGCCTTCCTCACTTACTGTATTTTTTCCTCCCGCCACTCAGTCACGTCAAGCTCGTTACCCAACCTCAAGAAAATACCACCACACCAACCATATAATTCTTGAATTCACAGTCTGCTCAGTTCTCATTTTGCGTTCTCCTCTCCTGCTCGATCTGCTGCGGTTGATTTGACGGACACGGGATGTATTGAGAGTTGTTGAGTTGTTTGCACAGTGATTAACGGCAGTATGGAGGACAGACGAGTAGTAAGGCCACCTCCCTCAGTTCCAAAATAATCTGGTGTTCAGTGGGAGGTACAGGAGAATTAACGTCTGCTCAGGCTGACACGCGTGTGGAAATATGTTTGCATTACTTAACCTCTGTGAGTGTGCCATGTCTCATTGTGAAAGCCCCACCTTCCTTTTTTACATCCAAGAACCTTGCGATTCATCAGCCCTCTGCTGCAGTAGAATCCACTCAAGCCCAGATTGTTCGACACCAACCATAATATACACGTCCCTCGCTTCTTGAAAGAACCTCCCCTCCTTTCTTTGTCCATTCAAAGTTTCGTCTCGAGCAAAAATATCACATCAGAGCAGATTTTACCCCACTGAGCTCTTCCTCGGAGTGCCAGCCTTTCACACTGGGGCGTTTTTTAGCGCTGCCTCTCCGAAGCCGATATCTACTGTGTTTTCATCGGGAAAGAATCGCTCAAGGCGGCCTTTTAAAGTGCGACGGTACCAACATGCCTGGCGGTGGATTAAAATGTTTACGATGCTCGTTCGCCACAGCCGTCTCTGTCAATGAGGGCCGGCAACCGTATGCAAATGCATCACACTCCGCTTCTCTCCGCCTGGCAGTAAACTTGATTAAAGTTCAGCGCGGTGCCTCGACTGAGGGATTGCCCCACTTCAGCGCAATTTTACATGGCAGGAGATGAACGATCGCGCTCACTGCTGGAGTTACACAGCTTTGGCAGATTCATCAATCTGGCTGAATATAGACATCGATACCAGAAAAAGGGAGAAGCAAGGTGACGCGTGCCGGCACGCTCAATCACACTGAAGGAAAACACTCCTGTCTTTATTTTTCTTCATCGCTCAGATGCAAATAAAAGACATTCATCAGGTGTGTGACAGGCCTGGACAGATAACAGATAACTTGGCAGACTACTGGCTTCATCATTATGTTGCAGCACCCATACTGACGGTGTTTCCTTTTTCTTTATGTTGAACTGTTGGTTCGTCATTAGGTCGCCCTTAATGTCTATGTTCACTGTGAGCAACAATTCACAAAGTGCAGTCAATCAAGTTCAATGTTTTATCTATTTTAAACCTTGCGTTCATAATAATAATAACAACAATAATAATAATAATAATAACAATAATAATAACAATAATAATAATAATAATAATAATAATAATAATAATAATAATAATTACAGCCACGTTATCTTACACTGTAATAAAGTTGTCCAGCTGTATAGAGTTAATTAGGCAGTTCAGTCCCCCAGAATGTAATTTGCATGATTTCAGAATTCAATGACATTGAAATGAGATATTAAGTCAAAAGTGTGACATTGATGATTGAACCCGATTAAGGGCCAGATCCACAAAGCGATTGACGGGCTTTTATGCCAGAAAATCTTTGCAACTAGCACCAAAAACATTGCAGTGGATCTGGCCACAAGTGTGTGTGTGTGTGTGTGTTCCTTAAAGTTAAAATTTTACCAACCGATCAGGAGCGCAATATCCCTGCGTCTGTCTTCCCATTACCATCCCATATTTCCACGTTTCACTAAAAAACAATTCAGAAGCGTTCACTTTTGAATGGCTTTAAATATTTAAGTTGGGTATCTGCATAATTCAATGGCACATCTTTTTATCGTTTTCTTGTACAAGGAATAGAAAAGCTGGTGCGGTGCTGCGAGCCAAGCTGAAAACGATTTCACTCCTAGAGTGGAAACATGAGCACACTTGGTTGGTTGGCACGCGTCAACACCAAGCCCGTGTCACTAAATAAATGATATAAACATAAAATAACACACTGTATAACCCGAATCAAAACTAAGTAAGTGTATGGATGAAATTTTTATCCATAAAGAAAACCAAAGGGACTACAAGAGTTGGAAGTGTTTTCAGATACGATGTCCAATCCAGTAAAGTTTATTAGTGAAAATTAACTATGGCGCAGCTGCACTGTATCATATTATTACCCACTTAAAAGCCCTTGTTTTTACATTGAGAATGATGCGTTTGTGGGCTGAGGGCTGTTGAGTGTCACTTCCCACCACAGACACAACATTCAAAGACCAGTCAGATTTTAGTCACTCACCACTGTCTCATGGCTAGCCAATACTGAGCCACGTTTTTTAACGGAACTTGTGCTATAAAACAAATGAAGATTTTGGCAATCGTCAAATAACTTCAGGATTTCTTTAAAATGTTCTTCTTTCAATTAAAAAAAAAAAGAGAAGAAAAATCACATGCTGTTTTGTTAGGACCGTCCTTTGTATGTTTTGCAGATGTTTGTATGTGGTTTTCCCCTTGCTGCTTCGTTATCACCGGTACTAAATTGACAATCTGTACATGCACACTTTTTAAATCCACTGTTGTCATTCTTGCCACTGTTTCTGACATGTTCATGAGGCAACTAACGCTGCCTCATGAACATGAGCTGAACTGACATTGAACTGATAAGAAAGAACCAAAGCAAAACTGTTTTCTCATAAAATTGGAAATTATTAAAGCGCATCCAATAGAATTGATTTACAGTAATATCGAGAAAAAAGCTTGACACAGAAACAAAATGTTCTGATAAAAGACGAAATTTGAGCGTCGATCTGTCATGTGGTTAGCCACAATCTGTACACTTGGCTGTGATTCTTCAGCGCCGACGTGATAAATTGTTTAACTTGTCTTGGATTCGCCAGTGTCTGAGAAACAAATGGGCCAAAATATGATTATTTATCCCACAGTAACCTGCGACACTGCCACACAAGTGCAGCAATCTCTTGGTGAAAAACCAAAGACTGTCCTCGGAACGTAAGGGTTGACTGAATCTAACAGTATGAAAGTCCCAGTTTTCTGATGTCCCTCTCATCTTTCCAACGCCAGCTACGATCCCAAAGTAAAATCTATAAATCCTGAGAAGATACACGTTCTGGCCCTCTAGAGATGTACACGGCGGTGAAATCTGTGCAATGTGCCTTTCCCTCTGGACATGTATTTCACTGTTTAGCAGAGAGCCCAGCAAGACTGCCTGCTATATTATTTTTTCGAAACACACACACACACACAAAACACACAAAAAACAAAACAAAACAACAAAAACCACATTTCCTTTGGACTCGAGTTCACATAATGTGCTTGCTCAGAAGCAAGTCTGCCCTTGCACCGCTGTCTCTGAGCGTTTGCCCACCCACATCCTCCAATTTTTGTTCTCTCTTTCTCTCTCTTTCCCAGACATGTAAAGCCAGTTCTCCGTGGCGCAGTCGACAGCTAGATTACTCTGCGAAGGAGAAACACATGTATCGGTTAAGTAAGCATATCTTAACTTCACACACCAGCAGCGAAAAACGCCGAGACCAAAAGCTGAACCATGCAAAATGAATGTAAGCACTAAATGAAACGTACAAGCATGCAATTGAGATGTTTGTATCACTTTGCTGCATTAGGGGTGGCTGGCAAAAGAGCGAGAGCTCTGTGCGTCACAGAGTCTATTATCATTTTGAGGCCAGAGTAGACGAGATGGAAAGAAAAAAGAGAAAAACAGGAAGTGTCTCCCTGGAATAGAAAGGGACATTTTTTAGCCGCTGGTTGTGGTTAGCATGGGAGAGCAGCCTAGGAGGAGTGAATTCGCTCGCGTGGACTTGCGGGATGGAAAAGAGACGCTCACCAGGGAAATTACTTTCTCCTAATTTCAGCTTGAACAATTTAATCCTGTCATAAAATAAACCCTGGAGAATCAGAGAGGACGGTGGCCATTTCTTTATTGACTAAAGCCGTCCGATATGGGAGTAAATTAAACTAGACAAACACACACAATGCGACACTGGAGAGCTTATTGGTGATTGCTCAGCACAGACAGGCTGCAATAATTGGTGAATCAAGCCGTCGGGTCCTGCTGCAGAAGAACATTCATTTTGGAGGGAATCTTCAAGTCAAGTCATTACCAGAACATCAGCAGAACAAACAGTTTGACACCGGTAATAATATTCTGTCAACAGCTTTGCACCATGCTAATGTTGACCATCATCTCGTGTTCAGTCTTGCAGATACCCGACGTCCAGTGTGATAACTCCAAATGTGTGTAATTCAGCCACTGCCGTCTTATGCAGTGAGGCGGTTTTGCATTTAAAGGCTGAGGGGCGACGTCTCCATGGAGGGCGCTGTTATGGAGACCTTATAAACACTTCTTGTGTCAGTAATGACACTGAGCAGGTAGGGCCTGGTTTCCAGAACCCCAAAAGCTTTGCAATCAGTTGGTTTGACTTGGATCAGACACCCTGAACGCCTTGCTAGCTCTACCTTTGTTAACAAGGGGCTAACATTTTGTGTTTGTCATGTTGCTAATTTACATTACACGATGAAGCATGTGGAATGTTCCACAATCACTTGAATTAGCACTTGACTTCATTATTGTGCACATTGAGGAGCATCAAGTCTTATTCCTCTTTTTAAAAAAGGAACATCACCTCTTCAGCTAAGATATCATTAATTTTGTAATTTTGTAATTTTAGTATTGACAGCTGGTATGAACTCATTGTTTGGTCCTGACAATAGTTTGGCACAAAGGATGGTTTTTAATAGACCTTATTTGTGTGCGGAATCAATGAGGAGCCTACAAGTCATTTACATTTTAACAA
This sequence comes from Nelusetta ayraudi, assembly GCF_046127955.1. Taxonomy (NCBI): domain Eukaryota; kingdom Metazoa; phylum Chordata; class Actinopteri; order Tetraodontiformes; family Monacanthidae; genus Nelusetta; species Nelusetta ayraudi. The sequence continues at coordinate 2,539,071 of NW_027466092.1, forward strand.
AATTGCTGGAGGTAATTTTGTTTCCTTTTTGGTTGCTAATCTCCACAAGTTCCCGGAAAGCTTAGCACCGGTGCAGTGCCAGTCTCACTGCACGGTACAGTCTCACGGTGATCAAGTTTATCAGTTGTACAAGCGTGACGGAACAACTGCTTGGGATATTTAGATTTTTTTTTTTCCTTACGCAACTATAACATTTTCATGCCGCGACTGCACAGAAAAGAAAAAAAAAAAAAAAAAAAAACATCTGCAAGGTAAAGCAGCATCCTGTCCGCTTACTCCCACAGGAGAACCTTCAGTGCTGTTTACGGTAAAGGTGGCATGTCACAGCTGTGTTGAGACCAGAGATGAAGCTCTGAGCATAAGGCTCTCGCAGCAGAACATGTTTAAACTCTGCAAATCATCTATTCACAGAGAGCTCCCAGATTTTAGCCTTGCGATGGCAAATCATGAAGCACAGGTGTTACAAATTCACTTCCGACTCGATGCAATCTTTTCTCTCTTACGTGGTGCCGTCGGTAGCGCGCCATTGTTTTATGACGCACAGATTCAAGCTCGCAAACCTTGGAGTGTTCAAAGTTCTTAAATGTATCACTGAAAGGGATCTATTGGCGTAGCGGGTGAGATTGAGTCAATAACAATAAGTGCCTGTTTTTAATTAGCTAATTTTGAGCATGTATACCATTGTTTATTTGTTAAGTGAATTTTAAAGACTACACATTATATTTATCTGCTGGAAAAAGGAAGAGATGGATTTCCTGGAACTTGGTGAGGTTTTGTCTGCTGATACCACATATCACTTCTTTACCCTATTGAGTGCGACGTGAACTAATGTCACGGGTTTCTGACGTCATCATCAATTACCATTTTTTTTGTTTTTTTATCTGTATGCACTGCGCTGTGTCCCACTCACCTTCTCTAAACTGCTACTGTTTCCCATCCCTCAAGCAAAGGCTTTATTGCAAAGTTTTTCTGCCACATTCTTTAAGAACAGGCATAAACAGTGGCAACAACCGGTGGTCAAAGGACCCCAGACATGATTACACCATTACTGATCGACTCAACAGCTCTTTGAGTGAATGAATGAAAGATTTTATTTTTAGAACAAGTACACAAACAAAAAATAGATCAAGAGATGCAGAAACAGCCAAAAAGAGAGACAGATGAACAAAACAGTGTATCCTGCTCAAAAAAGGAGTAGGAGTAAGTACGGCCATTTTTATTCCTACCCCTTTTAACTCTTTATCACAATTAATATAATTGTGTTCTATATAATTCAATTTATAAACGTATAAACATATACATGTACAACATATATGCTAAACAAATCAGTTTCTAAAATATCCCAGCTGTTTTGGTCCGGATGTTTGCGCGTCCTTGCAACTTCCAACGCAGTTTTGCTGAATAGCGACGCAGGAGACGATGAGGGCGTGAATGGCGGCGGCGGCTGTCGGTCAGTGTCAGGGCGGGACGAATGCGATGCAATCACCCGGCAACTGGGTTGCGGAAGATACAACAATAACAATTTTACACGCCGTGAACAGAGTGGAGTTTATCATTTCCCCTTGAACAGCCGAAGCCCTGCAAACACAGTGTACTCACTGAGCCCTGCACGCGCAAACACTGGGAATGTTCCTGGGCACAATGGGGCAGACAACCAATCAGCAGAATAAAGGTGCGTTCTCACTGGCTGCATTTGTAATTGGTGCTCATTTGTGATAGTAACTGTGCAGTATATCTCATTACAGCAGGTTCTGCTACCCGATTCAACAGATTGTGTATCTACATGGTGCATCTTTACAAGTTGAGGCTATTCAGTCTGGCTCTCCAGTTCAGAACTGATGGACGACTTATTATTTATTTATTTATTTATTTTCTCCCACAAGGGTTGAGGGGGGATTTCTGAGGGCTGTGTAGCCCCAGGCGTGCTCTCAGGCGGCTTCAGGCTCCGGCCTTGAAGCCAGCTGTGAGGGGTGGACCCTTGCAGCCCCCTGGATGTGTTTTAAGATGGACTGAGAATTGGGCAACGTGATGATCCGTAAACAAGTCGCTAAACGTTCTGGTAGCTGTGCCTCTCCCCAGCTCTGTCCTCATCAGGGGATGATCTTCCTCTCAAGCAGATGATGCCAGTTCTGCAGGGTTTGAGAGCAATTAGTGGCACTGTTTTTAGTGTGGCTTTTTCATGGTAAGCAACCGAAGACAATGGGAGAGGGTCGGAGGTCGGTCTGATTTCCATCACGACACACCTGTCCCACGTGTGGCTTATTTGATTTGCGTGATAGGGCCTCTGCCTCTTCCTCTTCCTCCTCCTCATCCAACTGCTCCCCCCCCCCAACACAGACATGTTTTTGGCTGGAATCATGAAGGAGAGGTTCTCACAAAATGTCCTCAACAAAAGGACACTCTGCACGGCACAGTCGGAAAAAAAAAAAACAGCGCTCTGCCTTGCAACTTCTGAGTTTTGCTTGAGTATGTAATTGAGGGAAAACGAGAGAGAAAGATAATACGTTTTTCATTTAGTCTGTTTTGAAAGCTGCGTTGTAAAGTCTTCGTCTCAGTGTGACTTGCTGCTCATTTTCACACGTTTTCCACATTAAAAATGAGGAACTCTCACTCTCTTGTTTTAACATGTGGTCTTCTCTTAAATATGTACTTATAAATGTTGATGAAAACGATGCCACTGCAGGAGGCGCATGTCTTCCAAGACGACCCCAGAGCGGTTGCCCAGCGACATGGCTTCCATCGTCACACTACGCATTTTAAAACAATGAAGATCACATATAAAAATCTGGTCTTTGGGCACAGACTGGGTCATTTCATTGCCATGAGTATGAAAAGTCAGGAAAAACACAAATAAATTAACAAACACTCAATAAGGTCATTGGAACAAACACAACAATATTGTCAAATGTATGTCTTACTTATTGAGCACATCAGAAAGCCTTTGACAAAGGTTTCAAGGAAAATTTTTGTTTAAAAAAAAAAAAAGTAATGCTGTTCTATGAAAGATGTTTTCAGATTTTAAAAAGTAAAGTTTAAAGTCACGTTTTAGCAAAATCCCTCAAAAACAAATGATACAAATAATAAATTTCCCTCACCATTAAAATGTTTCTGGTGTAATGGCAAGTTTACTTATTTCTAAATCGTTCCTTCCTAGTGTGAAATGTCATACATGATCTATTGCACATGATTATTTTCCAGCTCAGTATAATTATTTTATTTTTCCTCCAGATGCTCTGAAGATGTTTTGACCGTTACATCATTGTTTTTGCACAGGCACTTCAGTTCAATTCATTTGAAAATGTAATATTTCAACTAATTATTACTAATCCATCTTTTAACTGAACCTTTCTTTGCACTAATTACATTCTGTGTTTCCTGGTTCTCCTCAAGCCAGTCACAGCGCTCTGTGTCATGTATATGGCAAAGTGTAGAAATTATGTGTAGAAATTACGAGAGCCTCGTGCCTCAGCCCTTGTTCCTCTTGGGGAGGTTGGTGCTCTCATATGGTAACAGGTGAGTTTAAAATGTTTGGGCCACCCACTGCAACACACACACCCTTCGTCCGATTACTGACATTCTCTCACTGATGATAGGAATGAAGAACTGTCCTTTACTTGGCAAGAGACGTTGTGTGGAGTTCTAGTCTCATTTCCACTGGTGGGTATTGCAAGTCGTCTCCAAAGACCCCCTATAGTTCATGATAGTATTTCTGGTGGAGGTAGAGAATGTGCTCCGCTTGGCACGATCCTCTCATTCTACATCCAAGATCTTAAACATGCACAGAACTCCTGCTCCAAATCCTGACCTCTGTAGATCATTGGAGAATAGTCATACTCTACTGGTCTGAAAAGAAGGAAGCAAAGTCAAACTTGGATGTTTTAAATGTCTTTCTTTTGTATTTAACTAGTAATAAACACCAATAACAACACCTCTGGCGCCACCACAGCTGCTGCACAAGTCTCGCCATTGCTATGACTTCAGATGTCAGTGGTGCATCTGACACCCTTATCCCAGCCATGACGTGTTGGCTGTGGATGTTGACACGTCGCCATGCTGAAGCAGGCCTAATCATTTCTCACCCAGCACCTTTTCATCCTTTTGAAATCACCGTTAAACTTCAAAGTGGTTTTAACAGGCGGCTTCTGCAGCGCAAAACTGGAGGCAGTTTTTATTAAAATATATTTTCCCCACTTCTTTTTTTTTTTTTTTTTTAGCGATCCCAACATCCATTTCCATCCACTGCAGGCTTAATTAGCCAACTCCTCCCTGACTTCTAGCAATGTTTTGATGCCTGGCTTCAAAAAGCAATCCTCTGCTCTGCGTGCTAGATACGCTACAGGGGAAAAAAAAAAGAAAATGTTCCAAAGGGTTGTCATATCACACGTCAGGCTTCGGCGCTCTGGGGAAAAAAAAAAAAAAAAAAAAAAAACCTGCCACGATAAATTGGAAATACACAAATAAAGACATCCTTAATTTCAACATTAGATAGCATCCTGCCCCTGCTTCACGCCGGCCCCTCCCCAGATGCCCAATCTTAAATTATTCATTTGCTGTATTATTCAACAAAGGTTTATTTATCCTTTCCTTGGTTGTTGTTTCTTTTTTTTTTTTAATCTTTGCCAAGAATTACTTTGTTCCAATATTAATGAAACCTGCCCTTTAACAAAGAAATCATCATCTCTGGCAGTGGCATCCTGCATGGGTCTGAAAGAAAAAATAGAAAGAGCGGCAACTCTGTCACTGATGCACCGACGCACGCATGCAATCTCCAACTGCTCTCTGGGGTAATTTTACTGATTAATGATATTGTGTGATTGCAAATTCAATCTTAAAACACAGAGAGATTTTAATAATGTCCTGTATGCCACTGTTTCTTTCCTCAGCCTTCGCCTTCTGTCGGTGTTTTGAAATCAGGTCTTGTTTCCCCAGGTGACTTACGTCCTTTTAGTTCCTCTGGCACTTGAGAGGGCTGTCACAGCTTCAGATTTTTGTATTTACATGGATGTTTGTTGGTAAGTGAGTCATCTCAGAAAGAAACACATCCGTCAAGATTTATTCAACTCTTTATTTTTCTACTTTATGTGGCTTTTTTGTCTTAGTTGATATTTAATGGTCCTCCTCCCCGTTGCATTTACTAGGCAATCGCATTCGCATTTTGTACTGGCAAAGGCCAAAGTCCATTTGACCACCATAAATCCATATATTGATCAATGTGTCAAATTGAATTCTCTCTAATTAGAAGACATTCTTAAACACATATTTCTTTGCAGAAGGATACTGAATAAAACCACTGGTCTATTGGGAATAATTTGCACTGTGAATAAATTCACTCTAAATGAAAACAGTGTTGGGCGCCAGTGATGCAGTAAGGTTGAGAGGCAGTGGCACTGTGTAAAACACAGGAGGCAGAGCTGGAGGTAGCAGAGGTTAGATTGTTGAGTTTGTTGAGCTAAATGAGCCACAGGACAAGAATCTAATCTATCTTGCTTAGCAAGATGGGAACTACAAACAGTGATCTTAAAGACAGCATATGGTACTATTGTCTCTGATGAGGGGGCTATGAAGAGGCTGCTATGCATTACCAGATTAGGTACTGAGCTTTTTTTTTTTATATAGAACCTTCCCACCAGCATCATATAACTGATCCAAAACTACCTGTGGTTCAGTGAGAATTCTTTAACGGGAGTCAAACTCCGTCCCTGCTTTGTTGGATTGAGTCAAACTAAAATGTGTCTCGTCGAGTTAACTCCTTTCTGCTTCATGTTGCAAACTTGTGTAGCACTCAGTGTGAACAGCTTTTCGTCTGAGCTCAATCCAATCACTGCCATGCTACACCTACTCCCCCCTCGTTTCTGCATGTAACTGCTCGATTGTCCTTGTTTTGACTGCTGTAGACTGTTGTGTAGATTATTTTACTGCTATTTAAGTTCTAAAAGAAACCAATGATTTTCTTTGTTCAAACAGCCCGCAGACCCGTCCCACAGCCTTCGATTAATTCAGTTCAAAGGGGAAAACGCTGACATTTAACCACTGTTTGCTTATATTTCATTTTGGAGAGATTTTCCAATCACGTATCATTCAGTGTGTTTGCAGCCTTAATGGGCAATCATAGCAGCCAAGGCTGGAGGTTCAGGTCATGCCATTTCATTTTTTTCTGAGTTTATTTTGAACGTTTTCCTTATGGTGGAGATTCTCTGCACTGAGACTTGACTAAAATATTAAAACATTTCAGTGCTGATGACGCTCGTGTTTAATGTGCCTTGTGGGAATTATTTTGCTAGCTATGCTGCAGGTGCGTTCTGAGTCAACACAACCTCACTTTGATTGCTCAGAATTTAAAGGTAGATAATACATGTGTTCAAGTGATTACGTGGCTTCTTTGGAGGTTTTTTGTGATGGCTGTTGGTGTCAGTCTGTACAAGGGCTCCGTGAACAGATTTACCTAAATGGTAATTGAGAAGAGCAAACCCGTTTTTCTTTATTCCTTATAAAATCATTCATTTACTGGAGACCTTCAGGGGCACCAACGCGACTGTTGATTGATAACCAATCCGCTTTTTAATCAGCCATTTTTAGCAAAGCATTTATAACTGGTAATGGCTCTAATAGTCTCATCAATAAGTCACAATTTATTTTGGAAAGCCAGCGGCTGTTACCCGTAATGATGAGAAAATATCCATATTTTTCAAGTATCTCATCCAGTTCAGTCTCCAGATGTGCAGCACACAGTAACGGTAGAGCTCACAGCACCTCCCTTTGTTAGATTGACTGAACTCTTCCAACTTCTAATACATGATGACACAGTCCGTAAAGTCCTATACGGTTAAAATTAAAGTCACAACACTGTATTGTGTGTTTGACTGTCCACCACTGACATCACACTGTAAACCATTCGTGGTCCTTTTGCACCACTTGGAATATCACTTGAATAACTATTATATTAAGGCAATGTGTCTTTTCACGTTGAAAATACTGCTTTTTTGATTTTCCTGTAATGTCTGATGGTGCTATGGAAAGATCTGTAAAGATTTTTTTTAAATTTGAGATTATTACACTCTCTTTGACCAATAGCCCTTCAATAGTACAAGTCCCAATGCTGTTTTATGCAAGAGTCATCTAAGTGGCCTTTTAAGCTGGGACACTAACTGATGGTGGTAGTTGTCCTGTTCCTTTAAAACATATTCATGCACTGCTCACAGTGTTGGCAGGGGGTCTCCCTTGTTGATTAACATGAACATCAACTACTAGTCAAAATAGTCATGAGAAAAACAGATATTGTTGTTTTGTGTGTGTGTGTGTGTGTTTTATTTCACCTGGAAAACGTGTTAACATCTCTCCATTTAAGTTCAGTCTTCTTATGCATTAACATTTCCTGCATAACAGAATTGTCTCAGTATTTTCAAGTGTCTGCAACAAAATTTGTGATGTAGGCTGTGTGTAGTCTGTTTTTGTTACAGATTGGAAGTATAAAATGGTGTGAAGAGGCGTTAATTCAGCTCGGTAATAACTGAGTAGTTGGTACTTAAAGAAGCAGCTGTTGCTTTTTACTGAGAGTTGTTTGTTCCATGAGAAGTTTGATATGTGCAGCTTGCAACAGTGTTTTGGGACAACATACAGCACTCCGAAGTGCCCCAAAGGGTTTCAGTTCATGTAGTGTAAATATTTCCCCCTTATGATAAACAGGTGGCACCTAAGACAGTACATATGAAAGTCTATTACCATTTTTGTAGCTTACATCCTTTGTTGCTTTCATCCTGAGGCTTTTTTCCTCCACGTGCTGTCCCACCAGGCTTTGCTCTTCCCCAATCAAAGAGTGTAGCTGTCCTCTGCACTGTTCCACAAGCACTGAAGCTCCTGCCAAGCAAGCTTCAAAAGTCTTTCAGTGTTAGAGTGTTTGAGTTTCATTAAAAAAAACAACTATATATATATATATACATATATATATATATAGTCTACTTCCATAGAACTAAAAGTGAAAGAGCTTTGATCTTTCTGTGGGTGAGCATCAGGGCCATCAGAAGAAATGCAATTGTGTGTACAGAAATCTTTGGTTTTCATTATTGCTTTGTACGACAAATCACCCAACTAGTTTAAGGGGCGACTGCTGTCTATTAAGGCTTTGCTTTCCGATGAAGCTTCTCAGGTTGGATTTACATTTCACAGTGCAGGGGACCCAAAACGGGGTGGGGAGGGGGAATAAGACTTTATTCACATTTGGCTTGTTGGTTTGTTATTTCAAGTCAAGGAATAATTTGATGTCATTAGTGTATTTCTGGAAAGCCTTTTTAAATTCACGTTAAGAAGAACATTTTATGAAAACAGCAAAATGCGGAACGGCTTCCTCTAATTGACAAAAACATTAGTCTGCTCACTTGAGGGGGTTTTAGTCTTTTTTTTTTTTTTTATCAGTGCCACAGTTTAAAATGTTATATGGCAACAGGTTTTCTGGAACAACTCTGATGTAGCAACATTCAGCTCATGTGACCTCATGCACTGTTTGAGTTTTCCCAGATCAGTCTGGGCAGGTGAGGAGATCAAAGTCTTCCCAACAAATGTACAAGCCATTCTTGGCAGTTTTTCTTGAAATCATCTCTCAATTGCTCTTCTATTTATTTTCTTCCTTTTTAAAAGCAGTTATTGAGTGGGTTTTTGGTTTGTGGGTAAACAAGAATGTACAGGGATGTCGGCAGGCAGCACTGCTCAAAAGTCGTCCATCCCACGATGAGATAACGCTCAAAACTGCTGAGAATTCTTTTTTCCCCCAACTTGTTCCTTACTAAAATGTGTCTGCTAATATCAGGATATAATATACAACTGGGTTGGTAAATGCCTAATTTTCAAAGAGGCCTAAATCAGGAGACACAGTAGCTTAGTCAGTTTCAGGCCCGCTCGTACAGCAAACTCAGTCAAGTGTACGGCTCAGTCGTCGATTCATCGTGGCGGTTTTATAGTAACAAGTTCAGATCTTAACAGTCTGTTATGTGTTTAACCCATTCTGCCCTCTGCCACCAGAGGGAATCTGAAGCTCGGGTCTTTTACTGTATGATTGTCCAAACGGAGGCGACCATATGCTCTGATGACCACAGGTAATATTTCTCCCTGTGCACAGTTCTCTTTAGTCTCTGCTTGTTGGCTTTATAGGTTGCACAAAGGCAGCCCCAGTGTCCTCCAGTGCCACTTATTTGATATTACAGCAATCAGCTGTGCAATTGGCTGTGCGACGCCATGGGCCGCTGTGGAACCCTCGGATGAGTCGTAATTGACCCACAATAGGGTGTTAATCTGTCAACCTTCTGCCTCAGTCCCATCACTGTCCGGGACGCTGCAGTCATTTAGTTCCAGGCCCACATGTCTTGGAAATTACAGAGAAGATAACGTGTAGATGGAAAGTCAAATTCCCTTCCTTTATTTTGTGTGGAGGGAAATAGAATGAAACTAGCCTAACAAAGACTAACAATGGTACAAAAATGAGAGTGGCCACTTCCACACACATCTGCAGCACAAATAATTAATAAACCATTTACATAAAACTGTGTTGTTGTTTTTTTTACTAGGTTATTAAATTGGAGTTGTACTGCAGAGGGTGAGATGTACCACTTTGTGTGTAATTTCTTGGGCAGTTATCGTGTTTTGAGAAAGGGAGATGGGTATTGTTCAAATCTGTTAGGTTTGCGAAAGAAGCTCATGTTTCCACTCCCCCCATCTCAAAACAACTGCTCTGGATTATTGCATGGAAAAGGGAATGAAGTTAAACATCTGACAATAAGGATTATGTAAAAATATTACAATGCATTTTTGTTACAAAGACACAACATAAAATTTATGCATTGGGAAAAGAAACCAAGCTTGTCTTTACGAAAGGTGCAAATCAGAAGATAATTGTTTTTTCTTGTCAATAAACAGTTCAGGGGATCAGCAAAGAGTTTCCAGTCCCGTAGGAAGCCGACCAGCGCCACAGGGAACAATTCGAAGTGATAAGCACCAACAGAAAAACATTGTTTCAGCCGATTGGAGTCAACAAAAGGAAAAGGAAAAAACTCTAAATGTGAACAATCATCATCTGAGAAACTATTCACTTCCCCCCCCCAAATGAGTTTCTTTGTTCATTATTTACCTACAGTATCAGAAGACTATCTTCAATTTATGCAATCAGTGAATCTGACTATTTTTCAGTGAGTTAATTTGATTGAATTATAATCTAAATTGGCCAAATAAAAGTTGTGAAAAAGAAGAAAGTAAAAAAAAAAAAAAAAGACAAACCAGTTAAAAGAGGGACCATTAAAAGTCTAAAATTAAAAGGACATATTGCATATATGCCTCGCTGCTGTACAACTGTCTGAAATTTCCCCTGCGCCAGCCCAACCAGACTTGGTTTTTCTGCATGCAACATGGGGAGCATGAAAGAGGTCATTTTTTTGAGACTGGTGGAAAAATTCATCTGGACAGTCTCCATACAAGAAACTGAATCTCTTTATAGTCTGGGCAACACAACCAAAGTCTTTGAATACAAATTGAAAGGGAGGGCTGAGAAGAAAGCTCTCACCAGCTCTCATGATTCCACCAGGATTGGATGTGCCTTACTTCCAAGCGAAGAGCCTGCTGCCGCCACTCTCTGCCCTTTGGTCCCCCACTCCTATTTGTCTTTCAAGTGGTATTTTTTTTTTCCAACTGTGGAAGGAAAGGTGAACTGACCTGATACATGTATTGCATCAACTTTAAAAGCATTTCCTAGTTGCCCAGTTTCATATAACACTGATAAAATGTGAAGAAGACCAAAATCAACAAAGAGCAACCTGAGAGCTTTTGACCATTCATTGTTCAAAAATCATGAAAAAAGAGTTTGTTGATTACGGCTGTTGACTGTTGACTGTATATTGAGTAAAGATGACGGGAGCAAAAATATGACCGTTTTTGAGACAGATGACAGTTTACAAAGTCTGCGCTAGCTAGTTGACACTGGTTCCGTATGTATTAGGTAGTCAAAACATTAGCTTATGAATTAGATTATGACTGTATAGAGCGTAGAAAGCCACCGATCAGGCTAGCACGAAATCAGTCGTAAATGAAGATGGACTTCATGCGTCATGGGACGCATGAGGTCCATGACGCATTTTTTTTCCCATGGCACGAGTACAACAAAAAACAACAACAACAACAACAAAAAAAAACTTATAAGACATGATTCTTTGGTAATATCAATGTATTTTTTGACTGTCAATGGTGTTTATGTGTTTTTCTATGCACCAATGACAAATTGTCAAACAGAGTTCGTGAATAGCTGTACCAAGACCCCACTCGAAAGTGGGGTTTTGGCTGAGCCCAGGTCCCTTCATGCCCAGAGTTTGATTTGGCTAACCAGCTGGTCCTTGCCTCATCCGTTGGGACGGATGTGAACACAACTGCCCCAGCTAACTGGAAGAAATACTATTTTATGTGCTGCCTGCCAACATCCCTTCTCTCACTATCTTGAACTGAAACTTACCAGTCACAATGCGCCAAGTGCAGAATGCATGGTTCACATGAACCACACTCTCGATGAAGAATAAAAGGAAAGAAAAACAAGGAGGTGGAAATTAAATTAAAAATAACAACAAAGACCTGCCATTTGCAGTGATAGAACAAAGTAAAGATCGTGGTGTTTTTACCCCCGAGCTCTCCTTCGCTCTCAAAAGTCTCTGTGCTTCCAAGGCCATGTTCAGCTTGTCCTACAATGTTTTATTGGCTTTTGTTGCTGCTCGTTGTTCTGTTCCATTGACTGGAGGATCCTGATCCTGTCATGCAGCCCCTTCGGGGCAGCGCTCCACCAGCTCACTGAGAAGTAAGCCAGCTTTTCAACTCACCAAAAAAATAAATAAAAAAGAAGTAAAAATGATCACAGCCTCCTTAACGTTTCCCATTTAGGGTTTTTCTGGCAACAAAGCGAATCAGCGGGTGACCTGTCACAGATGTTTTCAAGATTTTGAATATTTAGACGGCATTATGTTGGTCTGGGAGAATGTAGGTTTATATTGCTGAGGCAGAAATCCTCTCCTGAGGGGTGTTAATATTTCAAAATCTACTTAGTCACCCTTGTCTCTCTGCCACGGAGACAGAGAGAAAGAGCTTACGTATCAAAAGTGTCTTCCCACACGGCGTGGTGATTATGACGACGCTCGCCTCACTCACAGTGCTTTTATTGTGTGTTTTCTAGAATTTGAGATGTTTTGAGGTCGCCTGCGTGTGTGAGTTGGCCGGGGAGAGAAAATGCAAAACTGCCTTGTTCTATTATTTTGAAACACACTTTGCCAAGGAGAAAAAAAACAAACAAACATAAAAACCCACTTTCATCTCATTTGAATTATTAAGCAACTAGATTGCGACAAAAATATCTCATGACATCCATCAGGCAGAGCTGGCCTAGGTCACACTCTTTGGAATTATAGTTTCGATATTAATGCAGACGGACCCAACGTGTAGCCCCGCCCACAATCACCCACCATTACAAGCAAATACATCGTGAGAGTAACAAAAAGGAGGCCTTGTTACGTAAAGAAACCTTGTACAGATCCAGCGTGGGTCGACATTTATCTGCTCTGACCAGCTGGGTTTTACAGGGAATGAGACAGCAGAGAATGATAAAGGAAGCAGTGAGCGTGACATGAAACAACGGCGCAGTGGGGGAGAACATTGTGCCAGCATAGTACAGACACAGATTTACTGTTTTGCATGGCTACCTGGGTTTTGTTCACATGTCCCCTCCCCCGCTCCTCCAACTCCACCCCCTGCCATGCATTTGCTTCGAACCTTTTTAAACGAGGCTCCTCATCTTACTGTCATTTCACGCACTCACCTGCAGGGGTCAGCCAAGTGACTCAACCCTATAACGCATCGGTTTACTGTCTCCGCTGTTTTCCACGGCAATCTGAGCCATTAGCGATTGACACGGAATAGTGTTTAAATGTTAATGCAAACCTCTTCAACTGGGTCACATGTCAGCGAGGCTATGTACGTGTGTGTGTGTGTGTGTGCGTGCGTGTGAGAGGCGTGCATGACATAATTATCCGCTGGTTGATGTAAATGAAGAGGATGATTGCTCTGCCAATGCCATCGATCCAGGACATCACCATAGGTGAATGTGTGTATGCTGAGCATACTGACTCTTTGTATACAACTATGAAAATAACCACTTTAATCTTTTAATTCTGGTTCAAATGAGTTTAGTTCCATTCATTCAAATGGGCGGCTTAATCTTGTCCAGGTAAATGCCCAGTAACACGACAATCACTTTTGCCTCAGCCATTATTAAACCCAGGTCTCACCCTAAATGCCGATGTCCTCAATGCCCTGTAAGTTTGCATTATCCATGCCTTTAATATCTGCCTCTATGAAAAATCACAATCTGAATGCACTCACCGATTTTTCTGAGCGCAGTCAATACGCTAACTCAGTGAGGCATTGACATTTGGGAGAAGAGACATCAGCCTGACAAATTAATACCATCCCTGTCCACTTGAAAAGAGCAAAATCTAAAACTTTGTTTTTTCTTTTTTTTCTTTATACTCTTGGAAAGTCAAAGAAAATGTATTTTGTTTTGCTGCGTCACTGATATGAAGCTGCAATAGCAAAAAAGTTCTTTACAGTATAGAGGTCCATCCGTCCTTACTGGCAGCTAAACAGCAACGGGACTTTTCATTTTGAACCATTTCAAAAACACATTTGAAAAGAGGATTTTTATAAAAGATGTAGGGTTGAGGGTTTCTGATTATCAAAATGCGTTCACTGCGGTTATTTTTTTCCTATACTCCTTATATATTTATTTTGCCCACAAAATCCAGAAATATAGCTATTTTTGTTGCTTGCTTTGCTATGTTTTATCTTTGTTGGTTTACTTTTCATTTAGCTTTGCTCATACGTTATTTTGCATGTTCTAAATAAACATTCACTTTACCTTTACGTACCATATTTACTTGCTCAAATAATTCACTGTGAGGAATCCTGCCAAGCAAGTGCAGTGAGAGGGTAATTAACAGGTAGTATCTGTTCTAAAGCTTTGGACTAGGTTCTTAGATGTGTTTGCTTTAGACATTGAAGCAGCCACCCAGATCCATGTGACTGTTTTCTAGCGATGCAAAGTTAAATTTCCCGTTTGTGTCATTGAGGCCTCTGACTCAGAGAGTCACGCCGCGGAAAGCCTATTGAGAGGTTTGGTGATGTGAGCGGCAGCAGCATCAACGGCAGGTGTCGGCAGAGCACACCCGGCCCGGCTCAGTCCCTTGAACGCTGCTTGCAGCTTTAATAAGTCATTTAAAAAAATATTTTTTTTTTTAAATGACTGAGCAGCAACAGCCGTATTTCTCTATTTCTGCTTTTCCTTTAGACTTAACCAAGGAGCATGGTAGCAAAGTGGAGCGTCTTCTTCAAAGATAAATGATGAACAAGACTCGGAAGTGGAAGCATTACAAGTGTCTCTGTCTCTGAGGTTTGACAAAGGAAATGCTTTCAGTTTGCTTGCTGTTGCCTCATCAGTCAGTGGCAGAAGGTGGAATCAGTCCTTAACAATGGTGTGCGGCTTTTGACTCTTAGGATTCCCTGTAGAGAGTGAGTGGAATCGTTTTCAGGTTCAGGTTCTACTTTAGTGAAGAACTTTTATTAACAAGTTTTAATTTAAAGATATCAACTGCTTTCAGTGTGGTTGGAGATGTGTTGTCTCAAAGTGGCATCTCAGCTTTGTATCCTGAGACACACAGCACACTGTGGCCTCGTCACTCACAGCTGTACTTCAGATATGTTTGTCAGATTTTCTTGTCTTTGTTTTGTCTGGGTGTAGATTCCTCCGCTCCGTCTTCACCTGACGATTCTCCTGTTACAAACTCCTCCAGGCTTGGCTCGTGTGCAATGTAGCCACGTGGCCAAGCCTTATGCTAGATCACATCAAATATCAGTGGAAACACAATCTTTTTTAGTCAAATTTGCTGCTCGGAAGCAGGTCTATTAGAAATGATTATTTTGCTTCATTAATCCATGGGTCAAAACAGCTTAGTAACTTTTTTGAACACATAATTGATGCCCTAACATGAAGAGATTGCAAAGTCAAATCATATGAACACAAAGTAAGCCTCAATATGAGGATCACTACTTAGAATCAGAAAGCTTTATTGTTATTGTGCCAAATGATGCAACAAAATTTCTGTCTGCAACTCCAGAAAAATGTCAACAAACACACTCAATCCACATGCACAATCACAGACTAAGGTAATAAATGAAATGAACAATATCTTACATCCATCCCGACACACACTCAATCCACATCTGCAATCAAACGCAGTTGATTTGTTAAAAGAAGGCAAAGACAAGAGTGCACAGGAGAGTGAAGAGTTAGTTGGAGGGCTGTGTGTCACATTGACATATGACATTTTGATGACCCTCTGGATGCATTTCCTGTCCATGTCTGTGCCGATTAAGTACCAGGTAGTCATACTGCAGGTGAGGATGCTTTCAGTGGTGCAGTAGTAGGAAGCCTTTAGCAGATCTGGACATAGGTTGGTTTTCTTAAGAGCTCTGAAGAAGTAGAGTCTCTGTTGGACTTTGTGGACCAGAGCGGTGGTGTTTAAGGGCCAGGTGAAATTCTCAAAAATCAAATATAATTTATTTTGTTTTTTATGTTTAGTGTTAAATTATTGTTAATGCACAATTTTGCCGTATTGCCAATTTCATCTGTCTCCCCTGACTAGTTGTTTGTGATCAGGCCTACCACTTTTCTGTTGTCTGCAAACTTGAGTGTTGTATTTGAGGAATGAATAGCAGTGCAGTCTGATGTGTTAAGGGAGTAGAGGAGGGGCCCCAGTGCACAGCCCTGAGGTGTCCCGGTGTTGAGAGACAGACTGATGGAAAAGTGAGAGAGGCCCTTCCAACAGCCTCATTGCTTTGCCTGTGTCATGTACAGTTCACACTGAGGTCGGCGTGTTTCCGTTAAAGCGAATGCGGAGACTGCGTCTTTCTGCGCCAATGCTACACTGTATTCAATGAAACTATGGTGGATTCGGTAAAGGCTAATTAGTTCTATATTATATATGCCCATCACTGATAGGGTCTGGGCACAACTTTGAATGTGCTGTAAGATGTTCATGATGACTCCACCCACAATTTCCTTTTGTGAACAGGGACGGAATGAATCATTTATTAAGAGTTATAATTTATTCTCCATCCCCCCCAAATAGAATTCTGTTTTTCTACTACCTCAAAGCCGTCACTTTCAGCAAATGTGTTGTCTAATTAGAAATAACAAGGTATTCTGAGGAAGGTAGGAGCCAGAACACTGCCGGTACACCACCCCTGCGTCTTCCTCAACCAGCACTGTTATACCTCACATTGTTTTTTTTTTGTTGTTGTTTTTTCTCACCAGGTGCATGTCAGAGTGACTTGAGGGGCCTTGGAATCAAATGAAGACAAATTCTTCAGGCTGCAGTGGACCCTGCAAGCAGGCAGGGTGGCAAGAAAGAAAACGGCTCACTCAGCAGCAATAGCAACCTTCATTCCACTCATGCACCCGCGCGCACACATACATACACACCCTTTCGAGGGCAACGGGCAAGCAAATGAAGACATCTTTTAGCATGTGTGTGAGTTTGACAGAGTGTGTTTGTGCGTGAAGCTCGGAAGGGGTTTGACAAACGAGCGACAGGCAGAAGGGGAAAAAAAGAGAGAAGAAGTGCACACAAGAGTAACTTCATGTCCTTGCCACCACATATTTCTTTCAGAATAAAAGCCTTACTGTTTATCAAATCCCCTTTGGCCAAGATGAGCTCAATTCTCCTGCATTAACAGAAACACAGACGTCAAAGGAGTTTGAGGATGGCTGCTCGTGATGATCCAAAAAAATGACTCATCAACACCTCTGTACATGAAGTGAAGGCTATCCTCTCCCTCATCTCTCCCCTGGGCTCTCTGATAAGGCATAATTGCTTCTTTGCTTATCTGATGGCCAATATTAGCAGGACGGCGAGGTCCTGAGGCCCCCCCGGACATGCTGTGTAACCAGATAACTTTGCCTCAGGGACACAGAGGGAACAAACAGACATAGGGGGTTGTGATCAGATATGCTGGTCAGACTTGAATATGTGTACAATAACTTGGTTCTGCTACCCTTTAAAAATAATAATAACCAATTTATAACTTTTATTCCACCGCATGATTTTAATTAGGATGGAATTGTGGGTATTTGTGTTGTGGAATTGGCAAATAATGAAGGAATCTATTTTTTTTAAAACATGGGATATCATGGAATTATTATTTTTTGAGAACACGAGAGGTTCACTGGGAAGAATATAAACATTTCTTCACACAAACCTCTGCTTCTCACCAAACAATACAGCCATGCTGATGTGAGAGAGAAAAGAAAAACAGCCTGCTGTGTATCTCAGTGTCTCATGTGACTCAAATGCTGCACAAACACTGTCAACAGGAAGCCTTCAACCAGGTGAAGCTAGTTTAAGTTGGAAACTTGGTGCCATGCGGTACAAAATATCAAGCCACGCCCCCAACTTCCTCTCACTAGGTATGGAGGTACACCGGGTTCAGTGGATTACAGTGACATTTAAGCTCAACGTGACTCATTATTAAGACCAGCAAATAACTATTTCTGGTCTATGTAAGACATTTTGAATACTTTGACGTTTGCACCATCAGTGTGACTAGAGTGAAAAATAAGTTTTCCAAAGGTCTTGTGGTATGTGCTTTATTGGAAATGTGTACCTGAAAAGAATACTTCTGCTCCAATGCCAGAGTGGAAATACAAGAAAAATCTCTGTGTTTCTTATTGTTTTTGTGCTGCTAACATTATGCAGCTGTTAATTTAGCTTCAAAACATAAAAAAAAGGTATGTATAATCTAATAATTTAACGCAAGTTCACGTGGAATGAACTCCAGATACTAGAGCCTTTCCGAATCTCTTTCCTGCTTCGATCAGTGTGTGACACCCTACCAACTCCAACAAACCTGCACAGATGAAGCATGACAGCGGATCCACTGTGTACTGTAAGTTCTGTGGAGAGAGGGGTACTTTGACACACATACCTGCCGGGTGCAAGACTGTCCTTAGCCAGGGAAGATATATTATGGCGCCACAACAAGATCCTCCGAACACTGGATGAAATCTTGGAGAAGAAACATCACATCCACCCAAAGGCAGCTGTAACCATTCAGTTCATCAGGGAAGGGGGAAAACCACAACCCTCCAAGAAAAACCAACACCTCCTGCAGACAGCTCAATCATGGGAGATGAGGGTGGACCTGGGAGGGAAACTACATTTCTCCCAGGTCGTCCAAATATCCCTAATGCCTGTTCTAGTCATTTGGCCCAAATGTTATATGAAAATGTTATATTGCGAAAATTAAAGGGAGATTTAAACAAAAATTCATACATGAAACAGTGCCCCGGTACTTCATGTATGAATTTTTCCAAAACCACCAACCACTAAGCATAGTAAACTGCATAGATAATATCTCTGAATAGTTGCATAGTCTTTCAGAGGCACCGACTGATGTTGGTACTGGTGATTGCTTGCATGACTCACTGCCAGTTTGACGCACATTTGACTGTTACGTGCAACCCTTCCTCTCCTCCCCAGGCCCGGCGAGCACCAGCGTGCAATCAGTGCTCAGGACGGCAGGGGAGACTATGAAAGGAGCGAGAGAGGGGCGGGTTCGCTCTCTCACTCGCCTGCCCTCGCTCTCATTCGCTCTCGTCGTTTGGTTGGGCGCACGCTGCGACCACCGGAGGAGTCCAGGTCGTTCTTCAGATTGGGTTTTTATTTAATCTTTCTTCTTCCCCACTTGACAGGTTATCCTTTGCTTATGGGTTATTAGGACTCTTATGGTTTATTGTTTTAGTCTGGGCTTGACCGGTAGTCCTGTTTTCTGATTTTGTTCAACTTTGGTGTAAATTCAGTTATTTTGAGAATCACAGGTTAGGTAGTCGGAATACGGATAGGGTCCTACGGTCCTATGTGGGCTGGCCTCGTCCTGTTTTTCCCTCTTTTGTTCTGTTTGGCCGGCGCCCACAGCCCTTATTGGTCCTTTGAGTTTAAACTTTTTCACCTCTCCGTTGAGTGTGGGATCCTCAATAAAAAAAGAATTGTGTTAAGCAATCAGCAGTCTGGTCTCCCTCCTTATATGCCACTTTTGTTTTGGGACCCGTAACATTCACACACAAGCACTTGTCATACAAATTAGAAGTAGCTGCAACAAACATATTCATATGCTCCCATTCACACACACAAAGAAACATTTACATTGCATTAGTGACATGAATGACACAAAACACCCTTGTTTTGTTTGTAGCAGCATGCTTCTATCAGCCTATCCAGGTCTATTTCCCTCTCAAGTTAGCTTTGAAAAGTCTGGCAGCTTTCCTGCCCTACGTCTGTGCTGACTCTGCAGCTGTAATCTGGTTTTGCTGACACGCTGGAACTAGTAACAGTGGAAGACGCTGTAACGCAAAAATGTAGTAGCCCTTCTGGTGGTTTATCTGACATCACAATGGGATGCAGCCATAGGCGCACAGGGGCGAGGCCATTAGCACCCGTACCAGCACGCATACGTCCTTTAGTTACTAATCTGTCTCATTCACTCGCCACAGTGGCCCAGGACACGGAATCAATAAATCAGTAGCTACAAACGCAGCAGATTTTCTCCCGTGGCGCCGACATGAGAAATGTTTTGCTTTCGTAAATGTCCGCTGTCAAGTCAGCTTGGCAGTGGGGATTCTGTCTTCTCAGCTGAACCGACTGGAGGACTGAAGGCAACTCAAAGTCTGTCAGCCCTCAAAACTCAATCTTTTCTTTTCTTTTTTGACATTGTCACATGGTTGAGTAACATTAAAGTGCTCGCGGGATGTGTATTACAGAATGTTACTTTGCCTCCACTTCAACTTTTGGTCTTAATTTGCCACAGAGGAAGCCTGTGGGAGGCTCACAAATAGCATTGTGTAAAACCTTTAATGTAATAACAATTGATGATACAACAGCTACACCCTTCGTATCGACCGGACAAACTCAACTCTTGTGTGGACTGGTAGAAAGATTGTAGCATTTGTATTAGATGCACAACAAACCTGAAGATTTAACTGCCTAATTAACCTCTGGCAAGAAGCAGAGAGACATAAAAGGAGAAGCAGAGAAAAGAAGGATGAGATAAATGGGGACAAGCGTGAACTTTACCTGTCAGCATGAAATAAAGTCTTCTCTTTGCCTTTCTGTCTCTTTTCTCATGGGGCTGCATCATAAGCGGCACTGCAGGTTTTCACTTAATTAGCATAAGAGCATTCATTCTATGATGTCAAGTTGTGGAGCTCACTCCGTTCCTGTTGTTCAGCTGGCTGAACAAACCGAAGGGGCTTTTTTATAAAGTGAATAGGAAATGGCTGCATGGCTGATGATGGCGGTAATGACCTATATTAAATAGCTGGGGACTTGAATGTGGCTCATTTTATAGTGCTGCTACTCTGACAAAGATGGTGCGTTATCGGTCCTGCGGCCTTTACTGCACTGTTAGCTACATCAATTGTCAGCAAGAGCATAAACAAGGTATTCTGCATGAAATCACACTGATACGCACAAGAAGGCCATGCAATAACCTAAAGTGCACTCTGTGTTGAAAAGTTTCATGTTTTGTAAGAATTGCCTTCATTGTTAAAACTTGTCATTTTAACGTAAATAGTTAAGTAGTTTATTAGTAATGCCTCCCATCATTAAAAATGTTCTGATTATCACTACTTTTGAGCAAAAAGTCAGAGCATTGTGTTGTATTTCAAGATTTACCAGATACTGCATGTGCCCGATGTCCTGTTTGATGCCAGACATGGCAAAACAGACTTAAGAGTAGCCGCTCAGCTGCTGTTCTGGTCAGCTCATGTTCCAGGTGAACTATCAGCTTTGGAGTGTCGGCTCTGGTGTAGATGAATCATGGCTCCCACACTGGATAACTACAAAGAACAAAGATCTATTTAGAACAAAACTGTCATCAAGCATGTAACATCTGATTGAAGTCACATTGTGATGCTAAAAGTATAATTCCATGGGTCCTTCTTAGCAATTGTTTTTCAATCTCAATTTCTTGAGACCCTATTCATTCTGATGTTGATCTGGTCAGTATTGGTTGGAGTACATTGATATTTAGCACCTGCAAAACAAATAAAAAATCACTGATTTCCTGCTACGAGAATCGAATGTTGTCATTTGAAGATGACTTTTTTGTTCAAGGTTGCTTTTTTTTTTTTTTTTTTTTTAAGTATAATAGACCAAGTATGTATAAAAAAACAAACAACTACTCTACATTTTCATGAGAAACCACGCAAATTACATCCAACACTGCATAATGAAAATGCACATTTTTGAGAATTTTTTCCGTAAGTCGTGATGCAACTCCTCAAATTTCAAGGGCAGAGAGATGAAAGCTTTTTGGTTCATTCATGTCGATAAAAATCAACATTAAACTCAAATGCCATTGGGCTGAAAATAAAAAGCTCTATCGATTCCCCTCAGGATCACTGAAACCGAACAAGGCGCAGCTTGGAGTCATTTTACCATACCCACATCTAAATACAACACAATGTGTAAATTTACGGTCGCTTCCATGAATTTTCAATCACATAGAAAAAAAAAAAAAATGTCTAGAATGCAATTTACTCTGGTGAAATAATCCTCAGAACAGCAGTACTTGGAGCTTAAAAGTGGTGATTTCGTGCCTGAGTTTTGGGGCAAACATTCTTTAGAGTAAACAGATAAGCAGTACACACGACAAAATGCTAGCAGCGGCTTTGAGTGAATAGAATGAGGGGCTGTAGGAAGCAGAACCGAATTCCAATACATCTACATGCAGCCCTTAGAAAGCCAAATTGGTATGCAGCGACTGGTGGTGACCAAATTAGAAGGGAATGTATTACACAGGATTTTCCACTTGGCTGACCAGGATGAAGAAAATTCATCAGTCCACAGAGGATGAGATAACTCCGAAGGGAGGCTGCTGGAGTGGCTTTGCAATGAGGTGCAGGAATCCCTCGACTTGTTTTCTGACCTTGTGGAAAACAAACAAACCCTTGCAAACAAAGTGGGTTTTTCCATTATGTCGTCTTAATTTCACTAGTGGCGAAATGCTTCACCATCACTCTCTTGTTTACAGTTCAAATATTAGAACTTTAGAAGCCCTAAAAAAAAAAAAAATCCGATTTGAGAAAGAATCTGATTGGAATCAGATTCGCCTGCAGTCTGAACGCAGCCAAACTTGCCCTTATCTAAAACTATTTGCCATTGTGTAAAACACATAGGAATTTGTTTCGGCAATGGCATGTGTACATTTCAGTTCTTTTTTCACATATATCAACTGACAGACATACAACACAGTGGTGTACAGTACGTTTCATTGCAATTATGCTAAGCATTTACTTTAATCAAAAACGAAGTAAAGTGCCCCTATGTACTTTTTTCTAATGCACTTTCCAAAGGAGACAATGGCTGATGGGGAATATTCATTTTGTTGTCAGATTTGTCAGGTCTCTGAAAACAATCACTTCCTCGGCTTATCTTTTTACACCAGTGACTTGACCAGCCTGACTATAATTGGCCCAGAGCTGTCAGCTAAATTTGACGCTGACAAACGGCAACTATCAGGCCGACTGACAGGCTTAAAGTTGAGGTTGAAGTCTTGTCTTTCACTCCCCGCGGCTTTTGAGGTTAAATACATTGTGTTGTTGCAGCTGCTATACTGTAAATCAATTTCCTCCGTGCGCTCTGAATTCCACTTCCCATTAATTAAAAGGATTTGTGGGAATTAATTGCTGGGTCTTGTAAGTCACCTTATCAAATGCAAATTGCTTATTGAGGCAAAGTAATTAAAAGGAAACCCACACCCCCAGAGCTCCATCTGCTGTGTTAAGGACCTCGCAAGTCAAACGTTACAAGTTAGGGGCGATGTTGCACTGGCAGTCAGTTTTCTTTTAAGAGCTATCTTTTTTTGATACGATGTGAACTCAATTGACTCTCCGCAACCGCAACAGGGTTTGTCTTTCGGCTCTGTGGTTTACACAAAGTCATGAAAGTGGCTGTTTAATTGGGCGAAGAAGACTTGCAGTGTCACTGGATTAAACAGAAAGTTTAGATGATGTTAAATGTTCTGATACCATGTGTCCCACCTGAGCTGGCGCTTAATTAGATAATGAGCCTTTTATCACTAGACACCAATGGATTTTCTATTATGCTGTTTTACTTTTTCGCGATTTTGGATCTGGTCACCCGCCTCACATCCAGCTTTACCTAAGCAAGTCGCCACAGTGCACACGTGGCCACCCACAGGCCAGTGACACTGCTTGCATCATCCCTTACACCAATAGCAGGCTTGTGGCTGTGGCTAACTGGCCAGATTAGCACTACCAAAGGTGACACTTCCACTCAATTGTCACTTGACAGATGGTTTGCTAACCTCATACCTCAGGGCATGTCACCCTCAGATGGATGTAGGAGAGACATCCAAAGGGTTTCATCCTTAATTACTGCTTTGTGCGCGACCCCTTAACAAATAACCTTAACAACAGTGTATGTCTGGGAGTGTGTATTTAACTGAAGGAGAAAGTGAGGTCGACGGCATTTTGGAAAAAATATGGGGTGTCCACCGCAGAATTGTTCAAATACTGAAATAATCACTGTTATTAATTCCATACGCCTCCCTGTTCAGGGTCTTCATTCATCTTGTGTCCATGCCTGGACAGTAGCAGGAGAAACCCGCCGCAGGGTGACAGAGAGGATATATTTTCTATCATAAAAGCTGCCACCAGCTGAGTGTACATAATCGGTGAGGAATGCGCTGCCTCAGTGTCCCCTGCAGCATTCATTCTGAGGCCTCGCCAAAGAAAAGACATATAACAGCTTTTAACTGGGAATGTGAAAATTAGCATTTACGATGGTGATGTGATGGGTGTCCAATATGCCCACATATTGGAAACACACACACACACACACACACACACACACACATATATATATATATATATATATATATATATATATATACATATATATATATATATATATATGAAACAAGATTAATTACAGCTCAAATTGACAGTAATTTGGAAGATAGCTCATTGGGCAAGGGACTAAACTCCCTTGGTTCCCTTGCTTATTGCTCTTGGCTACAATGGAGCTCCGGTGATGCTCTGGCTCCTAACCACTGAGCCAGCGAGTCCCGAAAGAGCCCCAGTGTTGGCAGAGCTCATCGTGAGGCCAGTCACTCTCACAGCACCCTAGGGTCATTAGTAAATGTTGCTTCAGGCGACTTTGCCTCAAATAAGTGTTCAGATTGCCAAAGGGCTTCCCCGACGCGCTTCTCTCTTTGCAGCAGCCTGCTTTGTTCTTTTTAGCTTGGCTATGCAAAGTGTGCGCGCACACCTTATCGTGACTGTAAATATTAGCTAACATTGTTTACTATCTATCCAGCTGTGCAAAGAACATATCGAGCACCCTTTGATAACAGCAGACGGAATAGGTTAGTGTACCTAGAATCACTCCACTGTCTGTCTGCTATGGTGCAGCACAACCTCCGAAAACAAGGTGGCGTGTTTATTGTTTATTTCACCAAATTTTAGCAAAGTATTTACTGGCTTGGACAAAAAGTACTAGTTACTAGCTAGCTGATGTTAGCTTGACGTTTCTACTGATATCTGAATGATAACAGTGACATTTTTAGACCATCAAGATATTGCACATGCAATGGCCACCTGAGCCTGCTTGAGGCAGTGTTGCATGTTGTAGGAGTTAATTAACAATAAGCCCTTCATTAAAGCCCTCTACAATCACTGATACATAATCACATAAGTGCCATACATGCAGTTTGCATAATTAGTGTTTTCAAGCCTTTTTTCCACAACTTTCATTCAAAGCACGTCGTCATGTAAAATGTGATCACCTGATAAACTAAATCGTTGAGAAGATGTAATTTTTCATTCATTTTCTCATACTTAAACCAATGTCTGTGCATTTATTTTAACTATTAGGAATAATAATAATAATATCAGTATAATATTGTGATATTGTTGAACATATACAATATATCTATTTAACAATATCACACATTTTACCTAAAGTGAAGGAGACACTACCTTCAAAGTATAAGCCTTATTTTTTTTATCTCTCTTTTTTGTAATGAAAAATATTAAGAGTAAATGCAATTAGTTGTTTTATGTACACATATTTTCAGCATTTTCTAATGCGTAATAAAGACGTTTCCAACCTGGTGTAGGTCTGTAACAACACAGCCAGATCTTCTTGTGCCTTTTCTCTGTGCCTACCGTTTATCATCGTGGACATGATGTTTTTTTTTTGTTTACATTCTGGGCTCATCATCTGTTGGTTTCCACACTGAGAGGTGAGCAGTCTTGTGGAGCACCAGCGCAGGGTAAACACCTACATGGTAATGACAGCGCTTTCCACAAACCGCAAGCTCAGAACAACAACTGTAAGTAGATAAATAGAAAGAAAGGAAAGCGTCAGAGGCGTCGGTTGAATGGATGCAAGGAAAACCCCGAGATGCCTGTTTGTGCTGCGCTTCAATATAAAGAGAGCCATCATAATGACACGTCTCGATGGGGCGTTATGAAACATGCTTTGTCCAACAGCTTCTCCGCACGTCTCGCTGTTGTTCCAGGCTAGGGGCAAATGTCTCTCTATCACAATGGTATATTATGTATGTATATATTTTATTCACCTGCGTGGGCCAGAAGGCGGAGAACATCGGCAGGCGACCATCATCAACTTCACCGCACACGTGCTGTCCTCTCGTAACGAGTCACCGCTGCTCACGTGACCGTTTGTTCACGTGTAAGTCAACCTGTAACAATCATGGGGTGGGCTGCAGATGTCCTTGGCTTGAGGGGGCCTGCTGCTCGAGCTGTTGCCCTGTCAAAAAAAAAAAAAAAAAAATCATCCCTTCCCTCTTCATTTGTGTCTTTTTTTTTTTTTTTTGAAAAATGAGTCAATTACCAGATTTCTCCGAGAGATCACCATTTTAGATGAGTGGACGGTCGTTTATCATCCAAAGTTTGAAGACACAAGGCTTGCTGACCCTCGCAGGAAATCAAAAACCCAACCAGTTTAAAGTTTTGGACACACACACACACCCCACACACCCCACACACGTACACACATAGACACTGGCCTTTAGGTTAACACACAGGCCATAGGCAGTTTGCCATGAACTGAGTCTTTCCTCCATCGGAATATGAATACGTCTCAATGACTTATCTGTTTCATCAGTCAGGCCGCAGCAGCAGCAGCAGCAGCAGCAGCAGCAGCAGCTTTGTCCTCCAGCCTGAATTCCGCTGCAACTGTTTTCCTGATCCTTCTTAAATATTCTATCTTTTTTTTTTTTGCAATCAAATATTAAGACTCCGTGGATCAGTTGCACAGGGACTCATGTTATGGAATAATGTCCATGCAAAACACCACACACAGACAAATGTAAAGCAGTGGGATGGCCTTCAAAAACAAGCGCTGATGCAAATGACGTCGAATAAAATGCATGCGAAATGAGGATTAGAGGGGAAAGTAAATTGTTTATGAGCAAGTCTGGTGGTGCAAAAAACATATTCGACTGCTGCTGGGGTTTATTTTCACATTGACAGAGGGGCGGTTGGACCGAAGATTATTGAATCATGATTTCTAAAGTAACTGAAGTGCTTACAAAACATTGCCAAGGGAGTCAGAAGATGCCTTTCAGTAATTTAAATGACTTCCCTTGAATAGGAGTCCCCCTTTTCCTTGAGTCTAGATGTCACCGACATAAATAATTCCTGCGCAGACACTGCCCCATCGCTGGCAGTTTTATTGATCCTGCCTGGTTTTATGAATCTACTTTTTCTGCATTATTGAGCATTTGTGGGCAAAAAAAAGGTCTTACTTTGTGGCCAACAGGCGTCTCAAGTCATCTAAATGAAAGTGAATGGGACCAAGTGAAACAAAAAGGGGTGGGGGGGTGGGGACAAAGCTTAAGGCGAGAGCAACTGGCTGATCCTGCTGCAGCACATGCAGGCACAATCCTCCTCTTTCATCCATTCCCTTCCCATGACCTGATCTAAAAGCCACCCTATCAGCTCAGACTCCTTAGACGCCAGTGCTCTGTTCCATTCTCACCTGGATGGGCGAGTTAGAAAACTCAAGAGCAGACCAAACGTTTAAATTTCAGAGTACACAAATGATCAGTCACAATGACAATTTCACAATATCACAATCTAAGTCCAGTAAAAGTGGCCAGTGGGGTTAACGCCTGTCATTTCTTTCAGTTTGTCACCACTCTTTATGATGATAGTTTGCTATTCACAGGCATGGCTATGAGGACCGACTTCTGTTGGCCTGTTCCACTAATCAGATGCTGATAACATGCAATTAACTCGATGGGGCAGTCCAGAACGTCAGGTTACCTGGAGGCAGGTCATTGGATTATCTGCAGGGTCCATTCACGATCCATACACGAGGTCCCACTTGGCACTTTTGTTCCTGTTGTTGAAGTTGTTACTGTACTACTTACTACTTACTTAGGATAAGCTCCTTGAGTTGTCGAAACCTGTATACGAGGGGGTCGCACACACATAACATCAAGACATAACACAAATCAGCGCAACACAACAAAAGGAAACAAAACAACACAATACAAATAAAACAGAGACAATGAAATAATGAGACAATACAAGACACACAAGAGTCATTTAGACAAGTTGCAACCAGTGTTTGTGCAGATGTCCAGTGTGATAAGGTGACAGAGTCAGTGAAAGCGTGAGCAAGATGTTTCAAGATTCACAGACAGGATTTGAATTAAGATCTAATACCAATGGGTCGATGGTTCCAATCATGTGGTCCTTGAAATATAAGTGCTTTTCTACAGGCGAATTTGCAGGTGCGCGTGACTAACAAATAGTGATGTGTAGTTTTCCATTTATACAGATTTGTACTATGTAGTCCGTATTGACAGTGGGACAATATCAGGGCTACAACCTGCACTTGAGACTCTCTGGACATTCACAGCACTCTGCCTTGGCGATGGGAAGAATCTGAGCTCCACAATTTTCATTCAATCAGAGATTTTAGTTCTAATATAATCTCTGAGGACGTCGACAAGTTCCGTCCGTGCCGGCCACGGTCTCCTCTCCTGCTGTTCTAATTTCACACTATATGCTCATTACTGTTGAATAAATTAGCAATTATTCTGATCCATTTACAGCTAACTCCATTTAGTACTACACATGATGCATTATCGGGGGGCTGAGTGGCCGGCAAGCTCGTTTTGCATTCGCAGCTGGTTGACATCGCGCCGGGGAAGCGTGGCCTGCGCTTCGGCAACACGTTCCTGATCACAGCACGGAGACGGCAGCCTTGCTTGTTAGTGATGGTCATGTGTCACCTGCCTCATCAACCCGACGCTGCGCCTCCGCGAACCTGAAGTCTACATTAACCTGAATCTGACAACTGGCACAAAGACAAATCAAACAGGAGCTGTGTTACTCGGCAAGACCTGTAGAAGCATGTATACCTCAGTTTATCTGTCAAAGCCACAGAGACACGCTGCAGGCTATAATTGGAACCCCCTACACAGCCAACTTCGTAGGAGAACACATCTAGGATCCCCGCATGTAAGCTTCCAGCACACTGCTTGGGTGAGCTGCATCTTGAAATCGCATGTAAAACCGCCCTGCTTGCTACGATGTGAATTTCCATTTTGACAAGTAAACAGTTGCACTATTTTCCGGCATGTATTTGTTGGACAGGTCTGTCGAAATGAGGTTACGCAGGCCGCAAACTTTGACACGAGTAAATGAGGCACTTGTCATGTTGAGATTTGTGACATTTAAAGATGGGCTATAGAAAATACCAGCGCTCTTCACTTTGTGGTGGGGCCTGAAGTCGACTCATTCCCTGACCCACTTTGCCACATGTGACACTAAGGAAAAACTATTTATATTGAACTTTTTTTTTTTTACAGAACTTTTATTTATATAGAACTACAACTTTTATATATTCTATTTATTATATTGCCTTAATATAATGCCTTCACTTGCTCTCACTTCAGCTAAATGCCCACTGAGATTCATTTTTGGAATCAGTGTGGTCATTACAAAAATATGTTTCCCCACGACGTGACATTACCCACTAATGTCTCAGTGTACAGCCTGCATGTAAGTATGTGCACACAGGCACGCATGCACGAGCACGAGCACACACACACACACACACACACACACACACACACACACACACACACACACACACACACATACACACACATACACACACACACACACACATACACACACACACACACACACATACACACACACACGCTTTAACATAGTTAATGACATTCCATATGAACTGGTGAGAGACAGCAGCAAACCAATACAGAGCCAGCAGGCCTTTCACTGAAGATTGACATCAGAGCTATCAGGGGACAATTCCCTGAGTGAAAGGTAATGAATAATTTAACAGTCAAACAGGAAGGGAGAAAAAGAAGAACCATAAAGAATGAGTGGATGTGTTTCATTTTTTATTAACTTGTTGAGGTCATTATGCTTCATATGTTGCATGATATTCTTGGTGAGGAGTCCCTGTAGGTCGCCGCTCAAAGGCCCAAAAGCAGGCATTCCCATTTTCTAATGAATGGGGTGGCTGGTGATGTTGCTAATGAGATGCAGGGGGATGAAGCTGGAGCACTCCCAAAAGCACGTTGTTCACGGTTTCCCAAAGTCCATTTTTAAGAAGTGTTTCACTTTTCCCCCCATTTTGTAAACATTTACAGTCACATCAAGAATCCATGCCAGTATAGAGTGAGTTGGAGGCAGGGAATAAGTATCAGAACCAGACCAGCTGCTGGTCATCTGGGTGCTCTAACCAAAATGGCTTTACCCACAAAGGAGAAGAAAAAAAAAAGGTATATAAAAATAAGCCTCATCTTTAACCTGGAGAAACATGTCTTTTATAATCTGTCTGTACACATTAAGGCACAGTGGATCCTCTCAATGCCAGGTAATTCAATTCTACATAATAAAATTAGGATGCAAATAACTAAAATGTTTGTCGTTAACGATAATAGTCCCACATCTATTATACCCACATCCATTGAATGAATAAGATAAACTTTAATGATGGGATTAAAGTTCTCAGATCACTCAGATACACAATCCTCTCCAATTCCAATGACCTCTTGGACTTTCTTTATTTGGGGTCATTTGATTTTGAAGAGGAGTCGTGTCCTTCATCCAGTCAGCCGTCTGCAGTCTGGCCCTATATTGTCCAGAAAGAATGAAACCCTTATTTTGTGCATTGCCAAGGTGTGAACACTACTTCTTTTTTTTTCTTTTTTATCATAAAATACCACAGTGATGATGAGAAAATTATGAACAAATATTTTCTTCCTTGTTAATTGGTAGGGCACCTTGGGCCCACTGGCTCTCACACCTCTCACACTCTCATGCTAAAAAGCCTGGTGATCATCCAAGGCACAGGCAGTAGGACAAATTCCAACTGGACTCCAACTGCAACTCTGCTCTCAGCATGGTGATAAAGGCACAGTGGATTCCTGGTTGTATTTAAAATAGGCCAAATTGCCCTTTGGTAATGGGAGCCACAGCCACAGTGGAGTAGAATTGAGTTAAATACCCAAGCAAACATCAAATGACTTAATATCCAGGCTTCTTGCGCCTTGCTTATTTGTAACAGTCACCCTTTTTATTTTGTTATTATTAAAAATGCCACACAATTATGAGCCAGAGCCTGATGGACTATTGATCTGCTTTAAAACAAGGTGCTTGCTATTACCGCAGCAAACAGCTGTTGAGCAGCTGGGCGCAGTGAAAGGGACAGTTTAACACCACCGCTCAGCAGATAGGCAGTACTCACAGAAATCTGCTCAATGTTGAAACATTATTAGCTGAAGAGAAAAAAAAAAAGTATGTCATACTCTCTACTTTCAATGTCTAACGATTTTCCTGACCATTGCTCATGAACAGGTCAAGCCCAATATTGCTCTTTTCAAGTGCTTTCAGAGACTTGAATGAAATGCTTTGAGAGCATATTGAGGTGATACTGCAATGTTAATCGGATACCAAGTGAATACAGGACCAGAATCACAGATGCCAATACTGATCGACGATACTCGTATAAATCTGCTAAATCTGAATTCAATTTAATAATGTTATTTATTTATTTATTCATTTATTTTGTTTTAAATTTTCCTCTGGATTATTACCAATACAGATTTTAGACAAATTGTTTTGGTAAATAGAAAGTTCTTGTCCACACCTTTCAGTACCTTTCTCACCTTAAAGCAGCAGTTTTAATAGAGCTGGCAGCTTCCCTGCCACTACATTTTTCAGCTTGGAATTTTGTGTGATTAAAATCTTTTTATGAAATGGGGTATAAATGTTTTACTCTAACTCAGTGAGCTACTCTGTCACTGCAACTGTAATATTTTAAATATAGTAAAATCAATATGTACAAGTACAGTATGTGGATACAAACCTAAAGTATCAATCTCATTACTCTGATACCGATCAATACGATACCAAC
Source organism: Nelusetta ayraudi (assembly GCF_046127955.1). Lineage (NCBI taxonomy): Eukaryota > Metazoa > Chordata > Actinopteri > Tetraodontiformes > Monacanthidae > Nelusetta > Nelusetta ayraudi. Next base: position 2,570,651 of record NW_027466092.1, read on the forward strand.
ATTAGTATCAATATTATGGATATTTGGCTCGATATGCCCACCACTAACGCCATCTGTATGTCTGACTGCGCTTTTTCTGTGGTGTCCCATAACTTGCATAAATAACCACCCCTCCAATCCACATCCCTCTGCTCCCAACCTCCCTCAGGAGCATCTTAATTAGGCCATAACCAGGCAAGTGAAGGAATAAAAGAGAAAAACCTCATTGTGTTGTGGTGCTGTGCAGCCTCGTAAGGGGCCAGCACCAAAGGTAATTATTGCATATGACTGAGACTGAAGAACAGTGATGCGGATGCATAATGTATGCAGGCATGGACGGCCACCTGCCTCCCCTCAATGCATTATCGTGCATGCTTCTGGGTAATTTACATGCTCCCATTGCTGGAATGTTGTGTTCACTGCCCTCTGCTTATGCAATGTTTATGGGTTAGACGTGACACCATGAAGTTTGGTTTGTGGGACATACAACTTGAGCAGTCACTACATTGATTGGTCAGCTAACATCATGGTGACTGCGAAATAACGTGGACTGAATCTATGTTGTGAATCTCACCAAAACATACAAGATGAAGACTTTAACTGATATCAAGTACCTTTGACGTGTCCAGCATTGAGTGTTTAGTTTATTGACACAAAGAAAAAGCAGAGGTTCGGACCGCAAACATTTACCATGACTTGGTGAAAATAAATTTGTTAGATCTTTGGCCCTCACACACTGTGTCCACACAAAGAAGTATACAACAATTGACTGTACTGCTGGTGCACTTTTGGATGCAATTTCAGTAGTCCTGAAAATCTAGTGTGGAACATTGAACACCGAGTGTCCTCCACCAATGCCATATTGTTGACGTAGTGAAGGGGCGTGGTATATGTTAGCGTGTTATTTGATTTCAGCATCTGCGAGCTAACTTATTAGCCACAGTGGTAAATTAGAATCTGCTGTTCTGGTGCATGTTTGTGAATTTCTGTTTGATCTCTAGTCTACAGGCACAAAACATATAGGTACTTTTGATTAGAGCATACAAACTGCATATCACTACCTTTGACTTTATTTTTGTACCAAACAGGAAGTATACTGCATTGAATTCTAGTGTTTATCAGTTTGCAATCCAGCTAACGCTTATGAGTCATTATCAGACTATTAAAAAACAAACAAACAAACAAACAAAAAAAAAAACATTAGCTGGCTTACTATGGCATTAGTACGTCTTTAAAATGATGATATTTCCCGCCTTGTGTGTATTAGCCAACCTCAATGGGTGGTGGTTTGTTGGCTGTCTTTCTGCTTTGGCACTAGTGATGACTTTTCTCAGCTACAACACAGCATAAGCCAGCAGAATGACTTCTATTTGCCTTTCGTCAGCGAGGTTTAATATTAGCTTGGTAACCAGCCCTTGTTGCCTTAATTACTGTTGTGAAATATTAACCTACTGATATGAGCTACAGAGTCCTGCAGCCTTCGGAGCCCCCAGTTAATTAGACATTAACGTTTGATTGCCATAAATCATTATTAATGAGCGCCAACAAAGAAAAGTGTTTGGCTAAACCTGTCAGCACTAATTCACACCGTTTCTTCTCAGAAATCTTCAGATTTTTTTTTTATGAAAGCGGTCTTTTTCTGCCCTTCTTTTTCTTGTGCCAGAATTTGCTCGTGGGTCTGATGTGGAACGTGTGCTGCATTTGCGAGTGCTTGAGAGATGTATGGGTCCCTTCTCTGCTTTGTACCGCTTCCACCTGAGAAGCTGAAGGGTCATCTGTGTGGTGGAGTGCCCAAGGCCATAGATACTAAGGGCAGCACATCTGAGACCTGTGATTGGAAATGGCTGCTCTTTGTAGTGCGGATGGGAGGTGGCTGAGATTAGGAGAAACCTTCTTTTTTTTTTAAGGGCACTGGCACTTGATATGCACCTATAGAGAGTATTGCATCCACTGGCCGAGAGGGCCTCTGTGCTATGGAGAAGGTCAAGAATGTGACCACAGCGGGGGAAGGGAAATGTCAAGCAACAATGGGGATGTCTCCGAGTTTCATAGTAGTGGAACTTTAGCTGGTGGGCTAGGTTGAGCGCAAAGGGATTTCTCTGTGAGAAATACTGGCACTGGCTGAATGGAAGAGTCACTTGGTGAGCAGTTGAGGATGAAACAGTGGCTCATCTATCTGATTGTAGCACAATTTAAATCCATCCTATTGTCGTTGTGTAGGTGCGTTCTATCACTTGTCTTCTTGAATGGCGGCTAATGAAGCCCCGAGGCCCTGCATCTCGCTCAATTCATGGGATTTTCCTCAAGTGGCTTTAATTATTGACTCAAGGTTTTCAACACAGTGAGCAGGAGCCCAAGACGGAACTCTTTCTTCCCCCGAAACCATTTTGATTTTAACTCAGATATGACCTTCTATTCCACTGACTCCCCATTTAATCTGGAGCTGGAGTTGCACGACAAAGGAGTGAATAAAGTCTTTCATAAATTGAACCATCAAGCTGCATGCAAATTCGCATGCTTGTTAAAGTTTTCTACTTTTGTAACTCCAGGTTTGTTTATTTTTAAATGTTATTTCTTTTGAAGAATCATAATATGTGCTCTATAGATTAGAATAAGTGTAAACTAGATGAGTCCCCTTTACTTTACCAGTGCGTCTGAGTGCATTTACATTAGGTAATGAAAAGCTAGAACCAGTGCTCCTCAGAAAGAGAACAAAGAATGTACAAGTGTAGTACTTCATAAATAATACCATGTAAAACCAGAAACTCAGCTGTAGTGTGTCCATTTCCATTACCAATCAGCTGTTGTTGTGGAAGACACACTAACTGGCCCCTAGGACTAATTGAATTGGCCACAGTGGTCAGATTCAGTACAGTGACGCAGAGGTGTGTAATATAATTTCACTGCTAACTGTTGTAGTTTTGTAGTATCAGTAAAGTTATATATCTACTGACACCAACGTTTCTGTATCGGGGGAAACATTTCATCAGAGTATGCGTCAACTGACCACTCATAGCTACCAGCCCTCTGGACTGCAAAGTGTGCACACACAGTGTGAGTGGCCACAGGAAAGAGGCCTCCGCAGTCAATGAACAGCTGGGCACCAGCAGGACTCGTCCGGTGACACTGTGGAGAGAAGGACCTGATAATGTCTGCATGCATTGCAGACATTGCCACTGTAGAATGCTATCACAGCAGCGTTTTTTGTTTTGTTCAATGCATCAACCTTGTGTTGTTTTCCCTGACAAACGTAAGCACCAAAATTCATTTCATACGTAGTGAGTCATAGTGAATTAGACCTTGACCAATCACAAGTCGCAAGTGACTTGCTGCTTCTTTATCTTCTGTATTCTCTCTATATTTCACCATAATCCTGTAGGGAAGGCAAACCAAATCCACCCATCAACCACTTTGGATGATGATTACATTATGATATATCTACTAATAAAAGTACACCCCATAAAGTGTGTATGTTTGCATCTTCCTCTTGCCAGAAAACTGTCTGACTGAAGGCTTAGCTGGAGATTAATTAAATTTCAAGCGCCAGATCCTAAATCGGGTGTAGGATTACACATTTCGATCACTGGGAGAGCGTACACACATCTGAACTTTTTACCACTTGCAGTGAGGATGTAGCCTTAGGCAGCTTTAGCAGCGCGTATCACAAGTTAAACAGAAGGCAGCCTTGGCCTTGGTTCTTGGATTCAAACAGGGAATTTTTAATCCAATGCACTCTGTTTTCATTGATTTTCTTTCTGTTGCTCAGACACTTACTTTCAAAAAGCAGGACTAGAGTGTCTGTGGATGTTTGAACAGCAGTGCCATGTTACCAAGAGATGAGATGAGCAGGGCCTTATTTTTACTTAAAAGAGCAGGAGGCAAGATAAAAAATAAATAAATAAACAAACAAACAAAAAAAAAATATATATATATTTTTCTTCTTTGTTTGAACTTTTTAGCGGTGGTTTGATCTGTGCAGGAGAATCCATCTCTAATCAATATTGTTTGTGTCACCCAACTCACCTTCCCGTATACAAGTCATGGACGCACAAACAGGCATGGTCTGATGTCAACCGGAAATTCGTACCCCAAATTGCATTTCATTCTGCAGCACTCAGCCTGTTGATATCTGTAGCTGGGTTCTTATGGGATTTCCTGTCGGCAGGCTTTATCGCTCGTTTGCGTACAACGCTGGAAACCCATGACCAAAATCCTGCCTCTAGTTCTTTTAATGAATATATTAATATTATCCCCAAAACACATCATTTTGATTTGATTTTCTAGCACATTGCTGCACATGTGTTACCTTCAACAATAAATGAAAACAGAATAAGGTCAAATTAAGAAATTTGTCCCGCAGAATGTTATCAACTATTTCACTTACTTTCCAGTGTGTGTCAAGCAGATACAACGCAGCATCCGCTGCTGCTGTGTTGGTCTTGATATGGGGGACACCCCAGCAGACTCAAGCAGATGGGTGCATATTACTGCGTTGTCAAAGAGTAGCTAAATAACACCTGTCTCTGATGAGGCTGAAGAATGGCACAAGGTGACTGTGTGCATCATAGCTGTATGTGTTTCCTCAGTGGCTCATTTTATTTTGCCTTCAGTCAACAGGAAATAACATATGCATTTTCTGCTTCCTGTGATTAGTGCAGCTAATGTTGATGATGATGAATCGCCACAGAGTTACTAGCATCTTGAACCACAAGCTTCAGGCAGGCCAGAGTTTAAGGGTCCAGTGTGTAATATTTGCATTGATTTATGATTTTATATTGGTAAAAGCTTAATATATTGCCCATAAATATTTTTAATTAATTCATTAAAATTAATAAAAGTTTATGATTGCAGTACAATAAAACTAATTTTGGTTTTCATACCATTAAAATGGTCAACATTGGACATTTTAATTTTGGATTCTGACAGTGTATCAATTTATTAGAAATATAGATGTTTTTTGTAGAGGAAAAGGACAGTGCAACTGTGAGCAACAATCAGCACCTTGCGTTGACACTTTGAAGGCAAAGACACTCAAACTTGAGGTGCAATCGTCTGTTAAACCTGAAAACAACTCAGCCTTTGTCAAGTCTAACAACCCTGAGACAGCGAGTAAGTAACAGGGCTTATAAAGCTTCCCATCACACACACAGGGGGAGTGTGTGTGTGTGTGTCTGTTTCAGACTGACATCAGGGTGACAGAGGCTTTACCTCAAGGAGCAAACGGCTCAAGCCAAGATCGGCCAAGTTTGGTTGGGTTGGGTAGAAAGAGGTGGGTGGGTTGGGCAATCAGTTTTGAATAATGGAAAAAAGACATTAGTCATCAAACCGAGTGGATACCATGTAAATATAAGGAACGCTGCAAAAACAACTGTCTCACTGGTATTCTCAGCTAATGGGATGAGTGAATACAAATTGTCCTATATCTGCACAAAGGCTGTAGCTACAGCTGCACAATATTGCATATACAGTATCTAGCTGGCACCGTTTCCAAGTTGAGGATTATTTTGCTGTTCTTTTTCGTCTGCCTGTCCGCCCTAATGTGTCACCTTTAGACTTGGAATCTAATTTCTGTTTTTTCTTCTTTCTCCACTAATGTTTTTTTTCTTCAAATCGTTGGTGGGGGATCAATGAATATAATAGTTTTTTTTTGACATCACTTTAAGAAAATGACACCTTTCACCGAAGATTGAATATGTATGGCTGAGAAATGCCAGTGACGTGACAGAAATGTAAAAATTATGCAAAGGGCTGTATATTCTGATGTTCTCTGTAAATGTGCTGCCTATGTGGGTAAAAAAAGGGAAAAATCACCTTATTATTAATGACAGTGGATCAAAGACTAGCTTTAACAAAGAAGATCTTCAAAAAGGTTAAGCTACTAAAAGATTTAACTTCACCAACTAGCAGCCGGCTTTGTTTCATTGTAATATCAGCAGTTCAGTTCGTTGTATGTGTCTTTTCTTACCTCAGTCCTCTGAAAATGTGGGAGTTGTGAGATGGATTTCACAGTTCTAATGGTGAACTTGGAGCAAGAACCAGGACATTTCATTTGTGCGAGTCGTTGGTCATGTGTATTTGACATTAAACCTTAAAGCAACATGTAAGTGGTGATTTCTTTTCTTATTGTGCTGCCCTTTTTGTTGACTTAGCAAAGGCATTTGACACAATTGACCATGCTCTGCTTCTACAAAGACTCAGCGAGGTCGGCTTCGACGCCAACACCTGTAAGTGGTTCCAAGACTACTTATCTCACAGACAGCAATGTGTAACGTTAGGAAATAACCGTTCTGCTTTCATACCATTGACAAAAGGGGTTCCACAAGGTTCAATACTGGGTCCTATTCTGTTCACTATTTACATTAACAAGATCACATCCACAATGTCAAACTGTAATGCCTATCTCTATGCCAATGATACAGTTCTGTACTGCATGTCCAACACTCCTCAGGCTGCTATTAATACACTACAGCAATCTTTTGACCATTTTCAACACTCACGTCTGGATCTCAAATTAGTTCTTAATGCAGACAAGATAAAATTCATGGTTTTCTCAAGAGCCAGAAATATCGCAGAGGATGGCTTTCACATCACCACACTAACAGGAGACAGCATTGAACAGGTTTCAGAGTGCAAATATCTGGACATCCGGTTGGATAAGAAACTCACATTTAAATTTCATATATAAATACTTGTATGCAAATTAAGACAAATAATTTGATATTTTTACAGAAACAAAGCTAACTTTCCCCCTGACCTGTAGGAAACAGATCACTCAGGAGTTTTTTTTTTCAGTACTGGACTATGGGGATATTATCTATAGGCATGCCTCTGCCTTCGGAAAAAGGTGGTTTGTCCTCTCCGGGTCGGTGGGGAGATCCTGCCTCAGGTGGAGGAGTTCAAGTATCTCGAGGTCTTGTTCACGAGTGAGGGGAGGATGGAGCGTGAGATCGACAGGCGGATCGGTGCTGCGTCTGCAGTGATGCGGTCGCTGTCTCGATTTACCGGTCGATCTACGTTCCCACCCTCACCTATGGTCACGAGCTTTGGGTAGTGACCGAAAGAACGAGATTGCGAATACAAGCGGCCGTTATGAGTTTCCTCCGCAGGGTGGCTGGGCGTACCCCGAGGGATAGGGTGAGAAGCTCGGCCACCCGGGAGGAGCTCGGAGTAGAGCCGCTGCTCCTCCGCATCGAGAGGGGCCAGCTTAGGTGGCTCGGGCATCTGTTCCGGATGCCTCCTGGACGCCTCCCTGGGCAGGTGTTCCGGGCATGTCCCACCGGGAGGAGGCCTCGGGGAAGACCCAGGACACGCTGGAGGGACTGTGTCTCCCGGCTGGCCTGGGAACGCCTTGGGGTCCCACCGGATGAGCTGGAGGAGGTGACTGGGGCCAGAGAGGTCTGGGCATCTCTGCTAAGGCTGCTGCCCCCGCGACCCGACCCCGGATAAGCGGTAGAAGAAGAAGAAGAAGAAGAAGAAGAAGAAGAAGATGCCTCTGCCTCCACTCTCACACCACTGGACTCAGTTTATCACTCTGCAATTAGATTCATTACTGGTGACAGCTACTCCACCCATCATTGCATTTTGTATGAGAAGGTCGGATGGGCTCCAATATCTGTGAGACGGAAAATGCATTGGTTCCTATTAATTTATAAAGTCCTGAAGGGCAACATGCCACCATACCTCAGCACTTTACTAAACTGATCACATAACAACTACACAATGCGTTCGAGTGATTTTCTATTGCTCAATGTTCCACGGACAAACACAGAATTTGGGAAAACTGCTTTCAGTTCCTCCGCTGTGGCTACCTGGAATATTTTAACAACACAATCTCAAATGAAACACAGTAGTCACTATGGGTCAGTTCAAAATGACAATTCACTATTATTCTGCTTTTAAATTTAACTGTTTTGAACATTGCAATTGTTGTATTTGTTTTGCAGATATTTCAATTTGAATTTTAATGTTTCTGTACTCTTGACATCATTGAAAATGAGGGCTTGTCCTCAATGATTTTTTTCAAGATTTAAATAAAGGTTGATAATGATTGCTGCTGCCAAAATACCTTTAGACATTTATGATTCTCTCCTCTAATCATGGAACAAGTCATTCTCTTGGCTAGCACCAAGGTACCATAGCTGGTATAAAGGGTGAATTATGCTGATTGACTGACATCTGAGCCTCCCTGTTTTCAATTCAGTGAAGTAGCTTCACAATGATCAGCTCTTTATTTGGCACTGAGCTGTCCTGTTAATAGTTGGCAGTCCTCCATGTTGTGGGCCTTCAGACAGTAAGAAGACATAACATTGAGAGAGTGAGAGTGAAGGGAAGTAATATAGTCCTTGAAATTACTATTTTGGTTGTGCTGGCTTTGTTGTTGTGATGGTTGAAATAAACTCATTTGGACACAACCTTTGAGTCTTTTAGTACCAAAAAATAAAATAAAAATGCTGCCTCTCAAGTACGGTAGGATTAGAGACCATAATGACTCTGCCACATTGGTGGTTTGGAGAACGAAACTCGCCATTTGGTGTGTGAATGAAAACAAAGTCTTGGGAAGGTTTAAACGTTGGACTGAAGTGTGCTATGTACATTAAAGATTGATTTTACTTGAGTGTGTCCACCCTCGCCCCACATCCCCTCAGGATCGACTCAATTGTGCGAATTTTCAAAGCGTGAATGTAAAGATAGAAGAAATTATTTAAGGCTCACTCCACTGTGGCTTTGGTTAAGCCTCAGTGAGAACTGAAGTTACGGAATCCAGCTGGTAACGTGCAGATCGACACATCTCCATCACGTGCACTTTGCGGTGCAATGGGAGATGACCTGGAATGACCCTGCATCGTTTAAGACGCGTCAGACATTCTCTTTCGATTTCCTGGGTGTCTCTCCATAATGCATGAGCCGAGGCCGAACCTTCAGCATCCTGCAGAAGTATGATGGGAGTACAAATGGCCATCCAGTGGAACATAGAGAGACCGACAGAGAGCATGATAAATATTATCAGTATACACTTGAGCAGTTCAAGACTCTGGAACGGCGGCTGAATGACTGTGCTCTGTGTCACCTTTTGGCACTGCTGTACGCTTTATGTGTATGAATGTGTTTGAAAGAAGGTGAACAGGGGAAGCTGAGAGACTGAAGTGACTTCAAATGCAAATGGAATTGATGTGGAGAGTGAGGTGCTGTAAATTTACTGTGAAGGACACACATCTTTCATGGCAAAGCAGCACTTTGTTTTTTTTTTTATTATAGTCCATTTTATTGTACTTTATATAATTAACATCTGTTTAGTAGTCCTATAAGAGGGAGGTTACAAATAAAACTAAACTGATTAGTATGACGACATGCCTTCATCAAAGTGCCTTTGAAAAAAATAACCTCACAAACATGCTTTAACAAGCACTTTTTCTACTATACATATATTTCAATTATTAGTTCCCGGGGGAACTAATGTTTTCACGTCGGAACTTTTTCCACGGCGGAACAATTATCAAAAAGTGTTCAGTAGTAGTAGCTGCGGAACGACGGTGTCGTTCACGCCAGGCTCGAAGCGGGGTGCACCTCTGCGGCCGGCTCGCGCCGCGCAGCGATCGTTTCGGCGTATGGTCTATCATCTTTCTAATGCGCGAGCCGCGAGCGAAAAAGCCTGAGGAAAATGAACAGTTTTCGAGCGCTGATAGTACGTAATCAAACACCTTTGCATCAGTACGTGATCTACGCAGAGACTGGCGAGATATTATGACTTAGAGCACGTAACGCTCAACGTCATCCCGTGTGGAAGGGAGAAAATGTGATGTTGCCGCATGATGTTGCTGATGTGGTCAATTTCATCAAAACAAGACCCCTGAAAGCGCGGCTATTCTCTGCACTTTGTGAGGAGATGGGAGCACAACATAAAGCTTGTTTCACAGGGAAGCCAGGATGGCGGATGTTACAAAAGTGGTTTGCCCAAAAAAGTTATTTGCACAGCAGAAAGGTAATGTTCAGGATGTGATGTCACAAAGAGTGATTTGCTAAAGTTGAAAAAAATAAATTTCATCAATGAAGAGAAAAGTGAAATGAATGTTCATGATAAAAAAAAAAAAAAAGAATGTTGGTTTTGATATCACAAAAAGTGGTGCGTCAAAGGTTGCACATTTATGTTGTTTCAGTGAATTTGAAAAAAAAAAAATATTTTGTCACCATTTTGGCTTTTAGGAGGGAGGAGGGGGGCATGAAATTTTTTATTCCTCCAAGGTGGGGCGTGACAGAGAACGTTTGAGAACCACTGCCCTATGGGGGTCAAAAGTCAACTTTGTCCGAGAGCATGGGGCCACTTATAGGTTCATCGGGATCCCTCAAGACACAGCCACCTCAAATTTGGGGCTTCTAGCCCATGAGGAACCCCGAAACCCTAACCCTAATTCCAGCAGTAGCCCTAACCCTAATTCCAGCCTTATCGCTAACCCTAATGCCATGCAAGTCTATGGGGTCAAAAGTCAACTTTGTCCTAGAGACATGGGACCACTTGCAGGTTCATCAGGATCCCTCAAGACACTGCCACGTCAAATGTGGGGCTTCTAGCCCCAAATTGAAAAACCTTCTTCCTCCACGGTGGGGCGTGACAGAGAAAGTTTGATCATTTGATCATTTATAATTTAAGGTTTGTACAAACACCTTTGCATTTAGCATTTCTTCGTATTTATTTTTACTTTTATATACATATATTTGTTTTTGTTTAGTTTTTTTGGCTGAATATCTGAAAAGGCAATCAGTATTTACACTTTTTGAAAACCTTGTCAGACAACCAGCTGCACCACTCATCATGACTCATCATCTGTGGTGCAAACAAAATTAAACAAGCGTGTGAAAGCAGTAAATAAGAGGGACAGAGAGTATATTTTTTCCACATGGGGTCACCGACCAACCTCTGGGATTTGACAAGATAGGTCACAGAGTGATTTATGAAAATTGTGGAAAATTAAATTCTGCTGCTCTCTGATTTTCTCCTGGGTAGAGCAAAGGACATTCTCTTTCAGTCATTCTTCGTGATGCTCGATATTTTGTTGTTTGCTGTCTAAGGTGCTGTTTCATTGTGTCTAGAATAATTGCTATAATCTGTTCTATTCTCTTCTAGCTTCTAGCCATGTGCATAATGACAGTGGTGCTAGTGGATTTTAGTTTTGCCTTGACCAGTAGCAGAAAATAACCTTAATCTCATTTCATACCTGACAATGGTCTGCCTGTGTTGGTTTGTGTCATTTAATGCTCACCCTATTTGTCAGGGCAAATGCATGAACGAAACAAAATGCCACTCAGTCACACTTGAATGGCAGCGGTTTGGAATTCAGAGCACCAGACACAGATGGCAGCCTTTAAAATTGAATCCGGGTAAAATACATACGTGCTTCAAGGAGCAGATTGCTCTGTGAATGTAAAATTTGGGAGAAGAGGTGGGTCAGTTCCTTGGATTCTGCTGCTATTACTGGAGTGTTGCCAAGTAGGCCACTCTCCAAAAGCAGAGCAGCTAAAGAAATGTTGAAGGAAACGGCAGGGACCAATCTTGGATTTTGATATTGTTCTGATGTGATTACCAAAAGAATAAAGTCTTCTCCTTCATTTTATAGTGTAAAATATGCTAATCTTTGAAAATATACTTACTAAATCACTGTGATTTAGCAGCAATAAAATACCTACCGTATGCCTCATCTTGTTCAGAGCGCAATGAGCCTTGTTAAATTTACAAAGTGAACGTTGTGGATGGATGTGTTTTACACTGGCGCAGACACTCACACTGAACTGGAAGGCAGAATTGTCTTTGTCTGCCACTGACCCGTGCAAATGCAAAAGCACCAGACTAATTGTCAAATCTAATTGTGAATTAGTCTGGCTGTGGCAGACTAAAAGCCAGTGTTAAGGTAGCTGAAAATTGCCACCTAAGATTGCGATTGCATTTTCTTGGTGAAACACTTTTAGGTATAAAGCAAAAAAAAAAAAAAAAAAAAGAGAGAGAAGGCAATGAGTAAAACAAGGACAACTGACAAAAATTTGGAAACACATTTTCTTTGACCATGATTTAAAGTTGACAATGCAATGAATGTGATTCTACTTAATCCATAAATGACAGACCCCATTCCTTTAGGACCAAAATAAACAGCTTTAACCAGGTGTTTTTGCTTCTTCTGCTGCAGAACTATCCAGGCCTCGGGCAAGGTTTAACTTTTTGTCAGATGATAACTTAGGAACATCTTATTGGGTCACGCGGGGCTCTTAAACATAAGAGGCCAGAAATCTGATTACGGTGTCAATATCACGCTGTCCAACCTCTGTGGTGATTGAAGAAGCCACAGCAGATGAGATAGCGGGAACACCGGTAATAACATCAAGGCAGGGACAGCGACCTGTTGGAGTCCGTGGCGGAGGAAGTGCAACAATCAAATGTTCAGTGTTCATGATGCCCTTGAGGAGGCTTTTTGCCTGGGAATAAAAAACAAAAAGCTTCCTCTTCCCTCTCTCTGCACTGATGGGATGACAGTGGTTGCTTGTGGCTCATCATGAGGCTCCCCATCTCTGCTGTTATCCTCTCTGATGAACGGAGCAATGAGAGACATTTTCAATAAAGTGCAAACTGTTCTACTTGAGGACGTGGGTGTGCTAATATCCTCCTTTTCTGTTTCTCTCATTAGGGGGAGGAACTGAAGGCTTCGATCCACAGGATATTGATAAAAAGATGTTGACTGTTTTTTGATGTTTATCCCGCATGCCAGGATATGTAAATTATCCCTTCAACCCCTTTAGCTTTTGGTCTTCTCTCTGTTTGCTCGGTTAACCGGATAAATGTATTTCGTATTGTATGTACTTCTGTTGCAGGAGTAAAGTTATGGAATTCTCCAAATAAGGACATGCAGAGCATGACAAGTGTATTTCAGTTTAAGAAGACGTTAAATAATAATAATAACAATAATAATAATAAGTGCGTATGAATTAGAAAGTTAATTTTTTTTTATTGTTTTGCAGTCGCTGTGTTTTTATTTATTTATTTATCTTTTTATTTTTTTTCTCTGATACGTGTGTGACATTGGTGATTCTGTTTGGTACTAAATAGATTTGTGTTGCATTTACAGACAGGGACAGGTATTATCAGCTTACCTTCTTCTTGCTGCATTTAATTTTTTTTTTTATGTGAAAAAACAAAAGAGAAATAATTCTATTAATGTGATTGTGTAAAGATCCCATGAATAGAATAAATGAAATGAAAGAATGAATGTGATGAGAGCTGTTACTGTTTAGACTATTCGACTTTTGAAATATTTTGAATAATTTTAATTTCAACATTTTCAAGTTTTAGATGGAAAACAGTTCCACTAGTAGTTTCTCTTTTATGACTTTTTAAATGTACCACTCTTTGGATTGCTTGTAGTGTAAAATATGAGCATCTTCTTATGTCTTTTATCTTTTACCATTATAACATTCAACTCTTCATTTTTTATAAATGGGAACTCGTAGTCAAATGGGCAATGGTCCATATGGCAAACAGCCTGCAGGCAAAATGTATCAATTGAAGAGCCTGAATGAAAATAACATTAATTGATGATGAGACAAACTCTGTCATGTTAGATTCTTTCATTATCATGAAAGCCAGATGGTAGCAGTGCAACCCTTTTTCTCTAACAGATCCTTCAGACGACTCTTTCACAAAAAGCCAGTCAGCAGAAAATAAATACCAAAATTAGATTCCTTTGATATTTATTTTTCTAAATGAAAGAATGTGAATTTTTGATTTCAGAGATTACAGCTGAGTCACACTTTTGACTTTTCTTCCTCTTTTCCTTCAGTGGACTGAACTTGGTCTGGACACATTCTGAGAAGCAGAAAACAATTTCAGAGGGATTTTTTAAGGAAAGATCTGACATGATGTGGATGTGCTGGTTGTTTTGCAAGGGTCTACAACATCTACCGCACAGCGTACTTTTACTCTGAGGCTTCTTCTTTGTTAAACCTTGCCCAGCACAAGATAAATGCAGATTCTAGAAAGATAATGAAGATTGAAAACCAATAATAATGTCTGGAAACTACTCCAGATTGTTCCAGATAACCTGCAGTTTCATGAGAAAACAACTTCTATTTGTCAATGAACTTAAGCCACAATATGTTTTCCTTTCCTTTTAATGAGGTGGTCATAAACAATCGACCACTACACTGAATAATTTATAATGAGTCTGATGTATTGGCCTCAACCTGACACCTACTGGGCCAGTCATCACTTATTGGGAAATAAGTTTCCAATAAGGAGAATCCATCCATCCATCCACCAGAATGCCACACTTAATATTATCTGGAGATTCTGGACCTTTCAATATTAATGCAAAGACAATTTGGTATGAGGTTCATATGCATTAGTACTTTGGAACTCTCAGACCGCCATGAGCTAAAACAGCAATTAGAGGAAACAGCAAGGACAATAATGTTCCGTAATTTGTGGTTGTCATTTTAAGTCAAAACAAAAACACACCCTGTTATTATATATATATATTTTTTTTTATTTTTTTTTTCTTCTTCTTCATCATAGCTTTAAAGTAACACTCCACTGTTTTACTGTGTTTCATAAATAAATAAATAAATCATATGACACACCTGCCATTGTCACAGTGTGCCTGGTCGACTATATGACCCTGGTTGCCAGCACAACACACCTGTGTGACAACATGCCTGCTTTCCATCTTAACACCAGAAAAAAACACACAGATTTGCAGTTGAAGCATTAGAAAATACATTTACACAAAAGTTCCATCAAGAAAGAGAAAGAGAGGACTCAACCCCCAGAGGCTTTAAATTATCCTGCATTAAAAGTTTATTTTTAGTCATTGTTCTCCATTGAAGGAAAGACCTTGACACCAAAAAGAAAAGCAAACCTCAAACAGCTCTTAAGAAATCACGCTGGATGAGGTTGTCTTGCAATGCTGCAATCCTCACAACAGCAGCTAGCCATGTGCAGTTCCATGCTGATAACTACCTGATTTAAATACACTGGATACAGACTGCAAAACACTATTATAGAGGTTGTTGTGATAACAATAATAATAATAATAATAATAATAATAATAATAATAATAATAATAATAATAAAAAGTAATAATGTGATTTAGCTTGAGCAGTTTCAGCTGCAGTTTGCATTATTTAACACAAAAATGATATTCAGACTTGTTTATTGATTTGTATTATTGTGAATAGGAATGGGTAATCCATGGGCCATTGGTATTAAAACAGAGCAATGGCCAATGGTGTTACCACCGACTGAGGCAATGGCACTTTTTGCATTCATCATGTAATATTATGCTGGTATTAACTTTTAAATTGACCCAAATACTGCACATAATCTGTGCCTATGCAGTTCATTAATCTGCACATTGCCTTCGATCTTACAAATATCATGCTACCTAATGTCATGACTGAGTGTTATGGCAAAGTGTTCAAGATGTAGGCACAGGACAAGACAGAACATTTTTAAATGTCTCAGTACAAAAATGAGGTTTGTGTTTCAAAAAATGAGTTCTTTGACTGAACTGTTCCTCCGAGGAAAGAATGGTCACTTCTCAGTAATTACAACTATTTCAAGGGTAACTTTTGGGACGTTCAGTTGATGTATTGCTACTGCTATTCATGCAAACGTGAAGGACACGTGGTAGCATGCAGGCACTAAAGGTTAACTATTTGTTTTGTCGGTATGTGAGCACGAAAGTAGCACTGAAACAAATTAGGGTGGAAGGATCCCACTCCCAATGAGAGCACCTCTTGATTTATTTATATAATAAGGTAATACCAGGGACTCAAAGGTCAACCGCATCCTTCACGCTCAAAAGTGTTTTGGCCGATCTTCCATCAATTTGAGTCAGCTATGACATAAAGCGAAAGTGCCATCCACTCTAGTGATTACTGCTGTTATTATTGAAGGCCATTTCTTCAGGTTGTCATGACATTTCTATTTTGTTGCACCAGGGGCTGCTGGATCGTGTATGATCTACATTGTCAAATATCCTGCACCAAGGTCTGTATTTTCTGGTAGTCGGCAGTGATGCGAACCTGTGTAATACCATCCAAATCGTCAAGCCAGTTGGTTCCTGGCAACAGAAAATTCAAGACATGAGAGTTCTGTTGCAGCTCATAGCGCTTGCTGCCCACAGTTTTGGCTCTTGCTCTCAGGCCTGCAGTACACTTGTAGTGGACACTGGAGCTGTCATGCTTCATTAAGACTCAGTGGGTATTTACCACCCTGAAAGCCGGTTCAATAAAAATATATCGCAGTCGCAGAACAACTAAGGCCAACTACCAAAGAAAAAGTGGATTTGGCAGGGCAAGACAGTGACTTCTCCAGTTTGTGCTTTACATGTTTAGAACAGCTTATGTTGCGTTCTTGCGTTGTTGTCTTCCATCCAGTACACTGCCATCATGTCAATCATTCCTAAGAAAAAATATTTATTAAATATTCTAACTTTATGAATTTCTAATCACAAAGACAGTTTATTCAAGGACTAATCATTACGCACAGTATAACAGTTGTTGTACCACCACTTATTGTAGATTTAGAAACATTCAACAATCCACTGTCCAAAATGAGGACATCAGGTAAAAGTACATGCAAGATGGAAGTAGGAGGTAGCAATTATAACAGCAACAGCACATTTTTGCTGGTTATACCTAGTTCAGGGGCCGGACGTGAACATGGATTGAACGTGTTAACTATCCTCTCCAGCTCCCAGTGAGCTCTGACATTCACTGGCTTGACAAAAAAGAAATGTGACAAATGTGTTGGCTTCAGGGAAAGGCACACTTTCCCGCAGACCAAAAGGAAGCTAATACAAATACGAAATAGTTTCCCTGCCTACATCAAAACAGCATAAAATGCTATTCCAATAAAATGGCAAATGCCAACCCAACTTGACAAAAGAGTTCTTTCATAGTCTTTGGAGGTGAAGGAAGGTGGCAGAGGGTCAGAGACTCAGAGCCATCGAAGTGGACACTGTATGTCTGTCTGCTACGGTAACCAGTGACTTGCAAGAGCTCAGTCCTGCCTCTACCAACCTTCACTGGGCTGGAAGATCTAGTCACCATCAGATATCAGAGTAAGTCAATGACAGATTTACCCAAGGGAAGGAAGAAAAAACGGAGAAAAAAGATATGGATATGGAACGAAATACAGTTCAAGTATATAGCACATGGTTCTAGCGTTATCCCATATAGTTTAAGTCGAGAAAAAACCCCAAAAAAACTATGGTTAAAAAAAGCAGATGCTCTAAACAAAAAGTTTCCATCCCAACGGTCAGACATGTAAAAAAAACAAAACTCATCAGTCAGTCACAGCTCGAGGCCCAGTGTGCAACACAATAAAGCCGTTCCAGGCAAACGGCCACGCTGCAAGTCTCTATGTCACACTGTGGACTCATTGCTCCTCTGTAGTTCAAATATCTGAATGTTCTAATTAGGAGGCTTGTCAACCTCAATTGATCTATGGATAAGTGTCTGGCAAGAGCAGCGAGAGGCAATAATGATGCAACAGGGGGGCAATGTGAATTTAGGCCTCGGGAATATATCAAGTGCCCGCCGCAGCCTGCAGGCCAACCTCTTCACATTGTAAAATACTTTTCAAGGTAGTTCTTTTCCCGGCATATTGTTCAGCTACTTTCAATCCTGCACATTTTCTTCTGTCCACAAACAGACTTGTGGGTTACTTGAGGTTGCATTCAATGTCCCCAATGTTTCATATAGGTGTTGAACTTTGTAATGAAATTGGATTTGTCCTGAACAAAGGTGAATGTGTAAACAATGAGACATTTAGAAAATAGCGGGGAGGGGAGGGGGGACCAAAATTTTTTTGTGTTCCATCTAAAGGAGTTTTTCTCTGCTAGAGGGTTGAATGTCAGTTGAATGTAGGTCACCCACGTAAATTATTCCTGATGAAGGTCTATGACCGAAAGCGTGAATAATTAATGATATTTCTTTCACAGATTGGATTGTGCAGATTCTGCATATTGTTTTCTGACAAGTTTATCCTAATAATCCAGCACCACTACAAGATTGCACTGAGCTCACTTTCTTCCAACAGAAAAATGAATCCAGCCAGAAGTGGCAATAGTCTAGTAAAGATGGTAAACAAAAAACACTACTGAGATGACTCAATCCAAATTAATCAAAAATAAACAAACATTAAATAAAAATGGATTGTGCTGGTGTTACTTCAACCATCCTGAAACGTGTCTTCAATGGCCCTCAGTTTATCCAGGTAGCAAGTCAGGATGTGTCGTTGCAGGTACTGGTCCTTGATCAGCAGTTTCAGTGGCTTCTTCAAGAAGAAAGAGGGACCACTGTTACACTTTCCCAGTGCACTGCAGCTTGAGTCGACTCAGGCCTGAGCTTGTCTCCGGACTGCAGCCTCTTCCTCTTCCCACACACGCCAGCAGTAGACTTTTAAAACTGTCTTGTGTGTCAACTTGAATATTGTCTTCTGCTCACGTTGTAGAAACATGCCAGACTTCTGTGTACATTCTTTACTTATTAGTGGACTTAAAAAAGGGCCTGTTTTTCCACAGACAAAATAAAATCTGTTGTTTCGTGTCACTTGAGGAAATTGTCCTAATAAATCATCTTGGTCGGGCAAAACCGAGGGAACGAAAAGCACCTTGGTTGGACTACATTGCTACATTGATGCTGAGATGAAGCCCTGTTGTTAATTGGCAGAGTATTTAAGGAGTCTTGGCATAATGTAACTGGCATGAATTTAGAGGTGCTTGGAAAGCCGTGGTTGGCCTGATATGATGTTTTTTTGGGGATTGGAGGACTCCAACGCTATCACTCACAGTAATTAATAACCCTAATTAAAGCGTCACAAAAGACGAACAAAACTCATCTGTTTTAAATAGACTCTTCAGCACAAGTGATTATTCCTCCTTCAGAAAGTAAATGATTAATTACTTCTGAGACACAGAAAATCCTCAGTCACTGCAAACAGAGGGTTTGATTGGCTGTTTCCTAGAAAACTAGAAAAAAAATAGTTCTTCATGTTTTTTTTTTTTTTTTTAATAGATCTTGTGAGACCACTTTAATGGAAGAAAAAAAGTAAAATAAAAAAAAAAAATAAAAAGATCTGCGAATGTGTTTTTGCATCACTCACATCTGTTCTTGAATGTGTTCAAGAACAGATGTGTTCTTGATTGTAATGACGGTATGGAGCCCAATCAGGCTGTGAAGACAAGGCTTTGCTCAAACAAGATTTAAGGGCAGAACGTGATCTTTAAATAAATGACAACATTATTGTGTGGTGTGAAATATATGTTTAACATTAAGATTTAAGTGATCTTCCAAAGTCGTTTGATATTAGTTTGACTCAAGCTTCAGACTCAACATCAGTCTGAGTCCTGTTTTGTTTTAGACCCTCATCAGTAAACTGCTTTACACAGACTGTACAAACTATTCATTGGCATGATTAATAAATATTCTGTTGACATTGTTTCACTTTTCTTCAGTCTGCCTGATTTAGCAAAGCTGTTTTAGGACAGATAATCTCCAATGCTCGGTTGGCTGATGGGATGTCATATATAAGAATAAGACCTTGTAGGTCGACTGGTCACTTCCTGCCCGAGCCTGAGAGTGTGTGTTACGCTTGATAGATGACAACAAGATCATAACAGTTGGAGTGTCTGCCACGTGAGAGCTCAGCCTTGGCTTTGATTAACAAGGTCTCTTCTACTCAGCCTGACCACTCTCTCTGTGGACTCAGGGAATATTGGATTGTCTTAAAGAAGAAGATATTATCTTTTTTTTTTCAAAGTACAAATCATATTATCAAAATTAAGTACACACACACACACACTCAAACACACACACACATACATTTTGCTGAAATATTTTGTACTTTTGTACATTCACCATGAATGAATGTCTGCACCAATGCCTCTGGACTTTGTCGCAGAGTTAGTTTATTTTTGCTGGTATTGGTGCCAGTGACAAAGGAAAATAATGTTTATAAAATAATGTGGCCAACGTTCAGAAAGCATTGAATGTAGAATGAATGTAAAAATGCAATAGTGGTGCCGACGGGGGAATGTAGCTGAGAGGCCGGTGTCTTATCCTGAAAACGAATAAAAAAAAAAAAACAGGAGAGGAGATAGAAAAGGCAAAGTGGGCTGAAAGAATTCTTTGATCATAATCGGTGGTATGTTGTGTGTGAGCTATAGGTCTCAGATGTCAGGGAAATTGCCACTTCCTCTTTGCAGAGGGTAGCATCTCTTGCTTTGGTTCAGGTGCTGGTTGCAGCCCGCTTTGATATCTCCTTCGATAACGTAGGTTAAAAAATAAATAAATCTTAAAAGCTACCAGCGCTTGCTTTTTGAGGACACTGATTGGACTATTCATAATGAAATCATATCAGGTTTCGCTTTCTTTCTTGCTTTACAATTTATTCTATTTACATTTCCACAAAAGTAGCTGCCTTCATCGAGAACAAGAGGCAGTTTCTAAAATATAATAATCTAGAGCTGAACAGTAACAATGTTCCTGATTGACCTACGTGGACACTTGGTATCTGGTAAGTGCGAGTATTTTTTTACTTGTGCAATAGACTACAGCTGGCAAGTGTCATGGCCTGGTGGTGCCACATAGTGGTGCTGAACTGAACTCAGGTAGGTTGAGAACGGCTGACTGACAGCGTTCTAAACAACAGCCGGAAGGTACGCTTAGCGCGGTAACTCTGTAGAAACTTTGTTGTCAGCCGTTCTCAGTCTACCTGTGTGTCTGCTAAGAGCGCCCCCTGCAGGTTTGGAGCACTTCCGTTGTGGTGACTGGTTTATGCAGCATTTTTTTGTTTGTTTGCATCCGTTGTGTTTTGCATCGCTTCTCTGTCTGTAGCACATTTGATGTTTAAGTATATGTTTTTATGTCTTGCGACGCATTTTTTCCCCCGTTTGCACCACGATCCTCTGTTTGTACCTTGTTGACTTGTGTTTGTGAAGTTGCATCATTTCCATACCTGCAGCTGTTTTCGCCAACGGAGGCGCTTTAGGCAGTTGTTATGTGTTTGGCCCTTGTCAGCCACCGTAAGAAATGAACTCAGCCTAATCTACTTTTTAAAACAAGGTAAGAGATTAACATTTAAATACTTATATTACTAAGTAAAATATTTATTGTACTTTTAAAGTATTTAAAAGTACAATAAAGTGAACTACACTCATCTTTCTTTGTCAGTAAGAGCAATGAAACGCTGTCTCCTATCTAGCAGCAAAATAAGTGGAACATAAAAGAGAAGTTGGAGAATCATATTTCATAATTTAGTTCCTTTAAGATACTATGACAGTGATTAATAAATCAAAACAACCTTATGCGATGAAGAAAATCTTTTTGACAGCTGATATTTAAGCCATCAACACTACACTACACTCATTTTTTTTGTTAAAGATCACTTCAAATAGAAATTAAATTCCATGAGTAATACTATAAAGCTGAGCTGCATGGGTGTCTGACGGCCAGTAGACAATTCTGGCAGCTGCAGTATGACTGCAGGACTGGATATGTGTGTTACTTTTACTGGACTGCAACACACTTTTAATAATGTAATTATGAGCAGTATGTTCAGCTTTTACCAATATAAAAACCCTAAATCAAGACAAATTTTATGCACTGGATCTTTAACCTCACAAAATAAAGAAAGAACAAGTCTATGGCGCTGTTGTCATTGGCTGCTGGACAACAGGGCGTTTTGTTCAAAATGAATGAATAAAGCACAACACTTTTTTGCCGCAGCCTGAGAGGCAGAATAGACCACTGTTGGGACCATTGTGTCAGTGGTGGCAAATAAATGATTAAATAAACAAACAAGCAAATAACAAACTAGTTTCTAAAAATGAGAGACGTTCCTAAGAAAAGCTCACAGAACTGTTGTACAACAACAACAACAACAACAACAACAACACACATGGTTCCAGCCATCCAATCGCCTTTTTCAAATCTACCTACCCCAAGACATGTGATGCTATGCAGTTTAACAGCATTCCTTCTTGTGTGACATTGATTACGTAAGCATTGCAACTTTACAATGTGTTTTCAATCTCACAGCACAAGAAGACCAGTCTTTGACATACCTCTATTATTTACAGAAGTTGATCCATCTTGGGAAACAGCCTGAATCTCAGCCCTTCCTTTTATAATTTAGCGCTGGTTAAATGCAATATCCTTGCTCTGTTAATTATTAACATATGTCTGTCATTAGTTATGTTGTTTCTCTGTGTCCCGCGGCACAGAGCTGCTCCAGAGAACAACGCACTGTGCCCCTGTGTTTGGAAACAAGACAGCACATTAAGGAATAGATGTCGGCGTTCTATTAACGTCAAATGCAATGCAGAGCTGTGCCTCACAATCCCATCCTTGGGCAGCAGCATTAATACACGTTGGTCAGCAAACACAGACTAACACACTCTACATTTGTGCCTCACTAGATTCTAGAATGTTTTGATTTATATGATACATAAACGTCCATTTATATTCATTCTAATATATCTCTGCCTCTACTGTTTATTGTGAGAGCTTTAACCCTGCAACTCACTCTGGCCTGTCTGCCACTCTGGCTACTTCTATCTCTGTCTCTGTATCTCTCCCTCTACAATTTTTGTATTTCCTTCTCACCCCAACTGGTCATAGGCAGATGACGGCCCTCTGGAGTCTGGATCTGCTCTAGGTTTCTTCCCACAGGGGGCTTTTTCCTGGCCACTGTCGCACTTTGCTTGCTCTGGCGCCCCGGTTGGTTCCTTTTTCTCTGATTGTACAAACTACTTTGGATGTGATTTAGCGCTGTACAAGTAAAAGTTGATTGAGTGATGGTTGGTGGACCTTTGACTGACATTCAAGTCGGTCACAATGTCTTGAGGATTCTCATCTAAAGGAAACATGATACGATAAAGGATCATTCGGAAAAGCCAGTGGACGGTATGTGCAAGATTAGCAGCACGTGCCACAAGCCCTGCCTCGGCTGTTTCTGGCCGAGATAATTAAAACAATAAATAAAACACCAAAAATGTCAGCCTGCGCTCTGGGGGTGTTGACTTATGTTTTGGAGATCTCCGTTTCTTTTACAGGAACTTGCTGTTTCACATGGTTACCATGAATAAAAGATAAACATCTGGGTGGCGAGGCTCAAAATCCCTCTTCTATAGCAGCAAGTCAACATAGACTGTGCACGGATTGCACTGCGTGTAATCACGACCTAGTACGAGGGGTTTTTTAGTCTTTACCGCGGAATTTTCCCCTGCATCAGTCTGGAAAATCTTTAGGATGTTTGGATCAATGTTATTTTGATCATCGCACAGGTCAGAGGCACTTAAATAGAAAATGCATTGACCATTACACCAGCACAATAGTCCAACGTTGACGGGTGTCACAGCCCTGTGGTGTCCCATCGTGGTGTTGAGCTGAACTTGTGCCAGTGCCACTCAGGAGTAGGAAAAACCTTTCATGAGGACATGTCATCCAGCCCTGATGAAAGCTGCCCCCATTGCAAGATCCAGGCTCTGGCTAATGTTCTCTCCTAGCTTGCTGTCGGCTTGCTCCAGCTTTGAGGGCGGCGAAACCTTGCTCAGAGGTTGCTAATTCAGGATGGTAATTGGTCCATTTATATTCAAATCATCTACTAAGCAATATAAATGTTTGGTGGATGACACACTTGCTCCCCTCTGCAAGTGCACTATTCCATGGGGAAAACAAACAAACAAAAGACAAGAAAACCTGGATATTTCCACAAGTGATGGCCATTGTCACATATGCCGGGCAAATAAAAAAGAAAATGCTTAACAGTAAACAAAAAAAAGTAAAAATGTTTTTGTTTGTTTTTATCTGATGCAGCCACACCTCTTAAAATGTTAAAAAAAAAATAATAATCTAAATATTTCATCATAACTTTGACATTGTGTAAAATTTAACTCCATTTTATTACTACGGAAAGATGCGCTCCCCCTTTAATACCACTTTTAATATTTATGACTAACCGATTAGAGTAGGTCCTTGGCCTTGTATTGTGTTCACACTGCATTAATGTAACACGGGCCAAAGCAAAAATCCTTTCATCACTGCCTCATACATGTGAACAATGTTTTTAATTTTGCGATTTCTTCGTTCCGACACCAGCAAGTCGAGGGTTGTCTGGGTGCAGCAAGGAGAGGGAACACTTGGGAATGACGATGAGCGAACACATTTCCTAAATGTTGTTTAAAAGAGGAAGTTTAGAATTCTTTAGATCAAATTCTTGATTGGAGAGCAATGCTTAATGAATAATAAAGACTCTGACACTGACCAACTTTCTAAGCATTTTAAATTGACCTTATTCTGTGCTTCAAAGAACTAGTGGGATTAAGTGGCACAGCTGGGGAAGGGAATGAATGTAACACCTCTGCTGTCGCACTAAAACATTTAAGTGCCCCTCTAAGTCAAGGTCTTGTTTGTCTATTCAGTATTGCTGTGGAAACATGGCAGCGCAATAAAGTGGTTCAAGAGCCCTCTTCTATAAGCAGCAAGACAAGAATTTTATGGCAATAGTATTAAAGAAAAAACCTTCACAGTCCTTTGCATCACTACATCCTGCTCCGCTTTGACAATCCATAATAGAGCCCTTTCAAAACGTCAAACACGCTAGAATCTGTATAAATGCCCTATGGAGGAACTACACTGGTTGTACTGGTGTCGAGGCTTTAACATGTCACACCACGGTGACACAAATAATAGTGACAGATTTATAGTCGTTTAGAAATAATCTGCCATCCTCGCCCCTCACGTCGTCTCAAAGCAAAACTGCCTTAATGTGCTTTATGTTGCTTTGATTGCAAAGTGCAAATCACTGTGCCTGCAATATTATCCTGCTCAGTAATAAAGAAGGAAAATGTAGAGCAAGCGATTTATCACACCGCTGATCATAAAACAACTAGCCTTTTAATAAACTTGTCTTTTAAAATTTATAAGTGCATACCGAGCAGTGGAGAATTGCAACTTTACCAAAGCTGGTGTGTAACTGTCTCATAAAGTACTGCAGATTTCTCTGCTGCACAATTTCCAGCAAAACAATATATTTTTTTTGTCGTCCAGCAAAATTGCTCCTGAATGGTTCACATTTTTGCTTTAATGGCTGACCAAAGCTACAAAACTGACACAATACACAAGATGCAGTTGCTAAATTATTGCAGGTAGTCAAGTCAAATCATGCCATATTGGTTTGATTTCTGTGAATGGAGGGGGGGGGGATAAATACAAATGCATATATATATACAGGTATGTGACCACATATTAGTCTAATTCAACCTTTCTGATTTGCTCTACGGAGTGAAAGGCCCTTTTCTACGTGCTTACATAAAATCCTTGGAAGACACAATTTAATGCGTTCATTTGTGTTTCCATCATTCCTACATTTTAGTCACTTTGACCATCTGCTGGTTTCCTTTTCAGTGACATAATCATAAAGATAGTTTTAGTTCCTCTTTAAGCACTGATGTAGAACAATCATTGCTGTATATCAATTCAAACTGGGAAGTCGCCTGAATGATTTGTTTTGGGACTGTGGTTATTAGAGGCAGGCTGCTCCTGTCTGGCCTGCGTTCTCTGAAAAAGAAATGGAACGATGATCAGTATGATTTTGCAACCACAGCAGCAGAAGGTTTCTTTCATTTCTTTTTACTTGTCACAGATCAAGATCCACAGTCCAGTTTTTAACATATATATATATATATATATATATATGTATATATATATATGTTTTAAAGGCACATTCAAAGTATCTTTTGCCGTTGGGTTCTTATTCTAGTCAGAGTGCCTTCTTCCTCGTGTGCAGCTGCACGCTTCTCCATGAAACAAGAGGCATAAAATCGATGACTTGTTTATATCTGCCTGCTCCAAAACCTCCATGCTTCTGATCAATACATGATCAAGCGAGATCAAAAAGGTAACAGGTGTGTGCGCCTGTGAAATTGTGTGTTCTTTTATTCAATCTGTGATGCACTGTATTTCTGTTTCATTCTATATAAATAAAATGGTTCTTTTGTATCAGTTTTTTTAATGTGTGATTTTCTGCAAAAAACAGACGCATGTTCGCTACACTGATTGCTGGCACCTGATTTGAACTTGACCTTACCGCTTCAGTCCTTCTCGTCTCACTTAAAAAAAAAAAAAAAAGAAAAGAAAAAAAAGCAAAACAAATCATTCCCAGATGAACTAGTACGAGGGTACATGCTTCTGCAACAAGCCAGGATTTTAATGGTGTTCAACAGAGACAGATGGTTGCAGAGTCTCTGAAACTGTATTGCACAACAATGGGGAAAAGGTCAGCCAAAGGTAAACTAAAATGTATTCTGGGGTATCAACTCAAGCTGAGCGAGCTGTATTCCAAAGGATTCAACTCGGTTGCTTCGGGGGGCATGGTGTCCCTGTAAGCAGGGTCCCTGGCTGTAAGACCCTGATCTGAAATATGTCACTTGTTTGCGCCACTTTCTCCTCATCTGTCAAATGCACCAAAATGTGCACAAAAGTCCTCCAGTATGGAAAAAGGATAAGATTGAAGGTGGGAATGAAGGAAACACCGAGTTCAAGTTCAATAAAATCGAAGCTTCTTCTTCTCTCTCTTTTTTTTTTTTACAGCACCAGTTCACAAAAACCTGTAAGGAGGACATGAAACACACAAGTTTTCCCACAATAAATAATTATTTACGTTTTAACACAGGTAGCATAATAAATCTCAAAATATTGCCATTCAGATTTTAAAACAAAGCAAGGCGGGAACAGTGTTTTTTTTTTTACTTAGTAGGTCATGTGTTACCCGTTGTTTGTCAGGGTGATGTCCCAATAACTCAGTGGACTTTTTAGATGATTGGAAGCCATTCAAGGTCTTGGGACAGCATTCATCCCATCGGGGAAGATCCAGCCCTCTTATCTAGAAATATAGTGACATCATTAGCTCCTAAACAGTAATGCTCCAGGGTGGGAATCAATTGAACACTTTATTCAAGCAAATATGAGAATCTAATAGCCAAAGCTGCAAAGTGACTTACAGAATGAAGCACAGAGGTTCTGGCTGCTGTCTTTTTATATTTGAAACTTTAGAAAACTTAGCCACAGTTGTCTCTGCTGTGAAGCCTACACTCTTGTCCTGCACCTCACTCACATACACAAAACACACAGAACACTACTCTGTTTAATGCAGTGTTTTTCAACCACTGTGCACACTAGTGCACCATGAGATCATGTCATGAAAAATTATCCAATTTCACTTAACTGGTCTAAAAAAATATAAAACATTCCATTGTCAAGTGACTGTGCTTTGACAGGAATTCAATTCTATTTTCCTTCCTCATATCCTCCCAGGATATCAGCTTTGTGTGAATCTCAGCAGGCCCAGGTTTCACGCTGAGTGAGTATCAATAATTTGATAAATCAAGAGATTATATTGTCATTATTAGGCTAACCATTAGGCTTTGGTTGATGGCGTGCCATGGGATTTATTCAATGTAAAAATGTGCCGTGGCTCAAAAAAGGTTGAAAAACACTGGCTTAATGCAAAATCCAATCTTCACACTTGGCAGGAAACAACCCAGGACACGTCACACATCAGCTACTATGTCCATCTGTGGGACAGAAGTTGATGTAAGACGGCAAAAGCAAACCATGTAATGCACTTTAATTTCAAATGTATTATTTTCCAACTCCTCCTTTTATTATTTAACATTTCTTTGCCAAACTCCTTGCCACAAAACTTTGATCGTGATCCCCAGCAAGCCATGAATCATGGACATTCTTTTAATATTTGGAGTTTTCTAATCTTCAGGTGGAGAGGGAAAACTAAAGTACATACACATGGAAGACTGCTCAAGCACACTTTAATTAGATGAGGCCCTGAAAATATGTTTTTATCATTGTGCCCTGATAGATGGCTGCCTCTTCATAGCTACTTGCTGCCATGGAAACAGATGGAGAAAGACCCACTTTCTTTCCTACCATGCTGTAATTTTTCACTGTGGTTCATACTTCATCCTTGCATCCCATCAGTGACTACCGGCATCAACCAGTGCAAGGACAGGAAATTTATTCATACTCAATTTTCAATTCTCAAAAGTGGATATTGGACACTCATCTCATCAGGATTATCATGTCTTGATTATTTTGATTAGCTTTTTTTTTTTTTTTTCCCAAGTTTAATGTTATTTGTTGCAAATGATACATACACAGAATAGGTTTTAGAATTGAAATACAGAATTTATCGGTTATACAGTGTTTGCCCAAACCTTCAGTTTCAGTCATTGACCCCAACTCGATATTTTTTGCCAGTGCATCTGCTGACTGTATCTTGAGCTCCCTAAATCAGATTATTTTTTGAAGCTGCTTCAAATCATGTTTTCTGTGTTCCTTATTGCAGGACTTGCATACTGTTACTTAAAAGTAAAAGTGATGTAGGTACATTTTAAAATAATTTACTAAAATAGATTCTTCACTTACAAACAAACTTCCCAGTTTTCATTTTTCTTGCTTGAGTATTTAGAATAGATAGTGAGCCCAACCCCCCGTCCCCATAGAGACTCAAAGTCCCTCTCATGCCCGAGGGTGTCATCATTTCTCAATAGGTTATTTCATAGCCAGCCTATTTACATTTCAAACAAAGAGGTACTTTATAGCACAAGTTACCGTAGTAGTTTAGTTTCAAGTTTCAATAATGCTCAGGTCCAAACTAAAATCTTTGTGAGCTGACGTTTGCTGAAGACGTGCTGTGGGATATTTAAATTGCTAATATCTAAATACTAATGCCAGCATTAGTATTTAGATATTAGCACGACCCCTGCACACGAGCCCACATTACAAAAAAATACATATTTTATCTTGTAGTGTGCAAGATCTTACATCTCTGTTCTCTTTTGTCAACTAATAATCAACCAGATTACTGGAAAATACAGCATCACATTTCAGCATGCACATAAAAGTAAACTGTGAGAATATAATTATCTTTGATGCAATTAGAATGGTGCAGTGTGTGTCTTAACACAACTGTCTAGCAGAGCAATGACAAATGAGTAAAGGTTTGACTTAATATTTACTATCAAGTCATTCTGCAACTGTGCAGTTTGCCAATTTGGTATCCAAAATCAGGGCCACATATTTGCCACAAACAAATGTATGAGTAACATATATGAACATTATTTAAAGAAGAAGAAGAAGAAGAAGAAGAAGAAGAAGAAATGGCAACAACCATTTCCCCCAAAAATCTCACATTAGGTTTGAAGGCTGTTTGACACTCTTTTCAGGGACTATTTTGTTTTTATAACTTGCAAATGCAAGCTTATGAAGTCAACTAAGCTCAGCGATAGAAGAAAAAAAAGAGGGGAAATATTACAAATCTTAAGATGTTTAAATGTGAATTCAAACTAGATCTGCAATCTAGATCTTGTTGAATGGTGCATTTCAACAGAATGATTTTTCTTTTTCAATTATGTGGACAATACACAGCGGGCACATACTGTACTATCCAGGTAACCTCACTCACATGGTGCTATCAAAAGCTATAGGTAAATACATTTTCACATTTACATGGCAGATTTTATATTTTACCCTAAGTAATAATCAAACATAGAATTACTATGACTGAAGAAAACACCAGCTGCCTGTTACAGGAGAATGAAAGTGGTTGAATTAAATGTAATTTTAAAAGGTGTGTGTGTGCGTGTGGCGGGGGGGTTGCGGCAAATTGATCATGAAATCGAAACTTCACACAGGCCATTCTCTCTGATTTAATTTTCTTGCTTTGCCATCGATGAATTACCTGCAGTCTTGTCCAATAGGATCTTGAGCCCCTGCACTCAAGTGAATAGTAATGTTTTCATTAATTTCAAGAAAAAGTGAATGGATTATAATTACTTTAAATGATATTGATTACCTGATGATAAGATCATGCAGACTGAATTGTCGGCATCAATCACATCTGATTAGAAAATAAAAACTTCTAAAGCTAAGCACTTATTCCATCTCTTTTTCTTTTTGCAACATTTTTGGTCTTGTTATTACTTAGTGGTATCTCAAAGAAAGAAGAATACTTTGAATGTAAATTATAGTCATTGGTTTTTCCATTAGCAGTCATTTTACATGCAACTTTAAAGAATGGTTTACAAGGATTTAAACTCACTGAAATACATGGTAAAGAAATGATGCAAATGGTCTTGCAATTTTGACATGGAGAGTTTATGCAAGTAGCACACTGACTGCACACGTGTTGAATCGAACCTTCTGCCAGGTAACTGGAGGTGTTGGTTAAAGATGTAAGTGAGCATAGCTAGCCTATGAAAAAAAAAACATTCCTCTTTTCAAAAGCTATGTTTTTAAAGTCTGAATTTGTGCTGTAATTCAGGTGAGGATTGAGGATTTTTAACTTGTGTTCCTCCCTTATCCCATTCAAAAGCCTGTCAGGGCCATTTCAGCCGCCCATCAAGCTGCCAGCGTGTTGACATGCACGTCGTGGGCTTAACCATTTGACATGGATTTGTCAACAACACGAGCCGTCACATCCCGCCACCATTTTTGACTCCTTGCTTGAGTAAAACATCGGACCGCACTTGCATCTCCCGTGTTCCCTCCCCCGCTCCCTTTTATGCTCCATTCTCTGTACTCAAAGGAATGTTTTCAGTTCATGGTCCAATTTTCTCGTCTGTGGAGTGTGGCAGGAGCATGGACTCACATCAAAACAAGACTGTGAAATGCATAACAGCGTGTTGTACACTTCAGAGCCAGCTATGCCAATTTGCGTCCCGCAGGAAAATTTAGAAGAGGCCCTGTGGAATCAGGTAAGAGAAGATAAGATGAGATTAGAGCTGTTTTGTTCCCAAGTTATTCACACACAATTATTTACTCCACAAAATGATATCCAATGAGTGTGGATGTCACCACCTTTTAAAATTCTCAAGAATGACTCATGGAAAATTGTGTATTTGGTTAAGGAGATCAACCATTAAGAAAAACATTTATATTTGGAAATTCAAGATTGAAAAAAATCAATGATTTGTCCATATCAAATCATTGATCTTCTGGATAACTGTAGCCGAGCGCT
Source organism: Nelusetta ayraudi (assembly GCF_046127955.1). Lineage (NCBI taxonomy): Eukaryota > Metazoa > Chordata > Actinopteri > Tetraodontiformes > Monacanthidae > Nelusetta > Nelusetta ayraudi. The sequence goes on from NW_027466092.1 coordinate 2,601,711, forward strand.
AACTGGCCAAACCCAGTAGAAAGTGACTTAAATCCCTCTTCTCTAAGACCTTCTCTTGAATGGCCATGGTCCAAGTCCAATCCCATCTTCTCACATAAACTGTATCTGCAATCTTCAGTAAGAGCTCCTGTGTAATGGCTTATTCAGAGAAAGTTTAGGTGAAGCTGTAGGGTTTTTCACTTGCGCAAAACAGGAAACCCATCTGAACTGGACTTAGGGTATGGATAAGCTGTGTAGAAGACCACAGAATGTAATAAAGTCATGTTTGTTCTGCTGGCAAGTCTGCAATAAACAGTGTCAATATTTCTGTCTGTAATAATGTCATTAAGTAGAGGCTTGTTGTCGAGGGAGTGTGCATTCAGCAACATGAATGTGGATGGTGCAGAATTTCTGGGAGGGGCCATGCTGACATCATGGACCAGTGGCTACACTTCCATAGAGGAGAGTTTTAAATGTGTGATCATGATGATGATTGATCCGCTGACCACAAAGTGATAGTTTTGTTTTGTTTTTTTCTCAATACTCGTGTTCCCATTTATTCATGAGTGTTGGGTGGAATTACCTTCCTAGGGACTGGTTGTGTATGTTGGTAAATGTCCCTAAAGCCTTCATGGGCCATCATGGTAAGATGAGGGACGCTTCAAGGTGAACTGTCCCCTTTTATCATACCAAACAAAAAGTTCTCAGATCTGGTATGGAAATAAGCGGTTAATAACTTTTAAACCGTTAGTGTAATTAATGTACTGGTGAATGTGTCAACGGCTCATAATTACCTGTGTTACCTTTTGGGACATATAGGCTGATGCTGACTCAACAACTCAGTACAATCTGAGGTGCTCAGTGACATGACTAATTTGCAAAATCGGTGGAGCAAGGAATTATTTCAAACCTTACTCTCTCAGCAGGTCATGGTTAGCTTGTGTGAGAGTATTAGATGCAATAATAAGCTGTTTAAAATTCAAGGGACTTGAGTCATTGGAATTCGAGTAGTATTTAACAGAAAGGTCACAAGACCAATGCAATGGTAATGCGCACAATGATTTGGTATGTCATACACCAGATGGACAGAAATGATGAAAGTTAAGTAAATGTCTATGTCGTTCATTTTATAAAGTCATGTTATTGTCAATCCGACTAATAGAAACGTGTCACTACAAGTGAGAATTTGGTAGTCCCGCTCTCACTTCACTATGGCGGCAGTGACAACCTTGAATGGGGCCCTCGACACATCCGGAGAAAGAACCATTTGCCCCAAATTCATTTGCAGACCAACAAGTGCAGCACTTCCTGGTCTGCCTGTGCATGATAGTGCTCAATGCACCGATTTCAGCCACAGTCCATTTCTTGTGAGGTTTCCCCAATTTCGTGAATTGTCTTTTCTATATATATCAAGTAATATAAGCTGTTGTCTTGGTTGTATCTGACTAGCTGAGCCAGTCATTTCTGCAGCTTTCATGCAACCATGAAAGGTGGAGATATTTAAAACAAAGTTTCACATTTAAATGCTCAATCAAATTGAAAAATTAGCAAATTGTTTCAGGAAATTATTTCAGGTTTAATTTGCATTTTTGAACAAAACATTTGCAAATGGCACAACACTGGTAGTACTTTCCTGTAGCTCAGCCTGAGTGTGTGAGTGTCTCTGTAGAAAACTGACATGTCAGCAGTCTTCCCCTTAAGTGTGAGTTGAGCTCTTTGCAGGACTGCGCAAATACAATAAATACATTTCACAAGTGTGAAGAAATTCATAGTCTTTAGGTTAAAACTGCAATTTCCTTTCTTTCCGCAGACATGTAGGTTTCATTTACCATTAGTTGACATGTTTGATGGTGTACTTCTGTCTTCTTCAGAGGGGTCACTCGATGTTATGTGTGACAGACATTAATCAGCTGATGCGATGGAGGAGCGGCTGCACTGTCAGATTTGACACTCGACCACGCCTCCTGCTGTCAGATCGCTCCCCCTCCAGGATGGCACTCAAGGTCTGGGACAGATTTTACGCTCCCCCATCTCTCTACTGATCGTCCCGAGTGTCCGTTTCCTGATCTCCGCTGTCTCTGTTATCCAACGCCCGGACCGGTCTTCTTCTACGCAGAGGAATCACGCTTCGTCCCAATTTAAGATATGGTTCTCCCTTCTGCAGTTATCGGATATGACTTTCTTGGTGTGCTTTTTCTTTTTCTGCTAATTCTGTTTGCTTCCTTTTTACATTTATTTTTTTCTTGCTTTGAAACACCCGGCCATCTCTCCGATACAGGAGTTATTGCACAAGATATTACAGCTAATGTATTTATTGTTCAGCTGTATTTGTATTTTTTTCATTTCAGGTTCCATTACTTGCTTAAGGCTGGTAGGTACAGAAACGGCAGGGTCCAGGTACGATTCAGTGATTCAGTGATCATCCAACAACTGGACAACCACTGAACCACAGTTACAGAAGCAGGACATTTTCATTAATAAATAAACAAAACTCTGATGTGGTAGAGGGATAACCCATTCGTTTTTTTGGGGGGGACTTTGAACAAAAACAAACTTGCGTGCAATAATGTCAGTTCAATTGAACCCATGGCATTACAAAACACTCACAAACAACAAAAGCGTAACCCAAACAAATAACTCTCCCAGGCCTGACCAATCCCTCACCACGTAATATACATTTTAATATAACACATGCAACACAATCAGTGAATCTACAGAAAAGCAGAACTGTGTGTGTTTACAGGATGAGAGCAGGCACAGGAAAGGAATGTCATTACAGTACAAGCAAACAAACCACTTCATAAACACGATATAACCACAAACAGCAACACTTTGCCCTGAAGAGGTGATGGAACTTGACTGAGCTATAGACCTTTACATTTAAAACCACACCGGTCAATTTCAATACAAAATTTGGGAACGCGCACACACAGAAATACACTAGAGATCAAAAATCACACAGCATTCCTCAGGTTACATCATGGCCTTGATAGAATTTTAATTGGTTTTAGGCCAAGTATATATTCGGAAAATTAGTTACAACCAGTAATTATGTCTTGATTTGATTAAACACTCCGCACCTTAAAGAGTGAGATGTGTAAGGGCACCTTAGAGTAAAACTGTCAAGGTCGTTATATAGCACATTAAGAGGGAAGAGGTTTGTGCCTGAGATTGTGTCTGCATGATCAAAAACTGGAAGTAACACTTTTTTTTTTTTTTTTTTTTAATCAACTAAATGTGTCCGGGGCACGGCTGACTCCTCCGCACCTGCGCTGTGGTTTCCTGATGCCTTGATTGGTGGGTGGGGAACGCACCGCTATAATGGAGTCCACGTCCACCTGGCTCTCTTTCTCTCTCTTCCTGCTCCGCTCGCACTCTATGGTGGCTGTGGCCTGGCCTGGTGGGGCCGGGGTTGTCTGTCGTGTCGTGGCTGGATATGCCCTGTTCACCCTTCTCTTATTTAATATGACGATTCAAGAATTAGCAATAAAATTGTGTTTATATTTTCCTCGTACGTCTCTGCCTGTGGTAATTCTGAACCTGTGTCTGCCTGTAGCTGGTGTATGAGTATTTAATTTAGGGATTTTGCCATCGGTGCGAAATCCCCCAGGTGGCGTTGTTGGCGCCAACACTTTTCACCTTCGACCCTCCACATAAAGGATTTTTATTTTTTCCAAATTAATGTAAAACGGTTGTGATGAGTGTTAGAGTTTCATCAGAAATACAACTGATTTCCTTTCCTTCTGAATCAGTGCGATTGAAAGAAGTGCTGAGGCAAAGACATTGAAAAGTGTCAACTTTCACCCCTGAAGTTCCAGCAAGAAATTTAAAGGCACAATCAGATAGCCAACAGTTACTATTGCGTATTGCTAAGACAGTAAATGATGCCCGTCTGGAAGCAGCAGCCCAAAATAGGGAGGCGGGAGATGGAAAAAAAAAAAAAAAAAAAAAGGCTTGACAAGCAGAAAAGAGAAGGGAAGAAAAAAAAAACAAACAAAAAAAAACCAGGCCAGTCCATTAATATCCGTGTCTGGCTGCGGAATTTGTTTTCTCTTGTCAGGCAGTTGTTGCTGTCACGGTGACGAGTGGGTCCGGAGCACCGAGTGCCTGCATCACTCTGACAGAAATACACAGGGATATGGCAGGAGAGTGGGAGAGCGACGGTAGGGCGACACAGAGGAAGGTCTGCGAAGGATACGGGCCGCGAGAGTGAGAATGAACGAGAGAAGAGAGTGGCGGCGGGAGAAAAAAATATGTGAAAGCAAAGTGACGGCAGTGGGGGGAAAAGAGTGACGACGGCAGTGAGTGAAGGTGGAGGCGGCAAGCCGGCGCTCAGATGGTGTCGCTCTCCTCGTGTAAATAGGCGCCGCCTCCGTCGGAGCTCCGCAAGTCATCCACGGCGCGGCAGCCTGTCAGCTCCTGGAGATCGTCACGTCGTAGACGGCGTTTAGCGGCGAACCTTTTACGCCAGCAGCAGCAACAGGAACACCGGAGCCTGTTTGTTTCAAGGACCTGGCGCTCAGATGTTTAGCGACTGAGGAACACTGTTCCTTCAGTGGAAGAGCCACTGCAGGCAAATTGCGTGAGGCAGACAGATTTTTCTTTCTTCTTCTTCTTCTTCCTGGTGCGCTCAGAGATGGAAGTGTTTCGCAAGTCAAAGCTGAGCTGCAGCCACTTTGTGCTTTGTGTTCAAAAAGAAATATCTTGAATCTCTGACTTCCCTGTTCCTGGAAGAAGACAGTTGGCTGAGTTCTAGCTATTAAGCGGGATGGTTGAAAAACTCACCTGGAACAAGACTGTTGTTGTTGTTCTGCTACTGTGGTTGTTGGCCTGACGCTGCACTGTGCAACCCAGGTCCACCATTTCATCAACCCCATGAGGTTCCAACTCAAGACATCATCAATGGCTCACACATCTTTCCCCTAGCCACCGTTAGTGTCTGGTCGAGAGGTCCCATGGGAAATGTTCTGTCCACTTCCTGAATTGACATACGACCTTCTGGGGTCAAAGCATCAAAGATTACTCGTGCGGTCAAACATCATCTCGTCTCATTGTCATTCGACTCGTCTCATCAACACATGAAGAATGACGATCAAAGGCCGATCAAAGGCGATTAACTTCTTACCAGGTTCTGCACACATTCACTTGGAACTTCTCTCTTTCTCTTTGGTCAGGTTTTGCACAGAAACGCAGGGCTGCTCGCTAACGCAAAGAGACTATAGAATGGTGAATCATGGTTTATTCAGCATTAGTGTTGCAATCTCTTGTAAAACACGCCCTTCTTCTTGAAAAAGCTTTTGCCTGCATGTTACGTCCCTACTTCGTCTCGTTAATAGGAGGAAACGTAAGCGTTCTTTTGAGCTTTTATTAATTTCCAACTGGTGGTAAAAGAGGGTGATGCGAAATGGAACGACAACTTGCCTGAAAATATCCTGGCTATGTTCAGGACAAAGTCTGGTGGGAGTTTGCAAGCTGTCAAAGCCCCCCCAAAAAGTGAGGAACACACATAAAGGTGCTAAATGCTGTTTCTGGAAATGCACACCAAAGGGGAAAGATGAGTGTTGCTTGCCTGTGCAACTGTGTACGAATGCATGGGGGAAAATATGATATGATATACATTCAAAGTACGCTGATAAGGCCGTGGGTGTCGATGCAGAAAAAATGCTGAGAGAAGATAATATATTCAATAAAATGTGATAAACTGCAATGTGACAACTACAAACTACAAATGTGACAACTACAATTAACATATTTTTAATTTAAACAGACACCAATGAGAAGAATTCTGGAATGTTCAGAGAAAGACTTCATTGCTGTCATCTGTTGGCTCATTGACATTTGGTAATAAGTCGGTTCTTATGTGACATGCATTACTGGCTCAAAGTCATCTCATGTCCATTTTAGACCTTTGTGACAAAAGAGTAGCAGCGAGGAGTTGAAAGCAAATAAACAGAGTAATAGTTCTGCACTGACGCTCACTGAAAGAAACATTGTGTTTTGCCTGCGCTGTGGAAGGCTGGGGAAAAAAAAAATCCATAAAATTCCTGGTTAGGCTGTTGACCATTTTGAAGTTATTGCACACTTGAATACAGGGTTTCTGAAGTCAATCTACTTAGAAAGATAACTGTGACAAAAGAGAGGAGAGAGAGAGAGAGAGAGAGAGAGAGAGTGAGAGAGAGAAAAACAAACATTCCCTGGAACAACAGAGCAAAGTGAGCAGTTCGATCACAAGGTCCAAGCAAGTCACTGAATTGATTTGAGTTGTACTTTGAAAACTAAAACTTAGTTGAAGTGAGGAGGCCCCTCTAAGACTTCCTACATTGAATTTGCTGCGGCACTTTAATTAGTGTTTTGCAGCAAAGAAATCAGCTAGATAGTTGGAAAAAAAAAGAAAATCAGGCACCTGAGGAGGCGGGTAGAAAAAAAGATCCCATGACGTTATTGGTTCGTCAAACAAAAATGCCTTTAAAGTGTTCACCTTGGATGGTAATATAGTGCGTGTCTCACAGAAGTCTTTCTTTTTCTAGAGTTGGTTGAATCAAAGAGTGACCTCATGGAGTGTTGAATCAAAGAAGCACCCCGACCTCTCCAAGCGACATCTCCTTCACTTCCTCACTGATCTCGTGAAAGAAACCCTCTTTCTTCCCCCATGCACTGTACCTTATGTGCACTTTTCACGACTCATGTTCCTAGTTGCTCCATTTGCTCTCCGTGTATTTTAAATGTGTAGCACACTGCCAGTATGGATTGCCTGAGGGTATCTTTGATGTCTCCCACTGAAAACTGCGTATAGACATGGCTTTTTTCCTCTTTTTTTTTTAACAGTTCGGCCCACTGACTGTCTGCATTTGGTGCCTTCCCCACTGACCAAAGAAATTACAAGTCTAATTACCAAGTCAAATTACCATGACGAACTTTATGCTCATCTCCCCTGCATCAGAAAAAAGGGTATTTCACCTTTATGAGATACCCTTATATATATATATATATATATATTTATATGTTAATCAGTGATACAAACTATTTTTCCTTAAACCTCAAAAGGTTTTCAGTAGTTTTCAAGGTTCAAACCAATTACCACTTTTTCCAGTGTTTTTACACCTTCAAGTCGAACAGAGTTGACAACTTTGTGAATCTCAATCTGGACTTCAGCCAAACACCATTTCATTCTCCATAACAAAGTGTGCTTGTAACAAACTCTAAAACAAAGAAAAATGGAGTCCAGGGACCAACTCTGGATATGAGACAGCGTGCATCAATTTCTCAGAGAAAAGTGGACTGACACAGCGTCCAGGTCAATGAATTCTCAAGGCTCCCAGAGGACCTCTCCACAAAGTCTGTTTTCAGGATGTTGGAGAGAGAACATGAGAAAGTGAACTGTCAATTTAGAAGTCTCTTTGCAAAGCATTTTCTCTATAAAATATTGAACTGAATACTACTGACCACTCCCCCCAAGGAAGCTCCCCAAAAGAGTCATTTTGCCAGTACTGTATAAAGAAAAGGAAAAAAAACACTAATAACACAATGACCCTTTGTGAACTGCAAAGTCATAAAGGAGAAAAAGATGAAAACGGGTACGAACTACAGAAGAATCGATGGTTAGTGTAATGCAGCCGTAATTGGCCAAGATATCATGCACAGGTTTTGTTTTAGCCCCTATCTTCATGTTTCTCCTGTTTCATCTGTGTCTCCCTTTTTTTTTGATTGGCTTCCTGCCCTGGTGTGTCTCCCCGCCTGTGTGATGACCTGCTTTACCCTGAAGTGTTGCATCTCCATCTCATTGTCTCGATGTGAGTCTTATCAGCTGGTGAGGTGATCTGCTAAACCACAAATGTTGTGGACCAAATTGGCTCGAACTTAAAGGTGCACGGTCATTTATGTGTAAAAGTCAAATCCTGCATGTGTAATCTACATACCTGGGACCCTCTCTGGGTGGGCATATCAATGAAAACTCAAGGAGACCAAAACTTTTTGGGTTTGTGAAATATTGGCTGACCCCACCTTCAGTTCTAATAAAATCTTAAAAAAAAAAAAAAAACCAAACGAGAAGAGCCTGAGTGTTATTGACAGCAGTTACTGGCTCATAATAAAGCCTGGATGCAATATTTATAACTAATAAACAATTGGCTCGCAGGAATAAGAGTGAAAACATAGGAAACTATTAGACACTGTGACAGTTTAGATTCTGCTGACTCACAGTGTGCACTCAGGACTGTTATGGTTTTAAAAGGATGGGAAGGATGCAATGGAAATCAATAACTAGTCAGTGTAATATATTAGGGTGTGGATTAATGGTAAACAAACAAAGAAAAGGTAGAATTTATGGATGACAAGTTAGTGGGGGGTTTCATTCTTCTTCTTCTTCTTCTTCTTCTTCTTCTTCTTATACATTACCCTGCAGACCATAGGTATCATAGTCAGAATATAAACAGGATCTAAATATTAAAAATAAGTTAAATATGTTTTTACAATCAATAGGTCAGAATACATAATCCAGTCAGTCTATGTGTCTAAAAACAAAATCTCCATCCTGGTTGATGATGGGAAGATCAGCTAGCTGTTAGTTCTTCTATCTATGTGCCTGATTAAAATTCAACTCGTGTCTCTGTACTGCTCTCTGCAGTTCTCACCTGAAATACCAGGGAAGTGCATCCAGTCTCCGGGGGGTGATTTTTGTTCCAGCACACACTGCCTCACCTGTGGTGCAACCTCGTTGACAGTGAACAGAGAGAACCACTGAGTAGCTAACGCGCTGCAACACCGCCGTTTTTGTCAACCAGAATACAGAGCAGAATTTCTAGTAAGGGAAAGGTTGAGTCGACTTTCTTGGTCAGTGCATAGTGTCAGTATGAGGATTGATTTAGATAATAATGGGATGTGATAAAAGCAAGATGATTATCATAACATTTCTCTTGACCTTCTTTCGCTTTCAAAGGAGAGCAGAATGTAGCACACGCAGAATTCTTGGTGGCATTACAGGAAATCCAAATAATTATGAGACAACAAACTTCTACAAGACAACAGAGTGGAATTTTAAATGTGCATGCGTGCATGTTGATGCTTGTGAGCTGCAGTCTAACCAGGCTTTCTCATCAAATGTGGATGTGCTGTTGCGCTGGTGAAAACCCTGGGGTTATGGATGCCTCTTTTCATGCATGATTTCACCATCGTTGACTTGTTTGTGATAAGCGCCCTGGAGTATAACTTGTCATGTTCGGGCAGCGTTTATGTCCCAGACGGCTTCAGAGGTCTTTCCTGAAAATTGCCATCCTGGTATGGCATGTATACTAAACACAAGAAAAGACCTTTACAATTTTTAGTGGCTTCTGCCTAAAAGGGGCCCGAATAAAATGTTACAACCAGTATTGATTTGGGGGGAAAGGGAAGTAACAAAAGCAGAGAAGGTGGCGATAGCCCAATTAAAGATATTTATTTTGCTCAATGTTTCAGTGTTAGAGGCTGAGGTGGAACCGCAACATTGAGCAACGGAAATGGGCAAATGAGTGCTGTCAATTCAAAGAAAAGATCAAAATAGAAGTGAACGAACAAGAACTGACTCCTTCAAATTTAGAGAAAACAAGAAAAGTGCATCGGTACCGACTCTTTAAACCTGTCCCTTCTCCATGCTGTATGTGGCCTTTGGGAAAGCAAGAGTGCAAACAGCACCTCTTAAACATTGCGTGTCGAGCATGGTAAAAGATTCCGATGTGTCGTTGGTGATCAGCAGTTATTTTCAGCGTACCGAAACACATGAATCAGTACGATCAAACTAGTCTTTCAAAAAGATTTGTTCATCAAATCACTCAGTTCACCACCACGTCACACGGTGCTGCTGCTTTCCAAACTAAAAATCTTGATAAATGTGGACAAATATTACTGGTTTTTATGCTGGTTCAGTTTATGTTACTGGCCTACAGTTCCTCTACTTCATGTGCTTGGTTCTGGTAGTTTTTTTTTGGCTGGTCTGCTTCAGCCAGGGGAGTCAGTATGTTCAACAAATGAATGGCCTCACCGCAGAAGGAAGGAGTCACTTCAAATGCAGTTTCTCACCATGGCGGTACCCGACTGTCTCAGCCAGCCCTTTCTTAAGCTTTCGCCACACTTTGCAAACCACGAGAGCTCAAGTGATATAAAATGAAGTTTGGGAATTCAAGCGCTTAACTGAACTGAGAAAGGAATCAATTATTTCAGAGAGAGTCGCATCTTTGAACAAAACACTCCTGAACAATGCAACGCTCAGAGTCATGGCAGCGCCACATCTAAATTAGCATAAAGAACAAGTTAAAGGCACTGAGGCAGCACGAAAACCTCAAATATAGATTATAACAATGCATGCATGACGCCTAAAGTGCAGTGCCACATATGCCAGGAAGAAAGTAGTGCGAAACATTGAGCAGGCACAGCCAAACAAATACGTTAATCGCTGTTACAAGTGCCATGCCCAGTAATACAGTAGACTGGCGCTTGCCTTTTGGGACTGAATCTGGATCTTCTGATTCAATTCCATTTAGTTTGAAAGTAAGTGACTGAACTGCCATTGGTAAGCAGCTGTGTTTTCCCCTCTTCTCGAGGTCCACTGTCGTCATCCTGTCTCTCAGCTGGATGTCTGGGAAGTGTGCCCCTCTTTCCAGCTGTAACGGCCTCATGCAGATGCTATATCGGGATAGATGCTCCCCATGGGCCCCACAATGAATCATCAGTCACTTATGTCTTATTGAAGGCATAAATCTATGTTTTTGTCATTCTGCACACATTGTAAAGCCCATTAAGGCATTTTGAGGGAATTGATGAGCAGTTTTACAGCCAGTTGGGGCCTATTCTCTTGTTCTACCATGACAAATGTGCACATAATAGGTCTGGAGTTCATTCCAAGTGTTGAACTTGTGTTCACTGGCAGCTCAGCGGTGTATAGGCTGCTGTTACACAGGAGATCGAAACTAGTCAACATCAATTAATTGGTATTTTGAGGGTTGGAGAAACAGATAATAAAAACGTTGGGGGCAGACAGAGACAACTATGAAGTTGCAAGATTCGCAAGGTAAAATGAAACAAATAAATAAAATAAAATCTTGGTTCACTCGAAATCGCCGGTTGGCAAGTGTAACGACATGATGTGAATCAGTCACCTTCTATCTAAAAAGCCTTGTTAGTACATTTCTGTAGAGCAGCCTTTAAAACCTGCACACTACACAATTAAACTAAATGTGACTTTAGATTTGTAGTAAAACTTTCTGCAATGTCTATGTTCTTTTTGTAGCTGGTTAATCACCTCGTATCAAGTTCATGGGAAACATTTCATTAGTAACTGAAGATAATTAGAGCAGAGTGGAGAAACAACTAAAACATAATAATATTTCAAGCTTACGGCTTATTGACCCATGAATCAACAACACAACAATCCACTGGTGCCCCCCACACTTTGCTCTCCACAGGGAAATAAACTGCCGATTCAAGTTGTCTTATTTCTTGCACAGAATCACAGGACAGTAACACAGACATCACACTGACAATAAAAAAGGTAAATTATAGTTTTAATTTTAGAGGGGTTGCAGAATGGAACTTTAAGCTTTCTATTTTGTTGGTATTTTTTTTAATGCATATTAACACATAATGACTAATATAATTCTTAATAACTGCAATGTGACTTTTTGTGTTATGACAAAATCTCACAATAGTGTAACATCTTGCTAAGAAGTCCACGGTACAGTGCAGTATTTGTTTTTAGTTTTAATATTTTAGAAATAAAGACTGTTGCTGCCTAGTTGGCATTTATCACCCAGCTTTGAACTTTAAAACGCACAGACTAAGGGTCCAAACTAAGCTTTTTTGGCTCACTAGCCAAGTGGCCAGGAGGCTTTAACAATCTACCAGCCACAAATGTTTTACCAGCCAAAAAATTAAAAAGCTTTTTTCTCACATTTTCAATTTGTTATCATTGCTACCACCATTCATTGCCATTCTATAAACCCATGAGCAATATTCAACACATATAACTTCTAATAAAAGCAGGAGAACCGATAGATATGAGAATTTCTGGTTAAATTTCCCAATGTTCAATTGGGCAAAACCAGCGGGCTCCGTGGTCACAGTTAGCTTGTTGATTTCCATCTGTTTCCGTAGGCTTGGGTAGGGAGGCGCACCTCTTGGCTCCTTCTTGTCCTTTCCCCCAACACAGAAGCAAAACACAAATGCCCCACATCAAATTTAGAGCTTGCTGCTGCATCTGAGTTGATTTGTTTGCCACTCCCTCAACCCCTTTCATACTAGTGCTAGAACTGTTTGAAGCTGCAAAGTGCAGGGCAATGGGCACAGGGGGGGGGGGGGGGGGGGGGGCGACGGGTGCGGAAGAGAAAACACTTCATGTGATACTACTAACATTCATTCAAAATGAAGAAATGTTGTGCAAATTAGGGCTTGACAGACCTCAGGAATAGCATTGCTGTCTGCTCTGTGCCAAGCTAGTGGCACGGCGAGGTCTGGAGTGCAAAGTGTCGCCATTTTCCCTCTGTGTCCATGAACGTGTGAATGTGTGAATCTCATCATCCTTAGTTACAAACTAAATAGTGGTGGTCACAATATATCTGTTGATTATGGATCCAGCGTATGGCCAAATGTGCCTCTTGAGCCGTAATGAGCCTCCCTGTTAGACTGGCAGGAGAACATAGCGGTTTGATGAATCTTCACGCGCAGAGCGGAAGTCCTTCTGTAAAAAGTGGAGCAGCCCTAAGTTCCTCTCATTAATACTCCAGTCACGCAGTGAGCGAGTGTGTGATCATTCCCCCCACTGCACTCTGTCTTTCTCTTCCCTCTGCCTCCGATCCTCTACTTTTGCTCCATCATCCCGATCAATAAGTGTATAACTTTGTTCGCAGACAAACCTCGAGGCTCCCCACCGTTCACTGTGTAACCGTAAAGCCTGATTGTTCCTTGGTGCATACTGAGTGCCAGGGTTTTCCCATGCCTCTCGTCTCCCGCCGTCCTCCTTTTTGTTTCCATCTCTTTATCCCCTCCAATGAAAACACACATAGCCAAAATGTTCTCATGCCAACATCTGAGAGCCACCGGAATAACCTCTGGCAGGTGCTTTTTTTTTTACGGCTTGCTTGCTTTTCCCTGCAAAGACTCTCCAAGTGTTCACGCTCAGGATTCATGCACAGGTGCTGTTTTGTTCATAGCGACCGCAACAACCTGAGTTCAGCCAGAATCTGTTTTTTTTTGTTGTTGTTTGTTTTGTTTTTTTTCTCGAGAAGCTGTGCTCAAAGTCTGGTTAGGTTGGCCTGACAAAAATACCCATAATTGCCAGTGAGGAAAATGTCTCCTGGATTCAGTTTGTTTAAATATATATATTTGCTCCTGACTTTTACACTGCTGGGCACTGAAACGATAAAGTAACACCGCCGTCTTTTTTTCTGCATCTGAACATGTAAAGTGAATATTTCATATTTTACTAGAAGTTGAGAATTTCACAAAGCTTGACTCAGCAATTTGAGAATTGCCTGATTCACTGCCATTTGACATTGATAATGTCAGAGGACTGTTTTACATTCCCTGCAAAGTCTCAGAAAAGAAATGTTTGATTTAGGAAGCAGTACCATGTAGCTCTGCTCAACGTGTGCACTGCCATTACATAATCAAAGGTGTGAACTAGGCTTTGATGAATAAAATTGATTTGATCTGACATAATGTTAAGGCTGTTAATAAATAAATAAATATATATACATATATATATATATATATATATATATATATATATATATATATATACATATATATATATATATATATATATATATATATATATACATGTATATATATATATATATATATATATATATATATATATATATATTTTTTTTTTTAAGTTATTATATGAATATTATATATAATGAAATAGTTAGAAAAATTAAATAAAAATGAAAAGATTACAAGAACATTCTTTTCTGTTTCAATAGTAATAGTCGTGAGGAACTTTTTCCCGGTGTTCAGTGGGTCACTGCATCGAACCAGGAAATGGTGATTTCGACGATCATGTGTCCAGCAGCAAGAAAACAGTCTCGTAATTAGAATAATACTGTTGCATCTAAAAAACATGCAGGCAGAAAGAGCCATACAGGATATGCTTGAAACAACACAAATGGACACATTCATGCAATGCCCCTCCACTGGCCTCGGATTCCCCTTGCTTTCCCTGTAGACTGTTGTTCTACACTACCGACCCACTGGCAAACGTCCACCTTTGTACCATATGCGGTTGAATTAAAGTTAAATTGGAGCGCGGCCCCAACAATCTGCTGTTTGGTATAATGTCCGTTCAGCAGTTGGTAGCCGGGTCATGTGACGCAGCCAGTTTCAGATCTGCCCCCTCACTCCAGCCAAATTATGCAAAAGGGCCTTGATCCCCAATTAGGGGCCCCACTGTGAGCGGCTCCATTAGTCCATAATTAGATCTTTTATACGGTGCAGGGGAGGCAGGTCGCACCTAATGAAGACCTCCTCCATATTGTTTCATCTCATAATTGGCGACACCTGCGTGGCAGCCATCACGACAACAGAGCTTGTCAAGGCCAATGGAAGGCTGCGCCGAGCAACAGGAGCCGCTGCAGACAGTTGCTCCGGGGGCCTATGATTAATTTACACCTGCGTTCTTTTTTTAATATCCTCCTGTCTAGCAGTTCTCTCTCTGAGCCTCCACCAGCATCAGGAAAATAAATAAATAAAAATAAAGTCCTGCCACGCAGCTCTACTATTTAAGATTAGGGAACAGAGACAAGGCTTAGTTTGAAAATTCCCACAGTACCATTAAGGGTCCCATTCTACCAACTTTCATTTTTGCTCCTGAACTCCGGTGAGGTCGCTTCATGCTATTAATTATCCAGGAAAGCCGACAGATCTCCAGCAAATACAGTAGTTTCTCTCTTTTAGGCTCTCTGTTTGCAGCCTCGCTGGAGGAATGTTGGGCCTTAGCACACATTTTCCGAAAAGTGGAGCAAGTAAATAAAAAAATAAAAAGGTTGGACTTGCCTCTTTTCTGGAGATTTCACTGAGAAGCTAGCAATCCACACTGCCGCTTGGAAAAACACTGGGGAAGTGAATTTTGTGCAATACGGGGCTTTCTAAAGAAAAGTATGTCAGTTGAAATTAAGGCGTAAATGTTAAAAACAATGAACACTGTCCTGGGAACACTCCCTATTCCCCTGATCCCAGTGAGCACCAGCTGTTGTCAGTCAGTAACATCTCCATCTCCGTCTCTCTGGCCGTCAATTAGAATGCCAGCGCTCCGTTTCCTGTTCACGGAGGCGATCCCCAAAAGTGAAGGGTGAAAAAAGAGAAGTCAATTTAGAAGAATTAGTGATGCTATATTTCAGACGTACTAATTCCCTCAGTCTTTACTGGCATTACAGCAGTGCAGTCACTACATTTAATGGTGATTAGACACGCTGCACACTCTTGTAAAAAAAAAGAAAAAAGAAAAAAAAGAAGTGAGAATGTACCAGTCGGTGCATGTGTGTGCCAAGTTTCCTACCGAGAAAGATTACAGTGAAAAAAAGGGAAAGGGTGTCTGCATGTGAGGGGATTAAACGGTTCAATTGCGCACATGAATGAAATACTCAATGGCCCTCATTTAAAGTAATGACCAACCAGGAATCAGCTAGCAAACCCTGTCCCCCTACCACCGCACCTTGGCGTGTGAGCAGGGTGATTCAGCTTCAGTGTCACAAAAAAAAAAACCCACTGACATCACAACTGCGCAGCAACATTTGGCATTACAGCTCCCTAAAGGCTACAAGGCAGCTGATCCCACTAATATCTGGTGACATTCATGTGCAGGCGTGGAGAATTCAAGTCGGGCACCTTGTAAGACAACCTGGCTAAGGATGAGCAGGGCCTTGTTTTGTTTAGCAAGGTTTTCAATTATAACTTTGCACCAAGCATGTGCGATGATTTCGCACAAGTTCCACATAAACTGTGGAAGAAGTTTTTGTGCAACAAAACATCTGGATTCTCCTCTTGCTAAAAATAACATCATTTGCTAAATTGGTTTGTCACTGGTTTTTCTACGAAAGAGGATTAGGGACAGAAGAAGTGAAAAAAAATATTACAGGAAGGAGATTTTTAAGTTTTAATTTGAAATATGTGATTAAAGGAACATTTTCACGGATAAAGTCGCCATGAAACAGACAAAATTTCGTGCATAAAGTCGAAATTCTGTGAATAAAGTCCACGTTGAAAAAAGACAAAATTTTGTGAGCAAAAACCCACAATTGAAAGTAAGCTTCCGAAAGCAGGTTTATCCCATAGGTATCACCCACAGTAATCAGGAAGCTGAAGTACTCCACTAGACTTGTGCACAGAGCCTTTCGACTTTATTCTCAGCATTGTGCCTTACTTCACATTGACATTATTTGCAAAATGTACATTTTATTCACTAAATTTTGTCTTTTTTACGTCAACTTTATTCTCGAAATTTTGACTTTAATCTCGAAACTTTATTCTCAAATTGAAAACTTGGGGGAAGTCTCTTCTTGTGGCCCTAATCCTCTTCCGTATCTTTAGGTTCGTTGGTCTGTTCATACAAAATGCAATATTGTGTGAATTCTTGAATTAGCTTGGGGTAAGCTATCCTTGTCTCACAACTCCAGCAGTCCAGCACCGCATCACACTCCAAACGTGTCTGATGAGATCACAGCTATAAAACAACAGACAAACACACACACACTGTCAGTGGCCTCAGCCAGACTAAACCACATTGGGTTTAAAATGTCTCTGACTCCGTACGTGGTGTGAAACGTGAGGGCTGACTGAGAGACTTCCTGCTGTCTGAGTTCCGCTGTACGCAGTGTTGCCTGTGTGAAATAGGTACTAACACTTCCTGCTGTCTGTGTTTTACTATCATCATATTTCACACAGTGTGAACAGGCCTGGGGCTGGGCTTGTCTCTGAGCTAACGTTACGGTAAGTGGCCCCAGGGATGTAGGGCCCCGAGGGCCTCGGGCTCCACTGCCTGCTCCTGGTCCTGACCGTCTGCTCCTTCAAGGAGAAACAGAGCAGGGTTCTTTCATAGAAGCAGGTATACGCGCTGTTGCGGGTGGGTTAAATAGTTAACAATATGTTGTATGTAAAGACACAGACATGTAAAATAAAAAAAGAAGATTTTCTCCTTCCTGGGATGACTTTTTTGCGTTTTCTGGGTTGGGGTTAATTTCTGAAAAATGGGTTGCGGTGGATAAGCTTTGGGTAGAGATATCCTGGCAAGCTCATTCATCGGATTTTATACAATAAAATAACCTTCATTTTATTATGTCATGGCGACTACTCAAGCTCAAAACTCCACTGTACTCACAGTAGAGGGCGCTGTGGTTTTTAGCCAAAAAGGATAGACTGGTGTGTTCTGACCAGGATTCCTGACGCATCATTCACTAGTAATTTCCTTTTACATCATGAATCATGAAAGTTCAGGGCCATGCAGTGGGCAAAGCAATGGCTTCACCTTCACAGAGCCAGAATAACTCTGAGCTTGAGCAAGAGCGACAAAACGGTGCAAAATAATGATGCTGTCAGAATTATTCATTGATTGATTCGCACCTGCCCTGTTTGGTTCGGACTAAACCAAAAAGTCCCTGGTGCGGGCCTTTTGGGCTGGAGTGAATACAAACCATGCAGCGAACTCTGGTGCGGAGCAAACAGCCGGTCCGAGACCTCGCCGGAGAGGTGGTCTCGGTTCGCTTCCAAACGAACCAGTTCTGAAATCACCCACCTTTTTACACGTAACAGGCTTCCATAGCCACAGGAATTATGGGAAATATTGTTTTGGTTAACAGTAGAAGTACAATAGTAGAAAGTTTAGTGGTACGTCGTCGGACCGTGAGGCTAGCACGAGTCGTGGTTCAACGTGGAGCAATGAGGAGACGGTACTTGTAAAACGTCTTCGATGTTGCAAAATGGTAAACATCTCCTCATAAAATTAACGTTGCATCAAAAGCTTCTGATGCTCCAAGTTTCCTGCAAACGCTTGTAACTGTATGAAAAAAAGAATCATTGTGAGCACAACGAGTGCAGCACGCTGGAGCGCCATGATTGTTTACTTTCCGTATTTTTACGCGTTACCCCGCCCCAGACCGTTTTGTCCAATGATTGAGCGATCTTTGCACACACGTGGGTTTGTTGTCAAATCCTGGGATTCTTGTGAAAATTGCAATGTGAAAAGGAACCGCATCAAACCAAAAAATATACATTGTAATTTGGTCCGGACCAAAGAAAGCAAACTAAAGGACTTTCCTGGTGTGAATACGCCTTTAATTATTTTTTAAGCTTGTGTAAGCACTGTTTGTGAGCTGAGATGAAAGTAATACGTATGTCCATTTATCATACCAATGAGTACACTATTAAAAAAAAAAAAAAAAAAAAAAAGCTTGTCATTTTCATTGCATGTGCTGCTGCAGTGGAGAATCCTCTTTGGGAGTAATTAGAAAGGAACGGTGAAAAACAGACGCTGTTAATGGAACGCTGGGAGTCTGATTTGGGTTACTCCTTCTCCAGGTTTTCTACCTCGACTCCCCCTCCTGCCCCCATTACATCAAGTCAGACATAATGCATATAAAGTGTAAATGGTCAGTTTTTAAATAATATATATATAGTATATATTGAAATCAACTCCCTTGGTTTATTTGTGTTCCATCAAGGGTGGCATCAACAACAGTCCATAACACAAAACATTAGTCATCTTAGGCAGATTGTTCTTTCTTCTGGACCTGCTGCCTTCAACGCAATGGCTGTGCCAGATGTTGGTGTTGGGGTTCAGCGCTGGTCAGCATGGAGGTGCGCTGCTCAGCCCCCGTGCTAGATGTGATTGCTGATGTTTTAAACATTACATGTTATACCTCATGTTCAGATGTTCAGTTTTCATGTAAGAGGCACACAGACCCTCTTTGCATGGTTAATAATCTAAAAATATGTGCAGATCTCTAGGACGAAATATATTTAGCCCTTTGTTTACAGCCTCCTTTAAATCACAAGTTTAGCTGATAGTTTGTTGCTCGGTGTGCTCCCTTGGAAACGGATAGAATTTTACCTGGCTGCTATACTATTGAGTTGACATATATCAATGCACTAGTGACATCAGAAACACATTGTTTTGAGCACTATGTTGTACCTCAAGCCTTTTGAAAAGTGGAGCAAACAAAAAAAGTAAATGATGGATAGATAGTTGATAGATGATAGATAGATTATTGTTAGAAAACACTTTTAAAGGGTTCCTTTAATCAACAGTTATATCAAGACAACATCAAGAGTCAAATATGGTCTTTTTGTTTGGACACGTCATTCATTAAGCTTGGGTGGAACTGAACTTGTGCCCGCTGTAACTTTTACTACTACTGCAATTTCAATGTCAGTCATTTGTTTCACACTCCTGTTGTCCACTACATTGATTTCCGTCCTCACTTTTATTACTGTTTCTCGCCATGGTAGACAGCTGCTGTTACATCTGCTCAGCATCAAACAGCGGCAACACAATCAAAAAGCAATAATACAAAAGAAGGTACATGGAATGGAATGGGGAAAAAAGTAATACAAAAAAAACACAAGGGAAAGCCTGGGACACATTGTGGCAAATTGGAAACAAAGAAAATACATGCATGGCATGTTCACAGACATACCCTAACAAAAAGCCACTAAAACTTCTGCACATTACCTCACAAACTAGCTAGCAGACACAAACATTAGCTTCCACCACTTCACTAAGGGCGTTTCCACTAAACACCAACTCGGCTCGGGTCAGTTTGAGGGCATTTCCAATAGGTGCTAACAGGTCCTAACCTGTACCGAGCTAAGCTCATTAAGTACTAGTGGAAACACACCCTTAAGATAAGTTTGTGATCCGTGAACGGAGAAAGTGCAGTCGGTTTTTTTTTTGTTTGTTTTGTATATTTCTCAGAGTGAAAATAGCTGGTTTCCTTGTGATACATTCAGCACAGTGAAATAAGGCTTTGTGGAGGTGAAAGGTTTGCAACCAACTGCAAAAGTCTGTTTGCTTCAAGCTTTGGTTATGCAAAAGGCTTGCATGCTAAAGATAACTCTTTTATATAATCAGTGTTATATAAATACATTTACATTCTGAGTGATAAATATCATGGGATAGTTCAAGGAGTCATGGAGTCAACCCTAAACTTCTTCCAGCTCAACCAATTGAAGAGGATGGGAAGAAGCACCAGTTGATGGAGTTGTTCCATTGTTTGTTTTTTCTTAACAAAAATGAAACAAGTTTTTTTTTTATCTTGATGAAATGGACAGAGACAAAATGCCCCCTGTGACGCTCTCCGCTGTTCAGCTCCGGCTATCAGTGTCGAGCCTCTGTCAGCGGAAAGATAACACTCGACGGCTGTCTTGATTTGGAGGAGGCCGCATCAGAGGCTGCTGATGCATCGATTCATATCCTCTGCCTGTCTATGAATCATGCATTAATGGATGAGACAGCCATTATCTCCACGCATGTCTGCTCTCACCCACTTCAGCGGGAAAAATAAACCCACATCCGCACCCTGCCTGTTTCTTTCACACTCACATAAACCTCTCACCTTGTTCACTCTCCCTCGCACAGGGACCCTTTTCACTCTCATTTTAATATGCTGTAGAAATTAAGGGAAATGATCTGGTCTTCATGTGCCACTTCTGCATGCTCCTCTCCTACTTCAGCACCATTCTTCGCTCAGGAATCATCAAGCAACGTGTTACTCTTCCAGAACGCCCGCTGTGCCACTCCTGGGACATGCATGAATCTCTGTGAGGTTTTATGATTAAAAACTCTTTGGGAAAAAAAAAAAAAGCACTAGACAGAAAATTATTCTTTCTGAAGGTTTATTACAAAGTGCTCAAAAAGCTCTGTAGCACCATCACATTTGTGTTACGTCAATCCAATTTATGATGTTTTTCTTTACCTGTGATATTACACATCCTAACATGTTGGCCGGAATGTCCACTGTGAACTCTGAGGCAAAGGTCGAGATCTGATTGTGAGCTTGAGATCAGTGAGAATGTGACCGAGCCACCTTAAGTTTTCAATCGCCTACCTCATTAAGTGAGCTGCTCGTGTATTTGAAACAGTGACATACGTATAAAATTCCAAAGTGTGTAAGGATTTTGAGCAGAACCTGATGTAAACAACACTGTCTTCTGAGCACTCGACATCATAGCAGCAGCTTTTATTTTATTTCTCTTCTTGTTATTTTGCAGAGGAATCCACGGTCAAAATAGACTTCTCTATGGGTACAATTTCCTTTTTGGGAACTATCCCTTTAATTTGTGTGTTTTTTGTTTTTTTTTCTTTCTCCAACCAGAGTTAATCCAAGGGGGGCAGCAAGAGGAGCCACGGACCCCGACAACAAATTGGCAGCACAGCAGCCTCTAAGGCTTTAAAAAATAAAACTACACAAGCGGCGCTCAACATTTCCCTTGACTCTTTTTCTCCCTTGCTTCAATTTTTTTTTTCCTCCTCGGGGAAAGACCTCTGATCCAAATGGAGGAAAGGCAGCAAAGCAATAACACACTATGAGATGTGTTTAAAACAAAAACTTGTAACACTTGGAGGAACAGATTTTCTACAACCTGTAACAATGTGCGGCTGCAAAGGAGCTTAAGGCCACCAAAAACACCTTTTTGATAAATTGTCTTTTTTTTTCTTTTTGTCAAGAATAACTTATGATGATAAAATGATAAAAACTGTGCATAACTTCACAGAATGATCACATCCTTGTTTTCACATTACACAGACAATTATCGTCTGCTACCATATGTTTTAACATCCAGCATGGCCCTCAAGCCAGACTTCCGTTTGAAGGCAAACCTCGGATTAGAGAGAAGCTAGTATTATGAAGGTATATGTTTTTGTTCTGTTTTTTTTTGTTAAGTCAGTCTTCTTCTTCTTCTTCCTGACTTTAGATCATGTACGCCAGTTAATATATCAAAAGGAGGAAGGTTACCCATCAATTTGCCCATAAGTCACATCCGAGAGACCTGGACTGACACAGCGGGGTGGAAGGGAACGCTTTGAAAAGAAAGGAAGGCCCTAATGTTGGACAAATGCAGCAGTGGTGCACTACTGGATGTCCCATATTGTAGATTAACAGTGATGGCTCGGCCCATGGGGTGCTCTTTTAATGGGCAAAATCTTATTGCGCTTCCATTGGACAACATGTGGTGAAGTGTCCCTCTGGGGTAACTTCCAGTGAGCTAAATGTTATTCAAATCCCATGTTCAGATCTTTTTTTTCCCCTCCTGGACTCAAATGGAGCAGCCTGATAACCGTTTGCAACCATTCATTATGATATCTTTACAGACATCCCACCTCATTGCTGGGACAACATCCATCTATAGGCTGCCAAAGCCTCAATACTAAATAAAAAGAGCCATCATATAAAGGTGCTAACATTCTGCATTCATGTGTATCCATTTTTTTCAACATTCACTCATCTGTAAAGGCACCAGTTAACTTTCGACCTCAAGCTGGCGGGAAGATTTCTCTCTTTGCACCGGTCACCCGCAGCTGGTCGCTGTAGGTTGGCCGCAGTCTCCTCTTGTCCACTCTTGTCCCAATGTGCAGGTACCTAGGGCCTCCTTGACCCCCACCCCTGCTGTATCACCAGCTCCTTAGGTGGAATATTGGCCATGTCTGCTGCCAAGCTGCCTCCAGCAGGCAGTGTGTAGGTGGATAAAAGTTGCTTTTTACATTCTCACATCCAAGAATGTTAATTTAAGGCCACCGTGTGAAACCAGCAGAATATATTGTTCAAAGTGGAATCCCTGTTTTCCAAAAGATTCACAGCGTGACATCACATCATGTCAAGCTAATGAAAAAGCTGCGTGTCTGAACAGAGGAATTTCTTGAGCAAGATGGAATTGTTACTGATGGAAACGGATGCATGTGGTAAAAATGAAAGATTCAATTAAAAAATGACAACAAAGATATGCTAATGCCACGTTTGCATCAAGTAATTGGATGCAAATTAGCAAGGCCAAGTAGAGTGTAGTTTTATTATAAAACCGGAGTGAGGATCTCAGGAAATACTGGAAAGATTGGCCATTACTATTTTTTCCCCCTGAATGAGACCAGGGAACATCTTGGTCTCCTCCTCCATCCAGACAGATCTGTTAATGCTAACAACAGTGTTCCTCCACTCATAATGGAAACAGCACAGTTCCCATGAGCGGTAGATTTGCTGGGTCAAAGTTAATTCAGGAAATCTTTTTTTCATTTTTTTTTAATTAAAAAAAGACAAAAAAGAAAAAAAAAAGAACACACACACACAAATCAAGCCAGTGTAACTATGTTACAAATTAACTTCACACTACAAGAGGCTGAAGAAATACCTGGCAGGCAACGTCGTGTCAGGGCAAATTCACAGGATGAATTTAGAGAGAAGAGTTTGGTTGAGCTGCTGAAGTCTTTTTGTAAGAATGGACGTTTTCTCAGTGTCACTCTAAATTCTAAATGAGTGGACATAGCGGGTTAGGTTGGGACTATTTTTGGCTGCGTATTAATCCATATTTTACACTCGAGAGAGTATTGGGGTCAACTGGTTGGGCTGTCCGTTAATTTAAATGAAGAAACATATCACCCAGTAAAACACCGTGGTTGAATGATCAAGAATAGTTGGGCTTTTTTTCTTCTTGATATAATTAGTGTCAGCTTCACAGGGTCCACTGTCTTCTCCGCCTCATCTTTCACGATACAATGTTTTGCAGTTTTATGTAGGTATTGCTGCAATATAGGCATTTGTCAAGATATAGACGTAAAAATGTTAAAATAATAATGATAATAATAATAATGATAATAATAATAATAATAATAATAATAATAATAATAATAATAATAATAATAACAATAATAATAATGAAAAAGAAATACAAAATCTTTTGGATTGTTTGTCTTAAATGTTCACAATATTCCATGTCAAAATTGTCATATTGCATTTTGTCTTCTTTTAAAGATGTCAGGTCCAAACCATTTGGTACGTGAGGCTTGTGATATTATTTTTTCAGGGGTAGGGCATCACATCACAACACAGTCCTCTGCTCTCTGTCTGTTGAGCCACCCCTTTGCTATCTTCTTGTTTAGAAAGCCAGGCCGGCCACATATGCATTTGAATATTTGAGCGGACCAGCTGGACATTAGCTAAAAAATTAGCTGATGTATCCTAAATCTGCCGGATCCCAGGTGCCAGAACTCTGTTACCATGTCGTGTTTCCAAGGGGACCACTATCAGTGACAGACCTGCATCTCACACAGAACTCTGCTAAAATATGTAAGTAGTTTAGATTATTTTTATTATAACTGACTTTGCATCAATAAAACTCAACAAAAAGTCTCACACATGTTGGCAGAACTCTGCGTCCTATCGAAGACTCTTGGTTTTGATGTACTGTACAAGCTGTGCTGGCGACAAAAAAAAATAGCTTAATGCAAGTTTAAATCAAGGAATTGAATCTGTAACCTTCCTCCTGCGAGGCAACAGTGCTACCCAGTGCTCCTCCCCAGAAAGGTCTACCAGCGTTGTGTGAAAAGGAAAACCTTTCACTTCAACCTGCTTTTGATTCCGTTGCGAGTGAAACATTGTGCAGGCAGATCAGAATCAGGCATCTCAAGCAGGGTAAAAACAGTCTGAATAGAATGTATTGATAATTCAAGTAGCCTTGCCAAAAGAAAATGACAACAGTTGTCCAGATTCTTGGAGTGGAAAATCTGTATTTTTTTCTCACATTATCCATTGTGAAGCCCAGTCTTAGATTGCGATGCCAGCGGAAGCACAGTGAGCCTGACAACATGTGCCACAGTCAGAGCCACCCAACTCTCCAGCACACGGGAATTTTCTAAGATGTTATTGATTTTCACCCTGTGTGGCCTGCTCATTGAGTCCTTGGCAACAAATTCAGTGCTTTAAGTTCAGAGGAGATCGAATTTTAGATAAACACTGTCGGCAACTGTACGCCGAGGTCTTCCGCTGATGAAAAGGGGGTCTCTGAGTAAACACCTGGAGACACCGCTGATTGCTATCTTCACAGAGAATTACAGTGGGAACTGTTTTAGGTGTAAAAATTGTCCCCGCCATGTCTCTCCCCACTCCGCCTGCGGATTCGATAAAGACCTCTTCTGAACATAAACTGGACTCCCGGGTGCTCACGGAGGGCCAGGCCTCGGGGGGTTTAGAGGGCAGCAGTTTTGTCATTACCACGGCTACTGGTCACAAGATGAAGCGCATAATTAATCAAAACCTAATTCCTTTGATTACAGGAGGGATTCATCAACTAAAGTGTGCTATTTCATTAACCAGCCATAGATTGCTATCAGGGCAGATGTGCCGCTCATTGCTAATGGTAACGCAGGGGTCAGGTAAGGATTACTGTGAAGGGCGTAGAACCTCAGTTAATGGTTCACCTGATGGATAAATGTTGTTCGCGGCACGACCGTGCATAACTGACTTCTGCACACATTTTCAGCAAATTGGGAACTTAGTACAATATCAGTTTAGTTTATATTGTACAGTTATTTATAGGTATTTTATGCATCTGTTATTTTTTAGGATTTGAAAATGCAAAAAAATCATTCAAATTATTATTATTATTATTATTATTATTATTATTATTATTATTATTATTATTATTATTATTATTATTATATACACAATACGGTCATTCAAAAGATAGGGAAATTATATTCCATTGACGTGTCCTAATGTCATCACATAAACTCAAGCCCATTCACCTCCTACAGGGTGCCACCATACTGAAATCAAGTTGCAGCTTACTAGAAAATTGCCTGTGGTGCAAAATGAATAAGGGTCTATTGACCTGAACCCCCCCCCCCAGTTGCTTGCAATGCAATGAAATGTAGTTTTTTTTGAATGCAAAATATTGATTTTACATCATTAGGAATGTGGCAATTTTTGACTCATGACCTTTCATTTGGAGAGAGCTTTAGCCGGTTGTACATATGTACAGTTGTGCATATCTGGCATTCCATATATGAGTGATTACAACAGGCACTACTACTCTGTCCTTATTGATTCGGGCTTGACACTCCCACATTTCTTTTCTATTTTAATGCTTTTTTCCAACCGTAATAGAGAGCAGCAGGACACACAGCAGTACTAACAGTTGATCTGGTCGGACGACACAGTTGAGGACCGGCGCTGACGGGCACCCAGTCGCTGACGTTGTCAATGACTGTGATTGAACACAACGACTAGTCTTCCCCTGGCCTATCGTAATTGTTTTGTTTAGAATACCTGTGGGTGTGATACTGATCAGGACACATCAGTTCATAAATTAAGACTGACTAAGTGATCACTTAAGCTTTATTATGGCTCTGTCATCTCCAGTTAATGGGTGTCTTCAGGTATAAATGAGGAGATAAGTGGAACTGGCAGCTGTTTGGCTCCGGCCTCACCCTGAGGGATGATTGGCTGCTCCATTGGGATGATGGATCTCTGTGTCATTATCACAAACAGTCGTATCGTCCAACCGCATTTGTTTTCCACACGATCCTCTACATTGTTCAGTTTCATCACGGATAGGCTGGCGGCAAATGAACGTCACTGTTGTCAAACAGAGGTAAAGACACTGAAAACATTTCACCGAAGGAAAAAGAAAATCTCTCACTTAATAAAAGTCAAGCGTTGTCTGATGTGCCCGAGCATCATAACAACGCCGCCTTGAGCAAATGACTTGAGCTAATGACATGTTGCGACTCCAGGTCAGATCAGTGGGCTTGGGGACATCCCGCAAATGAAGGAGTCATGTCAATGATTGCCTGTGATTAACCTCATGTTAAAGGTAACCAGCTTCTGATTGCAGGCCATAAGAGTGCCCCCTTAACATAGAACATCAGTCTCATAACGTCAATGAACGGGATGGAAGGGAGAGAGAAGATATCTGTGCGTCAGTGAATGAGTTAAATTTAACCCTCCCGAGTGATGAACAAATGTCTTATATGCAGCGGATGGTCTATTTGTACTAATGAAGACAGTCTAGCCTCGTTGATTCAAAATGTGTTTTCAAACTTCACAGGCCCCCTCCCAACTGTTTGAACTTGCTACGAACCCGTCGCCAGTGTACTTATTAGCAAATGTTCTTTTAGAGATGAATGGAGCGCCGACAAGTGCGAATGAGTAGCTCAGTCGTAGCAGTTGCTTGTGTCAAATGAATGTACAAATATTTCAAGATTTATTTTAGCGCGGCACTGTGAGGTGGGCATTTGTCCAAGGTTTGCAAGATCACGTGTTTGCCTCCTTTCAGAGACTGTCAAAGTTTAAAGTCATTCCTAAAAGTGCAACATACTGGGAAGAGACGATGCAAATAAGCACACAAAGGTCAGAAATAATCACGCCGACCGTGTTTACATCCGTGCACATTATATGTTTGAAAAGTGAGAAGTGTTATTATGTATAACAATACAGTAAATGGTGCTCTTTGTGTTTGACCTCAGGAGTAGTGGGCATTTTATTGGTGGTTTTGTGAATGGCAGTGAATTATTAACCAAACACACATTCTGACGGCGGTCAAAGATGGAGCACAACTGCTTGACTGATCACCCAGATAAATTGGATTAGTTCTTTCAGTGGACTCTGAAGCAGTCTCCCTGAACAAATAGTTCAACTGGGTTTTATTTTTTAGACCGATTTGTGCTGAATTATGGGTTTTGCTACAAGAGCCACAATCTTTCTTACACAGGAAATCAGATTCTTGTTGCTGGAAGGCTTGCAGAGGATTGCAGATTTGCAGAAACATGTCACTCATTTGTTTCAGTCATTGGCGCCAAATGCTTTCCAATCAACAATGTTATCCGTCATACGCGATCTTGAACTCTATGTGCATTTGTATAAATGTAGTGAGCTGGCTTTAAGAGGATGCGATTGTAGAACTTCTGTTTGTGCTGAGTCATGTCGAACTTGACGCGTGATAAGATGTAGTTAAGTAGTTACGTTTTTATAGTATAGTATTTTCGAATGTTTTCCCCCCCATGTTTTTTTTTTTTTTGTACGTTTTCTGTTCGCAACTAAATTTGCAGTGCATCAGGAGGACTAACTTCTTGGCTGCACCTTACAGATCTATCACAGAAAAGTGGGGCCTTTGTTTTGATGCTATCATAGCTGCAACAGAACAAAGAGCGCCAAAGGGTCCAATCAAAGTGTCGCCTTAAGGACATTAACGGTGGTGTACGAACCTTGCCAACAGGTGCACTACGAGGATGATAGCGCAGCAAAACTCAGACATTGCTCTCTAATCTGGCGGTGTTCGGCTTTGACATTGTGTTCAATCCGGCTGACCTTAAACACAGTCGCTGTAACGTCTCCCCACTTTCCAAACCAATCTTACTGTGCGGTTCCGACTCAGTCAAATCAATAGGCCTCACACGCCTGAACACGGCACCTGTCGAGTTACGACACCCATTTCTTAGAGCTGACATCCAACCACGCTAAAGGGTAATCACTCAAGCGCATATTTAAATTTAAAAAAAATAAAACAAACAGCAACCTTATGACATTGGACCGGAGTTGTGTTTGTTGATCATCACCGCCTTTAGTACAGGTCCACAGTTGAAGTTCATGATGAAGAGGTGAGAATCCTGAATTGTTCAGCTACTGCAAATACTGCAGTAATGCTCCATCTTTTATAAATTGAATTTCCTTCACATACACTTTCACATCTTTCGTGTCTTTTCTAAAATTCGTGTCCAGCAAAATAATTTCTCTTCAGGTCGAAACAGTGTCACAATCTTTGCTTCCGCAGGCTCCTTTTTACACCTTGGTGTTTTGCCACTGTGCTGTGATCCTCCGAGCTGAACAAGCATTAGCCATTATGATGATCAATACTCTGGAGCAATTGTCTATCTGACTGTGACCTAATTCCATGCACTTTGAACAAAGGAGAATCCTAAATGGATGTTTTTATCAGGACCAACCATGCGGGACAGCATGATTCCATTAGCATTAATATTAACCGCATGTCCTCAGACTATATGCACGAGCAGCACATTATTCCATGCTTTTACTGTGTATTTAATAAACCACGTGACAATTTCAACCTACTAAGGCTGTTACACACTAGGTGATTTTTTTTTTCTTGTGATTAATCTGCACGGTTTTTATTTTCTTTAAAAATTAATTTAGTTTAATCAGTGCTTACAGACTGAGCACAAATTTTCCATTGCGAGAAATACTCATCTTTTCCTTTTTGTTTTTTGTTTTTTTTACTTAATTATTTTCACAGCATTTGTGATGCGTGAAAGCATCAGCCAGTGAACGCTGAACGTGCTCTGACATCACGTCACCAGATGACGTGCTGCTGGCTAAGACAGTGGCCTTACATTATAATGTGTCCACAGTTTTCCTCAGACAAGCTTCCAGTCGCTGTTTTGGTCAAAAGGCTTGCGGTTATTTGTCCTCCTCTTCCTTACATTTGGTACAACATCACGCAAAAGCTCCTCACGTTGTCCCACTGACGTCTGAAATCCCGTTCAAAACGACCTTGGAATAAATTTGAGTACTCGTATGAGGGGGCAAAACTGCTGGAGATCGAGGAGGCCTCCCTGACTGTGATTGCTGGCAGCCTGTGGTTATTTCCGCGCTGCCGCAGTACGTCTTCAGTGGCGAAACCTCTGCTGCACAATTGCACCTCAGCCAGTCCGAACGGTTTTGATGAAAAATCATCCACGAATAAACGTCTACTTTCATGTCATTTCTTGATGCACCCGGTGTGTTATGACCTTTATCCTGGCATGCCCAATGGGATGGACATGTGGGAACAAGACTATGTTAAGAAAGGGTCAGTTGGAGAGAGAAGAAATTAACAGCGATGGCTTGTTCTCCTTCAGAAGTGCTGTGCTCTGTATTTCATTGGAAATATCTTCTTAACCACCATCTCGGCGTCTTTTGGTGGATGTTCTGACTCGCTGGCTGAGTACGAGAGGAAGGTGAAGTGACAGATGGGTGGTCCCACGCATCACCATTCACTAAAATTACAGGTTAAGTTATTATTATTATTATCATCTGTGGCTGATAGAACCCATCAATATAACTGGGAACCAGTCCAGTCCATTTATTCACCATGAACGGTAAACAATGGCTCTTGTGGGCTGAGTGAGAATTCCTGATTTTTGTCAATACGTCTTCCATTTCAAAGCCAACTGCAAACCGTACTACAGGCGCACGCACACACACAGACACACTTAATCACTGAGTTTACTTACCCAGCAGCTCAGGCTTAGTTGTGGCACCAGATGGCTGAGGTTGTTACCGGCACTTACTCTGGGGTGTGAAGTGTGAGAAATTTATTACACATGTCATAGAGCCGTGTATGATACATATCAAAACATTTTGCCTCGGAGATGACCCGCTCCCACTTTCACAGGATATTATTTTTGTTATGTATAGAAGAATAATTCTACTGTTTAGTTTGACCTCCTCTAACCATCGCCCTCGCACTCAGGGTAGCAGGAGATGCTGGAGCCCATCTCAGTTGTCACTGGGTGAAGGTGTGGTTACAACATGGACAAGTCATTCTTACACAGGATTTTTAAGTTTAGTCTTATATTACCATCAAGGGTATTTCTGTGTAGAGTTTGCATGTTCTTTATGTGTCATCGTTGGTTCTCTCCTGGTTCTCCAGCTTCTTCCCAAACTCCAAAGACATGCAGTAGGATTGAAATGAGAACTCTGGGGACAATTCCATTGTGAGAACAAAATTGTCTATAGGAGTAGTTTGAATGTCTTTCTATGAGGTCCTGTGATAAACTGGCAACTTGTCGAGAGTGTAACCGCAACTTTGCCCAATTGCAGCTGTCATTGGCTCCAGCACCAGCACCAACCCTGAGTGCAGGAGAGGCAGGTGTAGAAAAGGAATAGCTCACCGTCAAGCACCGATATTACTTACAAGTTTTCATCTCAAACTTAAGCCTTTCATGATGAATTGTATGTTTAAAAAAAGCAATGTCTTCAAAACTATATTTTTAACTCTGTCAGTCAGTGCCAAGTCCTGATAAACACAGCCTTAGAAGCACGCGTGTGAGAGTAAGTGACTGAGACTAATGGGCCATTTATTTTGTTCTATGGCTCTTTGCACAGTGCGTTTTACCCCCCTCAAAGAGCAGGTTGTTAGCACTTTGCATGACAGCATTTGCGATCACCATATGGATGCACAGTGTGGGCCATGTGTGCATCATGACGTGCAGAAAAAAGGCTTTCGCTGCTTGGTAGTTTAGAGGTGCTTTTCCCATGTCAGTCTCCTGAGCATTTCTGTTAAAACATTTAATGGGGGAAGTCAGCGGCAGCCTTAAAGCAACAGAGTGGCCTGTTTCAAAGGAAACGAGCATTTCACTTCTGAGCCGCTGTTTCAAAACAATGGCACTTGTCAGCGCCGAGCCATATTGCAGCTGTGTTTGCTTTTTCATTATCTCCACGAGTGTTTCATAACAGCACGCACAAGGTTACGGAGTGCAGCCAACCAACATGATCCACTCTCACTAAGTATACTCTTGTCTTTAGAAAGCATTTACTGCACCAGTGGAAATGCAGCTGAGCTGGATGAGGTGGCTGCGCACCCGGGCGCTCACAGCACCAATCGGCGCAGAGGCCAACACATTCCGATTCCGTGCGCGCACATGCGGGAGATAGAAGATGCAGTGTACCACATTCCATTACGTCGGATATTTGTGAGATATTCATACTATTTTGTGTCTGTGTCTACAAAGTAATGAAAGTGATTGAGCACAAAATAACAGACACAAGCCACCAAATCGGCAATGACCTCGGGGCTGACTCAACAACAGACACAGAATTCCATAATTTTAGAGGGACTGCCACTTGGCCTGTATCAGGGCATTTTTCTCCTCAGGCTGCAAGGAAAAATCATGAAGTTCATTGGACGAGTTCTTTCCTGGGAGCTATTATTTAGATTTCATTGCTGTTATGGGTTTAAAAAAGAACGGCTTGAAATGGAAATGTTTTTCGAAATATGGGGGATGTGTGCATAATTAACATTTATTCATTTGTCAGCAATAATCAAATTCAATTATTTATAATGTCTTGAGCTTTGCTGCAACTTTTCTTTACCACCATATTTTCCTCTGTGGTCAAACACATAACTATGGAAAATTTGTTTCCGATAACAACAGGCCGGGCCGTGTCTTTCGTACTTATTGATTACTCATAACAAGTCATTTACAAGCCAGAAGATATACACCATTCCATCCTTTCATTTTCTATCACAGCTTCTCCTGCACTCAGAGTCGCCGTGTGCTCATCACTTTTATGTCCTGCTCATTTTTGAGCATGTCCCCCCTGTTCCTTCCACATTTTTTCCCTGTACGTTCAGTCACTGATCAAGAATGTAATAAAAGTCAAAGCTGAATACTGTATGTATATTGTGTGCTTATATACATATCCATTAATTAGTCAATTAACGTACTGATATATACAGCAAAACTATGAAAAAAAAAAAAAAGAAAAGAAAAATCATCAAGAGATTGCAACATTAAATCAATCAGCCCATAAGTTCTATATATCCCACCGGACATCATGTCCTTCACACACAAGCAGTAGATCCTCCAATCCCCTAAATATCTTTACGACAAAGCTCACGTAATGTCATGATTAAGTGTAATTTTGGCTTAGTGCTCTTTTACTCAGAAGGTTTAGAGAGTTGTAGTTAGTGCTTTGGGCCATTCTGGTGACATATTTGTGGTGTAACTTGACATGTGCCCGACGGTGAACATTTGTAGGTTGCTATGTCACTATGCTTTGTAAACACTTTAACTTTTATAAAGTTAAAGTGTTTAAAGTTTATTCATTTAGCTTGTGCTGCATAGTTTGCACTCCCCTCAGGCTTTTTATCCCGCTGCTACACATTGTGCACCCAGAAGCGACACAGCTCGTGTCCACTGGGATTTGTGTGATTCACTCTTTTTATGGCTTGTATGTATTTGTTACTCCCGCCTTTTGTTATTCTGTATGTGCATCCAAATATTGACATCCACAACGTTCTGTTGTTGCAAACAAGGCACTTGGTGTGTTTGCTACAACTGCTTGATTTGTGCACACCTCCCTCAGCGACCCTTTTCATTCATTTGTTCTGAACACATTCTCTTGTCATCTATGAATACAGGGCGTCTATCGAATTAAAATAACGATGTAGCATTTGTCCAGTTGTTAGCGCGGTAACTTTTAGCTCATCCAAACAGAAACTGAGGTCATGTTTTGACAGATGTACAAGACATGACGATATCACATTTTACAATCATTGGATGAACTCGTTTTGCCACACATAGTGCAGTGGATGATTTAAACTAATTTTTGTTGAATGACTTTGTGTTTGTGAAAAAAAAAAATTCAAATAAAGAAATATGGTTCTTTCACAGTGAGACTGATACTGTTACTGATCCCTCCTTCTCTTCCCAGCACCACCGGCAACTTGTAAAGTGAAAGGACTTGGCAGACGCAGTGCAGATATGAGGTGAACATGTCACTCCGCTTTTGTGTTTTTTGTCGTCGCAAGCTTGTTTACATAAACAAAAATGTATTTTATTTATACAATAAAAACTTTGTTCCCAAGATCACAGCAGCGCAGAAGCAAAGATGAAATAACTGGGACAGGTGACAAACACGTTTTCAAATGAAAAGAAACGCCTCCGCTTCCTTTTGTCTCACTGACATATTTACACATATTTTCCCACTGTTTCAAATAGACAAAAACAAAGAACACTGCACATGGGGCTCTGAGCATCATACTCAAAGAAACTGACCCCAGATCTATTTTTTGTTTGAAGTGCAAATTTGCTGTTACATGAAAATCCTTTGAGGTTCTTCAAAAGTTATGACGTATACACACAGAGGAAAAATGAGCAATGTATGTGTCTCCTATTTTTAGCAAGAATAGTGATTTAAAAAAGCAACAAATTCAGCTGTGCCAAATACCTTTATAACAGCTTTATCCGTGTAAGTGTGATCACTTGCCCACTGAGCTGAGTGACCTGATTCAGGGTGAAGTGGCAACATGGGGCTGGGGAACATGTAGCGAGGTACTGATGAGTCCAGTCAGCTGTATGCTCCACAAAAACAGGTTGGTGCATTTCCACTGCACCAACCTACAGAAATCGTTATTTTGCTGTTAATTGTGGGGGATTTAACAGCTGAAACCAGGTTCGGTGTTTGACTTCATTTCACTTTCGCTTTAATGTTTTTTTTTTCTTTTTGAGAATACCAGTAGATTAGCATGTCTTTGTCAAGAATGTCAAAATCGCCAATGTGGAATTATCTGTGACCCCCTTTGGTACAATACAGCAAAACTGTTACAAGGAGTACTTCAGATCATTAAGACTGTTTGGTGTTGGTGTGGTAAGATAATGTAGAAGGTTTCTCTCCTTAGTAAGAGATTCTCTTGCTTACTTCTTATGTTACGTGCCACCAGCCGCACCTCCAAGTTTCTTCGTGTGCCTCCTCTTCAGACTTTAACAAGTCAAAACCACCAGTATTTGTGTACCATCGCAATAATACTGTATGTCATGCAACAATAAGACTTACGATAAGTTACCTTTACTTGGCTACAATAGAAAACACTGTGTGGGTCCACGTGAAATATAGGAAAACCATCAATGTGAAAAAAATGAGGGAGTGACGTGACTAACGCTCTATCAACTTTGATTACCTAGCAAATCTTTTCAGGGTTTATGTATGTAAGTTTTTTTCATTTTATAAGAGTGAATGGTTTGAGAGAAATTTGCAAAGCACTTTGAAACACCTGTGGATGTGATTCAGTACTCAATAAATAGCTTGATTCACTGAACAGTGGTAACATATGGTCATTTCATAGTCTCAAAAAAAAAAAAAACATTTTTAGAGCCCAGCTTGCAGAGGTGATGGACATCAGATATGCTCCCTGTACCTTTGTAGATGTGGGATCTTTGGCCTCCTGTTTCTCTGCATTTTACATACAAAATCAAGCTTGTCAGACCTAAGGAAAAAAACAGCAATGTTACTATGAACGGTAACAGGATCACCTTCAGTCCAGCCCTTTTCAATCGACCTACATTGATATGAAGAAGGACGAAACAGCTCCTTTTCTTCACTTCCTCCCATCGTTGAGAAAGGAAGAAAATAATTTACTGTGATGACTCATCTGGAGTTTAGACAAGAAACTGTGCAACTACAACCCATGCAGTCCCACGCCTAATGACAAGCAAATGTCAGTGGTAAATCTACCACTGCACACAAAAATCCAAATAACAATTCGCAACCTGAGCAGCCAAATGGTTTGTTTACAGTTTTCCACAGCACTGAACTTGGAAACAATGAGATATCTAGGGATATGATTTCCTGTCACCTCGGCTCTTTTCACCGCTGAAAAGGTCATCTCCAGACGGGGCACTCAAGGCAGTCATTTTCCCATCAATCACTGTCAAGTGCAGCGCCCAAAATATTCCAAAACACCTGACGGGGCACCGCCTCTTCCTCTGAGTCGACTGTCAGTCAGGCACACGCACGCACGCACGCACGCACGCTCAAAGAGGAAGAAATTTGATTCTAAAAATGCTCTTCAGGGAGGTGTTTGATGAAGTAATGACAAGCATTTTCAGATTCCCCTTTGTTCTTTCAACCCCTCTGATATGAGAGCTTCTACTGATTCAAGGAAGAAACGTAATCAGATGCACCGATGCTCCGACATGAGCGGGTTAGTGTTGCTGAACACAGAATTTCGATCCAACAAGGGGTAATTTGCAAACTTGAGACTCGAACAAAGAGCTTTGTAAGCTGTGCCTATTTTTACCTTTTTTTTTTCCTTTTTATGCCTTGTTTCTCTTCTGAGTGCAGCGCGTCTCCAACCTCAATGACTGAATCATCTTTTTGGATAGATAGATAGATAGATAGATAGATAGATAGATAGATGGACACAGTAGATCAGCAAATTATGAGGCAACGTGCCCCAACACACCCAGCAATCTGAGGAAAAGGCTTCACTTTAATAAATCCACTCAATGAGGGAAACAAACTTCATGTTAGTTGGGGATTCTTATCATGCATTTATATTTTTAATCCTCAATAGACAGAAGTGACTAAAAGTCACACTGCACTTCATCTGATCAACAGTCGGGGAATTACAAAAATAACAATGTGAAGGCCTCATGTAAGAACTGATAGGACTGAGCATTGTTGTGAACATACGATTCCTGCCCTGATTTTTATCTATTCATGATGATTCATGATTTTGATTGGACGCTCTGCCCGTAGAAAAAGGCTACAATGCACAATTATGGGCAAAACATACTTAATGAAGTCCGTCCTGACACGCCACCCCTCTGACATTTACCTTTCGCTTCGGGTTCCTTTTGAAAGCTGATGAAACAAACAGGCTTCCCCCGTGTTCAAACAGCATCAGTCCAGAGGTCAAGCAGCAGACGAGCATTCTGAGTGACGCTGATGCTGTTTGACACCGGCTCACACGAGGGAGCAAACACACGCACACACACACACAGGACAAAGACATGCATCCCTGTCTTTCTTTCCTGGATGTACTCTGAGGGGTGGATGTTCTCCACACAACAGTGTTTTATCTTGTCAGAATGCATCTCTTCTCGCCGCCGCATATCCCGTCTCTCTTATAGGTGCTGACAGAGACTGCAGCCCGAAGACGGAGCCGCGCGTTTATTTTATTTATTTCTGTACGCGCACACATGCCGAGTTCAATGAAATTCACTGCGGCTCCGTGGAGGCACCTTGCGAATCTCAGGGCTTACTCTTAAAATGAACGTCTGCCACATTAAAACGCTGCATGGCCAGGGGGGAATCCTGCGTGTCTTTATGGCCTCCACCAGAGATGGGCTCCTTCAGAGCCGGGAAGGATTTCTCACTCTGACAGGGTCTTCTGTCTGGGGGTCATCCTTAAACTTTTCAGCACCCCAAGGTAATGTGGATGTCCTTACGTGGTCCCTCATCTCACAGCTTCTTCTTTGTACGTGAACATCTAAGGACAGATGCAGCTCTCTCTCTCTCTCTCTCTCTCTCTCTCTCTCTCTCTCTCTCTCTCTTCCTTCTCTTTTCAGGAGGTGTCTCTTGTGACCTGAAGGGACCGGAGACTGACCTCAAGTCCTACGAGAGCTTTCTGTCTTTAGTGCTTGGGAGTGTACCATGACATTTTCGCACAATGCAAGATGCCTGTGTTTGTACATCAGCAGAGACGTTTTTTTTTTTTTTTTTCTTTCGTGATTTGATTACTGAAAACTAGAAACACTGAAATCCGCTATCCCTTGTCTGTTGAGCTGCATGTTGTTCAGGTGACCCCAGGTGGTGAAGTCCTCAATAAGTGCTTGCTTCCACTCGCACGACTCGGTTCGGGCCACCTTGGCTTGGCACGGTACGCCTTGACACGGGTGTGTTTCCACTGCGACTTTGTCCCAGCTCAGCGTGGGTGGAGTTACGGCTTGTGGTGTGTTCTGCCTTGCGTGTCATTGGATTCATAGGTTGTACTTTTTGTATGGACCACGTTTTTGTTTCGTTTTTTATTTGACATTTTAGTCGGACTTAGAATGATTTTGTTTAAAACTGTGGATTTGTATCAAAACACTGTCCAAGCAGAGAAAATGTAGACGCCGAAATGATCACTTGAGTCACAGAGTTATTTATTATTAGACAAGAATATCCGCACAACTTAAGTCCACACAAAGATACTCCTGTTCCCCTTGGTGAAAATGAGTTTGACAGCCCTGCATATTGTTGTTTTTTCCTACTTCCTCTGAAAAACAAAACAATATGTGTTCCAATGCCGTGTGCACTTCTTGTTTAATATTCCACTCTAAACATTACTTTATAAAAACAACACAATTCAACATCAATCATCAAGGTCTTTGCAGCTTTGAGTGGGCGTGGCCAGGTGCTGTTTACAGGGGTTTATTTTTGGATGGCTTGTACAGTTTGATTTAAATTCTCAAAAATGACACAACTTTACTACAGACAGATGGTTTTGTTCTATGATGCAAAAAAAGACAAAAGGCATACGGACTCCTCCAACATTGGATATATTCTTCACTGCATACACTACTCATCCCTGTCTTGCTGTTGTGATCTAAAAATGTGGCACTCACAACATGTTCCTTGTCCTAGAAAGAAGGACCCCTCTTCTGATATTTGTTTGTTCTTTTCCCCTGAAAAGTCTTGTTTTGTTCTGCTCGACTTGCATCAATGGAGAACGTAAAGCCCTTTGAATCAAATTGTCTCTGTGAACCTGGCCTATCTAAATAAAATTTAAGTAAAAGATACATTGAAATTACACACGTTAGAAAAATACCTGGTTATTTTCTTTTGTCCCTGAGCGTTGTTGTTCCTCAAAGGGTTAAATTCAGAGAAGATACAGAAAGATGTTCAACACAGCACTGAAGCTGTATGCCTCTGATGGCGGCTCTGAAATCTCACTCATCCATCTTGCCAACCTCTAACAAACAACACTTTCAGCCAGTCTTAAAGTGTCTTTGGATTCCATGTGTTCCGTGCGTTCCTCTGTTTTGTGTTTTGGTTTGTTCTCCCTATTAAACCTCCTGCTCGGGGCTTGTTATTGCGCCTACATGAAATATTACTGATTTTATCAGGTGATTACAGCGGTAATGGTTGTCGTAGTGTTTTTCCGCAGTAACCCTTCTTATTGACCACTGTTGTGGTCAGTAATAGAAAACAACTTTCCCCTATCTGACTTGAAAAGTCATACACACGAAAATGAGATTCGGGAAGGATCCACAATGTCACATGAAGCCTGAGTGCAGCCGCAACAGTCCAAGGACGTCCATTTATCCCTTTTTGTCTAGTGGGTGGCACTGATTCCTTTTGCAGAATATTATCCTCATAAATAAAAATCTTGGCATGTTGACTGTCTTCTATGCTTCTCTAAAAAACAGAACAATGAATAGTTCGATGTATTGTATTACAAAGAAAACAAACATTAGAATTTAAGTAACACTGATGATAAAATAAACATGAAAATGACTATCAAAGCAAATGGTACAGGAGCATAAATGAACATGCATATAAGCAAATGTTTTACTCATCAAAAGTTTAAAGGGAATGTCACAAAACACTGCTGCCTTCCTCCATTAATCCTGACAGTTTCATGCCCGATGTTAGCTTCACTTGCATTACTGTCTGTCACACCTTTGCTTTGAAGAGGCTGCAAAACAGAAATTTCCTTCGTATTAAATCCTGCGTCCATCTTCAGTAATCTACAGCGACAGGCCAGGCAGCAACAAACTGAATGTGGTATGGGCCGATTATCTTGATCAAGACGGCTGAACTTAAAAGCATTAAAAACCCCAGCCAGAACCTAGTGAATTCTGTACTGTTGCTGCACACATCGCAGTGTCCAGGTCTTGCATCTGTGCTTAAACTGCAACTAAAATGATCAGCCAATTAAGCGGGCCGTGGGTCTTAATGGGCCGTGGAAAGTTACCCATCCATAACGGTCATGGGCAACTCTTTACCAACAGTATGGGGTTGTCCATGGCAAAGTGACAAAGGTGTTTTATTTACACTCCTGTTAATGAAACTCCTGTTTCTGAGAGTCCACTACTGTTCAAGCTTTATCCATTCATTTTTTTGTTTCTGTCATAAAGTAGTCATTAAGCAACAGGTACACAATATTTCACTGCCAATTTAAGTGAAATCTTGCTTGTCCATCAAATCAACCACCATCAGACTGCATTTTTATTGATATTATAGCATCCATTACTGAAGTGATGCCCTGATGTACACATCAGCTTATATACTAATTTTTGTGATCGCTTGACTGCTCACATTAACAATACTCTGTCCTCTGTTCTTGTTATGTTTTGCCTCCACCATGGGTGAGTACATTAACTAATGAAAAGGTTCCAGTTTTTCCAGAACTGTCGGACGGACGCAAACCAGAAGTGAGGACGTTTGACAATGGTGTGTGTCTGGAGCAGAGCGCGACGCCATGACACTACTGGGATGTTACTGCACATTGAAAGCACAGTCCTTGACCTTTTTAACCACTCAATAATTTGAAGCTAGGGTTCAAAAGTGAAATGCCTGGTATCTGTTTCGGTATTTAGTATCAAAATGGCTTTTAAGCATTAAATAATAAATTTGCCTCGTGGGAAGATGAGGTTTCTTGGGCACACACAACTAAGAGATAAAAGCAAGTAATATTAAAATATTTGATGTCAAACTGACCAGGAAATGTATTCAGGTTTCCCTTTTAAAATACAGCGTAGGCCTCTGAGGACAGAGGATTCTGCAACTCTGGTAACACAATGCTGGCTTTTTTCCAGATACCATATCGGTGGCTTTAGAATTCCCCTCACTACTCAGTGTGTTTCCATAAAATCTTGAGGGGAATTTAAGGCAAACAAAGTGTCGTTTCCATTTTTCCATTAAGTGATTTGAATTCCGAATTAACAAGGCTGAGCAATACTGGAGGAATACTTTACGTACAAAATGGATGTAATAATAGCGTGAAGAAACTCCATTAACAACACTTACCGTGGAATAACTGTTTGGTAAAAGTGCCACTGCTAAACAATGTCTAATTACTGGGCGAGAGTCATGGATTAAAATGTGATGACGTGAAATACAATGCATTTCACACATAATCTGTAATTTATAGATCATTTGTGCCTCACAAAACACTAACCCCTCTTTTCTCTTGCTGCATCATTTGTATTGAACCAAATTACGAAGCCTTTGGTGAGCATTGGTCTTTTTCTGGGCGCATGTGCAGTATGTGCAGCTTTCCAATTAAATTTAGATCAAACTCGTGTCACCTCCAGGCGTGGAGGAAGCTGCCCCATGCGTAGACACTTGATTATTTCTGCAGGATTAATGTTTTGTTTTTTTCCCCTGTCCATTTCCAACATTAAAAACGTCATAATTACTCCCTGTCAATGGTCAAATATGTAAACACCAGCTTTGATAGTAGGCGAGCCTGATGTGCATCCTTCTCAGTTTCCGCTGCCGTTGCGACTGCTCCCCATCAGACAGGCCGGCGGAGCATAAGTGAGGCGGGCACGGACGCTCACGTCTCACTCCTCATGCAGATCGATGCGGCTATAATACGAGCCTCCCTGATTGCAAGGCAGTCAAATTAGCGGCCGTCCAGCAGACGCAGCACTTGCATTTGTCAGCTCTCACATCGTGAAAGGCTGTTTAACAATTCATGTGGTGCCCCGCACCCCCCGATCACAACATGAAACTCATCACTTGCTCCGGAATTTGTCTGCTGCTGTTAATTGGCTGAAACCAGAGCCAGAGGACCAGAGGACAGCTCGGGGAGCATTAGTGATCTCTCTCAATAATAGTTTGCAACAGACGGAGAAGTTTAGTGTTTGGATTTCTAAAGACTTTACAACAAGGTGATCAGCAGAGTCAGATATCTGTCATTGGTTCATACCTGTACTGTTGAGCTGGAATACTCCAATATTACAGGAATATGTTGTCAATAGTTAAACCCAAAGAAAGTCTTTTGGATCTTAAACTCAGGTGGGATATGCAGAAGGTTTCATGAAATTAAAAACAATAGAGTCTCTGAGGAGTACTTTGATCTTTTACTTTCTTAGTGCCAGATTTTGTATTTACTACAGAAGTCTCCTGTTCACAGCCTGGTCCTTTTTTTTTGTTCATAGCTGAAATCATTTAATCCTGAGCAGTAGCTCTTTTCAAATTCTGGACACCAGTGGAGCATTCTTGCCCTATTTAGCTGTTTGAAAATGAAAAACCAAAAGATACATTAATCATAATAAATAAAAAATCTTAATTGGCATATTAAGCCCTCTGTTAACAACTCACTGCAGGAAAAACCTGTGGGAATTGTGAGTCACATCAGTGCCCTTTGCAACATCGCATAAGTGCAAATGTCTTAAACTGAGTGTTTCTGGCCATACTTTCTGAGAAGCAGGAGGATTTTTACTCTTTACTGTGAATTTTGCATATAATGACAAAGAACGGTGCAGCTCCACTCAGTCATTTCCTCAACACATCATATATTCACTCTAGCGGGTACGAGTGCAAGTCCTGTGAGTGATGAAATACATAAAAATATAATACATATTTACATTATAGTACAAACTAAAGCACAACATATACCAACCAGTGGGCCCAGGCATAAAGCAGGCAGACTAGGATGTAAACCACAGGATGTCTTTACGTATTATTATTTGAATTGCACAAAAACACAGCCTGCGCTCCGCTGTGGCTGCTACCTGAGTGCAGGAGGTCAGTTTGCACTCTGGACACTCAAAGAATATCCTGGACGCATGACGCATGACACATGACACATGACACATGACACATGACACATGTTTCTGACGTGCCAATGTGCTACTGCTAAAAAAAAAGACCAACTGGTTTTCGCCAGTTTATACCTGCCTGCCAATGACTTTCTCTCTAACCTTCCTTTCTATCTGACCTCGATTTAAAGTGCACGGGCGTCGTATGTTGTTGTATCCATTAAACCAGTGCACATAGCCTGCGGCACTGTGCACGCCTTCTCAACTTGACTCAAAGCAACAAAATTGTTAATGAGATTTTGCCTTGAAGTGCTTTCAAAGTAACCATTTTGCTCAATTATCACTGCTTGATATCTTGCCCAAAATCCCATCAGAATCCCCCCCCCCCCCCCCCCCCCCTGGCAAAAACCATGTGATTAGTGACCAATGAACAGCTTTTTGGTCAATGTTTTTTGTCCTTTGACGTTTTATCAGTGTGAAATTAAACGGACCAACAGAGATTTGCTCCAAACCTGGTAAATCATACCTAATACTTAGAACCTGCCCAGGCTGTCCTCATGGGTCACAACATGGACAGGTTAGCAGTTTGCACAGGTACAACACTATAAATAATTTCCCTCGCTACAAGCCTCCCACAGCGCATAAAGCTGGATCACAACATATACCAAGTCTGAAGCCAAGGATTGTAATTCTAACTCCGCTGCAATGCACAATTTGAAACCAAACACATTTTGTTCGGCCATCTTCGAATGGTCAACTTGTCAAAACAGATGTGACTCGTCTCACAGGCTCTTTGAACGCCATGAATGCTGTAAATAAATGCAGACCGTGGTTAGCGGCCTGCCATTAGCCACGGCCGCTGCTTACTTCCATTAGCCGAGACCAGAAAGCAGCTCAGCACGGCCCATCGCTCTGTAAAATAATGAGCACCTGGCTATTAACATACTGCTATCAATCTCAGTGTGAGCTCTAGCCTGTGGGTACAGCATAAATGCAGATTAGGCGGTTTCGGTTACAGCATTTGTATCGAAGCTGGGTCTTCTATGTCGAAACATGTTTTAGCTTTGGGCTTTTTGTTGTGTTCTTGATGTAAAAGGTATGCAGCCGGGCCAAGTGACATCACAAACGACTCGCCTCTTTAATCTTTGCACGACAACTTGTTTCACGTCGAAATCCGTGGAGTCAGAACAGCTTGTTTTGCTGCTTCCATCCGAGAAAATCATCTCAATTTACCATCAACGACAGAGACGCCTCGCTGATATCCTGGATGGCCGCGTTCCATTGTGGATACAAAGCCTTTTTTTTTTTTTTTTTTTTTTTTCTGCATGCGACCACCTGCAGTCACCAGCCTTTGAGAAAGCTACCTGTTGTAATTGCTTTTCCCTCAGACCACCTTTTTCTCTCGTCAAAACATTTTTTTTTTTCATTTGAGAAATTAACAAGACAACTCATTCCTAACCTATACTGCAATTATGTTTGGCTGCAGGCATTTATAGCAAG
The DNA here is from genome assembly GCF_046127955.1 of Nelusetta ayraudi. NCBI lineage: Eukaryota > Metazoa > Chordata > Actinopteri > Tetraodontiformes > Monacanthidae > Nelusetta > Nelusetta ayraudi. Next base: position 2,645,458 of record NW_027466092.1, read on the forward strand.
TCGGCATGTTCGCTTGTGGGTGGTGTTATTATTTTCTCTGAAGTTGTGTCCTGCAATCAGCGTAATATGATGATGAAACCCCTCTGTCGGTCAGGTTGTCAACATGGAGTCTCACTTCTTGCCGCGAATATTAAATTCATCTGACTTTGTATCAAAGTATAAAAGCAAGGCTTTTATGCGCCAACTTGAACATCACTTGCTTTGGAACAACAACATATTCAGCTCACATAGGACATGTTTTGAATGTTGATGTTACCCTTCATATCGACCTCATCTTATGTATGCTTGTTTTAAACCACAATGTCTTGTAGATTACAAGACACATTACAGATAACAACATTGTTCTGCACGACAAGCTGCAGGTCTTTTGCACATATCCTATTTATGTTAAGTACAGTCTCCTGTATGGTTTTCCCCTGTGAAGAATTTAGATTCATTCTGTGACAGAGCAGCAAACTGCAACAGATTAAAATCGTAAAGATGCTGCCAGTCACGACAGCCACTAGACGGATTTCTTTCTCAGCTTCGAAAAGGCTTGCACCACAGATAATTAAATGTCCATTCTTTCACACTTTCAGGCAGTGTGAAATGTAGAAGTTTACCATGAATACCAATTACATTAAATTGTTACATTAAACATGTTAAAAAAAAGTGCGTGACGATAAGTTTCATCAAAGCTACAACAAAGTGTTGGTTTTCATGGCGTGTCATCAGTTATGCATACACGGACATGTCTTATTTATTTCCTCTTTTTTTTTTTTTTTTTATAGACTCCTCCTTTGACATTTCCATGTACTCACTACCGACTAGCAATCAGATCAGGACCAGCTGCAGCTGCGTTCAGGTGCAGGTTTACAAACTACTTTGTGTCATGTTCAGTTTGCGTTGTACTGAAATGTTGCGTGTGAGTGCGCTGGTGTGCACACTTAAAATCAACTTTAATAGGTAATGTGTACATTTGCTCATCAGCCAATCACATGGCAGCAGCTCAGCACAGACAACTGGCTGAAGTCCAAACAGGGCACCAGAATGGAGAATAATTGGGGATTGAAGTGACTGTGAAGGTGGTGGACGTGGCTGTTGGTACACTAGACAGCCAGCAGGTGATTCACAAACTGCGGATCTACTGGGATTTTCACACTGACACAACCATCTCACAACAACTCCATACTTGAAGCAGTGTGCATATAAACCAGCAGTTTGTTGCCAATCAAACTGGACTGAATCTCTTCTGGATTGAGTTGGCAAAATACTGCCAGCCTGACTGGGATATTTCTGTGTTAAACCTCACTGGATCTCGGATCATTAGTTGGTGGAGACACAATGATCTCCTCCCTGAAAATAGACTTGCTGTCATCGTAACTGACCAGCTACCCTGGCTTGTTACCCAGGTGTCCAGTCCACATGGATTAGCACAATTAGCATATCATCTCCTTTACCCTGTATGCTTCTTTGATGGAAGCACACAATAAGTGTCCCTGTATTCGCTGTAGCATTTTGTCCAACTAAATGTACTCGACACATTTTATGATAACAATGAGACCTGGCTTTCTGCATTATTGGAAAAAATGTATGAGGGCTGGCGGTTTTAGTTAGCCGGAAACTTTGCCTCAGTAAAACTGAATTAAAATGCAACAGTCTGACCCTCATTTAGACAACAGAAAAAAAGCTATGGTGTGAAAACAAATTCTTACAGATGGTTCCTGTGTGCTCTGTCACAATAGGCCGAATGTTTGGAAGCAACCAGGCCTGACCAAGGAAATGTTCATCTGCTGCATTTCATTCTCATCCTCTGTGCTACACAGTCAATATTAAAGTGAGACGGTAGGCGAGATGGTCACATTGTGAATACAAAAACATGTCTAGCCAGACTAATGGTGGTGTTTTCTTCTTCTTTGGCTATATAGTCATACACAAGGAAGAAGATTATTACATTCTGTGTTGGACTGTGCTAAGATTCAAGTAGACAGGGGCCACACTAAAAGTGAAAGCAGACAGCTGAGAGGAGTCTAGCTTTTACAATGCAAGTGGCATTGTAAAAGCGAAACAGGGTTGAATAGTCATACTGAATGGCCTGCAGTCCGCCTGGTCGCAAACACAACAAAGGTACAGTCTGGCTCCCACTCAACTCCTCTTTCTCTGATGCACAGCTTTTTGTCACAATCAAATCAAGTTGAAGAGCCTTGGCTGACACGTAGTCAATCAATTAATTACAGTGCAGCTGTTTGGAAAGGTAATGGACCTTTAAGAAAAAAGAAAAGGAACAAGAAAATAAAACACGGATGATGGACAAAAGAACATTCAATCAAACACAATAGCCAAATAATCATAGTTGAAGCTTGGAAAAGGATGAAGTTCATTCCACGACACATAGAATGTTGCAGATTGCTTTGGGTTTATCTCAAATAACAATGTGCTAAAGAGCTTGGAGAAAAGGTTTGCCAGAACAGGATTGCAGTTGGTTGAACTCTGCATCCCCCTTTGCAAACTGCTTGCTCAAAATAATGACGCGTACAAAGAGTTCCTGGACATAAATAAACATGTTTTTCAACATTACAAAATAAATCCTCAAGGCTTTGAAATAAGGACCAGTCATTAAAAGCAGGCAAACACATAAACAAATGTTAAAATGTTGCATATTTTGACTTTGAGTGTTGAACAATTCACAGAGCGGCGGTGAAAATGAAAATGCTAGTGGCCCAGAAGAATGATACTGTGCTCATGGCTGCTTGCCTTGTAATGAGAATTCAATACCAGCAATCAATAAAGCAATGATGGTGCTCCCTGGTGCTCTTAGTGGTGTACCGTACGCACAAGCTGGTTTGCTATTAAACAATTAGAAATAACTGGGGGGTGGGAGGTGTTAGTGTGTGTGTGCGTGTGTGCGTCTAGGCAGTGCGTCGGACGTGCACGCCGCATTGTGTGAGATCCCCTCGGGGAACTATAATTACAACAGCTGTGCCAGCAGCACAACGCTGGTGTTTGGTCCAGGGAGAGCAGCTCAGCTCCTTCTCATCCACCTTTGATACACAACGCCGTCTCTCTTTTAAAAGCCCCGAACACACCATTTCTCCACATTGACTTCTCACCTCCAGCGCACAGAGGGGCATCAATCTCCAAACTCCCATTAATGATCTTTTAATTTGCCCTCCGATCGCCCCCTCCACCCAGCCCCCTGATCCCCAGCGTGCGGAGAAATTAAAAACGCCAGGCTGTGAATTCATCATCACGTCAAAGCCTTTTGGTCTCTGCGCCGTGTTTCTGAGCCTGTCACGGACTGACGCTGAGCTGTCAAACAGAGCCCTCGTTGAGAAGAGCTAGACGAAGAGGCATTTATTCAAGTCATTAAACCGGCCAAAACGCTGCCAAAATATTTTTCAGCATCTTTGTTGTGGTCCCAAAATTTGAAAAGAAATGTTTGTGGCTGGGTTTCTGCATTATGTGGTTGCAGAGTCTGTCTAGTGGAGGAAATTAGGTTTATTTCTACAACAGTTGATAAAGTTAATCCAGTATGTCCCTTTAAACCAGGTTTGTCAGAGGGGTGAGTGAGCAACTAACTCCAGCCCTCCATCTCAGGAAACCAACTGTCCCATCATGGCAAACTAATCATTCATACATGAATGAACGCAGTCGCTGGGATCAGCCTCTTGCCCAGGGAGACTGCAAAATACGCTCTGGATTGCTGGCCACCGTGTGCTCTGCTTAGCGGCATAGAACTGAACTGATCTCTGCTGTGACAAAGCAAAAACCTCTCAACAGCCAATGAGAGGAGCTCCACACATCCTTCAGACTGACCCAGCCATTTAAACAGGAGCAGTGTAAACTTATTAATGCAATATCTCTTATAGCTACCCTTTATTCCTCACCTTCCGTCTGAATTTCGGTGTCCCCAGATCACGTGACAGCAAACACACTATTGTTGTGCTTTTACCAAATCCCTAATATCTCTTTCATCGAGTGTGTGTGAAGTGTTCTTGAGAGTGACTGACCCGTACGGTGCATTTTTGCATCCTCCCCGGTGCACTTCCAGCACTTATTCACTTGAGGTATTAAGTATTGGGTACATAAGCACATAGTTTTGGACACACATCTTGTTTGGTTAGCAATGCACACCTCACTCTTGACCAGTTTTCACAAAGATAGATAATAGAGAGTAAATATACTGTCAACCAGAGTGGTGAATAACAGACATTTCCAGGGAGTGAAAACTACCAATTTACATTAGTTGTTAAAAAAAAAATAATCCATAGTCAAAATAGGGACTAAAGCACTTCTGGTTAGTTTATAGGTAGTAAATTCTGGCAGTGCGTGATGGGAAAATGATCAGTATTTTTTTTTTCCTTCACTCTTCATCATTCTTCAAAAATCTTTTACAAAGTAGTTGTCAGTGTTTTTGGAATCCTGGAAAAAGCACCTGAGATTTTCAACGAGATAATAGAATATAATGTATTGCGGTAAACAGTTGTAACCCTTAACGGAAACGATCTCAGCAATCTTAACCCTGTCTATAATTTCCATTTCTCTGATTTCAAAAAGGGAAACTCTGCTCCAATGTATGCACACCTGGCAATACAATGCCTCCGTCTTAGTATGACTGCTGCCATGATCGGAAGGCAGTCCGTCTCATATACGGGTACTAGTGGTGTAAAGATAAACCGATTTGAATGGGTTATCGGTCTGTCACGTATGAGATCCGCTGAACCGAATCGGATCGAATCATACCAAATGATTAACTATTTTTTATTAATCCTCCCTGAATCGGATCGTAACTTGTGAATCGAGATTTGAATCGAATCGTTTTGTGAGTGAAAGATTCACACCCCTAATAGGTACTAAACCGAAAAATTAGAATATCAAGTAAAAGTTGTTTTATTTGGGCAATTTAACATAAAAGAGGAAACCAACACATTTTATTGAGCCATTACACGCAAACTGACATCTGTAGCAGTTCCTTGTTGTAACTTTGCTGATTAAGATTTTCAGATTATTAAAACCACAAACCCACAAACTCAGAAGATTATTATAAAATTTGAGGGTTTTTATTTAAGCTGCAAGACCTGATCAGCAAAATCCAAAGAAATAAAAACTTGAAATATATTGATTTGCATATTATTCGTTTATATAATATGTCAAATTCACCTTTTAAGTTGAATTGCAGAAATACAACAACCTTTTCAGGATATTCTAATGTTCTGGGTAGTACCTGTACTAATTCGACAGTTCAACTGCCCCTGTTCTTACCTGGGTTCCGTGGCCCTTTTTGTATATAAGCCGTTCTTCCTTTGTCAGTGCCAGTGTCCATGTCAGTATCCAGTGATTTTCCTCTGCCAGATTCAATTCAAGAATTACTTTTTACCTTTGGACCAAGAGGGCATTTTCAGTTGAGTTTTTATTTTAGATATACACACAGCGCCTGGTTTTGGCTGGCATTGTTTACATCTGTCAAACTGCATGTGGGAGTCGGTGCAAAGTATTTGTGGATAAGGTGCTGTTTCAAATGAGGCCTATTGGCATTGAAGAGGGTGTGATTTTGCTCCAAATGATCAATTGAAATATATTAAAATGAGTCTGGCACAGCCCTGTCATTACATGTTGCTGACTTGTCCTCCACTTTATACCTTAACGTGGGGTCTGTGGATGGAAGACATCCCCCCCCCCCCCTATTTGCACAGGTTTTCTGCTTGGTGGATCTGCCTAAGGACTCTATAGAAAATAAGATGAAATAAAAACAGGATTTCTTTTTTGTTGTTGTTGTTGTATTTCACTCCTAAAAGTGTTTATGAAGCTCCTAAACTTGAATGTGTATCATAAAAAATAAGAATGTGCTACACCTCGAATAGAAAGATGAGACGGAGCGCCCGAGGGAACTAATGTTTTCACGTTGGAACTTTTTCCACGGCGGAACAATTAACAAAAAGTGTTCAGTAGTAGTAGCTGCGGAACGACGGTGTCGTTCACGCCAGACTTGAAGCGGGGTGCACCTCCGCGGCCGGCTCGCGCAGCGATCGTTTCGGCGTCTGGTCGATTTTCTTTCTAATGCGCGAGCCGCGAGCGAAAAAGCCAGAGGACAATGAACAGTTTTCGAGCGCTGATAGTACGTAAACTGGCGCGATATTATGAGTTAGCGCACGTAACGCTCAACGTCATCCCGTGTGGCAGGGAGAAAATGTGATGTTGCCGCACGATGTTGCTGATGTGGTCAATTTCATCAAAACAAGACCCCTGAAAGCGCGGCTATTCTCTGCACTTTGTGAGGAGATGGGAGCACAACATAAAGCTTGTTTCACAGGGAAGCCAGGATGGTGGATGTTACAAAAGTGGTTTGCCCAAAAAAGTTATTTGCACAGCAGAAAAGTGAAAGGAGTATTCTTGTTTAAAAACTAATGCTCAGGATTTGATTTCACAAAGAGTGATTTGCTAAAGTTGTTTATTTGTGAAAAAGTTTCGTGAAAAAAGTTCTTCCTCCAAGGTGGGGCTTGACAGAGAAAGTTTGAGAACCACTGCCCCAATGCCATGCAAGTCCATGGGGTCAAAAGTCAACTTTGTCCTAGAGACATGGGACCACTTGCAGGTTCATCGGGATTCCTCAAGACACTGCCACGTCAAATTTGGGGCTTCTGCAGCATGAAAGATTTTCTTCCTCCAAGGTGGGGTGTGACAGAGAAAGTTTGAGAACCACTGGCCTGATATTTAAAGTCAAGGCATTTGAGCAATGTTCTTTAAGATCTGCCAGGTAACTGTGGGAGACGGGATAGTAGCTTATGTTTAACCATGTCATATTTCAATTATTCTAATCTTTCATGGCATCTTAAGGGATTCAAGCTTTGCAACAAGTTGATGATGACGTTCGTCTTTGAAATTCTGCTTCAAGTTATTACAAAAACTTGGAAAATAGAAAAGGAAAAGAAAAACTTTGTTTTACTCATTACTTATGATACATATCCGTTTTAAAGAGGAATTTGTGAATTTTGGGATGAAACCTTAGATTAATAATCAGTAAAATATGCCCTTCTTTTCTTCAAATGAATTTGACAGTTGCTCATACAACAGAGACTGTTTAACTCTGTTAGATGCAGAATCCTCAGAACACTTTACTCTGATTAAAGGCTTAGATCATTTTATCTTGGCATCCAGGCAAGTCTGGGAAGCCAGGTAAGTCTAATCAGATGGATTTTAATCTGGTTGAGAACATTTAGCCTGTGGTGAACATTGTCACTTATTCTTCAACCCTGTCGTGCGTGTGAATGTTGAAGCCACTGTGTGTCTTTGCAGTCCTCGATGTGATTCCAGGATCATTATCCTTCTACCCAGGTGCTAATGAGTGATGATGGAAGAGATGTAATCAGTGAACACAGTGCCGGGCCAGGTGGAGCAACCAGCAGGATTAACATTTATCAATTAGACCACTACGCAGTTTATCACCAGGTTAACTCATTGTGATCTGGAACAGGTTGAGGATCGTGTGGTTTGCTAGGCAGTGCAAAATAGATGTGCTGAACTTAGCACTTACTTCACAGAAAAAAGTATGCAGTATTATCTTTTGTTTTGGAACATTTGTCAGGTATTTTTCGACAGTTGTGTTGTTTTAAGCTATTTAAGAGTTACAGTTTTCAAAATATATCCAATCATCTTAAATGATAAAAAAAAAAATATTGGAAAGAGTTCTGAAATGCAGACATGTAACATGATATGTTTTAATAATAAATGCATAAAAAACATAACTATACTGTAATTAATAACATCAAAATGTTCTGTCATCTTAAGTCTGTAGTCAATATTGCCGTTCACTCAGAATTCGGACACCACTACAAAATGGTGTAGCCCCTATATAGTGAGTAGGAGGTGATTTGGACTCAGCCAAAGTCTGAGAAAGTTTCCCTTTGTCTTTGTCTCCTGTCAGTTTTTTTGTTCTGTCCTGCCAACACAAAAAAATGGCCTATTTAATAATAGATTTGGCATCACACAGCACTATGGTTAAAGATCAGGTAGTGCCAGGTAGCATTTCATCAGAGAAACTCCCCCTAACTATTTAAACAATCTAACTATATCTGAAATTCCAATACTTCAACTTGATCATATAACTTCTGATGTAACATGGCTTTGTTTCATGAATTCTTTTTTTGTATTTCCCCCTTTCAACAGGATTTTTCTTTTTTAAATCCACAGAGAAAGTTTGTGCCACCATTTTAATTAAGCTTGCCAAAGCACCAGAGAAAATTCTAGACATGTTAGCGGCCGTCAAATGGAGAGGTGCGTTACATTAATGGGATTTTTGGACCAAGGAGAGATTTGATTTATGTGTTTTTACGCACTGGCAAGATTGCCTAGTTGCTGTTAAAGTAATATGATGCAAGGATAGCTTTCACTGGGGTGTTTTGGTGGCCCTGCAGCTGCTATTCATGGTTTACTTATTTCTTTCAAACAGCCTTCTCAAGTCAGAAAGTTCCCGTTTTTGTCACTGCTAAGGACTTTGTTTTCTGATTTATTTATTTTTTTCTGAACAGAGACATATTAAACCTTTTCAATAGTCATCAGGACAGCTTCCCTTCATTTGATCTTCTGGGAAACAATACATAGCTCTGCAATTCCTTCCTATAGTCCCTGTCTTTTCTCTGTTCACACCTGATTACTTTAGAATTCTTTGTGTAGTCTTTCTCACAGTCAGTGTTCAGACTGCTGATGGTGGTGCCGTCAGCTTTTTAATGCTGTGATATTTAATGATCATTTTATCATCTGAACTCAGCTTTTGCATTTTTCTCTCCACAGCAAGAAAGTTGTGGCCTCAGATCTTCTGTATATTCTGAGTTTGCTCAAGTTTGCATGTCCGTCTGTGTGGGTTCTCTCCAGCTCCAGCTTCTCTGGCTTCCTCTCACATTTCAAAGACATACACTCAGGCTAACTGGCAACTAACGCATTTGTAGGTGAGTTTGGATGATTGTGTGTCTCTCTGTGGCCCTGTGATGGACAAGTGACTTGTCGAGGATGCAACCTCACCTTCACTAATGACATGTCTGGGATGGACTCCTCAGCGCCCCTGAGTGCAAGTTGTGATTGCAAACTGATGGATGGGTGTTAATATTTCCAGAGTTGAACCACAACTGCTAAGACATTTCTTTAGATGATTGCTCTTTCGTCCAAACAACCTTTCCTTGGCACATACCTGCAACTGGGTTGCCAGTAAGTGGTCCAGTATTTCCTGAGCCACCAGTTATTTGAAAGGCTTCCCAAACTGGACTGAATCTCCGTTGAAAAACAAAGGTCTTCATCAGAACAATTATCTACTCTTGGCAGGAGGGCCCTCTCAACAGGACTTCAGAAAATTGTTTTCGCAGTCCAAAAGCAAATTATGCATTGGAGTCACGTTTCAGCGCTGAGTCTGTGTTGTGTGCAGCAGCATGAGTTAAACCATAACGTCATTGATCAGACAGAGTAGCTTGTCCCAACATTTTTGAAGAACTCTTGACCCAAACTCAGAATGAGGACAATTAAAATGTAGTGATGATTTAACACTGGTAAGTACCTCCACAAACACTGAATTAACAAAATTATATTTTAGCTGCTTCCCTGCAGGAGAAAGCACTTTTTGTCTCATCCACCACTTTGGCTAACATAAAATCATGCAAGGAAAAAAAAAAACATTAGAAAACATTGCAAATTATTCTATTTTCAAACAACATGAACCACATATGTGCACGTCCATTCATACAAAAGTCACATCATCTGCAGTGTCTATGTACACAAACAGATGAAAAGAGGGGGTCTGGGAAATGAGTCAAATCCTTCAGATTTGCAAAGAACTCTTTATGGCCTGTGCAAAAGCCATATCCCTAAAATATTCTTTTGTCTTTCACCTGCAAAATATGAGAAAATGGCCTGAGAGGTGAATGTATGTGCTAATAGTTCCAGAGTTTTCAAGCAATTGTTTAATCTAACTGAATCAGCGTTTGGTCTAAGCTGCTCTCAGTGTTTTCCCCATCAACAAAGTGACAAATCTGAACTTTTAGTATGAACTTGGATAAACATTGCCAATCATTTCTGCATACTGTAAATGCTATCATATTTTTTTTCTCTGTACAACAGAGTGTCATCAATAACAAAGACTTACACTGGAGGTGAGAGAAGACGAGTCAAACTGCAGCTGAGCAGAATGTCAATTTGCTTCCTCAGATAAGATACTCCAACACAATTTATGAGGCAAACAGGACTTATTGTGTTAATCTGCCGCAACTTTTTATCTCGGCGCATTCTGCCAGAAGGTTCCTATGTCATTACTCTCTCATTCCCCTCTCTGCTCTGTTCTTCTCCCTCAGCCAACAGCCTGTTATGTCTTTGCACTGCCTCCATTTAGACTCACTGAGTAACAAGTGAAAAGAAGCTAAAACAGACATTTCAATAACGTCAAAATCAAAAGTGGCACAGCAAGTAAAGTTTTTCATTTCTTTTTCACAACTATATATATCAAGTATGTATGTGTATATATATATATATATATATATATATATATATATATATATATATATATATATATATATATATATATATATATATATGTATATAGACTGTTTAATTTGATGACGATGTTACTGAATAAATGTTACAACCAACAGTGGAGATTTGTCAATGCTAATGTGAGAAAACATTTGTTTGTTTCTCTCCCAGAGAGACAAAGAATCATCTGCAGGTTTGTTGTTAGTGAAAAACAAACCTACGGATGATAGAACTACAGGTTTGGCTGTCATGGACTTTCTAAGAAACTCAGACATTATTAGCAGTTGTGAGGTTACACGGCAGCATCTGCATGTGTTTTACCTTTTTACGTCCCCCAGTACCTTTCACAACCTTTTTCGGCATGATGTCACAACACGTCCCTCTGAACTGTATTTGGACAAGGTGCAAGCTGCTCTGATCACAATCACACCAGATTTGTACCAAATACAGAAGAACTCCATCCGGCAAACGTGTGAGCAATGCGTTACGGCGGCAGAGTCGGCACATCAACGAGGTCCCACACTAATTAAAGAGTCGCGTGAGTCACAACCAGAACACAGCAAACCTAAAAATACCTTATTACTCCCAACTAGAGGAGAACAAGAAGGATTGAGCTCCTCTGGGAAATGTTTGTACTTGCACCACAAGGAACTAAATAGTAATAGTAAGGCATTTTAGCGTGTTTTAGTAGCTCATGCAGTACAAACTGATAAGCCATTATACTCCCCAAAAATATGTTTCAGTTTATTTATTTAATTTTGAATGTTATTTACTTATATTATTTATTTTTGTCTCTTGCTTGACATCCCATGCTGCATGACCTACTTTCTGATGAATCAGTCATACAGATGAAACATAGTTGTGTGAAAACAAACTGTGTGAGCTAAATCATGCTTTTATTTTCAGATGCCAATCGTTAATAAGAATACTAACATTATATTATATGTCCGGAGATCCAGCAAAACATTCCTGCAGCCTTTGATTAATTGATTTCCAAAGGAGAATATTGAGGAGGAGGATTTAAAATTTAAAAGAAGAGTCAATCATTTAATTTTGCATTGTTATAATTGCTACCATCCCGCAAACAACAGCGGCTCCAGCTTCACCACTGCAACCACATACAATACAACCAGATTCTGTGGCCAACACTGTAGGGGTGTCAGCATGTCTGCCAGTGGTTGAATGTGTGATGGTGTTTGAGGGTGAGAAACGAAGCTATAGAACAGAAGAAGAAATAGCAAAGCGAAAACACGGCACCAGAGGGATCCAAAGAGACAAGCATGAGTTCCAGATCTTCTGAGCTCACAGAGGCTGGCCAGGTGTTTGTTCGTTCTCTAATTGAAGCTAGTCCATCAAAGTTCCTGCTGAGGAACCAAAGACAACGGCAGCCAACAGCGACGAGGCCCTCCAGAGGCAGGCTGCTGTCACGGTGGCTGCTGTGAGTTGATGTGGCCTTGACTTGGTGCGGTGACCTTCTCTGACCCCGGGCTGCTCTGTGTGGCCGGAGTACTGGAGCAGAGCAGGCCAACAGCATAACTGTTTGAGGGCAAGTCAAGCAAACATACAACAAAATAAGTGGGAACTCAGACACGGAGAGTTGATTCTGGCCCTGACCCATGTGCACTGACCTGCTGATCACTAGGGAGGAGCCAACTCCTCAACAAACAAAAGAAAACACAGAAGTTGGAGGCGGTTTGTTAGTGACTAAATGCAACAATTCTGATATATATAAAAAGACAGTTTGTTGTTGTCATTATGTTTTCTGATAATCAGTATTTCTATGCAACTTTTCATCTGTGCTTCTTAAATGTAAATGTCTTTTTTTTGTTTTATATATATATAAATATATATATATATATATATATATATATATATATATATATATATATATATATATATATATATATATATATATATATATATATATATATATATACATATATATATATGTATATATATACATATTAATATGTATGTACACACACACATATATACAGTATAAAACCTCCTGGACATGTTGCCAGTTTATCTTGAGGCCACATAGAAAGAAACCAGTAACATTTGCGTTCACATTTACAACCAATTTGGAGTTCCCAATTCACGGCGTCAGGCTTTCTGTGAACCAACAGCGCAAACCACCGCAACATGATGAATTAATCAGTTTTAATCAGTTGCAACAGATATTTGCTACCTATTGCAAAAGTGCACTGCACCTCCTATGGAAGTCATTTGAAATGGGTTGTTTTGGTTAGAAACTGAAGCGGACTGGTGGTGTCCCACTCAAATCATTGGTCGTGCCACGCAGCAGCTGGAGACGCGTGGAACAGGCAGGTGAATGATAAGATCTTGAACATTTTCTCCTGCACAGGAAGTTGCTGCAGCAGCGAAATGCAGTCAGTGCACGTATCAGCTCGAAGACGTTTAATGTCTGAATAACTGCAGACTTATATACAGTTATATAGTTGCTGCTGCACAAAGGATTCTTTGTGACAGACACGCAAGCTCTGTGGTGAGGTTTGAGTGCTTTGGTCCGAAAAGGTCCTGCAGTTTTCTGAAGGATGCCTAAATTGTAGCAGCAGTGGATGGATTTGATTTTTTAGAATTACATAATTGGGAGAAAAGGTTGCCGTAACATGATTTAAGCCTTCGCAAAATTATATGTCCTTCTCAAAGTGGACAGCTCCGCTTCAATATATATTTTATATTTATAGATTTTTTTTCAGCTCAGGTTTTCCCAAAACACATCTCACAGCCTCCCCCCTTTATTTCTCTTGACAGCTCCTCCAGCCCACACCCACATCCCTTTGGTCTTCATATGGGAATAGATGAAAACTATAATTTAATTTTAAATTTTAGTTTCCATAGTGAGGTGCGCAATTTTGTGTTATTTTTCCCCCCTTCTTCAGACTGTTACTGTGGAAGCAAGATCAACTGTAAAATCCCTGGATATGATAAAAAAAAAATCTGTTAATCTGGTCAGAGATGCCACTTCCTGCTTGTCTAAATGCTTTGCCCTACAGTTTAAAAAGAAATCCCCAGCATGGACAAGTTATATCTTATTTATCCATCTCGTCATATTTCATTTCCCCAGCACATTCACAACCCTGACTGACATCCCATCAACCACCGCGTCCCCTCCCCTCATTTGGCATCTTGACAGCTCTAATCCCAGATGTGTTGTTTGGAGAAATAACACAAGATTCATGCCGGACGACAAAAGTGGGATAATGAGGAACATTGACGTGTCCCTGAGCAAGATTTAAAGAGGTGAAAACCAAGCGCCAGCGGCCACTTTCTGGGGCTCCTACAAGGTCCATTATGACTTCACGTGTGACTTTAGCCTGCTGTGGTCCATGGAGGAGAAAAGAGGATTTTCTGAAGAGTATATCCTGTTCATGATAGACAGACATGTTATTCTCTGATTACGTCCCTGATCGCTCCCTGACTTCACGCCTCCCTTTTAATAAGGAACACAAATGCTCAGATTTGCACAGAAAGACGCCTTTGATTGTAATTGTTTTCATTATTCCTCAAATCTGAAGGATTTATAATAGATTTTTTTTTTTTTTTTTTTAATGATAATTTATTGTATCCTGCAGTGCAGCCTGCTCCAACCATGTCTCACAGATGTAAGAACCCTGAAATTAGCCCACATGGGATGAAGGGCGCTCAGAAAAAAAACAACAACAACAAAATCAACACAGATCTTCCTCCGTGCTGCGCTCCAACCTTGGCCCTTTCATATTCAAATGCATGTGACTTGTATGATCTAACGGATAACAATCGCTCTTGTTGTTATCAAGGAAACTTGGAAGTTTGGGGAAAACGCTGCATCGCCGACAGCCAAACCAATTTTGCATTCTTAACAAGGCGGAACATCCAGTGTCATCAAACAGAATGCGGGCATTAGACAACCAAAGGACCTCGGCTCTTTTCATTTATGAACAGACTTACAGCAGTGCGCGCGAGAAGGCAGCTCACTGTCAGCGTTCTGATCCACGAATCACCATGTTTATGGGCAGGCCTGCCAGGCGAGTATGTGGCTCTAAATAATTTAGAGGCAGACAGAAAAACCTCTCCGGTTTCAATATATTTTGTTATGATTTTTATCCAGCGCAGTATGCGGAGTGATTTCAGCTGCAAACCCACAGGCTATGAAATTTTAACTTTGCATTGCAAAATACTAATAAGTCCTCATGTGACAAGTCACTGTGCCCATAGTGGCAGGGACTCTACGATATCCTGTATATTCACATTTCATGAAGACTGAAGTCAATTTGCTCACAATAAAAAAAAAAACAGTCTTGACTGAATAACTCAGCTGAACCTTTTAGTGTCTTTTGTGCTGTTTTTTTTTTTTTTTTTTTTTTTTTTATTTTGGCTTTGACAACGGCTGTCTAGTGTCTTTTTTTTTTTCATTGTCACCTTGAAAAGACTTTAAACAGATTTCTCACTGCAGGAGAAAGGTGGTATCACATATTAATGGATGTTTGTGCAACAAGAATCACAAGTCCCTTTATTCCCTATTTAAGAAAGCTGATTTACAAGATAGCCAAAAGTTTATTCCAGTTCCTATGTTCACAAAGGCATTGCAAGGTATCAAAACGTCCACCCAGTGTAACATTCCACTAATAGCTGAATGGCCCCGAGATGTCTGTTTTCCAACGTGCTAGAGGTTCGGTCGACCGGCATTTTCTTTCGAGACTAGTTTGACTCGCACTAATTAAGATTGGTGTTGGGTTTTCAAGATCAATTCAGGCTTTTCATCTTTCTGCCCGCCTGTTGCACTCCCCCCGCGGTGAGCTGGCACTGCTGTTTAGGATGCATCCAATTTTTTTTTTTTTGACGAGCAGAAAGTTAAGAGGCAAACTGCACACAGTGCGTGACAACAAGTTGTTCCACAAACCGGCGTTGGAACGACTACGGCTACTCGTTGACAATGACCCACAGGGCTCGTTCTTTGAGGTCTTCAAATTGCTGCAGCTCATGTTCACAATAGCAGCCGGAGGCGCAGAAGCCCATTTGTCCGTCAGAAAAGGATGGAAATGTATCTGAGTAGGACATGTCGACAGGACAGGCATGACCACTCAGCCAAGATATCAAGTAATTGTGTTGTTTCGGAGGATCTGTAGGTCAGTGAGAAGTTGTCCAGCATGGTTATTAAATGCCTGGCTACTGCTAAGGGAATGTTAGTGACTGCTCTCTATAGAGTGGATAAAAAAATTTCATAAGAATTTAGGTTTGCTGCTTTCCATCCTTTTCAGTTCGATGTTTTATTTTTGCTTATCAGTCACACAGTTTTAAATTTTTTGCATATGCACAAAAATGTATTTTTGTGGATTACGTAACACAAGACAGGACACAATTCACTGACCTGCCCTACTTGTCTTTTTGCTGTCAAACACAAACCAAAATATTCCCATTTCATAGTGGAGGAAGGTGTTCTCTCTCCTTCCAAGAATGCAGAGCCTGGCAATATAGTTCAACTGTGGATCATGCTGAGGTTATTAAAATATGTAAAGAGCATCCGAATAAATACTGCTTTTGTGGGCTTTTTTTTTTCTTTCTTCATGGCATTTTCTGCTGTTTTTCGCAAGTGTGCTGACCATTTATTGCATCTCTAGTTGAGCAAGTAAGTCTCAGTCGTTGACTCGCTATTTCTTAATGTTTCTATTCAGTCATTTAGTATGTGAAGCGAAGCACAACAATCCACGACTACGTGAAATGAAAGTTCAGGTTATGTTCCTGTGTCCTTGAGGCAGGAGTTTTCTATGGAAACCTGCGACAACCTACGTCATGGCAGTAGACACCAATAATAGTGCATGCCTGTTTGTTGTTTTATTTCGGAATAACCTTTGAACGTGAATATTCCTCACGCTGCTGTGCATGTTAACACTGATTGAGACTATAATGAGTGTCGTCAGAGTGTGTTCCTTAATTGCAGACTGTTGTGCACGTAAATGTTCTCTACGTGATGGAATAGTGGTGAGTGTCTCAGAGATCTGACTGTACTTCTGACTTGTTCAATATCCATCATGTATTCGCAACAGAGACAGTGTAAGAAGTGGGTCTTGCCCAGAGGTGAAGTTGTAATGAGAGGCACATCAGATCTGTTGACAGCATGTGAAGTGCACGGCTGGAGGTGTGCAATGCTCCGCTCCTGAACCTTTTGCCTCTTTTTCAGTATGTTTGTACTGCATGTAATTTGCCATGCGCTGTCAGACACGGCGCAGTGAGTGGGAGCACATGCAGAGCTGGATGTACAGCCAGTCTGATACAGGTCATGTGTTAACAAACTGTTTATGTCAAGAATGCAGGGGTGTAGACAAGGGTGAATGGTGTACACACAGGCAGGTAGTCAGTTTGTAGGCTTTGGAAGTCAGGCATACTGTCAAAGGTTTGGGTTAGCCTACTTTCTGTTTGGGAGCAGCAGCATTTTGTGTTTGCGTCAGACAGATTTGAAATGTCAATCTAATATATGAGTTGCCCCAAAGCCAGGATGTACAGTATGTACTGCCTACTACCTGAAACTAACAAGTGTGTTTGACTTACCTTGATAGCTAGGAGCTGGGGTGATTTTTGAATTTTTTTGGTTGACAGAATTCAACTTATACATCGAAAGATACTTGTATCCTATGTAGTTGTTTAGCGTTATTAGCAAATTTCAGTTGACAGCATAGAATGTGATTGTTTGCGTATGAAAGCCAAATCACAGCTTCTCCGCTATTTGGCATTAGACAATATTGTGAGACAATATTGCGAATCATATTGAACAGTCATATTGAATTCCAAACTTGGGGGAAAGTTTCCACGACCGACTTTCCCGGGCAGAAATCATGACTTCACCTTGTCATAGTTCTCCTTGCCACTGGGTGAGCAACTTGACAAATTTAACAAAAACCTCAAGAAGACCACATCTCTATATAAATAAATGGGGACATGATTGTAACTGTGCTTGTACGTTGATGGTCTATAAAAAATACACATCCATGATAACCAGTAAAAAATTAGTTGCAAATTGAGTCAATTTAAGCATCGATCTTGCCACATGTGATTTAGGATACCATCTTCTCTTAAGATGTAGCTAATGCTATTCAATTCATACAAAACTAGTGATAGCTAACTTGCTCAGCGGTGTTGGATATTGTACCTCTCATCTGAAAAACAACTGTTGGCATGAATACGTTTGCGTGAAACATGATTAGCCGATAACTTTTTGGGTTCGGTTGTGAGAACGCGTGTGATTGGCTCTATGTGAAAGAGGGTGGGATATGTACCATCTTTCCTGTAACAGACAAATACATTCAAAATGATCTGAGTGCTCTGTCTCTACAATATAGAATGTCTCAGATTCTGCCAACGAAATCCAAGTTCTGAATTATTACTATCACGGACACTCCAAAGCAAGAAGGTCAAGAAGGTTTGATTCTCACTCAGGACCTTCTTGTCTGGAGTTTAAAGAGTTTCTGTCCCCCTGAGCCTATGTGGTTTCCCCCCAGGTACTCCTACTTCCTCCCACAGTCCATGCCCACTGGGATGACTGGCAAAATGAAAGTTGGCCATAGACGTGAGTGCAAGTACAAATGGTTTGTCTTTATGTGGCTCTGCAATAAACTGGTTATTTGACCAGTCCTGCCTTCAGCGACAGCTGGGAGAGACTCCAGCATCCCTGTGATTATGAGTGCAGGATAAGTAGTGATAAATTATGGATGGATAGATTAAGATTAATAACAGTCATGACACTGGTCACATGGGTCAGACAGTTTTTACTAGAGGGGTTGAGTTATGCTTCCTCTGGTGAATCACCTCCAGCACTATAAATGTGCAAACTGTTCCTTGGAGAAGTTAATCAGATCTCAGGGAATTCTCTTTCAACTTTATGTGGCAGAAATTTTGTACAGAATTTCACTGAACAGGTGCAAATATAACGATCATGGACCAAATTACTTTTGGTTTTCACAAATTACGCATGTTGCTCTTTTTTTCCCCATCAACAAAAAGAGTCAAATGGGGTCACATAGGTCACTTTAGGGTCAGGATATCCTCAGTATCAGCAGGTGTTATTTATTTGTTGAATTATGCTCCAACTGCATTGGTCACCTTGATGCGATATTTTTTTGACATTGTGTAGTGTAAAAAATAACTGGACTGGTAGACACACACAAGAATGCAGAGGGTAATAAACATCCAGGATTTATTCATTTCAATTAAAATACATGAGTGGCCACAAGCAGGAGCAGAGATCATCTTCTCTTTAAAGTAACTCGATTTGCCTAAACCCAGTTGAGAGGTCAAGGGTTGAAATGCTGAGGCAGCTGAGGTAAACAATCTTTAATTTCTATGATTTCAACTTCAGCACTTTGTGTCTGGCCATGCAAGAAAACTTGAATCTTTAGCGCAGAATATCCCTGAACAGAATTTCTAAGGGTGTTTTGGGGGAAAAAAGACAGACACATTGCTCTCATCGTGGCCTTGGTCTTTTGCTCAATATTGCCAAGAAAACGACTAGCAAGTTAATGAGAACCATACTAACGCACAACAGCTTTTGAGCATCTGTTTTTTGTCTTGTCTTGTCTGTGGGGTTTCGCGAGATGATATTTTACAAGACTTACAAAGTTCGGGCCAAAAACACCCTTTGATGGAAGCACGTACAAAGCGCAATTACACTATTGTACCGGCCATAGAGGACAATGCAGACAGTTTGGAGTGTTTTTTTTATTTCATTTTGTAAGATACCTTGGACTGTCTCTGCATTATTTTCTATGGGACCCCTTCACACTGTCTCGGTTTTTAGTTGGCAGCCTGCCCCCAGGCCTATTACTTAATATTTTGAGACCAAAACCTCAGCAATTGAAAAGATCTGTGGCAAAGTCTCCCCGTCACAAATTCGCTGAAAATGTACCTCTTTGGTGTCTGATTCAACTGCATTGTAATTTAAGTTTGCCGCTGGGCAGCAGAGGACAGAGAATGATGCAAGACGTTTCAATTAAATGCCTCACATTTCTCCATGCTATCAAACAACCCAATGGAATGTGCACCAAGAGGTGCTGTGTGAAAGAAAAAATAAGTTACTCTTGATTTGCCTTTATCTTTGTTAACTCTTGCTGATCAAGTTGTTGTATGTACTGTAATGTATTTAGAATAGTGCAGTGCTGAAAATTGCAATATTGGTCTTTCTTGTTTTCTTTGAGGTCTTTTGACTGTTTTGAGTCATGAATTGTTAAAGATTTCGGAACTGCACATATCTATCTATCTAGCTATCTGTCTATCTCTGACAGCCGTAATTTTGAGAAGGGATCTGCTGAAGGTGTCTACCTTCCAAGAAGTATGTCTTGGAAGGCTAGCAAGATTAATAGATAGAGTTCTAGATGCACAGGATGTGATGTTAAGATCCAGAATGCTATGGACACTGTGGCAGCTGATGGCATCTAATAGATGGGTGGCCAGTGGAGCCAAAGACTTCACCAGGGTCATTAGGTGGACGCCCTCTTTCATTGGTGTTTCAATGATGAACCCAACGACACCCCAGAGGGCTCATCAGCATAGTTGCACGTCCTGGAAGTAGGCCTTGACGAGGGCTGTGATGGACCTCCGGGATTCTGAAGCAGCCAAGAGAAGAGCCAAGGGCATTGGCAAGATCGAGAAAGACAACATGGAGGTCTTTTCCATCCCTTTTTGATGCCTGTATTTGGTGCCAGATCATGCTTATATTCTCAATGCACCCAGGAAAGCCTGGAATTCCTGTACCAATGTATTGATGGATTGGTTCCTTTGCAGGTAGGTGGTCAACCTGAGACACCTGAAGAAACACAAGCAATGCTTCGCAACGCAACGCTGCAAGACACTGAAGAAAATTATGCCCTCAACATTCAGGAGACTGATTTTGCGAAATTGGCTGATTTCACTAAATTCCTTTCCTTTGGGATAAGGATACTACGTGCCCTTTGCCAGGCTGTTGGTATTGCCTGTCTCTGCCATACAATCTTCATCAACCTGCAGAAGTGCAAAATATCTGGTGCATTCTTATAGAGCCTGTAGGGCACTCCATTGAAGGTTCAAGGTCTAAGGGCTTTCTGTGATGTCAAGAGTACACCGCTTTTCTCCGCTGTGAATAGTCTTCACAAACTTGAGGACTCTGGGGCTATAGATAGATAGATAGATAGATAATATTGAGAGTTTGCAAGTGCATTGGGAGGAACTACGGCTCATCTTACAACTCAGTGGAGCGTTGCCTCCCTTATTCCCCACCAACTAACAACTGGGCTTGCCCAAATTGACCATAGAACAACGTTTACGAGGGTGTGAAATGAATTGGACGGATGAAATTTACAGACAGAATACATATGAATGCTGTGTGCAGCTATTTATCTCTTGAAGTATTTTGCAAAGCAGTTGCCTTCCTCTGTGCCATGGCAACAAGAAAATGCCTTAAACTGAAGCGACCATTTTCAAGGACATGGCATCTTTCTGTTTTGGCAAGCCTGCCTGGTACCTTGGGTTGAATACAGCTCTGTTGATGCAGAAATGCCTCGAGTCTGCAGAAGGATACATCTATTTCTTATCCTGTGGTTTTTTTTACACTTCAGCATGAGCAGTGCACATCTACTTTGAGTTGGATTTGAATGTATCGGCTTAACAAATACAGTGTTCAAAGTCTTAAACAAAATATAAAATGTACAGGAATGTCAATCAGTTTTGAAGAGCAGGCGTTTGTGAAGATTTTACTTCATAAAGGACAAAAACAGGAATCTTTCTTAATGGTGTGATGTGTCATTTTTCTGTGACACATCATCTTGTGTCTTGCAATTATGCACATCGTCTTCTCCTTATTTTATATAGACAGGCGTTCGATACCTTTTTTCTTTAAGTGACCATTGTTTACTGTTTTTTTTAATTCTGCCTTTTCTAAAAAGATGCATTTGTTGTCATTTTTCATTTGAAAGCATACTAATGTATTGATGACATGTGCAGCTGAGCTCTTGGCCAGGTAACAACGGTAAACAAGATCATGATCTCAACTGGTTATATCTGGTTAAATAAAGGTTAAATATTAAAAATATTGCTTTTTTTTGTCTTTAAGTTAAAAAAAAAGAAAGAGGCAAAACATGTTAGCCCATAATACTTGTGACCTTGTTACTTTAATAACCTTCAGAAACTTTCATTTGATTGAAAGAGATGTACTTGATTGTGCAAACAAATGAAAATTTTGAAAAATAAAATCAACAGACACAATGGACAGTTCTGTTCAAAGTAGGAGAGAGAGAGACAGAGAGAGAGAGACTGTTGTGAAATTTTCTAATCTACGCAACCATTTTACCGTTTCGAGACTAATTGGATTGTTGAGTCTTCTGGACTGGACAATATTTTCCTACGGTATTGGTTTTTACATTTGAGCAATAATTACCTGTAATTTCTACTTATTGGCAATTTTGGCAATTTTTTTGCCTTTAAAAAAAATTCTGACTGGCCACTTAGCATTAATTTACAAAGTGGTGAATCAAAAATGAGTGGAACTTTTGTAAACTATTTTTAAGACAAATCCCAAGAGCCAGTCAGCATTGATACCTTGTTTATGTCATATGTTATACCTCACTGACTCTAAAAAGGTGGACAGTGAGACAGACAGATGTCGTCACCACCTGTGTTCCTGAGACATAATAATAAATAAGAGTAGACTCTGGTATAATGTCACTGCTATACTTGGTTGGAAGACCTAAAATGTGTGTTGATATCTATTCAAAGAGGAACTATGCAGCATTTTTTCTTTGTAATTATAAAGCTCTGGAGTTGTTGTGATGGTTAAATGATGTGTTGCGGGGCGAATGAGACTGTTTGCTCACCCCTCATAGAATCTGCGGGCCGAAAGCCAGCCTCGCAAGAGCTCGTCTCACAAGTAGCTATGAGAAACAATGGACTGCTTTAGGCACTTCGACACAAACACACACCAAGCCAGGTACTGGCAGCAAGCCGCTCCAACCAGCTGGTGCTGCATATGTTTGTA
The DNA here is from genome assembly GCF_046127955.1 of Nelusetta ayraudi. Lineage (NCBI taxonomy): Eukaryota > Metazoa > Chordata > Actinopteri > Tetraodontiformes > Monacanthidae > Nelusetta > Nelusetta ayraudi. The sequence goes on from NW_027466092.1 coordinate 2,667,947, forward strand.
TATGTACATTATCTGAGGAGGCAAAGAAGAGGAACGAGTGTCTGGTCGAGTGAGAAGTCGCACAAGAGTCACTCATAGTTGAGGTTTTGGTGAGTAGTGTTTGGTCAATGCCAGCAAGGCATGCAAACAGAGGCGGAGTTTGCACACTTCAAAGCACTTCACACTTGAAAGTATCATTGCATTAATTTGCCTGCATTCCATGTAATTTTGTGTCTTTTCAATCTTTGTATTTGCTGTTTTTTGTAAAGGAGTGAGAATATCCGTTACGTCTTGTTTATGACAGAAAAGGCAGCACTAACATGCACTTCGTGAAAAGGACATATGACATTACACGCAACATGAGACGTAGTTCCAGGGATTTACTTTTTGGCCGCTTTGATGGAAACAAATGCAAATGGTGGGTGTGATAGCAAGGTGGTTAGCTGTTAAATATTACAACAGTGACTGCACTACAAAACTCTGGGGGGGGAGCTCTATAATGAAAACCGTGACCAAAACAAAAACAAGGTTTGTTGAGGATTGTGTTTGCATGCTTGCTGTAATAGATTGGATAATCTGGTTACCAACCAAACTACATTTTCATGTTAACACAGCATGGATCTACACTGGTCCCATCAAGCAGCTGTGGTACTTGCTTGATTAAGCACACTTAGAAACAGTCTAAATATAAGTCCTTCAGTGACTGTCCAGCCATCAGTTACATGACTGCTGCTGTCAGTCTGCGTCCGGCCTTTATAATAAAGTTCTGTCAGTGTAACAATGGCGACCGGCCCCGCCGAACACGTCGCACTGTTTGTCAGAGACGGGCCATAAAACAATTAGTTCCTCGGCTATTAAATGTGTCAAATGGCCTGGAGCTTGTCATAGACGGCCAAATGGTTTGCTATATTAATGTTTCAGACAATTAGCAGTGCGGTAAAAGACTGGGCAGTGAAATGGAATTCCCATCAATTGAAAACCACAATTAAAAGCACTGACTATTATTTTTATTTCCATACGGAACAGATTATACCATGGAATAAAAGGCAGTATTGTGACAACTTAAGCAATTATCTCATATGCTCACAGCAACGACACTAAAATGAACTATTTGAACTTACTTAACGCAGCATATATTAGGAGCTGTACCGGCTTGTCCTGCTCTCTTTTCCTTCTCTCCTTCTCTCTCCCTCTCTCTCTCTCCCTCTCTCTGTGCTCTACTTGTACTATCTTTTCCCGCCAATGTAATGTCACTTGCAGGAAGCCTCCTGGGAGCTCATCCACCGAGGTATCAGCAGTCAGTGGGGAGGACTGGGAGCGAGGCTTTGATGACGTTGGTGGGCTACATGCGTCAAAAAAAAAAAAAAAAAAAAATGAGGAAAGAAGTGAATGAGCAGGGGGTGGCGGGAAGGTGGGGCGGGGGGTAGTGGAAGTTCAGCTACCTGAAGGTTTTGACAGTTGCCTCCTTTGGGTTTACTCTGATCCTGCTGGGGGAGGCGACAGCGTCAGGCAGAGTCGCGAGCGCAGGGATCCAGGCAGCCCAGCGTGACACTCAGAAGCATGGGTGCACATCCTGGTCTTCTCTCCAAATATTTCCGGGTGCACACTGTGAAGCACCGAGAAGGTTTACAAAGATGACATGGTGTAAAAGTGATCACCAGACTCCTGATCACCTCCTGGATCATTTGCAAATTGGACATTTTGCTGGACACTACGAGAAGCTGTCTGTGTAAATCTGAGCTGAACACACGTAAAGTGACAAATCGAATGTTAGCGATATAAAATCAGTCCTGTGCACAGTGCACCCAACCTTTTTTTAAACGTTAAAGTTTTGGATGCTTGTGGAGGACAGTATGTGGTGGAGCAGGGGTATTGGCAGCCTGACAGCATTCTAACAGGAAACGGCCCCATCCCAGGTGTCCATGTATGATGTAGGCATAATGTACCAACTCACGTAATCACAAAAAATGACCCATTTAGGACAATGTCTGACAATATCTGTCCCATGTCTGACTCTAAAGTATTTTAAATAATGTTCCCCTCTTAATAAACCCTCATTTCAACAATTTCCCTCGTATGTTGCTCTGTCTTCTGTGTTTATTCAACCACCCAAGTGCGAAAAAAAGCACTCCTTCAAATAATCAGTTCCACCATCCAACATCATCCCGAATTAACTATTCCACCCACATTAGCTCCAGCAACACATTTTCAACTGCGTCAACAATCCATCAAAATATTCCAAACTGTCAAGATGAAAAACATAAAATGAGTCAAATTAAAGGGAGACACTGGTCAAGAAACCACATTTGGTCATGTAGCATCAAAGTTAATATTTTTTCAATGGTTGTATCTTATGTGAAGGAGTTGGGGGGGGGGGGGGGGGGGAGTTGGCGAAGATTGCAGCTGCAAAGTCGCCACAATTTACCCTTGGGCTCCATTCTTTGTGGATCTGGCCCTTGGTGACATCAGCCACGTTAGCAAGCCACTCGAGTTGTTCCAGAGGCGACTCGGCAAATAGCACCAGCAGGAATATAGCGTTGTAAAAGCTTCATCGGTGAACAGCAAAGCAGTTTTGGCATCATATAAAGTCACATACAGAATTGAACAGTGCAGAAAAGCTCACACTCCCTTCAGCTTGCAACTATGATTGATGAGAAAAGCACAGAAGAATTGAAGGCAGCCCCCCTCTCCAATGACACAGTTGCAAGACGTATATCTGATATTTCAGATGATCTTGAAATACAACTTATCGAAAAAGTAAGACAGACATTTTAAAGGTGAAAACAGCCTATTTTGTCAGGGTGGCGGGGGGGTATGAACATTTTTCTTCCTCCAAAGGGGAGTATGACAAAGAAAGTTTGAGAACCACTGCTGTGGAGACACATTTTCTTTTTCTTCTTTCCCCTTCTTTTTTACCTTATTGGTTTTACAAACCAATTCCTAACGCCTAATGTGCTCAGCACAAATAGATGATTGTGCTCCGACACGGACAAATGTTCCCTAATAGGAAAAATGACCCATGGCAGAAAAGGAAAGTTGGCAGCTGGTATGAAACAATCAGCAATGAATATTGCATGATTTTTTTTAATTTTTTTTTCTGGTTAGCTTAACTATAGAAATTGTTTATCAACAACATCATGAAAACATACTAACAGACTACTAACTAAAAAAGACTACATTCAAAACTTTCATCATTGTCAGATTTAAGTTAAAAAAAATAAAAATAAATGATGTCCAGCTTAGTGTTATTTTCAGAGCGTGACATCACATCAATGTCTGTAAATTCAGAGTTATTTTTGCTGGACCAGTCCATGCTAGTGCATGTGAATCTCTGCCTCTTCCCGCCCATGTGAATAGTTGCCCTGCCACTGTTATAAATAGTGAGAAGCAACAGGCAAACATGACACAACCTCAGCCCATGGAAACAGCATGAAACATTCTCCAAACGAATGCCTACATTCTTCAACGTTAAGCTGCAGATAACCTGTTAAAGCGGTCATGTTTGCAAGGGGACCTCTATCAGTGACGGACCTGCATTCGGGAGGTGGTTTAGTTTATGAAATAAAGCTAAACAGAAAGTCTTGCACGGTATTGCATTGTATCAGAACCCTGTGTTGGAGGCTGGTCCGTCACTGGTAGTGGTCCTCTGAGTTCTTCAGTGTCTTGCAGCTGTACATGATGTCAAGACCTTAAATTGTATTTGCAAACTTGAACTACAGGAATAAAATGTGATTGATTGAGTCATTATGTTAGTTAAGCTTGTTGAGCAGTATATTACACAGCCATATCTGCTCACTGCACACTCATTCACTTCTCTGTCTGCCTCTGTTCTCTCTCACGGTTCTGTTCAGATCATACTGTACTTTCACTTGCCAAATCCCCTGAAAACTGTCTCTGTTAGGGAGCAGCGAGTGTAATTTAATTTTTGCTACCGAGGGTCATTCCCCAGGTTAATCCCAGTGCACAGAAAGATCATTAGCGTCTGCGAGAAAGACATGGGCGAGGACGACTAAAAACCAAAGCAGTGAGTTTGAAGAAAGGGGGAGGACGACTGCTAATGAGGTAGGATGAACAGAACAGAAGCACTGGCTGATGTAACTACACTCGGAATCAACACTTTGGGCTTTTAAGGTTTTAGGAAGCTCGCTCCAAAGCAGATGAGGTTGGCTAAGATCACAGCCAACCAAATGAAACTTTTCTTTATTGGAACAGCCTGCACATCTGCACAAGGACTTCTTTGGAAAGACTACAAGGTCACTTAGGCAGCGTGTATAATAATTCTTCAACATGCTTGTAAATCCCACACATGATAGACCATAAAAAAAGGATATAGAAAGCGAGCAGTGGAATCTGTTCACGAAGTTGTTCGTAGATGAATCCTATTTATTACATTTAATTTGCCTCAAAACATAGACATAGACACACACACACACGCATCTCAGTCATACCAAGTGCTACTGTGTGTGTGTGTGTGTGTGTGTGTGTGTGTGTGTGTGTGTGTGTGTGTGTGCGTGTAGGACATCTGCAGGGTTTAGTGTGACTATAACTGTGCTGGTGTTATAAATCTTCTGGGCTCTCTTGCATGTATTTTGTAAAATCCGCTTCTTTGAAGCAACAACCACCCTGGAGGCTTCCTGGTGTTGTTGACAATAAGCTTCAGGGAATTATTGCATCATGTGACCAACGCTCCATCTAACATTAGAATTTTTGTATACTGTTTTTGGCTGGCGTTAATAAGACACAATGTGAGTTTGAGTGAGACATGATGTAACAAGTGCAATATGTTTAATCCATGTAAAAGCAAAAACATCTGTGCTTTTCCCATTATTTTTTTATGCGCTCCAGCTGATGAATGCAGAAATGGTCACGGACTATTTCTTTTAATTTTCTTTTGCTGTTTGGACTGCTAATCAAACACTTTACAAATCTTTCAATCTCAATTTCGATAGTGAAGCCTGTTTGGTTAGTGATTGTTTGTGATCAACTGTGTGACAGTGAAGCCATTGTTTGAAATTTTTGCAGTTATGACAGCAACACCTGCCTGGGTGTGTTGTCCGAACCAGTAGTGATGATGTCTTCAACTTTTGAAATTTTGGGGTGCAGGTTTATTACAAAAACGTCCAGCAAACCTGTGTTAGCATTTCTAAAATCCAAAATAAGCATAAGAAAGAAAAATAAATGTAATCATGGAAAAAAAAGAAAATGAAGAAAACTCTTGTCAAGTTTAGAATGGTCAAATCTATTCTAAAGGAAAAAGTAAATTTATGTAAATCTGCATTGTTGATTTTTTTTTTTTTTTGCATACATTCTGTATATATGAATGTTAATAAAATTAAAATGTCATAATAATATTCTTCTTGTCTGGTCCTGAAACAGACAGACCATGTAGCAAGGGAAAAGCTTTCATCCGCGTCCTTACAGTGCTGTACAAAGAACTTTCAGATGTCTTTGGATGTGATTTAACACAGTACAACTAAAAGTTGATTGATTGATTGATTGATTGATTGATTGATTGACTCTATGATATTTCACATTCTGTTCCAACCAAAAATGTGTGCTACCAGTATGGAATAACAATATATTATGGTATCTTTGTATGTTATCAGAAACCGTTGCAATCATAAGGGGTGATAATGGTGTGGGTTTGTGCTGATATGGTCACCTAATGTCTTCACAATCAGAGGCAATAGCTGTGTGCCTTCAAAATTGTCCTGCAGAGGAGGGACAGTGAAAGAAATACAGGCAGGATAATATAGCAGACACACACACACACACACACACACACACACAAGAGCGCTGCACGGCAAAGTCTCATGGGGGAGGGAGGCAGTTCCACCTCAGGGAGCTGTGAAGGCCAAGACTTGACTGAAGCAAAGCTCCAGAAGCCGGGTGCATACTGATGATTGGCTGCCTGTAAAGGTGTGCACTGAGGGAGGGACGCGGCTCTCAGCACACAGTCTGTGTGTCAGGGTAAAAGGGCAAACCGCGTGACTGCAGGGCCTCGGAAACAGGCGGCTTGTACGGCGATGATCCTGAGCGTGCGAGAGGGAGGGGGGACAGCAGGGAGGGGGAACAGCAGGCCGCCGAGAAGGTAGTGACACACGGCGAGCAGCTGGGGGACTGATGGGAGACCTCGCTCCAAATCAGGTGGAAAACATGGGCTTTGAGCCAAGCTGCGCTGCTTCTCGTGTCATTTCCTTCGGCCAAATCCAACACCCCTACGTGCCCGTTTGAGTGGCACATAGCAACGGTGACAACAAGTTCATTCGGATGCGTTTTAAAGGTTAAGTGTGTATTAACAAGCGACATCGAGTGGTGTCATTTTAGATTGTCCCCTTGGGAACTCCATAGCTTCCCTCTCCCGAGCTTGCCAGTGAGCTATGGTGGCCTGCGAGCATAAACCTGGATACCTTTTCCACCGTCTTCTTCCTTGGTTTATTTGAAGATGCAAGCATTCACCCTAAATACAGAACGTGCTGTCAGGCAGGCTGGATTGTCCACACCAGTGTTCTTAGAAATATGGCGGTGCAAACTGGCAGCTAACAGGGAGCAAGACCCTTGCTATATGCATATTCTTGAATATATTTGAAAACCGTTCTTAGGGTAGGAAAACCAAATTACTTTTATTGTGCTTTGAGTATACACTTCCATTTATGTATTCATGGGCTGTACGTTAACACAATATAGAAAAAATATAAATTAAGGCAAATTTTACACACTGGACCTTTAGAGTAAAAACTGTGTTGTAATAAGAATAGTGAGAGGGAGTAAAGTACAGGATGTTTAGTAAATAGTTGGAGGTGAGGTGTGCTGAGAGATACCTCTGAATTATTTGAAAACAAAATAGGACAAAAGTCAACCTAAAACACCCAGCAACCACATACTGCACTGCTGTGCTATGGCTTACAGGTGTCACAACACACACAGTTTCCTGGACAAGTTCCATGAGTGCTGATATTGTGTGTGTGTGTGTGTGTGCGTGTGTGTGTGTGTGTGCATGTGTGTGTGTGTGTGTGTGACAGCACTAGCGCCTCAAACCTTTTGCATAATTTTTCCTCACAGATGTTCCAATCACTTATTCACACCAAATCTGGGTCGAAAACCCAGCGGGGTCGAGCAGTGATGAGGGATCAGGTTATCGACTGAAAGGGTCCCACTGGTTGATGCCCTGTTGATCAGCTTGCCCTCTTCCTGTTTGTCTTCGTTGCTTAGAGACAAGACGCAGTGTGACGGGAACTGCCGCAAGCAAAAAAAAGTAGAGCCGGGCCTCAAATGTTGTCGATCACCACTGGACCGTATCGGGGTCCCACTGACGAGATATGGTGTGAACACAGATTTGTCATTAAATTGGATTTGGCAAACCAACAGATCATGATCTTGGACTTCTTCAGGAGAACTGTGTATAGAAGTATCAACCATAGACAGCCCTGTGCCCAAGACTGTCAAACGATGCAGATGATACTCAGCACTGCAAAGTTGCACACACACACACACACACACTCCGCAGTTACCTTGTGTGTTTTCTGTGGACAAAAGTCACTTGAGTGTCAGTGTTGGACAAATGTCAAACTCCATGCATGTTGTGTTGTTGCGGGAGCATAAATAGTAAAAATGTACTTTAATACGTCTTCTGTCTTTTTTCTTGTTTAGATACAAGCTGGGGCAGTTTTCATTGAGGAGGGTGATTAGAACATCCCCTCACCCCTCCAACATGGCTGGCCCACACCTTTCTTCTAGTTTTCACTTTTCTTAGGAATCCTAAACTAGAGTCAGTTTCCAATTATTTGATATGTCATGAATAAATTCCTTTTCAGGCAGCTTCCAGAGGAGTAAAGCCATTTTTCACGGTGCGATCTAATCAGAACCTTTATTTAAGCAAGGCAACAACAAGCCCCAGTCATTTCTAATCATTCCGCCGCTGCTCAGGGGTGGACGGTGTCAAGCGTTAAAGAGCTTGTGAATAAAAGAAAAAGCCAGGAATTCCTTTTCAGCCACATCCGCTCACATGTCAGCAGTGAGGTCTGCCAAGAGATGAGACTGGGTGATGCTGCGCTCTCCAAGGTGCTGATCCTGCTGCCGGGAGGAGGCGGCGGTCCGAGGGTTTTCTTTCCCACCTGCCAACACGGTGGTGGGAGTGCAAATAAACAGGCAGATTATTCTAAATGCTGTTCATTGTGGCTCAATAACACAAATTGCCGATGGAACGCACAGAGCCAGTTGCTTTTTTCGCACCCTCTCCCACAGAAACAAATGATGTGTGAGATTTAGAGAAGTGGGACGGTGAGAGAGAGAGAGAGAGAGAAGAAAATAATCAGGTTGAAGCTCCAAATATATATGTATATATATATATATATATATATACATATATATATATATATATATATATATATATATATATATATATATACATATATATATATATATATATATATATATATATATATATATATATATATATATATATACATATATATATATATATATATATATATATATATATACATATATATATATATATATATATATATATATATATTTATATACATGTGTGTGTGTGTATACACATAACTTTCATTTAACTGTGCCTTTTTAGATCAGTCCTATTGTTATTAATTGTGAAAATGCTGCTAATTTGTACTTGCTTACCAAAATGCCCATTTGGTTACCACATCATTCTGTTTTGTTAAGTCAGTCAAGTCTGTTTTTTTGTCTCTGCAGACTTCAAAAATGTTATTAATATTAAGTCACTTCAGATATTCAATTCAAAACATGTTTTTTTTTTCCTTATTATAACATAGCATAGTAGGACTGTGCCATCCATTCTGCAATTAGTGAATGTGTCTGCATATGTCTCACGCTTCAAACCCACATCACCGTCCAATCAAGCAACCAGTGTGCTGCTTTGCGAGCCACCACAACAGGACACCTACCGACTCACTACGGGGAAGCTGATTAACCTCCCTATTCCCCTCTCTCTCTCTCTCTCTCTCTCTCTCTCTCTCTTTCTCACACACACACACACACACACACACACACACACACACACTGATGATGTAGCAGTGCCATTAATATTTATTGTCTGTCATAGATCACAAAAACTCTCACCGGGTGCGGGGGTGATGGAAGGCTGAAGGGTAAATATATAGCAAAATCTGCTAAAAACAAAATACATAATAAAAACAGTGAATGAAATAAATAAATAAATAAACAAACATCAACACAAGTTGTATTTTACTACCTTAACAAACAGAATGGCCACAGCAGCTAAAATGCAGCTTACTGTGATGAGCCAGCGCAGGAATATTAAAACTGGTCAGTATTTGCCGCTTCTAAGTAGCATTGGAGTCATGGTGACTCCTTTGCTTTTCTCTTAACCTCACTCTTACTTGCATTGATTGGGAAGGCAGTGGACATGAGTCATCCCAGCCTCTGAATCAAAGCACCCTGCCAGTAGATGCTATTAGTCATATCTGACTGTCTGAGGAGTCACTTTCCTCCTGAGTGTCCTGCATGTTTTTGTAAGACTGAAAGATGATGTTCCATTGGTCCATGAACCATGGTCCATTGTCCTCCTTTATTTTTGCACCAAACTTACCAAGCAGTTTAAAGCGTCCATCTGCTGATACCTAAATCAGCAAACATACTTAAAGTCAGTTCCACAATGCAGTTTTTACCCCCCACAGGCTTAACAAAAAGGTTTTAAACAGTAATTTGTTAATTGCTGTTGAGTTTGGGAGGAATGAAATTATCCTCTGGGTTAATTTAATTAGTGCTTGGCCCGAGGAGAAGAAACGTAGAAGAGGCAGACAAATTATCCCTCTAATGTGCGCTTCAGTGCATTGGAGTTGGTGTGGTCTTCCTCTGTGGAACGTGTTTTCACCAGTTCATCACCTTGCCACCCGCCTCTGTAAGCCAGTGATGGGAAATAAAAAGCCATCCCCTTCTCTCCCTGAGACTCAGGTCGACATCCTCGGCAGTAAGTAAAAGCAAACGAGGCATGTCTTGCAATTATTATGTCATTGAACAAAAGTGAGTGCAGAAATTGATCTTTGGAAAGTTGTGAATACATTTTAACAAGCACTGCTGGTGCAATATCTTTTCTGTTATGACGAAGACAAATCCCGTTCAATAATATGGGCATTTTCCTGCAAATGTTTGCACCTTTATCTGCAATAGCACCTGGAGTCCTAATCTGTTAAGATAGACAGTGAAAGAAACTAATATAAACTTAATATTAAAGTTTTCTATTTAAAGTTAATAGTCATTTCTACTGTTTATATGATGTATAATGCTATTCATTTGCAATAGCTCAGCACAGTGGTGCGGTGGTTAGCACGGTTGCCTCTCAGCAAGAATCACGGATTCTGAGACCTTTTTCCCACGTGTACTCTGATTTCTATGCACGTTAGGCTAATTGACGACTCGTAACTAGAGTTGCAAGTGTGGATGGTGGTTTGCCTCTTCTGTATCAGAAATGTGATGAAGCGGTGACTTGTGCAGGGTGTCTTCATGTGCAGGGCTAGGTAAATGGCTAATGGGAATAGAAAATGAGTGGGGTAGACACTAAAAAATTCCTTTACCTCTTTATCTCAACAGACGTCTTGATACTGAACTTCTTGGCTTGGGGCAGCGACTCCTACTCACCCAAACTAAACATCTTAACTTTTTCTGGCACAGAACCACTGCATTAGAAGTGCTAAGCTTAATTCCAGATGCTTTGCTTTGCAAACCTTTCCAGGGTTTATTGACATCCACTGGCTGAGGAGGCCACCAGACCTCTGCCCAATGAAAATGAAAAACTCGACAGCAGGCAGCACTGGAAGAGGTACATACCTACAGAGAAGGGATCTGAGCTATGTTCATACGGAGACTGCAAAACCCAGAAGTGAGCCAAGTGCTGCATATCATTGCACATCTCAGCAGTGCCTCGTCAGGAGCCCCAGGGTCTTCTCTGGGTCTACAAAGCAGCAGGAACAAGACAATTGTGCAAATTAGATTATCTGCACATCTGCTTTTTAGTCTAACTGCAGCTTTTCCACCACTGACGTATACCTAAAACACTCAACGCAGTAATTTTGAATTTATGTACGAATTTATGTATATATATTTATATATATATATATATATATACATATATATATAAATATATATATACATACATTTTTGATTTTTTTTAAGTGTTACACTACTGTTAAAGCAAAGTCCATCTTTGATTTTTTTTTTCTTTTCCTTTCAAAATCCACTTGACACCAAAAGCATGACCTCTAATTTCCACTTCAGTTTAATGCTTCTGTTTCTTTGAAAAAAGAAAAAAAAAAAAACAGATGAGTAAAACAATACATTGCAGACCACTCCAGTGGATCTGCACGACTGGATAAAATTATACCTCATTAGCATGTTTTACGAAAGACCTGCCACTTAACAGACAAAAGGCCTTGAAAAACAGTGCAAGGCCAAAGGGCTCAGCAGACAGGCAGCATCTCCGTCTGGCTGGTTAAATTACAAACCTGAAAAGAGCGTCTTCGACTTGTTTCCAGAGACCATTGCGGCACTGGAGCACACCCACTGTTATGACCTCTGACTATATGTTATGATCCATTGGATGGCTGCAGAGATCGCTGGCGTGTTTTCTTTTGCCTTGCTGTTCCAGTTAGCTGAGGTTAAGTGTCCGAGCGCACACATCACCCACTCCCCATCCGCCTACACTGCCAAACACTCAACACGCTGGCTGCTGTAACCACCCCATGCTGAGGGCAGAGTGTGCGGAGAATGCCGATGGATCGCTGGGAATGGATGGCTGTGTAGTAAGCTCGTGGCCTTCTCATAAACACCCCCGACCCATCCCACCCCACATGCGTATTAAGCATTCTGCTCTGCTCCACACACTCTGAACCTTCCCCATCAAAGGAGAGTCAGCCACTGCCATTGCATAAGTTCTTATTGATCCTCGGGTTAAAAGGGATAAACACATTGATTCATGTCATGTACTGTGCGTGCGGCAGAATTGTGCTTGGGCTTGTATTGCCTCTGACCCCGGCGTGCAGCCTTACTTTTGACACATCGGCCGAGGTTAGCAACTGAAGGGAATGACTGCAACCTGAGGTGGCTGGGACATCTCTCCTCAGCCTCATCTTCATCCTGAAAGCATCGGGCGCGGTGGCTTTAATGTGTTTATTGTTGTCTGAATCTTCTCCTGACATCCTGTGCAAGGGTCGTCCTGCTCCGCCTCGTCCTCTTTTCTAATATTGCACTAAATCAGTCCCAGTGAGGAGGCAGCGTGCTGTGATGATGCCGTGATCTGATGTGTTGTGTAAGATTCCGGTTGAATTTTTCTTCTTCTTCTTGTACGGTTTCTCACCTATGTCCCTTTGGCCTTTTTTCCCACCCTTGTTGATTACCCAATGCTTTTCACCTGTGTCTTGTTTCCCCATGTAATTACAACCGCCCCCAGTGTCTTCCTCATCTGATCGGCTTCCTTAGTCGGTTACCCTGCCTTTGTTCCACTTGTGTTTCATATCACTTTTGATCTGTTTTATTTGATGCCATTTTGCATTTCGGTCCTGTTGCCCAAATGTAAGACATTGTCAGGACGAGAGTGTGGAGGCAGGACCCAGATGCGGACCACTCAGGTTTTTGCAGGAAAAAAGGTTTAATCCAAACTATAAAAACTAAACTTAGAGTGTCTAAAAAGGTAAAAAATAAATAAATAAATAAATAAATAAATTCAAATAACAAAATCAAACCGGGAGACTTAAAGAAAAGAAAAAGCCAAGATGGGTACAAAAGAAAGTGGTAGAAAGGAACTAAGAGAACACATAAAAAAACAATCTGACCTGAAAACCAACAAGACCAGGACTGCACAAACCCAGAACAGATCCCACAAAGACAAAGGGAGACAAGAGCTATTCATACACATTTTTTTATTATATACATTTATACAGTAGGACACAGGTGTATGGAAGAGGATTAATCAAGGGCAGGGCTGAAAACGAGACACAAGTGACAGATAAAACAGGAAACACAGAACATGACAGACAGAGACAGTTAGTTTATGTCAGTGTATTTAGTATAGAATTTAAAGATTTTTTTTCATAAAAACAATACCTTTAAAACCAATGTACACACTAACCAGCAATAACTTATCATTTCAACATCAGTATTTTATAAAATAACATCTAAAGACTTTTGGGCATTTGTTAAACACTGTAATATGGACAGGTGCTGAAGGTGTGTGGTAGTTATTTCTATTCAAAGTAAAGCATTTTTTCTATCCATCCACTCCTTTTCTATAAAATCTCAGGCTGCTGAAGTTTATATTTGCAGGTGAGGTGGGGTTGCACCTGGCATCTGGCAGTTTACCGCTGGGCCAACATAGACAAACAACCATCCACACAGACAGCCACACGGTGGGGAGAACATGCAAGCTCCAGCAAGGAAGGGTTCGACTTTGCTTTTATCTGTCCGTCCACTTCTTTCTTTTCCTTGTGTCTTGACAATGGCGAAAAACAAAAAGGCCTCTTCCAGTCAGATGGAAAACTCATCAGAGCATGTGCAATTTCACAAACTCTGCCACTGTGGTTTCCCTGTCCACTTTTGCTCTACAACAGGAACCGACTGGTGTGCAAAGGTTGATGGGCATGAAAGTGCTGATGACAAATGTACTTCCAGTTCCCCTCTTTGTTTCTAAACTGCAGCTAGAAGATGAGAAACGACACCGTTTTTGTCCCGCAGAACCTACGGGTTTAAATCATCATGTGCATGATGACATAGAGACACTTTTATCGTGTTGAGACTGCAAGATATGTAGGTATGCAACCCATGTGTAACGTCTCTAATGGCAGTTGCCACGATCCAAAGTCTCTTAAATCCCCTTTCACCCCATTTTGACACCCACTTTGAACTCAAGCAAAGTCAATGTCACCACCTCGTAATGTCTAAATAAGATGAATTGCTGCCATTTGATTGGCTTTTAACGAGCAACTGAACATTGTAACTATTTAAGTGGCCTGTGAGTGCAAACTTGTGGAGGAAGACGGAGGGCCTTACATTCCAAGGTGAGAGCGAGAGTGCGCCACGTAATTTTCTGCTTTGCGGGGAGCACTTGTTTTTCTTCTTCTTTTGTTCTTGCAGAGTCGAAATGAATAAATAAATAAATACGGAGTTCTTTCTGTAGCTTTACCTCATCATCGGAGCCACTGGCGGATCGTCTATCACGCCGCACAGGTGCGTCAGTTCAGTTATTTCACATTCGGTCAAACAAACCCCATTACGTATTGAACAGCAGCACCACTTCTTGTGCTTCAAGCGGAATGTTTGTGTTTTAACCAAGTTTCTGTTCAGACCTCGAATTGTTTTGAACTCATTGTGTGAGGTACAACAGAGGAATTGTGTCGACACACTGAGACTCATTAACTGCCTTTGATAGACACGGCTGGATACGGTTACTAATAGTTTCATTTGCGTCAACTAATTAGAATTAAAAATCAGCGTTTGTTTAGAAAGCCTACTCAACACTTCAAATCATAGTTGGAAAAAAATGCAGGCTCAGGACATGTTGCTCAGCTGCAATCGAGGATTCACTGAAATTGTTGAACAAAAGCCAGAGTGTGTTTACTAACTTCAGCTACTTGTTATCCATATTGAAGAATTGTGGATCATCATAAATTAATAATTAATGTTTAATTAAGTAATAAAGAGCAAACCTCCTATAGCCGGGCTTTCAGCAAGCTGCTCTTTATGCGCATTTTTTATTTGTATATACAAAATTCTTAATAAGAACCCAGCAAGGACAAACACTGAAAGGCCCCAGGGATTTCTTTTTATGTTCATGAAAAAGTAAAGTTAAATGAAAATAAGAGCAATAGTAATAAGTAAGTATGGAAGTATCTTGCACTCCAGGAGAGGAGAAGGAAAAAGAAGAGAGTGGCGACAAAGAGTGGCCTGATGAGGAGCACGGCCACGCAAATCAACAGCATGAAATGAACACTTAAAAAAAGAATTGCAAACATGTATTCAATTGAATTATTGGCAATACCTTGGTAAATATGTATGCTTATGATTACTGTAAAATAACAGCAGTTTGGTTTTCCTACCCATAGAATGGATATTTTATATATGCGTACAGCAAGCGTCCCAGCCATGTTTGGAAGGGAGCTAGGACGGACAATCCAGTGTGAGCATTTTATATTTTGGTTTGGAGGCTTTCAATCATATCCACTTTCTGGAGTAATTGTCTGGAAATGTCAGTGAAGTAGAAGTATTCATTTAAGCGGCAGCGTAAAGTGAGCAAAGACTGCCGGCTAGCGGCTGTGGCGCTTGTCAGGCCGCACTGCTCATGCAGTCCTGCTAGCGGCAGCACTCGTACAGGCAGCTTGCGCCTGCTGTGTCTGTGTCGGAGTGCGTAAAAACATTGAAATAATGGCTGTCTCATGTAACTATGACTTCAGGTTCTGCAAACTTGGCAAACAAATGCTTGAATTTAGTGTATTTACGGGAACCTCATAGTTAGATGGAGAACTCAATATGCGTTTTGATAGCGAAGACACCTCTAGCTCACTGTCAAGCTTCGGAGAGGGAGATGGCGCAAATGAGTGCTGCAATTGAAAATCTGATCACAAGATGGCACAGTTTTACTCACTGTACCTTTAAGATGGAGCAGATAGATTTTAGCAATGGAAATTTCCTTGACCCTTACTCTCCCAAGTTTGAGAGACAATTTTTCCGTCACCAAAAGCTAAGAATGGTTGGGATGAAAGCACATTCTGACAGGTGAATTAACCTCTTTAACCTGCCATTATTTGCTGCCACTTGGCCACCATGTCTCTAAGGCAACAGCCTTATGCTGTATTCACACTGAACCCGTTTTTGCCACTGTCTGCCGCGGGGTATGGCGCAGACGGGCCACACCGCGTCTGCGCTACATCTTATCCCGTCCAATAGGAGCGCAGCCGGTTCTGGCGGCTGATCTCTTGCGTGTAAACGATGGCACAACGAGATTTCGTTCCACCGCAGTCAATCAAGCCTCCGGTACCACCTGAATGCAAAACACGTAGCAGCTAGTACGAGCACCGGAGCTAACAAGAGCGTCAGAGCTTCGAAACCAAGCAGACTCGCCAACCAGATACATATTTTTTAAGCTAGTCTTGAGTCCCAAAGCTCGATGTCATATCAAATGTTACACTCGGGACACTGCAAGATACAATTTACAAGTTTTTCCTCCATTTTTCTCACTCCTGCTCTATCACTAACTGGTGCCCTGCTCTGCGTCTGGCCACTTTTTTCAGAACCGGCTGCTCTCCTATTGGACAGGCCAAGATGTCGCAGCACGCTGCGCCCAAATTAAATCTTTTTTAAATCGGGCGCAAGGCGTGGTGGCGGCAGGCGCCCACCATGCGCACCGCCCAGGTCGTTGCGTGGCGGTGAGCTCTTGCGCCATGGTAGCACGTACACAATGAACGGGTGCGCTGCCGCCACCCTGCGCTTGCCGCGTTCAATGTGAATTCAGCATTAGAGACCACAGCTTGTACCATTGTGGTTAAGGTACAGTCGAAAAATCAGACAGAAACGAGCTGCTCATTCATTATTGCTGAGGGAACAAAGTGCAGTGTGCTTTCCATCACATCTCTTCCCTTTAGTTCATCCTTTTTTTAGCTGTACGTACAGAAAAAAAGGACAGCATTTGTCTTCGTATGAGGTGCGAAATCTGTTTCCTCTGACATGTGGTGACCTGCAGCAGCAGCCACAATTGTATTATTCTCCTTAATCCTGGATTAGACCATTGGTGTTGGGAGGTGCTGCACAGGTAATCTGCTTGCACTCTTAATCAGATGAAATGTGGGGTGTTATGGCCGATGTACCAGCTTTACAACAGGCACGATGCTGGTCAGTGTCACCTTGTGTCCCTCAGAGAAAGTGAATGACCTCTGTCTGCCTTTAAAGACCAGTATGCGAGCCAGTTGATCACTGGACTGAATAATGTTAATCTTGCACGGATGCCAAATTGCTCATCTCTGAAATCTCTGAAACCTTGCCAAATTCCAGTACATTGTGTTTTCAGCTGGTTTTGTGATTGCAATGGTTTTCATGACAATTTCCTCTGGGTATAAAAAAGCGAGAGGCACGAAAGTGAAAGTAACTCCCTAAAGAAAAAACACAAACCTGGACAGCCTTTTCCAATAAAGAGGCGTAAAGAAGCAGTACTGAAGCATTTTCTCATTTTCTCTGTGGACAAAAAAAAAAAAAAAAAGTCTGATAAACATCATACGTTGGTATTGAGCATCTATCTAGCTGAAGCTGATGTGGCTCATGCAAAAGTGCAAAAGCCAATTTGTAAACTTACTACCTTATATATTTATATGTATATACATATATATATATGTATATATATATGTATATATATATGTATATATATATATATATATATATATATATATATATATACATATGTACACATATATATATATATATACGTGTGTGTGTATGTCCATCTGGCATGCCAGGCGATCACTTATTTACATAAACACATTTAGTGTTGTGTTTACATTTTTTACATTCCACACATGGAAGCAGCAGAATAAATGATGCCCATCATTAGGCTATAAATGATCATTTCAGAAAATGAAGTTTCTCTCTCCAAACCAACCACATTGTGAGTGGGTGAGGCTTTAATCAGTCTCCCAGAAACCCCCAATCCCCCACAACAAAACAGTCCACAGTACAGCTCTGCCTGCCAGGCAGCAAGGTGCTTATCTAATTCTCACCGTCCTCTGGGAAAGTTTATGTAACAATAGCAGAGATGGCTCTGAGAATATAGCAGAAATCCCATAAAACAAAAACAAGCAGCATTTTCAAATCCTACATCAGGCCCCACATCTGCAACTCTGAGGACACGAGACAGTGAGTCCAAATTTTGAAGCAAGATTACAATTCAGTCGCTTTCAACTTACAAAAAAATTGATTAAAAGTGATACTGCATCTTCATTTTTCTACACATCGGTCACAAAACAAGTGTCAATCCCGATCGAAGACACTTTTAAAACTCCCAGTCATTGTTTCAATGCTGGGGAATTTTTGCACCCGTCAAGTCAGATATGGACTTTTCTCCTCAAAATCAGAAATAACACAGAAAACCTGTCATGAAAACCTAAATAACAACATCTGACAGAAGTAATAAAAAAAACAACCACAATATGCATGGGGAAGCAACATTTGCCAGTGGTGTCTCGTGAATGACAAGAGCACTGGCACAGAAGGAAAAGCTCAGGATCTCAAATGCAAACATCAGGAACTCCACGCCTTGTCAGCTCACACAAAAGACAGATCTGCCGTGGAGCCATATGTTTGGGGGCTGGAAAAAAGTATTCAGGCACATTCAGTTGCTACGTTCAATTGTCAACTTCTTACTTTGGCGTTCGGCTTGATCTGCCTGTTTGTGTCACATAAAGTCCTAAGAAGCAGTAACTTGTAAAAACCTGTTTTTCTACTTTACTTTTATTTTGTCATATCTGATACAGCCCTTTACAGCAACTCACTGGAGATCAAAGGGCTTCCAAAGATCACAAGCAATTCAGAAACACACAACACAACACAATATCACAAACAACAAACAAAAGCAGTACTAAAATAGTCAAATAAATAATCAAAATAAATATTAAAAAGCGCAATAACACAATAAAAAAAGGGATCACTCGGATAATAAGCCAACACAAATAAGTTTCAACTTTTGATTTGAAATTGCCTGTTAGAAACAAGACAAATGTCGGCAGGAAGTTTATTCCAGAGCCGGGGAGCAGCAACTGAAAAGGCATTTAGACATTAGGATAACTAGCGAAAGTTGACTGGATGACCTTGAATCGCTGAATTACAGATAAATAAGAGAGCAAGGCCATGAAATGACAAAGATTAAAAGTTTAAATTAATTCCAAAACTGACTGGAGGCCAAATAAGAAAGAGAATTAAAAAAATAAGAGTGATGTTCTGCCGTCTGGTTGCGCAAGTTAAAATACAGACAGCAGCATTTTGCCAAAGTTAAAGGCGGCTCAGAGTGGACAGCGAGACACCAACATAAAGTATAGTTCTAGTAATAGGAAACTCAATTCTGTTCACTGACTCGAGTTTATAGGAGTGACTCACTGAGAGTGAGGTTTTTGAGTCATTTGGTTGACTGTGTTAGTCACCCAAAGTGCGCAGGAATCCACCTGTGCACACCTACTACACTCACCCAAAAAGCAACTGAGCAATTCATTTATTTTATGACTGTGATTGGGCTGCTGTCAGCGACCAAGTGAATCGGTTGTTCACGGACTCATCCTGGTAACTGAGGGTGCCTTTTCCCCACAGGGCTAATAATACAGCCATTCCCTTGATGTATTTATACAAATCCAGTTGAGCAGCTAGTGGTAGCAGGGGGCAAGTCAGCGAACGAGATAATGGAAACAAAGATTCGTGAGTCAGTAAAAGCTTTTGAACGACTCCTACGATATTGCATCACTAGCGCAGACACAGACACTAAAGTGTTCTTGTTAAGTTTTAGTGACTCAGTTGTCCACACAGTCTTCTACATCCCGGCTGAGGATATGGAGCGCTAGTTAGCACACCGCTAACACATTATGAGTTTCTGCTGAAAGCTCCACAGGCCTCCCAGATCATAGTTACCATTGCTAAGGTGGGAGTGGACAGTGCTCCCCAGATGTTCTCATTGTCAAAATAGCATTTTTTTATTTTTTATTTTCTTTCTCGCAACAGCGGTATATACACGTTTTTAAATGTGTAAACACCCGCAAATACGGCACCTGAGTCAGCCTGGCAACCTGGCTGCAATTTGCGCCTTAGATCATTGGGTATAAATACGCGCGTGGTTGGCTGTGTTCCAAGAAAGATCCCGGCAAGCTGTATACCTTTGTGTAATCTCCATTTCTCTGATGTGAAAAGCAAAATTCTGCTCCGACACATGTGCTCCTGTGTGTGCCTGGCATCACGATGCCTCTGTCTTTAACTAACTGAAACTCAAACTAAGACTGGAATACTCAGAGAAACTGTTAAACGGTTTACCTTTCTATAGACATAGAAAAAACCGGAAGAGGAGAAAATATTATTAACTGTTCTCTAGAGACTGAACTCTACAGAATCAATCACCGGATATTTAATTTCCAACAGAATACTTATTTTTATATAATTATTATATTATAATGTATATAATATGTATTATTATTTTTAATATTATTTTTACTGCTGTCAAATAACACGCACATTGGCTTTCTCCCCAAACTTGCGCCAAGAAAGAATCCCCACAGCCTCAGGTCTCCTCACCCTCTTAAAGACGCAGTCAGTGTAATGCCCCCCGGTTACAGGTGAATGTTATTTGATAGCAGATGGGACAAGATGGCTCTTTTGATAGTAAAGGTTGCCCACCCCTGGTTTATACAAAGCATAAAGCCCGTCTCCCCCCAAAAAGAAAAAAAAAAAAAAAGACGTTATATGCAGTGTTTCTTCATTTTAAATGTCAAAAAGGGTTTTGTGGCTCCCAGTGTGTTCTTTTCTGGGGGAAACGGGTCCAAATGGCTCTTTGAGTGGTAAAGATTGCCAAACCCTGGTCTAGACTATGAATAAGGAACGAAAGCTAAATTTATAAAATTTTAAAAATTCTAAAATAGTTTTTTATATTTTAGCCACTTTAAATCAACTTCTTATTCTCCTGTTTCTATAATTTCCTTTAATTATGAACTAAAGAACAGCCTTGTATGATGAATTACACATATATATATTTTTTTTTTAAAAAAACATGACAATTCACAAGAACACAAAAATTTGCCCCCTCCAAAAACTCAAAACAGTTTCAGCTTCCTGCCAAAACTGTTGCTTTGTTGGACCTTCCACATGTTTGACAGAGGACGAAAGCACAGCAGTTTCAGGGGGCAGAACACCTGGCCTGAGGTGCTGTCACTAACCAGAGAGATGCATCAGTGCACTTTATGACATCACAGAGAGTATTTTTCCCTCAAGCTGTGTCTGTAAGCACACATCCTCATGTCTCATTGTTCACCGACGCACTACAGACACATTATCATTGGGAACCGCGGGTATAATGGAATTTTGCATAATATTGGACCTTCAAGAATGAGTCAGCATGCAACAGACGAGATTGGGCTGTTCTGAAACTGCAATGAAATAAGTACATCTGACTAAGTACCTCCAACTTTGTGTCTGCAACTGACTGATTTCATAAAAGAAAGAAGCAGCCCACTAACTTTCAGTTTTTACACACAGCAACAGCATTACTTGAGTTCATCAAAGCTCAGCGTTCAGCTTTGTGATGTGGAACATTTTCAAATGTTATTATGTCCAATGGGGATCAATTGAGGACTAACTTTTTCTGTCACAAAAGCAGTGTTGTACGTCTGTTTTCATGGAGACATTTTTTCCTTCTCAATTCCATTTAGCTCTAGAAGATTTTTATAACTTTGACAGTAATGGTGCCGAGAAAAAAAAACAAAAAAAAACTAAACACTGATCCTATCCCAATTTGGAGGGAGGATGGAGACGATGAGGGCCGCTCCCAATTGCCTGGCCCCTTGTGTCTCGCTGCAGACTTTCCATCCAAAGCCTCATGAAAACTCTGGGACTTAATGTTCTCTTTGCTTTATCGTGTTCCCCACAGGGAAATGTGCCCGAGCTCCCGCACTCTGCAGCCCCCAGTATTTCTGCAAACGGAGATGATGGAAGTGAAGGCACTCTGTGTCTTTGTACAAACGTGCAGACAGTTTCTTCGCAACAGGTGACCCATAGGAATGCAGCCAAACTGCAGAAAAAGATGGAGAACCGTTACACACAGGTTAAATTTCTCTGGTTGATCGAGAATCCTATTTAAAAAAAGAAAAGAAAACAAGGTTCTGGGTGTGGCAACAGTGTAGTAGACAACTGTAGTTGGCTGGAATCTTTCAAAATCAACCGGAAGCTCAAGATGGCACTGACCATGAAACCGATCTCAAAGCTTCAAAATGGGTATTTTTAAACCAATGGGTGACATCACTATGATATTTAGCTGGACTATCATATCCATAGAACTGATATGTGTTACCTATTTATAATTGCATCCTTAAAGGTTCGGTATCAGGTCTTTATTTTTCATTGTGGACACCACTCAAGAAACCCATCAATTATTATTGAAAAAATTAGCATAGTGCTTGTTTTTTTTGTTTTTTTTCTGAAACTAGAGCAACTGGAGGAAATAAAACATGAACATTTCTCAATTCTGGGGGTTGACTGACAGGCCAGAGACACCAAATGTTCCTACGTCACTAACTGATCTGATTATCATACTATCTCTGCACTTAAAATAAATAAATAAATAAATAGATGAACAAATAAAAATTGAATAAATCAGCGTGGCGTCACTGAATGAGTGCTATAGTCATCTTCGGCATTAGGTAGCCCTGCCTAGCTTTGTGCTTGTTGATTGATTGATTACCTTTACTGTCAGAATTCCTCCTGAAATTTGTCTCGCATCCGAGACACCTGTTTCTGAAATTTACAAGAAATCCCCACAAAGCAAATTGCCAAAACAAAAAATTACAACGTAAACAAAAACAAAACCACAATACAAACATGAGCCATCGTATGACAACGGACAAGATATAACATCAGACATGGAATGTGCTAGACAACGCAAAATATCAAAGTGACTGTGGTGCCTCCAAATCCCTGTACTAACACTTAATTAGCATTTTAATAGACTGAGGTATAAAAGAGTTCCTCAGTCTGCTTAACCGAACTTTCGGTACTCTATGGCCCTGTATATCTCCTGTTGGATGGCAGTAACTGGTACTCCTCAAAGAGAAAATGTGTTGAGTCGGACAAAATCTTGCCTCCCAGGGACAACATTCTTTTAGTACATGCAGCTTTAAAGATTGGCTCAAGTGTTTGACCTACAAACTTTGACTACTTATCAGTCTCACCAGTTGAGCTTCATGTTGCACTGAGAGACAACTGTACCAAACACTCACACCATACTGCATAACACCAAGTAGAATGGATTGGAAAAACAAAAAACAAAAGCAAAATAGGCTTACTTGTGCCAAAAGACTTCAGTCTCCTAAGGAATTAAATGTGTTGTTGTATTTTACCACAAATATAATCACTGTCGTTAACAGTGAGCGGCTGGCTAATCAGAAAGGAGTGGGTGGAGCCACGGATGGACCAGATTGATGGAGGGGTGGAAAAGAGCCAAAACAGCCACTTCAACCTGAGTGAGAGAAAAGCTTGTTTTGTCAGGCCTCTGCAGCCAAACAAACCTTGTTTACTGTTAGAACTAGACCACCAAAATGAATCTATTAAATCTGGAAATGGCCCTAATAGGGGCACGTTTCTCTATATTTGATTCCAGTGGCAACTTGCCAGCGGCTGCATTTAATCTGGAAACATCTTTTTAACATTTTACACAGCAACATGGGTCAGAGGTCTGACATAACAACATGTTCCCTTATTCTATCCAGACGGCCAAAGTCAGAAGCTGATGAGACAGCAACAGTGTGATGACAGTAACTCAGGTAAAGGTTCTCAGCACAAAACAAAAAGTTAAAAACACGCCGACGCAATTCGCCACCAAATTTTCTGATTAAGTGAGAACGTTTGCATGAATGTTAAACGATAAGCACGTCATTAAAATGTAGATAAGAAATTACAATTACGTTTCAAAGAAACTTATGTTTCCATTTTAATTACTGGCAAGTGATAAAATATTAGCCATCAAAACGATGGGTCTGCGCAGATGAAACAATTCCCATTAGTGTCTCTAAGCTGATAAGTATTGTCGGGAAGGTGAACATTTTTAAACTCTGTGCGTCATTTGCTGATGGAGAGAAGAGGTTGTTTTTTTTTTGCCACGAGGTAATCTCTCCAACGGCCTCCGCGACCTGCTTTATTTTATTTATTTATTTATTTATTTTAAGCATCAGTCAAGTGTTTAATTAAAATGTTTAAATTTGGTAGAAAGTAATGTTTTTGATGAATGTATATCCTCTTACCCAACTTTTTTTTTTTTTCTTTAAATGAGACGTGATCAAAATGAGCAACCTGTCTACTCTCAGCCAATTGTCAGTCTCTTGTTCACATTCACTTTAAATGCACTCACTCCATTTCTTAGGTACCCAAACAATCGAATATTGTACCTGAGTAAGTGGCCGGTGAGCGTATATTTAACAGGTGAACATTAAAGATCCCTCCTCAGTCCAATTACCTCTTGTACGTCTTCCATCCAGCCATCCAACTCCCTGTCACTGCGTCTCCTCCACTCACTACTATTGGATGCTAGAGTCAATACTAGCCGTCTTAGGGTGAAGATAGATTTACACCCTGGACGTTGCGGTCCATCGTCATCATCATCATCATCATCATCATCATCATCATCATCATCATCACCACCACCAACACCATCATCATCATCAAAATCACAGGGCCTCATGCAAAGACAACAACCATTCACAAGAAAACGTCTAACGGCCAGTTAGACAAGTGTGCAGGTCTTTGGACTGTGTGAGGAAGCCGGAGTTCCTGGAGAGAACCCACACAGCTGACATGGTTGGCATGGAGCCTTCAATAGTTAGCAGGGCTTTATCTATCAAATGATGGATGGATTGCATTATAAAAGTCAGTCCAACAAGAAGATAGAAGTTCATTCTGTGTTTACGATTACGGATTGGGAGGGGGACTTTATTTTGAAATCACTAATGTCTAAATCGTGAAGAAAGCAATTTGAGAAATTGTCTGCAGTGCTCACATGGGACCAAGTAGACAAGGGAAATATTGAAAAAAGAAATGTCTGAAAACAAATCGTCCCTTTGGTTTTCCAACTATTCCTGGAGTTAACATGAGTCTTCCATGTAGTGTTCTGCCTTCACAGTTTTCACAAGAATGCTTTAAACACACATAAAAAACCCTTTTTGCAATGATATGCAAATATGACAGAAAACTAAGTCAGGCGGACTAATAGAGTGACAGCAGTTTCTGGACAGGCTGACCCGGTGCTTCGTGGCAAGCAGGTCATACAAAGGAATGTGACGCAATGCCTTTTGCTAGAGATTTGTCAGCCTAAGAGATTAGTCAAACATATTATGTAAATTCCAATGCAAGGGCAGCAAGGTGAACCCTTCACCATAGACTACCACACACACAAACACGCAGCCTGTGATTTCACTAATTCCCTTCTTTTGACAGACACTCTGCGTCCTCGGCGGGCCCGGGAGAGGCTGTCTGTTTACAGCTGTAACACGACAGTCGCTACGAGAGGAAAAACAGAACCCTCGTTGACTGCTAATGGGACCTGTCCATCTTCGGGAGGACATATTCCCAATTCATCGTAATTAGCCCGAATGCAGCTTTCAACAAGTTGCTTTTTTTCCCCCCCTCGAGCATCTAATCTCTGCGTCACTGCCCTCCACTCTCCATCTGTTCCTGACAGGGAAGAGTCACTGAAGAAAAATAAAATCATTTGCCACCTCCCTTAATGTGTTTTGATTTTTCCATTAGCATCCCAGATATTCTTCCCCCTGCACAGGCACATAAGCATAATTAGTCCGTTTCATCTGCATAAATTTGGCCTCTGAACCGCGAGAATATCGATCGTGCGTGCACGTGCCGACTCACCTGAAACCTACGAAGCAATGAGCTTCCTGGGAAAGCTTCCCACACTTCACGTTCATCAGAAACACATTAAGGGGGTCAGCGATCTTGCAGATCTGGCAATATCTCGGGCTTTTTAAACCCTTTTTCCAATGTCACGTTGTGTTTTGGAACTGAGCATAATTTTGTGTATGTGTGTGTTTGTGTGTGTGTGTGTGTGTGTGTGTGTGTGTGTGTGTGTGTGTATGTATGTGTGTGTGTGTGTGTCAGGGTAGGGGGGGTCCAACTGCCTATTGTATGGCAGTATGTGCATGACCAAAATAAATGTTTTTCTTTCTCACTAAGATGTTAAATATGCACATAGCAATTACCAACCACCACTGTCTTGTATGTATATATAAAGTATATGTTTACATTTATTTATAAACCACCTTTTGGGGATAAAAATGCAAAACAAAGTGCCTCATAATTTAAAAAGTGACCCCCCCCTCCTCCCAACTTCACGGCAAAGATTTCTGTGTTTGTTGTTTTTTTTCTTTTTGTACTTTTCAAATCTTGGACTCAAAGCTGTGACTTGGAGGCAGGGTGTTATCTCCAGAGACGGACATCTGACAATAACATGTGGGGCATATAATAAAAAAAGAAACAAACAGACATCATTTTTAAGCAGCAGTGCCAACTTTGAATTTGTAAGCTGACACTGAGGCATGTAGCAGGAGAGACAACCACTGCATGGATTGCATATTTGGCTTGTATGCAAAGCTTGTCCAACACTTTCATCCCGCTGCCCTCCAGTTGTGATGCATCAAGGCTAATGCTAGTTATCGGGAGGTTAAAGTTGTAAATTCAAATGCTGAGGGATTGCTTAACCAGGCCAAATGTTTCTTATGGCTTTCAAATTATATTTTTACATCCAACTTATATTTGTAGGATTTTAAACTAAATGTTTAGTGTAGCACCTTGGACCATTGAAAAATGTAATTTCAACCGTCTGTATGTGTTACATAAATTGCCGAACTGGCAAAAAAGCTACCTCGACAGTGGAACTTTGAGCTTTGACATTTACTATTTGCATGAACAGTGTTATTGTTGAATTTGCATCTCATTTGTTTCAACAGTCATGGGATGTTTGTTGGGTGTTTCCGAGGTTTCTTTCTGCGTTTTTGGTCCCTCGGGCAAAACCTGCTACAGGAATGTAACATTATTTGTGTTTCTTGTTGGTTTTACAGTTTCTGTGTGTTGTTCTTGTGTAAGGTGACTGACTAGTTTTAGAGGCACTTAAGTATTATTGGTGTTCTGCTGTTGCTGCTGGTGTTGTACATCACCACTTGGAATATGTCTGTTACAGGGTTGACAACTTCATAAATAGTGTGGTTATAGAACCTTGAAAGAACTACATACTGTATGTGAAAGTTAAGTCAAGTGAGGCTGTGGAACAGAATGGACTAAGAAAATGGACTTTGGAACAACTGGAAGATTAAAATAAAAAAAATAATAAAAAACCCTCAGGCAATCTTAGCCCTTACCACTGGTGCAGCACTGCTCACAACCCAGTGGTCTACAGTGCAAATCTTTGGCTCTCTAAGACCTTCAAGAAATCAAAATATTAATTGCTTCATTGCAAGCAGGGATGCAGTCTTAATCATGATGGAGTAGATTCTAACATCTGCCTGCCCGCCAGTATCTGGTAGAAAGCCTGTACATGGAATTAAGCAACTCAAACCTTTTAACACTGACTGCAAGAAGTGGACTGTGCACGTCTCCCTGCAAGCACAGTCAGAGTACTGTCATAGGTCTTGCTCATAATAGTAACACATGCCAATTTAGACAATTAAATTCTTTGTTTTTCTTACCCATGCAAAGTGATTCTGGGGTGAAGCCTCTGCTCACGTCCCTGCAGGTGGCGCAGTGCTGCAGAGGCTGGAGCAGCTGGAGTTGGTAGAGCACAAGATCACAGGAGAACTACTGCCTGTCGTCAAAACTAACAGGCGCTGGCTTTCCTGTGTAAAGGTTACGCCATGATTTTCTTTCTCTCTCTCTGTCAAGTAGGTAGTTCTACATCCAGATATTGTTTTAACTATCTTGATTTAAAATGGAAAAAGCCTGTGGACTGTGTTGTATTCTGAAATTTGCCAGAAGCTACGTGTGCTTATGTGTGTTCTGACCTGAGTGGACTGACATGGACAAGGAGAGACGGCGCTGCTCAGACGATCTAGGACATCGTGTGAGCAAAGGAAGAGAAGAGATGGACTAAAATGGAAGCAATTTTCTCTGCAGTGTAAGTTCGCAGTGCAAACAGAGTCTTATGTTTGAAGGTTGAGATCTCTGACCGGTCTGATCAGGCTTCGCCTTGCTAACAACAACCAGGATAGCTAACCGCCACATTTTCAAACGTCTCAGACTTTGCTAATAGCTATCGGCCTTCCTCACAGACACCTGCATTCAGGAAGCCCATCTATGAATTGTGTTATTCGCTCACTAGCCTCAAGGTTTACTTACTGATGCCGCCACTTTTTTCGGAGAAAGTTCATTGTAACTTTGCCATGATTGAGCCCTATTTGAAAACACGCCATCAAAACATCCACGGAGGCCTGAATCGGAAAGACGGTTGATGGAGGTATCAGTCGATGTGCGCTGAATGGCAAGAACATCAATTTCCGCCTTTGCCCCAGCAGCACAGAGCCCATTGTCAGCTGAATAACAATCATATCTCCAGCTCAAGCACAATGTGCTATTGGGGAGCTTCCAGGAGAAAGTAACCTGTGAGAGGCCCTCCTTGAAAGAGGCAGCTTTGCAGCAAGAGCCCACATGATGTAAAGGAGAAACCAGATGAGACGCAATGCTTAAAAGGCGTCTGGGTCGCGGAGAAACAGGGCAACGAGCGGAGTTGCAACTTCCCAGAGTCAGAAAATGGCCCCTTGAAAGAATCTGGATAGATCTCCAACATTTGTTACCCGGGGATCATTGCGGCCTGTCTTGTCTTTGCTTCATAGACAGAAATCCACTCAGAATTTTTTTTTTTTTTTTTTTACTCCCTATCTTACGGCTAAAGCAAAGAGGGAACAAGTTCATTAAATACTTCAGTTTAAATTAATTGGCTATTTTGCAACGAGCTCTCTTTTCACTGAAATGACTTCCACCCAGTTCAACTTGTCCCTGTTTGCTTTTAGGGAACTTTATCAAGGACAAACTGACAATTGCCCTGGTCGGGTCCTGATTTTCTATGATGTGAGACGCTGATAAAAAGGCCAATTACATGCAGAAAGATTTTAAAAGTTGGATGAGGTATCCTTCGCAGAAATGAAATAGGAAAGTTGAGTATTTTATGACTGTGCGATGTCATTAAAGGTGACCCCAATATCTCTGCATTTTTTTTCTTGTGTGTGTGTGCCGGGTGTGTGTGTGTGTGTGTGTGTGTGTGTGTGTGTGTTGTTTTGTTTGTTTTTTTAAAGACTTCTTAAAGCTTCTCATTTAACAAAAACTTTTTTTTATGGGTACGCAACATATTTGTTTGGCACAGTTGTTTTTCAGGGTTTTCCAGGAATGGATACGAGTGAAACACTGGCTGACATTTATGGTCAGTAAAGTCAAACCAAGACTGAGGATTTCTGCATTGCTGCTCTTTAAATAAGGAAAGCGGACACTTTATCCGATAATGTCAAACGAAGACCACCGAGGAAGCACCCTGTGTTGTTTCAACCAACCTGCATGCAGGAAACAACCTGCAGCATTGCCAGGCTGTTCTCCCTGCTTGGGATGCAGTTGCTTACAGAGTGGGAGTTATTGACCGGGAGCCTTCCCCCAGCTTCCTCCAGGTCTTCGGCCGCACTTTAACCTCAGCCCAGAGCGTTATTGGTGTGGCAGCCAGTGCACCTGCTAATTGCCCTGCAGCAGTCACAGTCGGGGAGACCACAAAAGCCGAGCACCATCGCTGTGAGTTAACTTCGGGTGCTTCTTTTAGTTTGTTGAATGTGTAACAAGACATTCACTTGTGGCTTCTTCTCGTCCGAAACCAGGTACCAGTCTGCGTTTAATTTACCCACAGGGATCTTGCTTTGTATTTCTGCTTTATCCACAGCAGTACAGGTCAGTTTAGTGAGGCTTTACTTCTTCATTTCCCTTATGTGTTGGTGTTTGATTGATTTGACAGTGCAAACTGTCAAACTGTCGCCGATTTATGTGATAATACAGTTCGAACATCAAACAAATGCCTTTATTTTTGATGCGTCTCGCTTCTCTCCTCCCTTTAACACGTTTGTTGCTGCCTGGCGCGCAGCTGTTAATCCGCGCTGGTGCCCGCGCGCCTGCTTCTGCCCCGTCACAGTGTGCGCGCGGGAGCTGCAGAGGTGCGCGGCAGTGCTGCGTTTCACGGCAGCGAGCGAACTGCTGGTGCGGCCACTCAGCTCGTTTTTTTTTTTTTTGTTTTGTTTTTTTTAAAGAACGGGCTGACGGAAGTGTCACCTGTCCGATCGACGCACTGACGCACTTTGTCAACGGAGGTTTCCGTCACTGACGAGGGTTTCGTAATATTCAGTTTCCGCGGCAGGAAGGCGGCAGAGGACCGCGACGTAGTTTCTCTCATGTGTACTTTTAGTTGTGAGTGCACAGCATCTATCCAGCTGCGAAATCTTCTTCCCTTTGCGTTTTTTTTGTCGGAATCAAACGACATCGCTTCCGGTGTCGAGCCTTTTATCCCCCCCCCCTCAACATGCTTTTAATGTCTGAGGAGTCCGTGTCACACCTCAGCCCTGGGTGTGTGGGATGAGGCGCGAAGCAATCTGCTGTCAAGTGAAACGGGGTCAGCCAATACCGAGCCGCAAATAGGAAGAACGCGCATACAAAATAAAAGCACGGGTAGTATGAGGCGCTCATTAGGGGGGAAAAATACTTATTTGTGAAGAGAGGTCTGTGGAAAAAAAGAAAAAGCTATTTTATAGATCACATAGTTTATTAAAATAATTATGGAAATAACCAAATGTATTAGTACAAGTCAGTATGACTATCTTCTGGTTTGGTCGGTTTTAGATTTAACACCAGTGCCCTAACTCAACAAAGTGTTGTTTTACAATACATACACATACAATTTGTACACGCTGACAATGATATTGTACACATTATAATGTCACCACTTTCCGTCGACACCTTCAAAGTTCCGCTGCCCCAATTAATGTCCTGTGCAGTACAAAAACTATTGTTCTGAAAGTGCGTACAGGAAGTCTTGACGTCATACACCCGCGCTTGACGTCGCTTTGCCGTAGTGGGGGCAGAGGATCGACCGGGAGAATCGCCACCTGGCGATGCAAGTTCCTTGAGTTGTGAGGCGTCTCCAGGTGTTAGTCGGTGCCCGCACTGATTCGCTCCTCCTCTTCCTTTTCCCGTCTTTTGCGCACAGTGGGACTTTACTGGAAGAACCATGAAGTGACTGACTCTCTGTGTCGAGGAGAACGGAGTGCCCGCTCTGTGAGCATCAGAGAACCGGATGATGCGTGGAAGCGTACGAGGCGCACTGGGATAACAGAGAACTAACAAGTGGAGCAGATGTTATGCTGAGATCTCTCTTCACCGGAGTCCCGTTTTACTGGCAGTCTGTGGAATTTCTGTGTCGTGGACGTGGGACACCTTTTTTATTTTTTTAAATTGTAACAAGTATCTCAGGCTTGATTTACCTGCTATGTGTCTGATGTGGAAAATACCTGGAGGAAGGTGTACAGCGGGATCTAGTCTGAGAGGACAAGGCACCTTCTGTTAAAAAGAAGAAGAAAAGAAAGCTTCTTCTTTTTCCTTTCCTTTTCTTTTTCTTTTTTTTTTACATTTAAACGAACAAAAAAAATCAGTGCGTAATGTGCTTGGAATGAAGACAGAGGATGGATTTAATTTGGGAAATATTGCTCATTCTTCAAGCCAATTTTATCGTCTGTATATCAGGTGAGTTATGGGTGTCGGGAGGTGAGTTGGGGCAGGGAGGGGGTCTCTTGTAAATAAATTCTCTTTGATCGTGCCCCCACCTCCGCGAGAGTAACTGGGGGTTACAGGGTGCGCGTTTGTTAATATGGAAAATAATAATAATTCATTCATGAGGATGTGCTTGAAACGCAGGGCTGCATCGTGGCGTTGGGATTCGACGATGGATGAGAGAGTTTCTCCTCTTCTCGTTTGTGTTTGTTTTCCCCTCACAATTTGCAGTCCAGGGTGCGAAGCCTTGTGCGCGCCCGCGACATGGCTGGCTTGTTTTTAATGCAAACATGATGGATTATTCTTATTTTAAAAATAAATAAAAATAATAATAATAATAATAATAATAATAATAATAATAATAATAATAATAATAATAATAAATAAATAAATAATTAAATTAAAAAAACACTTTGTCCCGCCATGTTCCACACCTTCCGCGTCTGACTTGTCAAGACCCCCACACCTCAGCCGTCAGTCGCTTTGTGAAGTCTCCGGAACCGATTCAACCCGAGTTGTAATAGAATCAGTTTTGCGCACCGGTGAGCGCACGTCATTCTGCGCTGCGGTGAGCGGACGTTCTCTGCCCGTTGTTCAGTGTGTGTGTGTGTGTGTGTGTGTGTGTGTGTGTGTGTGTGTGTGTGTGTGTGTGTGTGTGTGTGATCAGATGTGCCCCAGCCGTTGTCTCTTCTCGCTCACTTTGCTGTGCAGACTCACATCTGTGCTCTTGTTGTTCAGCGTGATGAGCAGAAATGTCTGTTTTCACTCCACCTTTTATTTTGTTATTTTGGAAGGAGTCGCTCACTTTTTGCTTTTCAAGGCGCTCCGTGCACGTGTCTTGTGCCGACATGGCGTGTGTGAACAAATTCTGCTTTGAAATACATTTGAGTGCAAGATACAATTAATTAAAATCCAAAAAGAAATGCACGCTGACAGAGAGTGAGAGAGAGAGAGAGAGAGAGAGAGAGAGGATGTGCGCAAACAGGAGCACAATCTCCACTCCCGTAGCCCGGGGCGTTAAAGTGGTGCGTCATTCACTGTACGCTTTACGCACGCCACGCGCTCCCCAGGTTTCTCCGCACTTGGGCCCCTCAGGTTATCGGGAAAAACCGAATATGTGGAAAAACCTCCTTGTACGTCAGTGGCCAAATCCCACCCACCCTCTTCATATTCATTACATCTATCTTCGTGTTTCTCTCGTTCTGAACAGTGTTGGGTCACCTGACTTGGAACAAGAAGATACGGTCTTAATTCAAATATAGACGGACTGTGCTCCTTTTTTTTGCAAATCTGCCCCAGGTGTAGGCAGTCTTCCCTAATGCTCTTAATTAAGCTATGAGGTAATGAGGTGGCAGAGTCAGCTGTTAAATGTGTCTGACCCTTATTAATTAACCCTGGTTTGGAGAAAGTGGATTTCAGAGCACATGTCTGTTCTCTTAAAACACCTTCTAACTCTGCCGGGGTTAAAGCAGAAAAGAAAAGCCAAGCACATCAATGAAAAAAAATCCAGGCCTCCGCAGTGCCGTCAGTGACATCACAAAGGGTGCTTACAGACTACAGACACAGATTGGTAGGAAGTGAATATTGCATTTTGAACATCAGCAATGATGCTTAAGTCAATCTTACAATGGAGCTCTCGAAAAGTTGGAAAACATTTTGAAATCGTTAATTTTGAAATTCTGTATTGGAAAGTATTTTCTTAGTACTTCTGAAATGTGTTATGGGAAACCGCAAACTAGTTATCCCTGTGTTGAGGTTTTTGAGGTCATGGTTTAGAATCTGAGTTCAAGAGCTTGCTTAAATATAAACTGTGGTTTACAACCATAGAAATAAATAATCTAGCAAAAAAAAAATTGTCGCATCAATAAACTGTTTTTTGGATTATTTTTCAATTTTTTTCTCTGAGATTGTTCTTTTGCTTACTCTTCTGTTTTTTGCCTCACATTTTCTTTCCCTTTCTTACTCCAGTCGTTTATTTTATTTATTTATTTATCTTTTAAAATGAGGGCGACACGGTGGCACAGTGGTTAGCGCTGCCGCCTCACAGCAAGAAGGTTGTGGGTTCGATTCCGGGGCCCGGACCTGGGACCTTTCTGTGTGGAGTTTGCATGTTCTCCCTGTGTCTGCGTGGGTTCTCTCCGGGTTCTCCGGCTTCCTCCCACACTCCAAAAACATGCACATCAATTGAACATTCTAAATTGTCCATAGGTGTGCATGTGAGTGTGAATGGTTGTTTGTCTCTATGTGGCCCTGCGATGAACTGGCGACTTGTCCAGGGTGTCCCCTGCCTTCGCCCTAAGACAGCTGGGATAGGCTCCAGCAGACCCCCGTGACCCTGACCTCGGGACTAAGCGGGTATGGAAAATGGATGGATGGATGGATGGATCTTTTAAAATGAGCTGTTGGCACACAATCTTTACTGTTCCGCTATACGCAGCACACATCAGCGCTTCCGCCATTGCTATGTCATATGCGCCACTGTTGCCGCGATTCAGAGTCACGCTATTTACATTGCAGGAGGCTGGGATGACAATTTATCATGGGAAAACTGCTCGGCGCTTGAGAATTGGCAGGCAAAACAATAAAAAAAATGAAAGGCATGTATACAGAATAACCAGGAGCTAAGACTCTCGGATGAATGCAGTGGCAAAAGGAATTCCTTCTCCAGAGCAGTGGAGGAGAGTCGGGACGCAGCACGAAGGGTGCCTCAAAATTTCAGATGTGAACAGTGCTGAATGAGTGCACTTGCCCGCTACCATCACTACCCCGGTACGATCAGGTAGCATGATGTCAGGGAGGTAAACTACATAAATCTGCACAAGTGATAACACAGCTAAATCAGACTTTAAGGCGGGCTATTATCTTGTACAGTTAAGCCTGGACTGTGGACACGGAAGTAGTGCCAAGGCTCTAATCTGTGATGTAATCAAGAGGCAGAGCTTGGCCTGGCTCCACTGACATTGAAGAGGAGAGTGACTCTGTGGGCGCACTGACAGCATCCTTAGGCGGCAATCTGAGAGGCAATGCCAAGGCTGTTAAATTTTAAGTGTGACTTGGCTGTCTGGAAAGGAACAACGGTACAGCAACCAAACACATAAAAGTGAAGGTTTTGGCTTGGTGAAAAATAGGAACGCTTAAGACCTTTGGCATGTTCAAGGTTTAGTTGGGACGATCGTGAGAAAGGAAACTGGTAGGAAAAATGATGTTCTTCAGCCAGAGAAGAAGACTGATGGCTCTCTGAAGCCTCTTAATCTGCTGTACAGTGACTTAAAATAATCCACTTTGTTGGATTTTGTGCTGTTTTGCTTGGCAGCTGGACAATGCGCAACCCCCTTTCTTTGTAAGAACCTTTTGCACTCAATATGCAATCTGTTAACATTCATCCATCCACTTTCTGTCAGCACTTTCTGTGAGAACTTGAGGGTCGCAGAGGTGCTGGAGCCCATTGCAGCTGTCTTGGTGTGAGGGCTTGAGGGGGTCACACCCTGGAAAAGTCAACCGGTTTACTGCTGAACCGCAGAGAGAACCACCCATTTGCACTCGCACACACACCTAGTGAGGATAATATATGGGTCTTGAATGCATGTGTAGCCAAAGTACCTGGAGAAGACGCAAACTCAACCCAGAAACACTGTGAAACACAGAACAGATAACAAACACTGACATTCGCTTGAGTCCCGAACCCATTCGTCCCATATGTGGCCTGTGCTTTAACTTAAAAGATGCCTTTCAGACGTGCTAAATGATGAAGTAAAAATAGCTACCGCAATCAATTGGAGCTTTGTAAATCGCATTAATAATCTCAATAATGTATTTGCATTTTCCAATATTTTCCACATTTTACAGAAACAGCCGTATCTGCATATTCGTGAAGACAAAGATGACAAATGGGCTGCAAGCACGATTTCGTCCCTTTGACAAACGCGGTTCTCTTACTGTAAACTACCTTCACCAGAGCAAGTGGCTCCATGAGGTCTCACTCACATTTGAGTTCTTCACTCAAGGCAACAGGATGTCAAAAATCACGGTTTAAGAAGCTACTAATTTGGTTGTTCCCCACTTCACTGTGGACTCGTACTGCTAAAAGGTAGAGAGAGTTCTTGGTGATTCGTCTCAACTCTTCAAAGCCAAAGGATGCGTGTAATATCCACCAATAAAAAAAAAAAAAAGCAGGAAATTACACCTGCCCCTCTGTGTATCTTTCCCCTGTGTTCGATTAGTAATGCCATTTTCTTTCATTGCTGGTAGTGCACACCAACTAGATTCACCTCAATCGCACTGCATTCAAGGCAGAGAAGTATACTCTCCTGAGGCTTGGGGTCAAGAACAACAGCAGGGGTGGTCGCCTTTTTTTCCCACTACTCCATGTCTCCACCATTTTCATCATTTGGCCCCTCTGTAAATTAAAAAAGAAAAAAAACAACGTCCACTGGGTTGGCCTCACAATGCTGATGTTATTGTTGGGTCAATCTCATCTGGCCTCTTGGCTCTAGAGCCCTGATGTGCGCTTGTGGTTTGTCAACATCCCCCCATTTCCTCCCTGTTCTAGAAATGCCGCTGGCTCAACGTGGAGGGGCCCGATACGTTCGACTGGGGTGCTACTTCGTTATGGCTCAGTAATTACAAAGCACGGCGGTTATCTGAGAATGGTCCTTTGATGTGCTACATATAGAACGTTTGAAGCCGAACCTCCTCTTCACAGCTTCTCTATTAAGCCATTATGTGTCTTCTCATGTGAGCCCCGATTCTTTTGATCAATCCACTCAAGCTCACTTGCAAAATGTATAAATCTATATGGATTATTGCCACCCAGGCGTCAACAAACAGCTGTAGCAAATGAGCCACAGGACTTTATCGTAAACGCCGCGATGGAGGAAGCCTCAGATCTAATGAATGCCGGAAATGACGGAATTCCACACATTAGGACAATTTATTTTGGTTGTTGGCGAGTTATGGCGGTTATAAATTACTAATGGACATTACGCGCGATTACATGGACTGCAAGTAATCGTAAAGTAACCTGATTAGAATCACATAATCTAAACACTGCGTTCCGCTGAAAATTGGAGGTGGTGTAACTTCAGTTTTTGGTCTGATCAGAGTCGATTTAAACAGCACGTCGGATTGCCTCCCACCGTCTGAGCTTGGTGCCAAATCACACAGCGATGGGACCCACTTCAGGAATACGGATCAATGCTCCCTGCTTATCTGTTCCTCATATTTTCAATAAGGAGGACGTTTCTTTGTTGTTGTAGCCTCAAAACAAATGCAAATTGAAACACAATCAGCTTAATTCATCAAGTTAGCCACCATGTTTCCGTGGCCTCTCTCTTTCAGCCTCTCTTTTCCAAACTCATTTCAGCAGTTGCTTGGATGTGTGAATAATATCCAGGTGATTGAGGAAATGTTCCACTTGGTACTTTCAAGTCAGCTCCTGGACTCTTTCGCCTGAGGAGATAATTGGTGGGCCTGTTCAGACTTAGAGCATAGCAAACTTGATGTATTTTATCCATATGTTTTGATTATTACTTCTTTTACTACTATTAATAGTAAGAATAATAGTAATAATATTAACACTGTTATTAAAATGTTGTAAATTGTCTTTTTTTTTGATTCCTGCAAGTTCCTTTTTTTTCTAAAATAATCATGGGGTTTAGTGTGGTGGCATGTTGAAGTCAGCATTTTGAAGGACAGAAACTTAAACAAATGTGAAACTAAGTGTTCTCCAAGGGACTGTAATAGAGTTTGTTTGCATTCAAAAGGTGAACTCGTGTGTATTGACAAAACCTTCCGTCGTCTCAGATGTGTTGAGATGTTATAATGAAAAAAGAACGGCCCACGTTGCCTTTCGATTCATAGTATTTTAGGCCCGATTTGTATCCCCTTTTAAACATCTGTCCAGCTGAGAAGCAAAACATTTGCCATTAAACATGCCTAATGTCAGGATCTTTTCTTCCTACCAGCTACATCACGAGTCAAAATTTCCAACCGTGCTGGCTGTCAATCAAAAAAAGAAAAAAAAATGCTTTTTAAAAAAATAGATAACAGTTGTTTTGAGAAAACTGTCCTTACTAATGAGGTCACTGCAGTGGCAGATGAGAAGAGATTACGTGCGCTAAATATAGTGTGTTCCTGTGGCTAAACTAATGTTGTCATGACAGTCTTGTTTTTTCATCAAAAGTTCATCACATTGTCTCTGACCTATCCCTGGATTATGTTTTCCTGTATTCTCAACATGTTACCCCTCTATAGTGGGTAACACAAAGAGGATAATCTTAAAATGTTTGTCATCTATACCCCTTGTTTTACTGGACTGTTAATGTTTTACACACATTTTTGTTCCAGTATAAAAAAGATCATACGTCGTAAATCTTGCATCACAACTCTTAAATAACTTAAGCTGCCTGCGGGTCCCACCAAGATGATCACAATCCTGATTCCAAGATCATGAAATTCAAACTAAGCGGGCTCACAGAGGAGCCTGGTTGTGCAGACAGGAGCATTGATTTTCCCGACTGCACGAGGATGTTTCAAGACTGGTTGGTTTGCTTTTACACAGTTTATTTCTTTGATGGCAAAGGGCCAGACAAAGGAAACGTCGTCTTGGTGCTTTGCTGTACATTTTTATAGGATTCTCGCCTCTTCTCCTCTCCTCTCCTCTCTTACAGTATAATTCGTCTGGCTACAGTTTCTGCGGCTCACAGAGCCACTTTTAAACAGAATCTATACATTACGTGGTAGGTAAACAGTTTAGTCTGCTGATCCCCATCTGTCCCGAAAAGTCAATTTCGCTCTCATGTGCAGGAGAAGCGAATATAAAAACGAATGAACAAATGAATCGTCTGAAACATCTTTTTAGCAGGATTTCAATTCAAACAGTGACCTAAAGCAATGTAAAGATTAATTTCCCTTTTTCTATTAAAGAAGATAGCATATTTTCCCTTGAATATCTTATAGTGAGTTAAGTCTTTCAGACTGAGTATAGTCTGGCACTATAACCCTGGCACACCAGAATTAACGCATCCTATAGCCTTTGGATTCATCTTCGAAAGGGATGGAATTAATGCAACAATGTTTTGTCAATAGTCTCTGGGTAATTTGCAACCAAAACTAGGTTGCTAAGTAAGATCCAGAACTCCTTCCTTTGGTAACGAGAACGCTCAAGCAGTGCCCCGGGGCAAGAGTTAAATTATACCTCATGCTCATTTTTAATGCGGTGACAAATACATTGCTATTATGCTTTGGGCTCCACGTTTGGAATTTTAAAAACTCAAACAAGGTGATGAACAGTGGCCCTCTGTGTTGCACATCAGGTTTTCTTTGTCCTGCAATCTGGCAGCCTTTCCTATGTGCAATTGCACTTTTTTTTTTCTTTTTTTTCTAACAAAGCCACCTCCACCCCTCTTCTGCCTTCTCAAACCGAAGCTAAAAAGTGATTTCACCTTCCGGAGCAAGTTTAATAGAAGTGTTGAAAGTATTGAAAGTTTCTAAAAAAAAAATCAGTATTGAATTCTTCTCTCTCTGAGGTGCACTGCAATCACACAAGGCGGTAATGAAGTCCCCTGCTTGGGCCTGAATTCACATGAAATTTCAGACACACTGAAACCTACTTGAAATTCAAGGGGGGAAAAAAATAATAAAAAAAAACAAAAAAAAACAAGCTGTGCAGAAGAGGTTTTGGCTCTGAGGCAAAGTAATATTAACACCTGATTGCCTCCAAGGGACGGAGACTCATTAGAAGCAGCGCACTCTTCCCGCCACCATCCTTACTTCAGCTTCATTTTTGTGAGGGACTGAGGCTGCTTGCACGTAATCGCACCTGACTTTCAGGTGGAAAACATGCGCTGGGAAAAGATGAGAAATGTAAATGGGGACGATGGGATAACGGGGCGCGGCCCGCTGGTGCATCCGTGACAATAACACGTGTCTCCACCAGGCAGCCATATGCCACGGAGCAAACACCCATGTTGCAAGGACGCCCGCAGTCACTCTCGCCTCTGCGCTGGGTGGCTGCATCTCCATCTCCGGCCCCGTTGGCACATGGCGCCCGCGGCCCGCCTGCTCACCCACTTACACGGCCGTCTGGTCAGTGTCAGTGGGCGAGCTGCTTCCCTCTGTGTGAGCAAACACAGTTGTTGTCTGTTCGTCTGGCCTCTTCCTGCAGCAGTTGTGAGGGTGGCGGTGGCGGTGGCGGTTCTTCACATGACACCAACATCGACTCTGGGCGTTTTTACTCTGGCGTCGTTTAGTTTGGCCTAGTTGGGCTGTGGCATGGCTTCAAGTAGCGCAAGAGCAAAAATGGCCTCACCGACAACCCCTGCAGAGGTGGTCCTGGTCTTCCCGAGGCTTCCAGCTAACTCTGCTGTGGTGCATTTTTTTGGTCTTAGCATAATCCTTGAACCAAACCCAGTGCAGCAGGTGTTGTTGGAGTGAAACTGCCGCCATAAGCCTAAAGCAACACATATTTTGAAGATGTTTTTCTTAAAGTGTTTCATAATGGTTTCACAATACTCCAAACAGGTGCCATAATCATGAGCACATCGCTCATTTACAGTAATGTTACATAATTAATCAATTAATCAGTCAACTGAATCTCATCCAAAGGCATCTCAAAGTGTTTTGCAGAATCAAAGAGACTGATCCCTCCAGAGCAAGCATGAAGTGACAGTATGACACTATGAGGGGAGGGTGGCCATCTGCTTTGACCACATTTGACGCTTAAGAAAACATAAAATGATCCCCTCTTCGTCCAAAAAATGCACTTTTTGTCAACAGTTTTTCATTCACTTGAAGTTTTACCTCTGAGGTAAAGCCTAGCAAGATCAAAAATGGGTCACGTTCATGAGCTTATGGAACGATTCGGATCCGAGCAAACAAACTGTGGGTGTGAAAGTTCCTGTAGAACTGAGAAAGTAATCTCATACCCATGCTAAAACATAGACGTACACCTCGTCTAGACGTGGGTGAGGTGAAAATATAATCAAAAAGGAAGAATGATATGTTTACACCAATATTTGGTTATTTGACATTGGCTAATGTGTTCTAAAATGTGTATCTACATTACTGTGAAACCATGTATCCACCAAAATATCCAATGTAAATACAAAGGTACCAGTGGTACTACTGTATCCACACAGACAATAAGGTTTAATGTGCCTCGACTAATTAAAATTTCCATTTTTACATATGCAGATACATTTGGCAAATTACTAACTTTAATGTTACTGTGAACTTAATTGGGTGTTTTTTTCCATACAATAACATTGTACAAACATCAATACGTTCCTTCAACAGCCTTCAACAACCCACCTAGCTAAAGAATGAAGATTTATTTCATCACACCGTTTTGCTTTTTATTAGGTCGTCTTGTTTGCCCATACCCCTGAATGTGCCTCACTGTAAGCATTCACAAGCCTTGCATCTTTGTGGATGTAAAGAAATGTGGGGCGCTACTGTTTGTGCGGAGGAGTATACCATTTTTTTTTCCTCAACAAAATGACAAACTGCTTGACATTAAGCCTTTGCGCAGTGTAAATATGTCTGCATGGCTGATATGTGAGCCACTTCTCACCTTCGGCGGCAGCAGAGGACTGTCCTGCCCTGAAATATACTGGCTGGGCCACTCGTTAAAGTGCATCCATTGACATCTGTTTATGTTGTCTTGACCTTCCAGCCTTGTCTGGCGGTGACGATTATTTCTCTATCTTTGCCACGTGCAGAAGGGAAAACTTAAGTTAAGTCCAACTTATCATTGTCACTGGCTGCAGGACCAAAAGAAGAAACTGTGTTTTCGCCATCGTGCTCAATGAAATGATTTGGTTTCCTATCACTAGTCATCGTCAGTGGGAGGCACACTGGTTAGCGCAGTCACCTCGCAGCAAGAAGGTCGCATTAACTTTGAACGTGAGGCCTTTCTGTGTGGAGTTTTCTCCCTGTGTTCGTGTGGGTTCCCTGCAGGTTCACTCCTGGCTTCATCACATGTGAAACACAATTGGCAAACCCTTAATTTGTCCATAGGTGTGATTGCAGATGGATGTTCATATCTGCTTGGCCCTGTGATAAACTGGACATACAGCTGGGACACACTCCAGCACCCTAGTTTCACAAATGCAGTATACGCTTGAAAGTGGATGGATGGATGGATGGATGGATGGATGGATGGATGGAATAATGGGAATTCTGGAAAAGTTTTGGAACTTTTTGTATTGGTAGAGACAAAAAAATGTTGAACAAATAAAGGATAAGCAGTGATAGAAAATGGATGAACATCATAATCATAATCTTCACCAGTTTGATGACCCACGGTGCTCTATGTCCCACCCATATATCACTCTCACAAAACAAATTGTGAAGTGAACAAAATGAAAAATCTAAATCTAGTTTTTTGTGTTTCCTTTGGAATGGCACCAGCTCTTCTTGGTGCATATGCACAGTTTGGGAGATACTTGGTAGAGGTTGTTCCAAATCTTTTGGACAGCAATTCTCAGATCATCTGTTGATGAATTCAAACTTTCTGTCTGTTGTTTTTATACTGAAGAGAGTTCTCTGGTGAAAACATCATCACCAGTGCATGCTGAGGTGTCGCTGTAAAACACAGGTGAATGGTGAAATTGAATGCTGTGAATACCACATGAATAAAGGTTTATTATATTCCATTCTTCTACTG
The DNA here is from genome assembly GCF_046127955.1 of Nelusetta ayraudi. Lineage (NCBI taxonomy): Eukaryota > Metazoa > Chordata > Actinopteri > Tetraodontiformes > Monacanthidae > Nelusetta > Nelusetta ayraudi. Next base: position 2,710,158 of record NW_027466092.1, read on the forward strand.
TTTTCAATGGTGCATTAACAAAGCATTGCCATGTGCTGAATGTCCAAAGCAATGGCTCGAATGGCGACAACAACAACAATTTCAGGCCATCATTTGCAGGCTGTGTTTGTGCTAGAGGGTGAAGGTTTAATGCTTTTTAAACCCTACTCAGGCTCAATAAGTAACTGAATAATCCCTGTGACATCACACATCACGGCGTGCTTATTGGTTATGAGTCATGTCTCCTGGTGGGGAGGGGGGGGGGGGTGCAAGACTGTTGCTACCTAAGATGTTTAGGGCACTATTTCATGAGGAAGTCAATATAAAAACTGATTTTCAATTTATATGATATATATATATATATATATATATGTATATATATATATATATATATATATATATATATATATATATATATATATATATACATATATATATATATATATATATATATATATATATATATATATATACAGTATATATGTATGTATACATATACATATATATAAATATATATATATATATATACATATATATGTATATATATATATATATATATATGTATATATATACATATATATATATGTATATATATGTATATGTGTTGGTATATTGTGATAGTGTAGCAGTCATGAGGGGAGCGCCTTCTGCGCGACTTCACTTTAAAGACTTGGAGTTAATTTTGTGAGTCCAGATTAAATTATACGAACCACCTTGCCTGTCCACAGCAGCCACAGCACGACACATCTGCTGCTCAGGAATCTGAAGTCTGTCAGCCAGCTGGAGTGAGACGACCTCCATGCCAGCTGCAATTTACCACAGGGACAAGGATAGAGTGTGTGTGTGTGCTTGTGTGTGTGTGGAGAAGAGACAGAGAGAGAGAGAGAGAGAGAGAGAGAGAGAGGCTGAGAGAGAGTGAGACTGCACGTATGCATTTGTGACGGGGCCGCCACAGCTCGGCCGCGGCGGCAGGGATCGGGAGGGGAGAAGACGTGAAGACGCCTGCGCCTGCGGGGGCTTCGGAGGCATTTTCATTAGCAGCAGTCACAAAGCGGCGCCGCGTGCTCCACACACAATGGTGCCATCCAAGTGCCCCAATTCATTCGCCACCAACACACAGGCCCTGTTTGGGGGAGCCAAATCTCAAGCTGCTAATCTGATAATCCTGTGCAGATGTGTGTCCTGCAGCAGGAACGGGAATAAAGCGAGCGCTTGTGCTCGTGACGAAGACCAAGTGAGTGTGTGTTCGACAGCGAGTGGGAGGGTGAGACGCGACCGTGGGAAGCTGCCGTGTCCGGGCTTCCGGACTGGACTTCTTCTTCTCTCACGAGCATTGTTTTGGTTTGTTTGTTTTTTCCATGTTGCTGTTTGTTTTCTGGAAGGTTTTGCTGTGTAGTGAAGGTGATACTGTTTTGGGCGATGGCATCACAATTTTTTCTCACTCTTACCCGAAGCTGGGAGTGCTGCTACGTGCGATTTTCCCGGCGTTTCAGTTGAAAAAACCAGGTGGTAACAAACCTAAAATTATATTTTGCTGAGTCACACGAGTTGATGAGTTGCTGTCAGAAAAGTCACTCCGTTTCTACATTCCATTTAAAATCATTGACGTTTAGGAAATAAGGATTTGCAGTTTCCAAACCCAGTCTGGATGTTTCTAAGATGGGCAGCTAGAAATTGGATCTGAAGCCCACAACTCTTTACTGGGTGACCACAACACATTTTTGGCACCTGAATGAACACGGTTCCTCTCGGTCTTATCTCTTCCTTGCCTGAGCGGGCTCATCTTTGGTATAACGTTTTTCCACCACTGTATAACGGCATGACCCAAGAGTGATCCAGCTCCAATCTCCAATATAAATGTTCTACACGCGTTACATCACGGGATGATAGTGACGACGATTGAAATGATGATGTGCTTGTTTGCTAAACAGGGACCTGATTGAGGATGATTTCGTTTCTTTTTGGAACTCTGTGTCAGACACTTCTGTGGGAAGTTGAGCCCCGCTCCAACTCAGCCGCAGCCTGTTTCTAGTTGTAGATGTCAATCATTGAACGCGGATGCAGTGAACTGCACGAATGCACGTCACACGCGGTGGACACCAACGTGACAGCACATCTGCCGCGTACACCAGGATTTGGTTTTGGATGCAGTTGTCATTGGGATTCGCTGTGGTTAAATGATTAGTGCACCTTGCGAGACTGAGTGAGTGACGCTGGAAGCTTGAAGTCTGATTGATTTCATTATGTGTATCAGCAACCAGTGGAACACATCTTGCCTGATCTTTGGCTGAGCCCGTCTGTCACACGGAAGGTCTTTGAGATAACTGTACCTCGTTTGTGTAACTTCCAATGAAATGATAACTGCATCATTTCATGGATTAGATTGATGAAACTGTCGGCTGGAGAATTGCCTCAAGCTGTTCTCAAGCTGCAGCGTGCCAATTAGTGAGGACTCACAGCATTTGTACCTCTTAGATATGAAGAGATTTGTATTATATTTTTAAGATTAGCTTGTCCCTGTTGGGCTAAAGGTTTGAATTTTGCACATATACAAAAGAAACGCCAGCTCAGCGTTGAGTGGCCAATTTAGCAAGAGTTGTCCACTTGCTTCTTGAGTGACAGTTATTGGGAGTGAACAAGATGCTAATGTGTGCAGTGGCACACACGAGTCTATGAAGCCACTTAGTGGTGTTATTGAATAGATTTCCATTCAATAAAAATCAGTCAATAGGCCACTGACTGTCGCGTTAGGTGGGCCCCTGGACAGGTGAGGACCTGGATACAGACACTTACACACAACTGAGGCAGAGTACAGGGAGAATCACTGAAGAGAGCGAGAAACCTCCATCCTTGAGTTCTTTTGCTTGCTCCATTTATCAGGAAGTGTGTACAAAAACACACACTTCTGGAAATCAGCCCCCACAAAGGCCATGCACACGCTTGCCTGAGGCTGCCTTGTCTTTTTTTCTTTTTTCTAATCGCCTATGTGAACAAAACTATAGATTGAAAAATGACTTTCACACGAGATCTTTACACCAGCTCAACGTGCAACTATTGTAGGGGTCAGCGGTCAGAACCTACAGAGTATTTTAATGTAGGCGTACAAACCTGTAAGGATGCAGAGTGGGAAGCAGTAGAGTAACACAGGCTCATTAAAAACACAGCTGGGACACACTGAAGAGAGGGAAGCACTGGGGCAAGAATTTGAGGTAACTGGGGGATCCACTTACACAACATTCACATTTTGATAACTGTTCGAACAGTTCGGGCTCGAGTATTAGTGCATCCCTACTGTTTTCATTGATGATTTTGTATTTGAAGTTGACTAGTTTTGATCGCTGTTGTGCTATTGTGTAACTGTAATGGTTATAGATTGTTGATCTCAATGAGGTTACTCCTGGTTAAATGAGGGTGAAATACAAAAAAAATGTGTAAATGTAAATTATAATCCTGGTTACAAGGCAAACAATATCTTCTCTGTAACCTCGTCCATACCTGGTCTTGATTTTACTCATGCCTGGATTGACTATCCTTGTACAGCAGCCTTGCCTATAAACATGTTAAAGCAGTTTAATTCACACAACTTACCCATCTGTAACTGGCTGTTGGCCTGCTTCTCACAAGCACCGGGAATCTTCCCAGTTGGCCAGTCTGGTTTCTGGTCCATTGGGACTGGTGTTCAGTGATGAAACTGGCTTCAAGTCAAGCTCATTTTTTCCAGCACATTTAAAACAACCCCACTTGCACTGTACAAAACAAGAAATCCCAGTTTTATAATAATGTATTTTTACAGCAACACGTTGGAGTACAATTTTTGTTGGGTGGATTCACACATGCACAGGTCGAAGTCTTGTTGTTTCAATTAAAAAAAAGTTTAATGGGGATTTTTCTATCCTAATATTTTCTTTTAATATAATTTAAAGGAAGTGGACATCACCTGGATTTTAACATTACATTTTGGAAACGATGCTTATGAAGTAAAGAAGGAAATATCAACCCAAGACAATGTGACTAACACTATCGTGCCTTCTGTGAACGTCACATGACCTCAGACGTCTGTGAACATCCTCCATTAGTTTTTTATACCTTCATGTCTGCCTAAAAGCTGTCTAGACTCTCAAATATGGAAAAGAAAAGTTGTGTTTTTAAAGTTGTGCCGTCCGATGCTTGAATGACTAATCACAGAAAACAGTGAGGACAGTGCAGTGAACCCCGTTCCCCGCGGCTATTCTTGGTCCAACCGATGTGCGCTGAGACAGGGGACGGTGAGGCGAGATGTTACACACTGTGTTAAGTACAGTGTCTAGTTCCTGCGACAGGTGCACTAGAGCTTTCAGCTCAATGGGATCAGAGGGCAGAAAGTACAGAGGTACTCACCTTCCTTTAAACCCCTCTCAGTTATTAATGGGTGCTTTCCGCTCACAAGCAATGCACTCCTTCGTTTAGTGACACTCTGTGGACAAGGAGGGAAAAAATAAATGGGATCAGAGGTTCAGCGAAGGCAGGTCAGATTCATTTCCAGGACTGATTCACTCACTAGATGTTTCCGATAACCTTATTTTTGTGCAAATTGAAATTGGGAGTTGAATATATGACTAATGGGGGAAAAAAGCCTTGCGCGTCACCAAAAAGTGAAGAAATAAGGTATTTTGGGTGATTCACAAAATACACCTTATGCAAAACAGCAGATCCTGTTGCATTGCATTAATCAGCAAAGTTGAGTGAATCATTCTGAAGTTTTGAACCAACTTTTCCTCTCTGTCGCAAACACTGTTTTGACAGATATAAGTCTTGCTGCTTGCTGTCTTGCTGCTACACTAGCTAAACATTTGGTGTTAATTTTCTTGTTGTGACAGCTATTTGGATGACAATGCACAAGCAGTATGGAGACACGTAATGTTTTCTTTTGTCTCGTTTTTCCGATATCCAAGTTCGCAGACGATGACTTGGTGAGATTATTTAAACCTCCCAAACAGTTATTTGAATAGGAAAACTTCACCAGAGTGGAGTGGTAAATGGATGAAACTTTATCAAATCTGATTTTCTCAAATAAAAGTTAACCTCCTTTCCCTGGAAAGTAAATCTGAGTGACAGTATAGCAGTGGCTGATGGAAGCAGGTATTTACATTCCCCTTCTGAGCCTATTATTGAAATAAACTTGAAATTTGGCCCCAGTTTGGAATGCAACTTATTTGATTGATTTGTGCCTCCTGAACCATGCAGGCTGCCAAGACAGAATAGCATATTGGCACCTTCATTTTAGATAGGAAGCCAATTGGTGGTGGTATGACTCATTCTTTAGGGTCTAGACTTCACACGCACACGCGCACACACACGAACACAAATGCACGGCGCTGTAGCCATTAAAGAATGGCACCGGCAGAAGCTTGGTGAGGGAGATAATTGTCTCATAAGTCAGTAAGCACAGCTGTTGGCAAGGTCAAGTTTCATTAACGGACACACACCGCCACTCTCAGTTTTGTTCTCCATGTCTTCTCCAATCTGTCTCTCATCTCCTCTCCCTCTGCCTCTCCTCTCTATCAGAGCCTCTACCTGTCCCGCTCGCCATCGCTCGCTGCCACCCTTCGCTCTCGCGCTCTTTCTGCACCACTGGGCCCCCGAATTGCATGCGCCTTTCAATGAATATTAATGGATGAGTTAGGGTATTATATGAAAATGAACTGTTTGTTGGAGTTGCTCTCTTTTGGCATTAAAGACTGTTTGTAGAGGCCGGCTGCCAGTCTCGCTAGCGGCGAGAATAAAATAGGCCGGCGGTGTGCTAAATGGGATTCAGGTCAGTAAGAGGCTGTGGCCAACGCAATCTGTCACACGGCTTTACAGGAGCCTTGCGCCTTCACAAATAAACGGCACGGGAACAAAGCACGTTTTGGAAGTAGGAGATGAATGGAGAATGTCTGGCTTTTTGTCTCTATGGGATATGTTCATTAGATCTGGGTTGGCTGCTTTTGTGAAGTCGTTTAAGTGTGTTAAAATATTAATCGCGATGTGAAATTCAGATCCCTCAAAACTCTGCAGTGAATAGAGTTTATGGATAATGGTTCAGAGAATGGAGATGACAAAAGAAAGAGAATAAGTGGGGGGGAAACAAAACCAATGACTGTACTCTTACAGAATTTGTGTGCCGTATTTCAAACTATCTAGAACTGGGTCCTCGCACAAAATATTGCAACAAAACTTTGTTGCTGGGGAATTGGAAGAAAATTGTGACATTGGCGCAATGTCAGTCGTTGTGAAATGTCTCAACCAACCAAACCGTCTGAGTCTTTCCACAGCTAGTCACTTTCAGGCCAATGGGAATGCACCAATAATCAGAGGGAGAAGGGGAAGAAGAACAGCGCAACCTCTTCCCCTTCTTCCCGCGACAACCAAGAGTCAGCAAAACAAATGATGAAGTTTGTCACCGTCTGTGTTGGTGCATTTTTGTTTTTCTTCATTTTTACTTACAATGGCCGCCGCCTGCCTTGTCAATGTTAACCTTGGCTCACGACTTGTTTTGCTTTAGTTGGAAAGCACAATTGGTTCACTTGGAAGCAAACCAAAGTCTCTATTTTTAATTGTAAGAGATTCTTCCCTTCTTGGCATTCGGGTTCAAATGAGCAGAGGCACGGCCAAAAATGAGCGAGAGCGCATCCAAGGAAGCCCACCTGCTTGTCCTCAAAGAGGACCAAGCAGCTCTTTTTCTCAATGTAACCCTCAACTCGTATTTTCATCACGACTTTGCACTCAGGATCAGGAGCCTTCTCATGTGACTTCAAACTACATGGCGTCACTGCACAAGACAAAATGGTTTCTGAATCAGACACTCAAATCTGTGATGGTCACATTAATTGCTTCCTAAGAGGCCTGTTGCAGCAGCTTATCAAGTGCTCATCTGGTGGTGGGAAGACAAACTCTTGTTGCATGATAACAGGGAAAGAGAAAAAAAACTACACCACTTGAAACAAATTCTGTTGATTCCCTTTAGTGAATGGGGCAATTGATTTTGAGGGATCAAATTCCTTTATACTGAAAGTAGGCAGAGACCTTAAACTATTTTTTCTCCTTTGAAAACAGTCACAGGCATCGACACAGTGGAGGGAGCGGCCAACCAACTGGAGTTGGGGTTTGTTTAGTAGGCAGTTCTTCAGCGCACCACACTGTGGTTTGTGGGTGTGGCACAGTGGTGCAGGGGTTAGAAGTGTCTTTTCACAGCAGGAACGCTATGATTTCGATTACATCCTGGGCCTTTCTGGGTAGCTTCTCCCACGTCCTCTCAAAGACATCACAGTTAGGTGGAAGAAGGCTAGATACCTGACTCTGCATTGAACCAACAACTTGTCCAGGGTGTATCCTCACTGCTTCCTAAGTTCCCAACAATGAGACCCAGAGTGTGGGGTAACTGCTAATAGAAGATGGATGGATGGATGGATGGATGGATGGATGGATAGATGGAAGGAAATATGTAAGTTGTGCCTCTAAGTGAAAAATGCAGATGTGACATTTGAGCTCAGAGGCTCTTCTTCATTGTAACATCATTATTGTGGTCCATGATTCGACTCTTTCATCATAATGACTTTCGCTGGCATGTCAATCAAACATACTGTATGTCAGGATTAAAGGTTGAAAACAAACATGCAAATGTTCCATTCACATTGTGTGTTAATTAACACAGAAAAAACAAAGGCTTCACACCTCTGCCAAGTAAAGAGGACACGAACAGCGTGGCCCCCACTGAGGTGTCTCGACTGTCTTTAACTTCTCAGTGTTGTAGAAGGTTTCCATGGGGGTCAGCTGACAGGCGTCTGGCATCAGAGCGAGGGCTGACACGTTGACAGGCTGAGGGAACGCGGCCGTTTGATTCAGCAGTACCTTCGGAGAGTGTCGTCGCGAGGAAGCGGCATAAGCAGGCTGTCGTACAGCGGAGCGCTCCCTGCCATGCTTCTATTCTTAGAGTCGGAAAGTGCTTCAACTCGGTTGACATATGACAAACAAAACCTCTGCTGATGCGCCGCCGCGGAAGAACGTCGTCGTGTTTAGCTGCTCCGTTCTGGTGGATAGCCTTGCAAATCGTACGAGCTTCCACAGATGTGAAATGGCCTTTTGCTTTTGCCGCAACAGAGCACCGCAAGACAAGCAGTTTAAATCTGTATATGTAAATGTAAGAGTTTGATTTTAATTTGGATGCCACTGCTGCCGTCAGCGGTCTCTCTTTCAACCTCTCTGTGCTTCTTCTCTTGTGGATTAGCAAACTTTTCAAAAGAAAAGATTTGCTCATATACTCACAAAATTGACCTTCTTTACACTTGCATCATTTCTTTACAGCTTGCTCTCTGTGACTGCCTGCAAGTCGTCCCTCGGGGGCTGCTTAGTTAGTAGTGGATGGAAAATTGCTCATTCCGGCTCCTTTTAATTGGTCTTGAAATTCCAGGAAAAGGACAATAAAACAAAAATAGAAATGTGTCCAAAATGTGCAGACTCCCTCATCAGTGCGTACAAACCAGCTATTTCCTGACGCTCTGTTTGCTCCATGATTTAATGGCCAGTCATCTGATTATTGAGTTTTGCTAGTACGGCCAATCCATACTGATCCGGTTGCCAATAAAGTCCAGACAAAAAGATCAGTCACCGGCTTCAATACTCATTTTTCTTGCATCGCATCTGCATTTTTCTTGCATAGATCAGAGCTACTGCCTCAGTTCTGATTCCAGCTGTTTTAGGGCCAGAGCTCAGAAATAGGGCAGCCCTTGTTGGAATTTACTATGGGCTTCAGTTTCTATTATTTATCTCGCATACATAGTCATATTCAAAGAAGCTAGATAATCCTATTCTTTAATTGTAATCAATTATATAAAATATGAATTCTTCCAAATTTTTATGAATGCAAACACATATGTATAAATCAAACCATAAAACAAACATTTGCAGTATTGAACCTTCTACACTTCAGTTTATAGCCATCATCTCGTTGAGGACCCATCCATGAGTCATGCTGTGCTCATCATTAAATCTATTGCCCAAAATAAATAAATAAACCAAAAGCTGTTTGAAAAATGTTTACATCTCCGCTTTAAGAGGTCATAGTGTAAACAATTTTACTCACTCCAAACAACATGTAAAGACCTCCATCAACAGCAGTTTCACACAAATTTCCTACCAAGTGATCGCTTGCTATTCATGGCTAATGCTTAATTTAGTGAGAAGTCGATCTAAAACAAACACAGCAACCCTCAGTCTTAGAAGTGTAATTAGTAATCTCTCTGCTCGCTGCCTGCGTCGTTGTTTACTGGCACAAGGCTGATGTCTGTAGAGGGAAATTGATCTCCTTGTTGCTGTCATTACGCGCCAGTGATGCTTCGGCGTGACTTAAAGAGAGTGGAAATTTTACATTTTCTTGAGTGTGAGCAGTTTGGAGAGGCAGGGAGACGAACGATATAGAATGCCAACGCTGATGGAAATACCCAGCACCATGATGGTGAAACTCTGCATGTGTCATCTTGATGTTTGTCTTAAATTGAGACTAATAACCTGATAGGCCTAAAGCCATTTTCTCAAACTGTTGTGAGATTCTGTCCATCCAAAGGAGTCCAGACCATGCGTCTAATCTCAGCCCTGTCGCCAAGTTTGTCATGGCAGAAAGAGCTAACCAAGATCATTGTACTTTAAACAAATACCATGCGCTTGCCCAGCACATAAAACTAAAACATACATCAGTTTTCCTCCTCAAAAATCAGGTGGTATTTTGGGGTATTTGTGCAATGCAGTTATATTGCTTGATGTCGGTGATCTTTTTTCCTTGTGTTTCAAAAATTACATTCCAGTAAAAATCTGCGTTGCGAATAGTAAAATCCTCAGACCCTCTTACAAATTAGTGAACCTGTATGGTGACTTACAAGAGCTGAAACTTTCCTTACCTGAACCATTTTAAAGAAGGTAGAGAACACAATGCTACCAAGTTCATACAATACCAGCACACACAGTACACACAAATCTCTTTTAAGCCTCTCTTTATTCTTGACAGGACAGATTTTTTCTTTTATATGTAATAACTTTGACATTTACATTCACTGACTGCATTGTCTGATCTTCAGGAAATGCGTAACTGTTCAAAATGTTCCCATTTAGGTTGACTTGCACATCCACATAATATATTGTGTTGGAATGAGGGCTGCTGTTGAGTGGTAGCGGTTCTTTTTTTTTTTCCCCACAGAGGATCATGTGACTCAATTTATCACTGCCCTGCCTCGGCTGCAATTTGTCTAAAAGTGATGGTGATAAAATTGCTTCGCATTCACACTAATTAGACCAAAATAACAGTGAGAGTGGGTCGATCAATCCACTACCGCTGCCTCTTTTTTTTTATTTTGCATACACTCCTGTTCAAAATTTTGTTAAAATTTAGTTTTAGTTAATTTATTTAAAAAATTGCAAAAATCGTCAAGAATTTGCATTTTACACTGGTGGATCTCAAGAAGGTTCTAACTAGAGCTTCAAAATGCAAAACAAAGAAATGGGACTGAAACCAAAAAAACAGTAATCAATTTACTGAAAACAACAATAACACTCGAATCGGCTCTTCATCAGCTGTTTGAAATTTTAAAACTGAAAACCCTGTCAAAATAGAAATAAAAGTTTCAAAAAGGGACTCAGTAATAAGTAATTAACTGCAGTGGCTCCTGTTGATCACTTGAATAATTTGTTTTGGCACATGTGATGCAAGCGTTGCCAGGAAGCTAGTGGGAACATGGCTTCACGAAGAGCATCCACTGCCTGGAACTGATGTCCAGTTTTGTAAATTTCCGTTCTGTGAGAGAGAGAGAGAGAGAGAGAGAGAGAGGGGATGTGTACATATATATATATATATATATATATATATATATATATATATATATATATATATATATACATATATATATATATATATATATATATTTATATATATATATATATATATACATATCATCTCATCCAACCCAATTGGTGACAACAGCTGTGTCATCATTGGCTCTGTCACAGTGCACATGTGCAGAGTGTGTATTGTTGTCAGTAGCTTGTAAGAGGATCATGTCCACAGGCCTACAAATCTCCTTTATATTATTACTTAGTGTAGCTTAAATCCCAAGGGCCCTCACTTACACACACCAGCACTCCTCCAAACACACCAGTAAAACCACACACACACACACACACACACACACACACACACACACACACAGTATTGTTCTCTGTAGCCACATTACGTTTCATTCTGCTGACTTTTAATTTCATAGACACTAATGAAAATACCGTGCTGGTGATAAAGTGGTACACAATAATTTCATTATGTCTTGAATTCAGGTCCAAGGCCTGGAAGGATATTTTAACCAAACAATGAATAAGCGCTCACTGATATGGCTTCTTAATCTAGTACACCTGGCTAATGCCAGGTAGGGACTCCAGAACGGCCTTTATAGGCATAAATTCAGTAAGGTTGTATCCTGGTCCATCCTGATGTAGTATCATCAGACACTGCAGATGTTTTTAGAATGCGTTGCGTAATGTGTTTTCCTCGAAAGCAACTCAAGTCTGTTAATGTTACTTTCATCCACATTTCCTACTGTAGTGTATGTACAGGTCGCTGTAGAGGAGGGAGGGAGACACTGTACCGATCTTTAAACAACAGGCGCTGATAAATAAAGGGAATGTCTATACTGACATGACTGTAAGGATTATAGCAATAGGTGATGATGTCAAAATGTTGAACTGTATATTTGTATATATGTGTGTGTGTGTGTGTGTGTGTGTGTGTGTGACCTCTTCTATTCTGTCCTGCCTGCTGTTGCATAAGGACGCACGGAAACCAGGTGTGAAGCAGCAGAGCATGGGTTTATTCTGTAAAACATTGGGACACAAACCATAGCTCGGTCAGTCACTCTTGGTCACCTCCTGGTTTGCAGGCTAACACAATTGAACTAAAACAAAAATGTATTAGCAGCGTTACTGCCATTTTTGAACCACATATTTTGGAGCGACTATATTCTGCCTCATAAGGATGAAAGACATAAATAAATAGCAGCCAAAGATACCTAGATAGACTTTGGATTTGGGTCCTCCGTTACTAACAGCATTACAGTCGACTTGACAAAAGATGAGTGTTTTCTCTCAACTGTGGCCAAACATGTTTGTTTATTTCAGTGTAGCTGACACGAGCAGGCAACTGAATCCGCCCACGGGATTTAAGTTTCTTTTCTTCTCCCCTTCACATCACAAAAAAGAGACCGTGAGACATATCAATTTTAGGCTGAGTGAGACTGTCGTATCCAGGCCGTTCTGAGAAAGAAAGCCAGAGATGAGCAGTATTTAACTTGCTGATGCATTCCATTCGCTCCAAAAGGTGCTGGACAAGCTCGTTAAACTTCAGGGATGATGTTGGATTTGTCCACAAACAGCCCAGTTCTAAAATGCTGCAAATCATAATTCAGTGGCAGATGGAGGATGACATGATCTAGAAAATAAAATGCACAACTCAGTATCTAAATGTGACTAATTTCACACTTGGGATGAACAGTAAGTGTTTTTGTCAGTTGCAGATGAATTATGGCAGCTGGCAATCTTTGGAGAACCAACCTGACTGCATGGCTCTGAAAATCTGTTCTGTATTATCTTCTCACAGTAACTCATAAACCTTCAGATTTTTTCCACTGCCTCTCAAGTGAATGAGATTGAGGAACACTTCAGTCTCCCTTATCCAACAGATCTGTAAATGGTCACGAGTCCCTTCTTGCTATGGGCTCACCTGGAAGACGCAAACAGCACAGGTCATGTGAGCTGACTGTTCATTACACCGAAGTTAATTCGACAAACCTGTTTCCATAAAAGATTTTGTGCATTAGGCTTATTTGATAAAGACTAAGACCTAATTGTCAATTAGATTAAGTTTTTTTTTTTTTTTTTTTTTTAATATATACGTTAACTCTAATATTTCTGTTGCAAATGTATTCTCAATGTCCTAGTACCTGATTGCTATGCCCCTCCTGAAAAGAGTATCACAGTAAGAATTTGACAAGTATTGATTCACACCAAATACCTGACCTGAAAACAAAAGTTGTTTTGGAGGACATAAAAAAATACAGACTCAGATGAGAAGTTGGCCTGCCAACAACACTGCGTATAAGCTGCGTTCTGGAGCACAATATGTGCAGAAGGCAGCAGAGTACCGGCGAGACTGCTGACATCACAGAGCTTCAGTCTGCTTTATTGCCAGTAAAAGCTCTGAGTGAGCACTCATAATCCTGTTTTCCATACTGCTCAGCCTCCTTGGAGGACCCATCATTACTAATGCCACACCTACACACACTAACTGGGGAAGAGGAGGAGAGAAAAAAAAAAACACTAGCTAGATGTAGAGCTCTAATACCTTAACATGCACAACATACATATATTATATATTAGGTTTATTTAATGTGCATCATGTACATGTTGCTATATTTAATTTCCTCCCATTTGAGATCTTGACACATTGAAAAAACCATTACTATAACTGTTACAAACTGTCTTTTGAATTGTTTTAACTTTCTGATTGGAAGGAAACTGCCAGTCTTTAAGGTGGTGAAATGATCTTGTGTTCACTTCCAGGGGGCCAGATTAAATCTCAGGGTTTGCAAGGATTGCTTGTCTGCAGCTTTGTTTGCCAACGCCTCTAATTAAGCCTCAATTCAATTAAAGTCAAACTTTATTTTAGGTCCATAGATCACTGCAAATGGAGAAACAATTTTCTCTTTTGAGTCTTCTGGCACTGGTCTTTTTTTTTCTTGTAATCATGAGCAGCTGCCTGCTATCTTCGCCACAAGTAGCAACAGTGATTGCCCTCTAAGAGAATAGCTCGTCGCAGACCATGCCCCACCAGCAAATTGTGCAACGAGGCCTTTTTGTGAAGAATATTGGAGAGTTGTTTGGCTGTTCCACCACCTCCTGCCTCCATCAAAGACAGCCAGCAGGGCAACCTTGACACTCTCGATTAAACCCGGACTTACACATTCTGTGAATGCAACAGCGGGGAAGGGGCTGCTCAGGTGGTAAAAACAAACAATATCCCAAAGGCTTTCCAAGTAGATCCACACTCAGAACTCGCTCTCTGAAGTTTGACCTTTATTTACTCACCTCAATTATACTCTACTACCTGCCTGTGATCTGGTGGTCGACTATAGAGGTGACGGGAGGCGGTAAAATACATTACCACGGTAGCGCCTGGGGTATCGTCACATTGCGGAAAGGCGCTGACGTGACTGCGTTTGTATGCAGTTAGGTTGGAAAAGAGATTGAGCTTCAGGCTTCGTATATCAGAATAAGTCTTCAGAGAGTGACCATGGCCCAGGCCTTTTGCTAGGAACCTATCAGGGTGTCTGGAGGTGATGACGGCAGGACTCAAGTGACCCCGAAAATGCACCGTTTGCACACCCTGGCCTTGTGCGTTTTGATTTGAATCAGTTGTTGATTTGGTGGACCTGGCGCCCTTTCCGCCTTTTTGTGTGGATTGACCGTACAGCCGGAGTCAAAATTTCAAGCAAATTAAAATCCGTCACCATGAAGCGAATGTTGAAGGCTGCCACATGTCTATTGGTCATGTCACATGCTTTTCGCGTGTGGAGAGGCAAGAGGCTCTTCCTTCTCTGCAAAAGGTTGTGTTCTGGCATACTGCAGAAATACAAGTCCGGCTTATTTTTCACAGGAGGAAACACACGTGGACTAGATTTAAAGCGAGTGGGAATTGGTAAATGGACTGGACTTACTTCGCGCATTTCTCCACCGACCCACTCGCACAAATTCACACATCAATGGGTGGCTGAGTTTAGAGTCGAACTGCTGACCGCTCAACCATACAATACTACGACATACCAGCTCTGCAGCTGGACTAAAGCTGACACGCAACTCACACATCTGGTGTGATATATGGGGTTACCTTGCGCTTGAGTCTCAGTGTTTTTCACTGTGGCCTGGTGGCCTAATGAGTGACATTCGGAGGGACCTCGGAGGGAGTTTAATTCCTCGGTCTCGGTCCAGCCAGAAATTCAGCCTTGAGGGGGCACAAACCAGTTCCCTCCCTTTGCTGATCCTCAGCCATGAATACATTAAGAGTTTTGTGTCAGGAAGGGCATCTGACTCAATAACCATGTGCCATTGATTTGCCAGTTAGGCAAATCGATTATATGATTTGACATCTGGTGACCCATGAAGGGAACAGACCACGGAGTGCCCAAAGTTCAATTGAGTCAAATTACATGATGAATGGAAAAAGAAAGAACCGGGTGTGAACACGGCAGGACCACATTTCTGCATTTGTGTTAATGTCCAAATGTCAAGTTGAACTAACCAGTGCTTCTTTTTCATCACCCTACAGCACAACCCAATCCACCAAAAATTCATGAAGGATGGTGGGCATACAAGGAGGTGGTGCAGGGGAACTTTGTTCCAGGTAAGCCTCAAGATTGTCTGACACGCCGAAACAAAACAATGCTGGTTACCTTTCACAAATCACACCTCGCTTCCTGCGTGAGCCTGATGTCAGGGCAAATTGCATACTTAAGATAACAGCGAGTCGCCTTGCCACTGGCAATGGATTTATTTTCTCCTCCTTGCAAGACCTCTTCACCCTCTTTCCCCACAAAACTGACGTGGGGTCACAGATTGATTGACGGCAGCAGAGCATATTCCATCTTATCACGCATCTGCATGTAGGGCCAATTATTTCGAAGAGATTGTGTTTTCTGCTGAGCCGAGGAGCTTTTTGATTGGAGCCTGCAGGTGGCTTGCGTGACTGTGTCTGAGTACGATGGAATGGGATGCTTGTGAGGACCGGGTGTCTGCTTACACATGCGGTGGCTGAGATGATTTGTAAAGAAGTTGTTTTGGGTCTACATGTAAGAAATGTTGAGATTGACTAAGGAAAGGTCTTTGTGGAAGAAGAGGTCCTTCGTGCATTGTAGAGGTGTAAAAAAATAACTTAACGTCACAAGGCGGAAAAGAGGAATTTCTCTATACTCCTGTTATTATGCAATATTAACTGCAATGACACATTGTGAACTCATTGGAAACAATTTATCCGAGAAAAAGAGCCGCTCTTTTGGTTTTTATCCAGGTTTTCCTACAACTGTTGACAAACTTTTCATACAAAAAAAATCTAATAAATATTTTAGCAATCTGAAATACATTTTTTTTCATGACTCTTGTCACTGTACTACTATTGTATTACATTTCTTGTCAAATCAATTCTACTGTTTTCCATATTCCATGTGATATTGACATTGCTTACCACAATGCCAATATATTTAGAAGTATTTTTGATTCATTTTTAAGCTCTGATATTGTACTTGCTGATGATTTTACTAATTATAACTTCTCTTCTTGTCAGGTGATTTTTTTTTTTGATTCATGGAAGATTGTGTTCCATTATGATAAGTGAAAAAAGAGATGTCCATTTAATTGGCCTTTTAGTTTAAACTAAAACTGGTGTCTTAACATTGGCAAATGTCACAAATATCTATTTTCATAATCCCACTCAATCACACATTACGAGGATAAACTCAGCATGAAAAACTGATGTTTTGACACTGACCAACCCTCTGAAGACTACTTCCACAAAAAACTTGATTTTTTTTTCACTTAAGAGGCGTTAAGTTGTCCCTGTCCAAACCTGTTTGATTTGAGCTTTGAAATATATTTTGACACAAAACATTTCTAAGTATATCAAAATTTGAAAAGGAAAAACGGAAATGAAATAAATAAAAATAATAAATGAATCTTGGCAGACTGTTGCAAAGACTAAAGCAAGGGCAAAACCGTGAAGGGAAAGGGAAAAAAAAAAGATAGATGTTGAGGTCTGGCCACCACGGATTCAGAGGAATTTTTTTTCCTTCCCTCAAATCAAACTTTGAGGTTTTTCCTGCATGTTTTGGGCAAACATAAAAAGTGCCTGCTTGTCCTTCCCTCTGGCAAGCAGCGTTTGGCGGTTTGCGGCTGCCTTTATATCTCAGCTACCTGCTAGCGGCTCTCCATGGCACACTTCTCACACTAACCACAGCACAACCAGCTGGAGCAGTTAAATACTATTCCTGATCCTCCGGTGGAATTGCCAGGCACTTCTATCCTGGGTTACACTGCATCCAGCAAAAGAGAGGCTTTTTATAAAACCATGATTATAGAAAAGCAAGCATTGACTCAACTCATCGTGTGTGTTTTGAACTTTTACTTATACAAGTGGCGGCAGGGAATAAGCGAAAAGGTTTCACATGCAATTTTTACTTAAGCAGTGTTTGCCGTCTGTCAGGCATCTCTAGTCTAACAGTGAACTCCTCAGACATGAACAAAAAAAAATCCATCTTCTGCTTCTTTTACTGGCTTCACCTTTCAGAAGGTATGCCTTAAAACACAAAGTTTTTGAAATTCTGAAACGTCTCTTGAGATTATCTTGAGATCTATGAAGTTTTATGATGATTAGTTGTGCAGGGCTGCTGCACTGGAGTCAAACATACAAAATAAAGGTAGTCTGTGTCGTACAATATGGGACTTTTTAAAAAATCACAAGTTATGGAAAAGTGGTATTTAAATGATGGTAATATCTTCCTCCTTGAAAGTGGTAATCAGTTACACTGGGTATTACATAACAATTGCTTCTCCACTGTGCAGATGTTTCATATATTTCTTATTGGAACTGAACAGTATACCAACTCAGAGACGGCTGCCAACTGCCGGATTTTGAATATTTTAGTACCTGACAGCATTAGAGGCTCTTAACTAAATTTTAGAGACAATAATGTTCGAGAAATTGGAAAAAAAAAAAAAAAAAGAACTTCCTGGCTGCGAAATGCAATAACACTGGCGCAAGGCCGGGCCCGACTCTGCTGCGGTCGTGCCATTAGCCGTCTCTGCTCCGTCTCGCCTACTAATGGCCCTTTTCTGTTCCACGAATCGTCTCATGCCGAGGTCACAATCTGCCAGACCCCACCGTCACATATCCTGAGGGTGCCCGGGTCAGTACAACTACCCTCCTGATGGCCTATAAAATGTTGTTTTTGATCTCTAAAACCTCCCTTTTTACCTTCCTTTTTCTTTTCTTTTTTTTTTTTTTAGCTTCAATAAGATAAAAAAAAAAAAAGGTCAGTGCTGAGAGTAATCTCTGTTTGCTCTCAGTCTTTGCTTCACTCATGTCGGCAGTGTTAAAAGGTATCAGTCATTAGTCAGGAAGAGGCACTTACTGCACAGCTGAGTCCAAGGTCTGGTCTCTCCATCCCTGCTAATGACAGGGTATCTAAACAAAACAATGCAAGTCTCTTTCAAAACAATTTTTAGCATGAATGTTTCACTTTTGTCAGAAATTGAGCCTTGTCTGCTCTAAAATGTCATGTCATTCCAAAATCAATCAAACCAATCAAACTAACCACTCTAATCAGTTTCCAATTGCACATAAAGAGGAGGGAGGAGAGGAGTGGGATTGAGAAGTGGATGTACTGGAAATCCACAGAAGACCAGGAAGTAGAATAATTGATTACAAGTCGTAAAACAATGGCTGCTGCTAATAATAAATGATATTAGCCTGGATGCTGCTATAGCGACAGTTTTCTGAGAGCTTCATTTCTTATAAAGTAATCAGCAATAATATTTCCTCTCTTGTTGGGCAAAATTGTTTAATTTTACTCTGGACTCACTTTAAGGTTCTAATGCTGAGAAGTAACAAATAGGATTGGTCTAATGTGATAGACAGTTTTAGTAATTACGCGAGAAAGTTTGCCTTGCCTTTCCAAATGCCTTCTATGCACTCTTACATAAAGCCAAAGGGATTTAGAAAAAGTTCCAACCAGTGTGTCAGGTTAATTACAGTCCTCACAATGACTGCAGAAAGTGAAATGAGGAAACCAAGGATTCTTTCAAAAAAAATCATTTGACTCAGGAAAAAAAAAAAACTTTTACCAAGCAACAGGACATGTGTAATGACTAGCCACATTAGTTCCCTATGCCTCACAGTGTCCTATCCCAAAGACCCTCAAAATGCATGCAGTCACACTGTGTTCTTTTGTTCTAAAGGTCGTTGCAGGGCTTTTTTATTTATTTATTTATTTTTATTTTTATGGTAGTTTGTCATGTTGAAGTTAGATTCCTGTTGGTCGCTTTTAGCCCCTTTATAGTTCCCAGCAGGCAGTGCGAGTATGAACAATAAAGATGCCTTTAAGAGTGTGTAATTCCTGGGTACGATCCCCAGTGGCTCGTTCCAATAACTAAGTCAGAATGTCTGATAACGAGCCCACATCCCTCAGTGGTTGCCTTTAAATGACTTAACTCCCCAGATATCAGGCCAAAGTCAGTAAAACTGAGGCGAGCTTTTTACTTCCTTAATAATCTGACTGTGACCCCTGTGTAATTACTGGTCTGTGTGCATGGCTGTGTAAAAGGTGAGGCCTAGCTAGACTGTGGTTTGAAATTGGTTTGAAAACAGGAGGATGACATGAGCCTCAGGCAATGTGGGTGTGATTTCCTTTAAGAAAGTGTCATATTTATGGATGTTTTCTGACTGCAAATGGCAGCGTGCTCAGTGTGAGAAGTGTGTTCGACTGTGTTTTGGATGGGAGCACACCAGGAAGAACTGCTGGCTAATGTGATTTTATATTCTCTCTCATATGCTGGCCCGATTGTTTCCTGGCACTTCTTTATTAGTTTGAAATTCAGATTCAGAGTCTCCCCCTCTCTCGACTCGTCTCTGTATTACCCATAAGCAGGAGTCATAATCTCCAAAGGAGTGGTTCCTTGACTCTATGAAAGTAATTTGTGGTTCATCTGATTTTCAAATTAAAAAGATAATGCATTTCTGGCACTGAATATCTATGCATTGAAATTAAACACTTTTTTTTTTTTTTTTGGGGGGGGGGGATTGTTTTGGTACAAGCCAATTTTATGTCCAATATGTAAAACTTCTGATTATATGCCATGAGTGATGACATCGAGTTGTGCCAATATTGTTTAATTGTGTTATCTTCTTTTGTGTTAGTAGAATACATACAAAATTTCTCTCTAGTACATGTCACTAGGACTTACACACTATTTAAACATCTACAATCAAATACTTCACATTTTTACTTATTGTATCTGCCTCTATGTCCACCTGCCAGTGACAGATTGTCGGAGGTCCAGCTCAACATGACTGAGTTTTCAAAGTTCCAAAAGATTTTGAGATACGGATTGAGTGGAGGTCAGCGCAGTTTGTGACCCATGTATGAGCAAACGTCAATGTTCCCTTCGTTGTGCTATAACCTTTCAAAGGCCCTCTTGACTTGTGCTACATTGAGATGTAATAACGGTTGGTCTGTGAGAGCGACGGGTGTGCTGCTGCCTACAAGACCTCATTTAGGCCAAATCAAGCAAAGAAACAGTCTGCCTTTCCATTTATTTTAAAAGTGTGTTCGGACTGCAAACGCGGCGTTCCAGGCACGTGGCACTAAAAAAGTTCTCAAAAGAAATCCTTTTTGTGAAAGTGAGGCCTGCGACTCAATTGCTCAACCCAGCAATCAGTCGGGCTGTTCACCGAAATAGTTGTTCAAGATGTCGCAACAAGAGGATCTCTGCTGGAGACTTCAGTTTTTAGCCGTGTAAGAGGTGTTGAATTAGCACAGAACTGGATAAATGACAATTGAAGGTTTAATATTTTGAACTCTCTCAAGAGCGTCGCTCAGAAATCTCACCAGGTCAGACTCTGATCAGTTGTTCTGCGATGTTTTAAACTTGCAATTCTTCTTTCTTTTCCCCATCACTTTCTGCCCTGATCTAATGTGATCTGGTGAGCGGGGAGGGAGTTTGTAGTGGCTGGATTATGAGCGCGCTTCTGTATGGTCATAATCCACTCTACAATAGGGTATGAGTGTAAAGTCAGCAGCAGTGCTTTTCCAGCAGTAGGTCCTCTGGGGGCTTTCACAGAGGAGCAGAGGGGCAGTGATTTGGCAAAAGACAGAGGCTGGAAGGAGCTGGCAGGAAAAGTGTGGAAAACAAAAGGTACAGTGAGAGGGTGGCGAGGGCAGTCAGAGAGATGGACCGAGAACTTGTGCCACCAGTGAGGGGAAGAAAATCACTAGAAGCATGTATGTTAGTAGTGGGTGCATTGCTAGTTAAACTCTCAATGAAAACCGGTGCTCTAAAGTTAGGCATTGAATGGTGTGGACAAACATTTTCTATTTACTCAAAAGCTCAAAATTCTGTTTTAAATTCTAATTCCGTTTAAATCCCAACTTGATGACACATCAATTTTGGTGTTTAATCAATACCAAAGGTTATAGTATTGCACACCACTAATATGTGACATTCACGGCTCTCCAGTTCTGTAGCAGTGAGCCATATTGCTGAAGAAAAATATCAGTTTCAATGTCGAAGTTTATCTCCCCTCCTTTGTACCCTGTGGATGAATTAATCAGGATAATACCATCCCCAGTAATCCATCAGGAGTGCCACTTCTTCACAATAATAGCCTCTATCAGTCATTTATAAATCTAACAGTGTTAGTGAGTTAGTAATTTTGCAATTTTTTTCCCAGATGCGTGGCTTGATTGTATCTCTTTTTTTTTTTTAACCTTAAAAGAGGTCAGACATAAAGTGGAGGCCTCTAATGTTGAAATTAAAAGAGATACTCATTGATCAGTGGCACTTTGTCTGTGCAAATAACTATTTGTTACAAACCAGTGTTTCTTGTCAGAGCCTCTGCGACACAACTTATTTAGATGCACAGCGGTTTGCTAGCAGTCTCCTGTCAGAGTGTTTAGCCTTCGCTGATAAACACCATCCACCGTTCGCGGATGGTGTTTATAATTTCTCGCGAAAGGCTTCCACATTTATTTGTGTTATGCAGACATTCAAGACTTGATTGCTTCATAATCAGTAACATTAACAAATAGTTACTAAACAGCATCACTTTACCAGATTATCTTGAAAATTTGAAGTGTTCATGCTGCCTTCACTGCTTTATGCGCAAACAGCTGATGGGATGATGACTATTTTAGGCCTGTAGCCAGAGGACGGCAGAGTGGAGCTCTCCGAGGTGCTGATCCTGCCGCTGGGATTAGCAAATTTCTTTACAGTGACAATCTGATGCAAGTGTGCATGGATTCTATTTACGTAATGCTTTTTAATGGACAGGAAATGGCTTTGATGGGGCTAGGCCTAGGACAAGGGCCTTTGAGGCAGGTTTGAAAAGTTTATAGGGTGATAAATGCCAGACAGGATAACCTTTAAACTTTAATGTTTCTTGACAAACAATTAAAATACCAACTCAACACACAGGGCTCATTAACCTGGATGCTATAAAAAGATGCTCAGACTCTATGTTTTCAGGCAGAGCATACATATTTTTTCATATGTCCCCCCTGGAAGCCCTGAAGATCTTTTAGTATGTTTCTTACATTTAGATGTGATGCGAGAACAACACTTGGAAGAACTGCGCTTCTATGCTGACTTTACAAGGTATCATAATGCAGAGGAAATTGTAAAATATTATGAAAATGAAATGATCCACCTATTACAGTTTATCCCACAAAACAAGTATTGTTTTGTCAATCAAGAGTTTTTCTTCTTAAAGGCCATTTTAATTGCTGTATGATACCAGTCAAGAAAGCTGGAGTACTTTTCACTTGAAATGTGTTTTCCAAAGTCAGCGTTAGGATACAAGACAAGTTATGCTCATCATATGACCGGTGGATGACATGTCTTTGTCTTGATGACACTGCCAAGACAACTCACTCTTTATACTTGTATCTGCTGTCATAGATGTATGATACTCCACAAGTTCATCCTCTCTTTTTCTGGTTATGATGCTGACAATTGATGCACTCTACGTCCCTTTTTTTTTAATCGCAATTGATTTAGAGAGAAATGCCAAAATACATTATTGACCTGTGTGTCTGTCTTCAAAATGCGCAATGTTATTGCACTTAACTCAGAGCAGAAGCAAGAAATGTTACAATACATTCTTCCACAGCCAATAATAATAATAATAATAATAATAATAATAATGATAATAATAATAATAATAATAATTATTATTATTATTATTATTATTATCATAAGTGGTAGTTGTTTTTTTTGTATGAAAAAGCCCACCTCTCCCCTGCTTGTTTTATTTTGAGTCAACACTGTCCCTCTGCTTGGTAGTAATTGAATATAGGGGGCTAATTGGCAGCTTCTTTGTACATGTCTGGCAGGTAGTGGGGCTCCTTGTCAAGCGAGGAAACAATTAAAAGCAACGACACCGTCAGCACGGTCTCCCATTTCGCCACCAGTGGGTTCAAAAGAAGACAATGATTATCCAATAACTTGGTAACAGCTTGTTTTCAGTGGGGCGGGAACAAAATCACAATTGAGTGGGTGAGGACTTGATGTGATGGGGTGTTGCAATGATTGCTGAAATGATTTTCTGACACACATCAGAGACATTTTGATCGTCTTCCAACATCTAACTAATAGTGTTGGCCACGGAGGAAACAACACATGCGGTGTTTACGCTGGATATCACCGCAACATCACCCTCAGCAATGACACACATCCATAAATGTGACACTTTCTTAAAGGAAATCACACCCACATTGCCTGAGGCTCATGTCATCCTCCTGTTTTCAAACCAATTTCAAACCAAGTCTAGCTAGGCCTCACCTTTTACACAGCCATGCACACAGACCAGTAATTACACAGGGGTCACAGTCAGATTATTAAGGAAGTAAAAAGCTCGCCTCAGTTTTACTGACTTTGGCCTGATATCTGGGGAGTTAAGTCATTTAAAGGCAACCACTGAGGGATGTGGGCTCCTTATCAGACATTCTGACTTAGTTATTGGAACGAGCCACTGGGGATCGTACCCAGGAATTACACACTCTTAAAGGCATCTTTATTGTTCATACTCGCACTGCCTGCTGGGAACTAAAAATATAGAGATATAAGTCGGATAGACAAACCAGAGAGGCTTCCTGTGAGCTGCACATAAAAAAAAGTTGCGTTTTGGTTGAGCTGTTGATTTTGTCCAGGTCTGCAGGAAATCAGTGCTGCCATATCCATGGGTGACAAAGTGATTCTTTTTGCCCCCAGTGTGGCACACACCGCCACACCAGTGGGCTCACAGAGCTCAGATTCCGAATGCTTCACCTTCTTTCACTATTGTTTATCATGTCTGACATTCCTGGAGCTGTCATCGTGCAGAGACATGTGTTTTATTGCAGCGATCCAAGAAAAGCAATAACACTGCTGAGAGAAAGAGGGGAAAGTACAAATGAAGACAAACAAGACGCAGCTGGTCCTGCCTATCATCATCCAGACTGGGTGATGGATTTAGGCTGTGTGTGTGTGTGTGTGTTTGTTTTGTTTTTGTTCAAAAGCATTCTTATGACCCATAACAGTTGCATAAAATGGAAAGAAATAAAGAAGGCAGATGGGGAAAAACCAGCAACACATCCTAAAGTTGCCCCACAAATTTAAGCAGAATGGAGGAACACAGGCGGCTGTGGTGGCAGTGTTTATTTCTCGGTGCACAGAGTATACATGCCAGGCATAAACGCAGGCGTGCTTACACACACACACACACACACACACACACACACACACAGACACACACATACACATACACAAACACACCCCCACACACACACTGACAGCTGTGGATATTAAGTGGCAGAGTGATGGATGGAGTTCGGACAGGATGGCCCTCATAACCTCCCCTTTATTTACCCTCCAATGACTGACAGCAGAGGAGGGGGTGGGGACGAGGACGGGGGTGAAGCTGGCACCCCGGGCCCTGCTTTCACATGTCAGCCAAATGGCCTACCTGGCAGAAACCAGCTAGAAAGGTGTATACCCTCTTCTTTCCTCCTTTCTTGTGGACCAAAGACAAACAAAAGAAAGGAGAAAACATCCCCAAAGCCCTGAAAACACCTTCTTAAAAAAACTGAAGCACCACCAAAGTCTCTGCCTGACTAGAAAACAAACCACCCTCCGCCAAATTGGGATCCAGGTGCGCTCTGTATCTGCCGGAGGCTCCTGCATCATGCACAGCCCTCCGCTGGAGGTCTGCTGTCTGCTTTTCAACAGGCAGCGGTATGAGGACCGCCGGCTGCCTTTCAGAAAAGTTCCCGGGCCAAGAAACTCAATCTGACCTCCTGCCTCTGGCCACTCCCCCACTCAGCAGAGAGAGGAAGCTGCAGTCACCCTCTTCAGCCCACTGCTCACACAGTCTGATTTTTTTGCTAAATGTCTCAAGAAAGGTTGCATGGAAGCGAAAACTTCCTCCAAATCTTTTTTTTTTCCTTCTTTTTTTTGCAGTGGTGGAGGTGATTTTACCGCTTTCTCTTGGACTGTCCAAAGATGTTATCATCGTCATCAGATGGCCCAGTTTGGTACAGCCAGCAGTCCTGAGGTTGACTCATAGGCTGGTAGACTGCACTGTCTGGGTCGCCAAGAAAATTTTTGAAGAACAAGAGTTTCTCCACCAGTCACATGACCGCAGTCTCGTCCATGACACATCTTCTAAGCCTGCGTTACGGAATTCTAAAACAGTGTTAGATCAATGAAGTCCTCTTCTCTGAGCTCTTTAATAGTTGTTTCTCACAACAATATATTAATTAGTATATAATTAAAATATAATGTATAATAATGTTATACCAAGTTATACAGCAACCGTGCAGTCTGGGGTCTCACTGAGGGCATTTTTAACAGATTGCTAGTCTGACTGTGTCTCCCTGTCGGCCATGGATAGATAAAGTTCTGCAGCCCTGACCCAGTGCTTGCCAGGCCAGAAGCCCGCAATGGCTCTCTGGATGTCCTCGATCTTCTTGATGGGGTCAGAAAAATGACTCCACCAATCTTGTGCCAACACAGCCAAGTTAATGGCAGCCAGGACTTTCCAGAACCTTTTCCATTTAGTCAACCGAGCGTATAATTTCTCCTTTACTCCCTCTCTCTTTATTAACTGACACTCCTCAATGCCCAAATACACACCCAGCACTTTCAGTCCCCCCCATACACAGACACACACACACCATCATCATCATCATCATCGGCGGTCACTCTTTGTCGAGTATGACTGTCCTTCTTGGTCCTTCTCGGTCTTCAGGTGAGCATAGAAGCTGATTCTGGACCTGATTATTCTGGTGCATTGTGGACAGGGGAATGTAGTGGTGGTGGGTTTGGGTGGGATCTGTTTGGCGGTTTCTCTCTCCTTTCGTTGTCTGCTCTTGTCTTGTGCAGCATGGTGGAGGTCATCATTGTACAATGCAGCATCCTCATGGACAATGTTTTTTAAGGTCGGTCTGTCGGTTGCCATGTCTTCCCAAGCTTGTACGTCCATTGGCACTTCTTTAGGTTTGTTTGTATGTTATTCATAAACTTCTTCTTCTGGCCTCCCAGGGCCCTTTTCCCTTCAACTAGCTGCGAATACAGGACTTGTTTTGGGAGACCTGAGTCAGGTATTCGGACAACATGGTCAGTCCATCTGAGCGGGTTTTGGGCAATGGTGCCTGTGGTGCTGCTCAGTCATGGGTGCATCTGCCGAGAAGCTATTTCTGTGTCAGTCCAATAACTTAAGAACAGATTCTAACACCCATCGCCTATGTGCTTGGTTGTGGCAAGGAACTCCCAGAATTCACTGTCACTGTCCCTGTTTCCACTTCCTGATCACCACAGAACTTTGTCTTGTCCAGGATGTAAAATAAATGGGTTCCCTTTGGGAGGACGCCTGCACCTGGGAGACAACATGGTCCTTGGCCAAAAGGGGCCTGAATTCAATGGCATGGAATCCATGATGACTGGGGACCACCCTCTCTTGCAGCCTTCATCTGCCTTCAGTGCCATTGTGATTCATGGTGTCATCCTCCACCACTTCCGCCGTTGAGGTCTTTGGATCGCAGTTTGTCTGAAACCTCCCCCTCGACCTTACCGCCATGGGTGACCCTACCAAGGGCTAACAAGGTGGCGATCCATGAAGAACACACACACACACACACACACAAGCCTTCCAGGCAAACTGGGCTCTACCTGATCCCTCCGCACACCCCACCAACAAAGCTTCTCCTTTTGCCCAGTTCACCTGTGCAGGTGAGGCCTTTTCATTACAGGGATAGAGCAAACTGAGCATCCCCCTGACTTGTGACAAATATATTGACGTCATCATGGGACACAGGTGCAGCTATGTGCCTTTTTTCTCCACATCCTGAAATGTATCCAGATGAAGGGTCAAAAAGGCAGCAGCTGACGTCCTCCATGCTGCCACTGTCCCACCACTGCAGTAATTAACAGGCAGGGAAAGCTTTACTTTGCCCTCCACCAAAAAACAAATCGACATTCCTTCCCTAGACAAGACCCCCAGGCAGACTGGGTTCTGCCTGACCCATCCAGAGAGGCGAGGGGGCAAGACAGGAAGAAGGAAATTTGGAAGGAAGAATGGAGGGGAAGGAGAGACCTGCAATGTCAGGGAAGGAATGAATAAGATAAGGAAAGATAAGCACAGGAGAAAAGAGGGAGAAAGGAATGCAGGATTGAGAAAATATTTTTGATGGATAAAGAAAAAGTGATGGAAAAATCAGACTGGAAAGCAGGAAGGACAGTATGTGACATCACACAGGAGAGACACAATTACACAGGTCTAGAATGGTAAAGGGAAAGAAAAAAACATATGGGTAGAATAAAACTAAATAAAATAAGGAAATCTCAGTGTCCTAGAGGGATCAGAGAAAAAAAACAGATGGAGAAATGTCAGGAGAGAAGAAGATGGGAGAGATGAAAGTGAACAGATAAGAGCTGAGAGAGGACGGGGAAGAGAGGAGGAGTGTGGAGAGGAAGGAGTCGGGTTCTGAGTCGGATAAAAGCCCAGTCAGAGGAGGAGCAGCGGAGGTTACGAGAAAGAGGAGCGCTCAGATGAATGGAGCTGAAGGTTAAGGTGTGTGTGTGTGTGTGTGTGTGTGTGTGTGTTTGTGCAAGAGCAAAATACTGCTGGTGGCTGTCAGTAACCCAATAACGGGGGGTGCACTCTCTCCTCAACTCCTCTGAAAAGCCTCCAGCCGGGCAGGTCAACCACGACCTGTCAATCACACTGCTGCTGCTGCTGCTGCTCTCGCTCCAGCACTGATGAGGAGGACTCAGTGCCCCGCCCACACTCCACCACCCCACTCCACCCACCCTCCTCCGTCCCTTGATCCCTCCTGATCACTTCAGATATGCCGGGCTGTCTGAGTCGCTCGGCTCCTTCACGTCTGTCCTCATTTGAATCATCTGCCGCCTTTTCTCTGATTCCCCTGTTTCACCCCAGCTTTTGTCAGTTCCTTGATGTGTTTTTTTTCCCTTTCCATGCCTGTCTCCACTCTGTGATCATTAGTCATCTTAGGCTTCAAGTTTTAGCGTTCTCCGCTCCACCCGAATGACACTTCTCGCAGCCTAATGCCGTGTTTGTTTGTCTGTTTGTTTGGTTTTTCCTTTTTTTTTTTTCGCTTTTTTTTCTTACACAACTTAACAAAATAATCCTTACTGTCAAAAGTAAGCCGCTGCTGGGTGTCAGCACTCATCTGACATCATATTAAAGGTCTAGTGTTATACCCATTTTTAGATTTGTGTATTTTTCATCCTCAGCTCCGGTAGAACGACTTTGCATGGTATACACCGTGTTTCACACATTTAGTGGACAACCTGTCATAAAAGTGAGAAAAAACATAATTGAAAAAGGACATCCTTGCTCCCTGATTTCTGCTGCATTTTTAAATATTTTTTTTGTCTTAAAAATTCCCATTTAAAAAAAAAAAATCACGACAGTCTCGAAAAAATCTCTCGACAGAGAGGCCTGTGTCCTTCCCCCTACAGCTATTTTTTCTTTTCTAGCGGCCCTCTCTTCTCTCTCTCTCTCACTGTCTTTGTCTCCCAGCCACTGAGGGGGACGAGGTGAGAGCGTCTCTCTTCCCCGCCAGAAACAACATTTGCTGGCGGAGCCGCATTGTGGAGCAGGTGGAAACTTTCAGAGTCACGGGGCATAAAAACACGCTGGAGAGTGCCAGAAACAGGTTGTGATAATGAGGCAGGCCGGGCGGGGGGGGTGAGAGATTTTGTCATATATTTAGAACGCACTGGAGAATTGAGAGACAGGCTGAGAAATGACCAGAGATCCACAATAAAAGACAAAATGACGGGTCTCGTTGGGGTTGGCAAAAAAAAAGAGAACAAAAAGAAAGAAAGAAAGGTTAGCAAGTGCTATGACTTTTTTGGATTTGGAAAAAATAAACAGTCCCATTTTATGCGCAGTGTGATGTGTAGCAGTATATGTGTTGAAAAAAAAAACCTGATTGAAATCTGCAGAATGTAAATCTTGACATTTCCTTGCACACCAAGAGTCTGATTAAATACAAATCCCACATAAAGAGTGACAAAGATGCAGATGCAGTTGAGGTAGTAGTGTTTGAAAGAGGGGGTTGTGTTATTTTTGGCATTTGCTTATACAGAGTTTATCTATAGTGACTGTGCACAATGAGTTTTAATAGCATGGGACTGGATGTGTTAATGAAAAGCAACGGTAAATTAAGGGGAACTGGCAGTGTGTGATACAAACTATTAGAGGCTTATAAAACTTCTAATGGAATTCAGCCACATACACCATCACTGGTGAACACACTGATGGTGACACGACTCCACCAGGTCATTTCCCACACCTAATGTTCAGGTAGACTCAGCATGGGTTTGCTTTCTTTCTGTGCACTTTGTCAAAGGAACCAAACCGTTGGGAAAATGCATTAATCTCCTCACCTGTGTAGGGGAAGGCAAACGATGGACGGGGAACTGGTTTGAAGGGGAGCGTGAAAACTTCAGGCTGCTTCAGTGAAGAGTAATGCAAGGAAGGCAAGCTAGAATGTTTCTTAAATTCTTTGTAACTACTTCAATCAGGTATTCATTTTGTTAAGTATAAATAGAAACACTTTGGCAGATTATTGGGCCCATTTTCTGTCTCTTACATTCAAGCGAACCGCTTAGATTCCTTGCAGCGTAACATTAAACATAACTAGCTGCTCGACACGGTGGTGTTTACTCAAACTCTTGCCAAACCTAATTAGGAGTAAAAAGGACTTCCTTCCAATTACTCCTAATTGGTATTCACCAAAAAGGGCAGATGTATGTTCTTACTTTCATGTGAAAACACCATCCCTGATTAGATTGTAGCTATAGCAACAACTATGCTAGTCTCTGTAGCAGCATGCCTTTGTTTACACAATAGAGCTGCTTCTTCTTCCTGCTCTTCTTTTCTCGGAGCAGCTGCCATGCAAGGTTAAAACCAACAGGGATAAAGATGTCTTTTTATTTTTGGGATGCGGGGATGTTTTTCAGTAATTTGGAATTCATTCAGTCTATCACATCTTCACATTTTCTTTCACAGCTGAAGGCTGCCCAGCATTCCAATGCCCTGGCTGTGCCTACGAGCCTTTTTGCTCTCGATCTGTAATCCAGCATCCGGTTCGGGATCTAAACAGCCACGCGTGTACATTCCACAGATAAAAGACAATATCAGGTACCGCAGAGAATCCACTAACGGCCCGCCTTGTATCACAACACGGACATCTTAGCCAAATAGCATTGGCTTTTACCAGATACTGATAGCATGTACTGGGAAGAGGGGGATTACAAATTGTGATATAAGTCAAATAATCTGTTGTCTGAGCGTCTGTGCAGGATAAAGAAGATTACTGAGGGGAAAAAACACGATTACGTTCGGTCCCCCGCTGCCTTTCTGCCCCGGCTAACATCTAGGCAGACAAGTCTGCTCCACGCTGTTTGCTTTGCTTCTCATGTTGGCGTTCTGTAGAATTAACATACACATACTGTGTGTGTAGGCCACTCATGCTTTTGCTCTCATCTTCGCCTTTGATTAACAGGTCTCCAGTAACTCGCGTGTGAAGTGGCCTGCAGACGGACGGAGGCAAATTAAAAAAAAAACGCGATAGCTCACAGATAGAGCGCCGTGCTTTATGATTCCTCTCAGCTCCCTCGTATGTGAGTTATTTGGCATGGTGAAAGGAAAGCAATGTAATAAAACGCATCACGTTTTCCCTCTCTTAGTTTGTTTTTGTTTTTTTTTTCCTGACTCTGGCTCATTTGTAACCACGTCCCTTCCCCGCCTAGCCCGAGGCAGATGAATAAAACTATCACCGTGGAGTGACTCACAGTTGCTTTTTTGTCTTGGAGGATCTGCAGAGGAATGTCATCAGAATGTGAAAGCTGAGCATGATATCACAGCCTTACGTTGGAGCGCCTGCTTGGAGAGATGCAAAGATTAAGCTGCATCGCCCTGCTCTGCCTCCTCCATTTCGCTTATCGGTGCAGAATAGCGGCGATGCATAGCAAAATGGGAGGACGTCTGGAGTTTTCTGAGGCCATTGCGCCGGGCATGCCGGTCAGACACCGATTGTTTTCAGTGCAGACAGATCAATGGCGGTCAAACACGCGGCAGACTTTTCCCTCTGCCCTGTGAACCCTCAACTAGAGTAGACACTCTAATCTGACTCTGTGTGACATTAATGATCTGAGTGGTCAGTAAAACCATCAGCGAACAAGTTTGCTGGTCATAATCAAAGTCTTTCTTTGAGGCAAATCCTGAGGTGTTGGGATGTGCCCACCAGTGATCTCCGTCTTCTCTGTCAGGGCCGGGTTGGACTTGGAATATCAAAAGAAACATAGGTGGATGAAGTTTTAAGTTTTTTTTTATATATATATAAATATATACTCAGTAAATGTGAGTTCAAGAAGTGAAATTTGTTTCTCTGCATTTGACCTGTCCTCTGAGGAGCAGTGGTTAGCCGTCACGCAGTGCCCAGATCCAGATCTCCATCTGGTCTCCTGACAACTGGGAACCATCTCCTAATGATTGTGGGATCAACTGGAGCTCCCAGAGGACGGCCTCGCACGGTTGACGACTCACAGAAAGGCACTGGCAATCAAAACCAGAACCAAAAGTGCCACATTCATGGACATGAACGCTAGTTTTGCTAATGCTCTTTTAATCCTTGTGTCTTACACGGTATGATTGGAGTTCAATGTTAAGTTAAGGCAAAGTCGTGATATTGATGATATTGACGATATTGGCGACAAATTACTGAAAATCCATTAAAAAAAAAAAAAGAAATAAAAATAAAGAATTTCCAGCAAACAGGAAATGGTGCTGGTTCTGAGCCAGAGGTTTCGCTCCAGTTATTTGTGTTTCCACCATGTAACACAGGCCCTGGTTGCAAAAACACCAGTCCTTTCCTGGCACCGTCTCATTGCTGAGCCAGAGACTAACACCAAGTCAGAACTAGTTACACACAGGGATGGGGGCGTGGTCATCAAAAGACGGCCATATTCAAAAGTCCAGCCGACTGAGACTGACTAGTTTTCCTAGTTAAGACTGAGAAGAGCATGGACGGAAATTATAAACAAATTAAAAAAAACTAAAACTGAAGGACTACAGGGACCAAAAGCGAGAGCTGGGAACGCAGTGGCAGTGGACGGCAAAAAAATATTCTGCTTTTTCATATGTTGGAATCCGTTCCTGCAGACAGATTGGAATCAAGAAACGGTGCCTTGACCTCTGACGCAGCATTTTTCTTCATGAGTCCATTGCCCAGACATCTACTGTTATCCGTCTGGGAAAGTTTTATTTCTCACACACCATGCTGTTACTGGTATTAAGTATATATCCAAGTGCTGTGGTCAGTGACGTGTTGTACACAAAACAAGCTGTTCAACCGAGGCTGGATGGTGAATATAAAAGGGTCAGAATGATCATTTTTGAGCCTGAAGTTTGGATTTAATTTTCTGTTTGTTTTCCTGGCTAAAACCTGCAGGTGCACAACATATCCCTATTTATATTTATTCTGTGCAAACAAACATAAACGGCCTTCCTGCTGCATTTGTCAAACAGATTTTAATTGCCAGAAGTGCCACGCTGTGAAGGGCGAGGCCTGAACATCTGGATTAGTCAGACGTTTACTGCTGAGCTGCTCGAACTTGTGGGCTGACAGAGAATCTGAGGACCCACCAACAGGGAAAAAGGAAAAACAAAAGAAAGAAACAAAAAGAACTGCTTTCATTTCAACTTAAGCACACTACACCTTAACCATTCAGAAGAGAACATCGGTACAATGAATAAATTAGAATGTGAGAAGCGGTGAAATAAAATCCCGTCAACCGCCCCATTTTGTTTGAGAGCCAGCATTTAAGAACTAAAAGGCTGCAAACTCTGGCTCCTTTAATTATGAATACCCTTCATTTCCTTTGTTTGTTGCCTCTCGCAGGAATTCCTCACCCAGCTGAGCTAACAGTCAGCCAGATTAGATTTGCTCAGAAGTCCTTCGGAGGTCGGGTCCATTTCCTTTAGGCCCAATTTTCTCCTCCTGCCTCACACGTGGCATTGAGCCGTACAATAACCCCATGTAAGTGAACTGGGGTCACGCAGGGTGGGGCCGGCACCCGAGTCTCCATTAAGTTGGTAGATAGTGCGACGCTGTTCAAACAAAGCTTCTCAGCAGGTCTCCGCAGCAGATTAGAACCAGCGCCTATCGGATGTTTCACCGGGCCGGACTGTAATGAGGGAAGAGTTCCCTGGGAGGCAGACGGCCCCCCGCTGTTGGCGAAATCAGCCCTGTATATCTGAGGGAGGACTCAAAGATGTAACAGTGACATTGGAACACACGGCGGCGACACGGGCGGATAACGACATAATCATTTATTTGTCCCGATTTGTGTCCGTTGCTCGCGTCCGTCGGTGATTTGTTTTGCTGACTGTTGGGGTGACGACATCCGAGGCCTCCTGCGAGCGCTGGCGCCGTATTGATGAGGCACAAAGTGTGTGTCGGAGCAGTGGATGTGCTCAGTCTTTAATGCGGCGGGCAGCACTTTTCTATCAGCTTCCGTGGAACAACCCCCTCGGTCTGGTTGAGAAATGACATCAATTCAAACGTCGGGAATCACTTTCGACTCAGCCGCGTTAAGTCATTTCAATTTCTTATGCACAGCAAACGTCCCCTTCGCTGAGAAACACTTCATCTAGAAGGTTTTGGCTTTCCCTCCTCCCCGACCACTTTGCAATTTGTATAGCTAACTAAAATCCACGTCGACCCTGCCTCATTTATATATTGTCGACTCGCTCTGAATTAAGCGTGTTTTTCTTGCGCAGGGAGACGGATGACTTGTTTAAACCCGCCGCCACCCTTCCCCGCAAACTTAAGCACCATCTTTCATGCACTTTCGTCAGTATGAACTCCTAAAGTCAAGGAGTCGCCTGCATAGCAATGAGCAGCGGGGATCAATGGCAGCGACATGCACCTGAAATGGTGATATAATCTACAAGCAGGCAATTGTGCCCGTCTAAATCGATCACAAATGGAGTGACTACCAAAGGAAATGACTCAATTATTACTCGCCTTGTGCGTGGGTGAGGATGGGCGGGGGCTGCTTTGTAATGGGCGTGAGATTTGTGCATGAAGGTGCCGCTCCGACTTCCCAATAAAGGAGACGACATAAATATCATCTTGGAATTTTTTAAAAAGTATTTTGTAGGGTCTACGCTCTCTTTCTGTCTGCTTTGCCTCTCATTTTTATGCACGGCCACGCCATGTTGGGAATTCAAACTTGCAGAAATGTGTTTCAGATGTCATCATCATTTACGTAAAGGTTTAAAAGCTACACGGAAAAAATGACAGAAACGGAATAGATTCGGAATGTTCAATTTGGAATAAGGTTGAATGTAAAATCTGTGGGCATGTGGGTTATTGTTGCTGCTTCACGTTTTGTTTGTGGTGAAAAACACTGTAGATAGGTTTTTTTTTGTTCCAGGTAGGAGGGTACTGATCCAATACTATATTGGTTTTGGGCCCGATACAGATGACATTTCTGTATCATATATCAGAAAAGACGCCTGATCCACGTGACCGATCCACACAGTAGAGTGAGCTGATGGAAGGCGACCAAGACGTCTGCTCAGCACGTCGTTACTGTGCAGATACTTCCGTTTTATAGATTTGATTGAAAAATACACCTCTCATCATCCACCACCTGATTTCATCTCGATGCTCTCAGGTCATCCTCGGCCTTGGGAGAGGTAAACCAACAGCTGACCATTCTGCTCCTTCGCACTGCAGATGTCAAGCTGCGGGGTGCTGACCTCGTGCCAAAGGTTCGCCGAGTGATATCAATTTCTCCATCAACACTGCTTCATTTGACCGCATCTGCTCGTCCCCTCGTCCCCCCGCAGAGGGTTAATGCTGTTGCCCTGCCCAGGCCACAGACCGGGGCTAAAATAGAGCGTGATGGAAACTCAGACAGCATTTTTATGAGCGGTGGGGAGGCACACTGAGCCGTCCCGCTGCTGCTGAGGGAGCAGACAAATGGATGTAGTTCACTGGCATCTGCAAACAAATCACAGTCAGGGAGTCCCATTGTGGTTTTGTTTGTGTGTGTGTGTGTGTGTGTGTGTGTGTGTGTGAGAAAGAGAGAGAGAGCTGTGTAATGGGCTACAGGAGGATTGATGAATATTTCATTCACTATAACTAAAGCAGCTCGCGGCCTGCCTCATTTTCGCCAGCTCTCAGTGTGCCCTGCTGAATGCAGTAGTCTGGTCAAAAGTTCTTTGAGATCTTTTAAAAAACACACAACACACAAAAACTTAAAGATGCATAAAAAGCCCCAAAGTATGTCTCTATTTGGTGCACACTCTGAACAAAGCTTTAAAGGGAATACCATATTTTCATCACCGTCAGCTATATGCCGTACGCCCTCCCTATCCCTCTGTGCACATCGAGCCAAACACAAAAGTCAAACTGGCCGCAAAATGCTTGTTAGTACGTGTGAATTAGTTGCCCTTGCACTGTTATAAATAGCAACCGGCAACCGCCTTTAACTTTGCAGCAACTTTGGAAAATGCAAGCAAATAGCATGAAACATGGAATGCTAACTTAAGCGGGTTATGAACGTAAACCCTGAGAGTCGCCTTCCTACCATGTCGTGCTTGTTATGAGTCCAATTCATCCACTTGACATCCACACGCTTGTGACTTTTAGTCATCGCTCAACATTTTCCTTGCTGGTGCAGTAGGTTTTCATTGCTTTGCATTTGAGAGAGGTGAAAGGAGTACGAGTGCAACCTCTTGGTTTTGGTTTGCATGCGCTCTCATGTGGTTAAAAAAAAAAAGTGTATTGCCACTTTAAATAAGAGTAAACGTTGCATCACACAACCCATGTTGAAAGCTCTCCTTATTTTGCTGTCAGAATCATTTAATCTGGTTATATATTTAAATTCAAGCCTTTTTGCTCAATAAAGTTGAGCACAAGTGGAAACGTTTATTCTAAGTTCCAGTTGTGCATAGTGTTTGAGTTTCCACCAGATTCCAGACTAAATTGAAGAAGAGGAAACAGTGAGTCTGTTTGCATCCTGTCCTATCCTACCAATGACCCCAATCTTTGTCTTTCTATAGTGCAAAGTTGTTTTGTACTTTCAAATTGTCTGGCTAATGCTAATCTCTGGTGGAAAGTTGCATGATGACACTGTGACGCACAGGAGTGGAGATGAAAGACTTGGCAAACCTTGAAACCTTGACGCCTTTGAAAAACAACAATTAGAACCCTCCAATAAATTCTGCTTTCGGCAGGTGTAATTAGTTCCTTTGGCAGGCCATTTTTTTTAAAGGCGGGTACATGCGTTCCGTTTGTCGTGCTTTTAATTAGATCAAATAAAACAGTATCATTGAACAATGAACTTCCATTGCTACATCCGCATCATTTGTCAAATTGCATACTTGTCAAAGTTCACATCCGTTGCAAATCTAAAGCATAACATAAGCTGCCTCCTTTCCGTTTATAAGGCATTAAAAGATTAAATGTGTATTAAACATGTGTGAGTGTAGTTCATCGTATCATGACATAAATACATATGAAACCCATAATCTCTTCAAGGCAACTGTTTGTCAACATCTGTGGCTCGCTGTCAAGCCCTCTGAGAGCTCAAATGTTGAGACCATCCGGTTCCCACAAGCATCGCATGGTTGGAAGAAAAATTTGACATCTTACTCAGTGGGACTCGGGCAAACGCAACTGTATAGCCAGGTTGCCATCTTTCTCACAATGCCCCAAGCGCAGAACGTCATTGACACTACTGATTTAGATTCCATCTGTGTTCTTTGACTTTTATCATACACATACAAGGTTCATGAATGACTGAGCCTTTCCAGTGTTTGCGTACACAGCATCACATATGCTGGTGCATTTCTAATGAGAACATATGGTGGGAAAAATCAAACATGGACTAACTGTGTACGTTACCAGGATCTCATCAGCAAAAATAGAAAGAAAGAAAAAAACATTCTCTGCTTCCCATCAGCACACATCTGTTAGGGCTCAATGTGCGCAAGGGTTTCCCCAGCAGTACTTCCCAGCTACAACAGTGGGTTCTGACGCTACTTCCCACAATGCAATGCTTGGGCAGATCTTTCATGGTAATTGCCTTTGTTTTTCTTTGAGGAACAACCAACCTATTATGGTTGACTTACTTTTCTTATGTCTTTGTCTTGTTTGTCCTTTGCCTCTTTTTCGCCATAGCGATATAAACTGCAAATACAGCAGTTGGTTTCGTTCTGTTATATGTGGATTTTGTTCTGCCTGTGTCTTTGTGGGTTCCCTCCCAAGTTCCAAAAACTCCAGAATTGTCCGTATAGCGTGTGCAGATGGTTGTTTGTCTTAATACGTGGCCATGATGAACTGACAACTTGTCCAGGGTGTAAATCCACTTTTGCCTAAAGACAGCTGGGAAAGATCCAAGTCACCCTGTGTGCAGGATGGATGGGTAATGTCCACTGTCCAGTCTATCGTCAGGCCAACCATCGAATGTGCCAAGCTATGGTACTTTAGAAACACTGGATTTCTGCTTTTACTGGCGAAATCCATATATGTTTTCTCTTTTACTCTAGGTACAGTCAGTCGAGAAATAGAAACTGTACATTGCTGCAACATTGGAAAGAGTGTAGAATGGTAAATATGGGCCTGAGGCTAGTAATGTACTATATTGAGATTCAACATACAGTCCAAGCCTCACCTCTGCTCTCTAGCTTTGGGTGATGATTAGAATGTGCAGGTATATGTGGCTGAAAACATCCACTGACAGTGTATGTCAATACAGGAAGACTAGATAAAGAGAACCTATTTGCATTGGGGGGCAGTTATCTGATTGGATTGCCCCTTGGTTGGACTTGTCGTGCAGAAATTCCGGGCACGTCTCAATGGGGATTGACCCCTTAGAAGAACAGATGCATCTCTGCTTTCTGAATACCTCTCAATAAGAACTGGAAGAGAAGTTAAGGTGGTGGATCTAGGATATATAGGATATATTGTTTATCCCCAAGACCACAGGAGCGCCACTACAACACAAGCAGGCAAATCATTCCACAATCCAAAATTATACATAAAGATGGAGAGTCATGGTACATTGTTTTATGTCTGACCACCACAAGCTGTAACCGGGTTATTTCACAACACTGGAACAATTTTCAAACCGCAAACTCTACAAATCCTTCAAATGTTCTAATAATACACGATTCCCTGTACCAATGTTTGCTTACCTTAATATGTGTCACTAGCTTACTCTCTCTTTGGCTTTTCTTTCTGGAAAGTTGAGCAAGCAGACGCTCACGGTTCCAGCTTGATTCACCCTTTGTGATGCCAGAAAGGCCTCAGTTCCTCCTTCCAGGATGTTGTCAGCACCCATTGCCATATGCCCCTTCTGCAGTCTGAGACAGCCTCGCAGCCACGTTATTATTACCACCTTACCAACCTGTGGAAGGGCCAACATGTTTTAACACCAGCCTTAGCAGGAAACTAAAACTGAATGTTTTTTTTTTTATCAGAAGGGAGTGAGCTATAATTATGAATACAGATGTCTTTGGGCTCTTTGTGTCGTTATCTTGTAATGGTGCTGTGACCCAAACATTGATCTTTTATATCAGCCTATGGCAAAACAACAAAATGATCCTAAATCAGACTATTAGCGGCAGGCTGTGCAGAGATCCCCAACTCTCCCCTGACGCTCCTGCTGTTTCTGTGATTGCCATTCATTTGTTTTCAAATGCAAAAATGATGATTTATGTCAGTAATGATTAATGTAAGTGCTCTTTAACGTCACCATCAGAAGATGGTGCACCCTGTTCCAGGAGCAGCGTGTTACTGAAGGACAGGTTTGTGTGGTCGATACAGCTGTAATTGTTCCCACAGCTCATCACAATATGATGCACTGCCTCTTTACCTTCCTGCGTGTGCACTTTGCACGGATAAAATTCGTGTGTGTCCCATTTACACAGCTTTTTCTCTCTCAAAAGCTGTGCAACCGCTTTGTGGATCTGCCCCCAACTGGTGCTTTATGTTGAAGATTCACAAAGAGCACTTCACAAAGAGAGAGATAATTTAGGTGAATGATGTCTGGTTTTTTCTTGAGTTACATCAGCTATAATGGTTAGATCAAAAATTTAAGCTTCTGAAATATTTTGAACCCAATTTAAAAAAAAAAGAAAAAAAAGATGGTAATCATGAGACAGTAATGCAATGAAACTAGATATTTGACTTTTTTTATGCCAAATTGTCAACATAAGTCCTAACCAACAACCCTGTATCATCAGCACTGCCGGTCTTGCAGCATCAATCCTCTCTAAAGGTCCCATGTACTGCAAAATTGGTTGATTCACAGCATTGAGATACATGCACATGCTTTACTTTGCTTTGAAGGGTTCCACGTAATAGGACTCTTTACTAGTGTTTTCTAACAGGAGTCTCCAACCCGTTAATGAAGTAAGCAGGAAAGTAGTTTTTTTTAATTTGTTTGTTTTTCCTTCCTTTAGCTAAGGAATGTGTGTCCTTGCAAAGGAAAAATCATTTAGGTATAGCTTTTCCATGGTATGCTGGTATGCTGACACAGTTTAGATCGAGGATATAATACACACACACACACACACACACATATATGTGTATATATATACAACATATATGTATGAATTTACCAAACATTGAGCATTTAATTGCAACTACAAGCATTGTGACAGGGATTGTTTTCACAAGCATGATAGAGCCATCGGTACAACGATGCTTTACTATCATTGAATCACAGTCTGGCCTAATCATAGCCCTCATTGCAATTCAGTGTTATTTCTTATGGGGGGGGAGGACAACAGCATGCACATAAAACTTTAATTTGTAAGGAGTTACCCAACACTCTGTCTCGAAGACTGCAAATGCAAAATATGAAACACTGAGGATGATATTACAGCCATCAGTTTAAATCAACATGTCCAAAGGTGAAAAAGTGTAAATCAGCCATCAGCGCTGGAGGGTGAAAGACTCCCGCTAATGTACAAGCTGCGATAATGAAGATGCACTGCAAAAAGCACTTCACACTTTCAGCGCTAATGTGAAGTGTTGACAGTGTTTGCTATGTAATTACCATCATACTGACGCAGGTCTAACCTCCAGCGCTTTAAATTTCCCTCATAACAACTTTCGCAGCTGGTAAATCTTGGAGAGGCAACTTGTCGGCTATGGCCTGTCACCTGTACCACTTATTAGTTCATCATGATTAGTTAAACTAACATTTGTCTGTTTAGATTTACTTTTCCCCAACTGCTTTTTGTAGAAACATTAATTTCATTGGAAATCATGATGATATTGGAGTGCAGCCCCAAGTTCCCTTGGAATGTTACACGAAGCACATTTTTCAAAATGCATTGTTGCATGGTTGCGTGGTTTTCGCTGCTGCCTCACATCAAGAAGGTTGTGGGTTCAATTCCAGGCCTGGGATCTTTCTGTGTGGAGTTTGCATGTTCTCCCTGTGTCTGCGTAGGTTCTCTGGCTTCTCTGGCTTCCTCCCACAGTCCAAAAACATGCATGTGAGGTGAATTGGGAACTCTAAATTATCTGTAGGTGAGTGTTTCTATGTGGCCCTGCGATGAACTGGCGACTTGTCCGGGGTGTCACTCTGCATTCGCCCTATGACAGCTGGGAGAGGCTCCAGCAGACCCCCAGTGAAGAAGCGGGTAATGAAAATTTTTTGTTGTTGTTGTTTTTTAAGAATTCTACCAAATTGTTTTCACAGGCAGAAAACTTGAAATAAGCTCTGATTTTAAATTCCCTGCAGTTACGAATTACATTCCCTGCTCCTAAAAATTCTCTGTGACAGTTTCTTCAGTTTTAGTTGACTTATAAGTGCCTATTGTTAGATCATAAAGGGTCATTTCCAATACTGTTTTAATACAGACTTTCTTAAGAGTGGAGCAGGCAAAAGAAGTACAGTTGTCACAGAAATTGAAAGTTTTGAAGTTTCCAAATAATGCAGAAAAATGAAGAAAACTAAATTAGTTCATTTGAAGAAGTGTCATAATACTAATATCCAAAACTAAAATATTTGTCACTTTTCAAAATAAATGATTTGCTATCTCGAGTCCGTCTTTATCTGGATTAGTCGATTCAGAACTCCTACAAGCTTTCTCATAGAAAACAAATTTGTAGTTGCTCATAATCACAAATATCTGCCTTACCATTTTGTTATGTAGAAAAGTTCCCCCTGACATATTCATCATTCAAAAATGATTTAGTTTATCCTGGATCCTACAATTCTCTCCATTATCTCAACGACCATTTTGTGGATTACGTGACTTTATCTAATGTTATTTAGGACTAATCTTGTGACTGATACATTCGTTCAGTGTGGATATATTCAAATTTTGCCACTGGGAATATATTTGCAGCTCAGCTGCATAAGCCAGGGATATTTGTGTAGACTCCTGAAGTGCCAGATGGCAGTTGCTGAGCCTCATCATACAGTAATTGGGGAGGTAGCGCAATAAAAAGCAACACCCGAGATTGAAGAGACTTTGACAAGAATTTCAACAAGAAGAAATTTGTTTTGGAAAACATAGCCCAACCATTTCCACACACTCCATTATCAAAGGCAGAGTTTATCAGATGAACAATGACATGTCCAACGATTATCCCAATTCCATTGTTTTCCTTTACACCAGTTTTAAGACCTCAAGCCTCTTCTGTCTTGTTTCAGGTGAAGGGTGGAGGTGACTTTGTTTCTGGATCACTTTATGCATTACTTCATTAGCATTTCAGCTACCGCAAGCAAGATGATGATGAAAAAAAATGTGCAAGTAGGTGTAATTAAAATGGCAAAACAATCAGGCAAACCTTTTTAACAGGTAGAAACACAAATAAAAAAAAACAAATCAACCAACAAAATGGCAATAAATATGTTGATGTATGATTTTTATATTGGTAAAGCTTAACATACTGCCCATAAATACATTAATACAAGTGTTTAATTACACTACAATAAAAAGTCATTTGGTTTTCTTACCCTTAGAACGGTTCTCATATACAGTATATCTAACACTAGATCAAGGGCCTTGCTCCAGTTAGCTGTCAGCTTGCACTGCCATATTTCTAAGGAAGCCCGGTGTGGACAATCCAGCACACCTGACAGTGTGTTTCGTAATGAGGGTGACTGCTCGAACCAATGAAGTAGAAGGTGGACAAGGCATCCAGGTTTGGGTGCGCAGGCCACCGTAGCTCACTGGCAAGCTCAGGAGAGGGAGAGAGAGAGAAAGTAAAAGAAGCCGCGATCTAAAACGGAACCACTTGAGGCTGCTGTTTCTCCTTCAAAATCTCACATTATTACACACTTAAACTTTAATAGGATGAACCCATTCAGATAAGCTTTCTCATTTTCGAGCGCGTCCGAATCGGAAACAAGACATACGAAACAATACAAAACACAAAACACAAGCTCTCCCAAGCATAACTCATAAAAACAACATGAAACACTGCGGCCTTGTATGAAAGTTAAGACCCTTTTCAGGCATTGCATCAGTCTTTTTAATTACAGTGCTGCAGTATGTCGGAGTAAACAGTGAGAGGAGATTAGGAGGCAGAAGCGTTTTTTGGAGAGTGGCCTTGGAAAACATTACATTTCAAATAGTCTTGAAAGCGTGGCAGGTTCACAGGGGCTGCAGCACTGACTAGCACAATTACAGCTTTTTTTGAAGGCACGCAAACACGCACGCGCGCGCGCACACACACACACACACACACACACACACACACACACACACACACACTATTTTACCCACAATTGTGCAGCCACCTGAAGAGAAGATGAGCATAGGAGTGGAATATGAAATAGAAAAATAAGTTTGTAATTCTTTGAACATAATGTGACACTATGTGATCTGCGGGGACAGTGCACGTTGCACAACGTTTTGGAGGTTAAGCCAGAGAGGCTGAGATGGTTTTGGACAGAAGGACACTGAATTCCGAGCGTAAGGATGCTGAGGTTAGATGTGGCAGACAGGAGGACTAGAGGAGAGCAAAGAGAATAATGATGGCTGTAGTAAAGGATGACATGACGTTAGTTGGTGTGAGAGGAGAGGATGCAAGGGATGGAGTTGGATGATTGGCTGTGCTCGCCCCTGAGGGGAACAGTCAAAAGAAAAGGAAGAAGAACGAGAAGGTGAAGTCAAGGTAGAAAAACTACTTGGAGTGGATGCAAGATAGAATAAGTTGTATCTGCCAAGTAACCCACTCCCTAGAATATCTAATGTGGAGACAATGGGGCAGAAAGCTGCAGGATCTTGTCGATGGCTGCTGTATGAGACACTTTGCATGATTGTTAATAACAAAGTAGTTACTGGACAGAGAATACTCAAAGAAATAGTGGGTCAATCCTTCATTTTTAAAATACATTCACTTGGATGTGTCTCGGTTCGACCCGCCCAAGAATGAGTACAAGTGTGACATAAGAAAGAATGGAATTAACATTAATACAGTCTTTGCTTTGTGACAATTAGATTCTGCTAAATTTCAAATTCATAGAGTTAAAAATGTTAGTTAAACCTTTATTTAAATGGGAAATGTATGTTTAGGTGGACAACACCTGTACCAAGTGTGTCCAAGTCAGGCAGGTCTGGGCTTGAGGTTGATCCCGGTCTTCCTACAGAGTGAAGAGACTTTTGGGGAACTCCAGCTTTCCCATTAATATCACTGTGCTTTCACACATTTTTCAGATAAATGAAAATAAATATTTTAGTAATGTTCTTATTAGTTTCATTGGCTGCCAGCACAGTAAAAATAACAAAAAAAAAATGAAGGGCAAAATCCACAGAGCAATTTTGTGGCAGAAGAAAAACCTGTAGAAAAAAAAAAAAATCCCTCCTGTCCACAAAATACAAGAAAAGGTGAAAAGCGGTGTGGCCACTGCCTGAGTCACATTTGAATAGATGTTAATTGGTCAATTGCATACTTTTGTGCAAAATGACACCTTCTATGTAAATAAGGCTAATTAGAAATAGAACCTCATCCACAAAGGCTTTGTGCTGACTTCCACATATATTTAGGCAGACGCTAACGCCGCCTGGAAAGGTTTTTCTGGCGCAGCCAAAGCCGACTCTCCCTCCTCGCCAGAGCTTATGAGGTGTGAATGATATTGAAATATATGATCTCATGTGAAGGGCCAGAAATGTTGCCAGAGAGGTTTATAAACTAAATGAGAGCGCTGGCAGAGCTCATATATCAAGAAGGGGATGCGTTATTACAAACAGTTTTACCACATCGACATGAAATGTGTGTGTAACAGATCTGTGAGATGCAGTCACTCAATCAGATGCAAAACAAGCTAACGACTAACGACTGACACGCCTACACTTGCACTTCTAGCGGGCGCAGTCCATTCTTTGTGGATCTGGCCCTCAGCA
This sequence comes from Nelusetta ayraudi, assembly GCF_046127955.1. NCBI lineage: Eukaryota > Metazoa > Chordata > Actinopteri > Tetraodontiformes > Monacanthidae > Nelusetta > Nelusetta ayraudi. The sequence goes on from NW_027466092.1 coordinate 2,754,907, forward strand.
TTGCTACTAATACCACTAACCTAACCTACATGATGAAAAGTCACAGTATGCAGTAGTATGTTTCTAAAATCTCCAAACACTGCAGATATGCTTTCTTTCATGGAAGGACAAAAAGCAAATTTCCGAAATTGAAGACCACCAATCTGTGCAGTAGAGTGAGTAAAACCTCTGGATGGTCAATACAGAAGATAAAAAAATAAAAACTAGAATAATGTATTTTTTTCTGTCTCCATTCCAAACTCTGTTCTTATTTATGGATACCTCAAAATCCTTTTTCGCTGACGGCCAGATTCACTCATGCTTCCCTTTGCTTATGACAGAGAAAACACACTACATATGCGGATGATGAGAAGTAAATGGTTTGTAGTGAGTTCCCCAGGTCACTAGTTGTCTAAAATGTCTTTGTTGATCAAAATCAAGTCACGGCAGGCTGATGACCATAATGCATTTTATATGTAACAGAGTCATTTAGTGATCAGCAATGAGACAAATATGCCTAGAAGTACAAGTGTGATCGTGTTCCGCATGTGTTCAGGCCTCTGGCTACATCATAAGCTTCGCCTCTTTATTAGCCCCAATCTCATACCTGCTGGAGACTTGCAGTAAGCATGTATTAGGAAGATGTCATATGGTCCTTTATTTGTTTGTTTGATTTTCTTCGTTTGTTTGTTCTGTTTTCTTTTTTTTTTTTTTACATTGGAAAAGGGAGTTTTAGAAACCATTTCCTATTAGAAATGTTGTAAAAGTAGCTTTTGTATGCACGGATGGTGCATTATTTCCCCCAGTTGCATTGGAATGGGTTACATTCTAAAAAGGGGACGACTCAGGTAGTGAGAATCTAAAATTCGAGTGATCCTCATTGTAGGGGGAAAAAAAAATGAAAGTTAAATTGACAGCATATAAAAAAAAAACACTGCCTATTATATCCTGCCTACTCTATATGTGCCATGGGTTTTTTAAGCTGCTAATTTAAACTTTACACAATGAAACTGCTGGAATTTTTTTTTAATATATTTGGAAGTTTTACATTTTCTTAACCTGTCCTCCTATTGCTCAACACCCTTCTTGCAAATATCTTCATAAGACCATAAAGCTAAATGCAGTAATGATCAGACGTAAAGGAAAAAGGTGCAAAGCTTATTGCAAATCTTTTTTCATTTAACCCTTCACGGTCAGAGGAGCTCCGGAGATTATAAAACCATCTGCACACCTACAGCCCAACATTATTAGGTATGGCCGTGCGTGCTCCCCCAGGGCCTTTAACCTCTATGTGTTAGCGCCTGTAATGCATTCCCCAGTGCAGTCATTACCCAGCACCACCACCGCAATCCCTCTCGTTCCCAAGCACATGAGAAAGCTGCGTGCTTAAGCGTTCATTGTTTTCCTGTTATTGTAGGTATTATTCTTGTGACATGGAGTTTGTAGTCTACATGAAATAGGCTACACCTGCGTTCTTTCACACTATCACTCTCTGTGACTTTAGCTAACCTCATAATGTTGGACCACCGAAAGGCCAATAGGTTGTCATACGGTCGTCATGTCGAAAAACAAGAGTTTAACATCACCAGCACTGCCTTAAAATAGAAACAGTCTACATCAAGTAGTTTTGAGGGGGTTTTTGTCGCTGTCTCTGCCACCGCTAGTGCTAGGTGCTAGCTTTAGCTAGCTGTAGTGGCGGAGTCCTATTACAAACAGAAACTAAGCTGCCAGGTTCCTGTTCAACGCTTATCCTGCGCTGGTTCACAGCATTTCTTTCCTGTCTCTGACATCTTGTCCACCCCCTCTCCCCACCAAACCTTCACTCTCTCTGTTCCCCTCTCACACAACCCCTCTCATCTCCTACTCATGCCACTAGTGGTGGCTGCTCTCAGCAGGCCTCCATTTTGCAAGTGCTGTGCTGGAGTTTGTTGAGTTGCAACTCCGCTCGCAAAGCTGCGCTGGGGGAAAGAGGCAATGATTAAAAGGGTGGGGAGGACGGAGGGATGAAGCAACAGCCACGTGCTTCCGCGTCTGTGGGGGAGAGGCGGGGTGAGGCAGGGATTTATGTATGGAATCAGAGAGCAGAGGAGAAGTGCGTCTGCGAACAGAGTCAACACAATTTGCAGTCAACGCAATCAAAATCTCCCACCTTGACAACAAATGTTTGATTCCCAGTTCTAGAAATGTAGCAAATAATGTTCATACTTTGATTCACTGTATGAGAAAAATAAAAATAAATATTAAAATAATCATAATAAATAATAATATAATAAATAATAAAAAAATCATTAAAGTTTAAGGAGGTTCTTACGGTTGGCAAAAAACAAGAAGAATGTATTTGCCCTATTTGCTATTCATGCATAAGCTGCAACTCCTCTTGCCTCATTCATATCATACTTCAAGTAATTTTGCAATCAGGCCCCGGGGATGAACAGGAGGGGGGTTGGGGGTGGGGCGACGGCACGGTGCAGAGACAGGAGAAAATATTGCACCGTCTCTGCCGTTCAGTAATTATTTCTCAGGCAGCAGCAAAGATGCCCAGAGGCTGATGAAAGACCAGTGGATCTTGTAGGGCTCCTCTCAAAGCCCTAGTGGTAGAGCATTTACCGATGCATCATGGGAAATCCCAAAGATCACAGCTGGATAGTAACATAGCGCGAATCGCCACAACTCACCGACGTCTCGGGATGTGCTTCATAAGAAATGGATTCCTGCCGGCGGAACATATGAGAAAAGTTGTTGAAAGCAGAGAACTGTGATGTTCTGACATTTTTATTCCTATAGAAATAACCCTACAGACTTCTTTTCCAACCTCAGGTGGACGTTTGTACTGTTAGCAATAAGATGCATCAATAAGCCCTGGAAGGTAAATTTGAATTATTAATGTGAGCTCAGGGCTTAGCACCACCATGAGAACATTATTTATAAATGCAGTGTGAGTCCAGAAGCCTTTCTGCAAATGCTATCAGGCAAAATAGCTGATGGCAAACGTGAGAAAAAAAAATATTTTGTTTTCTTTTGTAAGTCCGAATTCTTTTATTTATTTATTTGTACGCTTGAAGTATTTGTTAGTGTTGCAATATCGCCGGAAGCCTTGTGCAAATGAAACCAGTGGAAAAAGCATCAGTGATGAGCTTTGGCAGCAGCTCGACTTGAAAGTTACAACTCTTGCCTCCCATTACAGTGATGAGAGGCCGCTGATATGTCAGCAGTAGCAGGCGAAAGCTTAATTCTCACCGTCTTCTTCCTGTCGGGATGCACAAACCCCAACAGACAATATCAGCGCAGCAGAAGTGAGCAGCAAGCGACAAGTGCACTTTTTACTTTTGCAGAATTTTCTCTTCTTTTTGTTGTCATTTCAATTGGAACTCAACTTCGATGTGGCCTCCAAGTACAGGCCTTGCAATTCACAGCCTTTATGTGTCAGGAAAGTGTAATCGCTACTTTTTCTTAAAGCAAACGCTCTCATTGCTCCCCAAGACTTTTGCCTCCACAACCACCAACAGTTCTAAAACACTGTCTGTCAACATCACCTTGCAAACAAACAGCAATACAGTGCGGAACAATGTTTGTTTGTTTGTTTGTTTTGGGGGGGTGTTTTTTTGCAGCTCCCCAGTAAGGGTAACAACAGAGAAACACTGCGATAGCTGCCATCAAACTGGTCCTTTTTGTGACAAGGCAAAGAGTCTGGATAAGACTGACAAAACTTCAAAGTTTGTATAAAGCTAATAAAGTGGCACCGAGTCTAATTACTGAACAGCAAAGCGGAATCCTTTCTGTGTCGACAAGCTGTGTTTACTTTAAATTAAAGCAGCCTTATCTTTTAAATCAGCTTCAACTCTCGTATGAATTAAGAGGTCTTTTTTGTAATTGGCCACGTCTTGCAAACATCCAACTTCACGCACTATAAAAGATATGTTACTCTCAGCTGGACAGAAAACAAGAAACAAAAAAACAGCTTTGCTGAACGCTAATGATTGTTTTTCCCTTTTTCCGTAAAAGGGACAATTAAACAGTTTTAAATCTCACGTGACCTTTAAATACATATATCTTGACTTCTGTCATTTATCCTTCGTTCATTGCTGTCTACCTTCCTCTTGATATTTTTCACTTTTTTGATTTCTTCTCCAACACAGCCATTACTGAAAAAAAAAAAAAAAAAAGTTTTGTTTTAATCACAGTTTGTGTTGCTGCTTCTAAATTCCATAGGCAGCATGAATACGAGCGTGTAATCGGAGTCCGAAACTGTTGCCCAGAGCTGCAGATGATTTGTGTCGGATTAAAAGTCTACGCATAGACATCCGGGTGGCCTTGACCGAGCTATTCACAAAGCAACATCCTGCTTAATACTCCGGATTAGCACATACATGATTCCATGCTAATGACCAAATTATTACAGAGTGCCTCTTGTCATGAACACACTTGAAGGAAATTCTTTTCCCGGGATTGTCTGTAATAAAAGAGAAATACTAATTGATGGGAGGAGGCTGAGGTGTCCGTGTGATAAGGAGAGAATCTATCGCGCAAAGGGATGTGTGTGATATGAGTCTGGTGTACAGCGAGAGGGATTAGAATTGGATTATGGCAGTGGTAAGGGGCTGTGCTCTCCAACACTGCTCACTCTATCTTTTGCGGCACAATAGTTGCTGCTGTTAAAAAGACAGCCAGCCGTAGACTTTTCTTAAAATGTGTGTCTAAACCGAGACAACAGCACTGAAACATTGAGTTGTGAGCAAAACTAGCGGACTGTCAATGGGCTCTGCAGAATGTAGTGGGCGGATGTCTCTCCTGCGCTTGCCAGTACTCAAACACAGAGTTGGATAAATATTCAGAAATTATCATCGAGTTAAGCCAAGTTTTAATATAATTGTAGAATTAAAACACATTTCCTCCATTGAATTTCCTCTTCACTGCTGGGAGTCTTGATTTACATGATGCTCTGTGGACACGTTGGTCGTTCCTGTGGGAACTTTTCTGGCCATGCAAAGTTCTGCCTTTAGATTTCCATTTACAACGTGCAGTGAACCACAGTGACAAGAAATGCATTGCACATTGACAGTGAAGTGTTTCGGCTCAGCGCTGTTGAGGATTTATCGGCAGTCTGTTGTGAAGCCCAACTTTGATCAGCATCGACCAGTTCAGGACATGTTGCAACATGTGGTTCTGACTTATAGGAATCCAACTTTTTAGGATTTGACAATACAGGCTGTGGATGGATGGATGGATGGATGGATGGATGGATGGATGGATGGGCAGTCAAAAATAATGCTAATTTAATCTTGATCCAACCAGTCCAGAAGCAGGGTGCATGCTTGGGTACAGTTTGCAGGTTCTCTCTCTGTATGGGTTCCCTGCAGGTGCTTCAACTCTCTCCCACAATCTAAAGGCATGGACGCAAGGTAAACTGACAACTCTAAATAGTTTGAAGGTTGTTGATTGTCCAGGATGTAACCCTCCTTTCTCCACAAGACAGCTGATATTATCTCCAACACCATAGAGCCCATTGTTCTGTTGACGTATCAATGGGAAGTTGACTTTGGGGTACATTAGGTCTTTCTGTGAATGCACTGTCTGAGCTTTGAAAGCTATCCATGTAATACCAAGCACAGAGGCCATGTTCTTTTCTTCTTTTTTTTTTACCCCCCTACTGCCACATGCCCTGCAAGTACACATCCGTGGAGTGATTCTCATGCAACCGACTGTTCAAGCACTTGCTAGCTTTCTGGAGCGGCGTGTAGCGCAGCAGAAGCCCAGAGCAGCTGCAGCTGCACTGTATCACAAGATCACAGGAGAACTTCAGGCTAACATGGGGAACTGCTTATGATGCAACAACAGTCAAAATCATAGTGTGAGGGGTACGCTGCTTGACTTGAGGTCGCCCCCCTGTCTGTGTTAACATTACACCAATTTTCTTTTTCCACCACTGCCATGTTTTGGTGCATTTGGTGCTGAAAAATTTGCTTTTGTACTGTTTCATTTTGCTGAAATAGTAAAAGCCAGAAGGTAGACGTCCTTGTGTTAACTTCATGGAATAAAAACCTCTTGACTATACTCACATAGTTTCAAAATAAAAGCCAGCTGTATTTTTTTTTTACCTGGTTCAAGCTATGTCTGTTTCATTTCCTGTTATAAGTTGTAATAATTCACACTAATAAAAAAAGAGCAGCAGCACTTACACTTGTGAAGAAAATAGACTTTGATTGTTACATGTTGCTGTAGCTTTATACAATTTCCCTGTTGCTTTTATTTATCTAATCGCAGATAGAAATATTTTTGTGGCTATATTCTGTTGAAAAAAACACTTATTGGCCATTAGCAGTCACAGAAAAAAAGAAGAGACACATCTCTTCAGCGAGTTTGGCTGTGCAGTGACTTACATGAGCACCACACTTCACGCCTAGACTTGCACTACCTGCTTCTTTATTTTTTGCCTGCTCGGTTTTCACTGAACAAAAAAAAAAGTAAAAAGAACTTGCTTGGCAGAGCCAGCCTGAAGCCTCGCCCCCGGTCTCAGCTGTGTAGGCGCTCGGCACTCTACTGGCGCTGAAGGTTCTTCTCAGGACACGTAATATAATATCATCCCCGATGCCCTTCAACCTCCAACGACTCATAATTGGTGTCATATGTCACTGACTTTTAAACACTCTCCAATCTTCATTCTGTCTGATTCGGCAGTTCGTATTGGCCTGTGAAGTGTGCTTGCGGGGGGGAGACGGCGGCGGCGGCGGCAGGGATCCCAGTCTGGTTGCTGTGAAAATGCTTTCTGGGGAGGGAACATCAGATTAGGGTGTCATTGACGTGTCTGGCTGCTTGCAGCCCAGAGACCACATGACGCTGCGGATAATCTGCTCAAATAGCTCGCAGTAATTAGAAATACTCAGACACGCATCAACCACCGGCCTTCATTTTCCTTCACCGTCCATGTCGACATGGACGGAACAGAGTGTGACAGTTAGACAATGGAGGGGTGCCCGCTGCTGTGCGGCGTGGATTTTTTTAGGCTGACTCAGTGATAATATTGTTCCATTTTCAGTGACACAGACATAAATGAACTCTGGCTACAGTGCTGCACTGGTGAACTATTCCCTCCTGAAGGATCTCTTCCCAGGTAGAACAGATGAATCTCTCTTCCTGCACAGGCACTGGCGCAATTGTTTCGGTAATGTCTTCAGCGATAAATACCCAAGTGCCAAAGTAGCTACTACACCTGCTAACTAGTTAATTTTCCACAAAGTGACCAGCTTGAGCTCTTTCCATGGTTTAGAACAGTGGTCCCCAACCTTTTTAGCACCACGGCACGGACAATATTTTCACGGACCAGCATGAACGTGCGATCGTTGACGGGGGGGGGATTATGGAGGAGATGGCGATCGACACATGTTGCTCGCTAGCTTGCTAGCTTGTGGGTTTAATCTCGCATAACGTATCAGATGACCGAGACAAGCGCCTCGACATGCGTCAAGAGTTGAGCGTTAGATGGACGTAACGGAGAGAATCCGGTAATTTTTCAAAATAAAATTGTTCACTCAGATAATGAATGAAACAGGATTAATCTAACAGAAGTCTTTCTGTCCGGCCCGGTACCAAATGACCCACGGACCGGCACCGGTCCGCGACCCGGTGGTTGGGGACCACTGGTTTAGAACAGTGTTTTTCAACCACTGTGCTGCAGCACACTAGTGTACCCTGAAATAATGTCAAGTGTGCCATGAAAACTTATCCAATTTCACTTAATTGCTAGAAAACAAAAAACAGAACTCCATTGTGGGGTAACTGCTTTAAAAGGAATGTGAGCCTATTCGCCTCCCTCAATTCCTCCCAGAATATCAGCTTTGTGTACTCAGGCACCAGGCTTCACACCGAGTGAGAGAATATGTTGTCATTATTAGGTTAAAAAGTGTCATTTCATATTTTTGGTTGCCATGGGATTTTTTTCTATGTAAAAAATGTGCCATGGCTCTAAAAAAGTTGAAAAACATTGGTTTAGGAGGACGATACCTTGCACAAACACCAAAGATGACTCCGAACTTCTGTTTTTGTTTTTGTTTTTGTTTATGTTATGTTATGTTTCTTTATGAAAAAGACACTAAGAGACACAAGCTAACTCGGTGCATTAGCGTTTCAACCCCGAGCCATCATTAAAGTGCGGTCTGGGTGAGTGCGGTTTCCTGGTGCGTATCAGAGCGCTGTCACACAAAAACGGTCACGAGCAACAGCGTCTCAACTACTGCACAGCAGACAGTGTAGGTGTACAAGCAGAGTACAGATTCACAAGGGAACGCTTTCCTTCGATTTTACGTTTCATGCACACCCCCACTCATCTCCACGGTAGACGGCAGTGAAGTGGGGAGTCGGCGGCTTGTTTTTCCTAAATGCAACAGTGACAGAGAAATGAAAAGAAAGCAAAATTGCTCCTTCTACGCTCCACGTACAGCGCAGGAACAATGCCTGCACATGCAGCACTGCTCTCAATTCAGCCATCCCAGTACATAGAATGGTGCACCAGCCGTAGCCTCGGTATACTGGAACCGATGTCAAGGTGGGAGAGGGGTTTGGAAGGGTTCAAGATGGTGGAGCTGTCTGATAAATCGCTTGCCTTGCTGCGCTGATGCGTCTCCAGTATTTGAATTCCCTCTCTGTTCCCTTGTTTTGCGGCGAAACAAGAAAAAAAAAAATGTCCTGGCAATATATATCTTCAGCATGCATATTGCAGCATGGAGTCACTGCGCAGCAGCAGCGGTTACAATAACAAACAACAGACAACTGCTCAGGAACACCTCCCAGGTATGTCTTCGTGGAGGAGCATGCATTAAAAAAGTTTTTTTTTTTTTTTTTTTTTTTTTTTTAAGGGATCCCCAGAATCCCGCTTGTTGGTATTCTACCCTGGAGCTAAACGCTCGACATAAACAGACGCACTTACGCAGTCACACGCACCGAGAGTTCGCCGCCAGCCATGGTGTCACTCAAGGCAGCCGAGTATTTAAATCACTGAGGATTACGCTCAGAGTTCACACCAGACGGCCCCAGATTGATCCTCCCCACATCCCCTCCTCTGATTAGAACCCCCCCCCCCCCACACACACACACACACACACACACACACACACACACACACACACACACACTCTGCATCACAATGACGTCTCCTCACGGCCACCGCTAGACGTGCGGCTATTAGCTCTTCTTCCTGCGTTTTTGCGGCCCGTGAAAGGACGGATGGACGCGTGAGCACGCAAGCGCGTCTTCAGGCCGACCTTTTCCCGCCCCTAGGGGGGCGCGGAGCAAACACAGGAGGGAGATCAGTGAGGCCGTTGGGCTTCATTGTCAGTTGATCGGTGCGAATCGAGGGCGCACGCCGCAGGAGCTATTTGTATGATAATGTAAAATCTAGGCATGCGCCGAGACCACTTTCTGACAGGACGCAAACGTAGCTGCTTTTTAGTACTCACCGATACTGAGTACTTAATAAGACCATTACACATGAGAGAATTACATGTTGTTTTTTTTATTTGAACAACATTCCTCAGCATGTTTTTCTAGCACGTGTGTCTGTCACAAAATTAACAAAATCGTCACGCACAAACATGCACAACTGGTATCAGTGTCAGTGTTTTACGAGTACGAGTAGAGTACTCAACCCCGGTACTCATACCAGTGCATTCCCAGTAAAATCAGACACTCGCCATGCTGGACAGGACACAGGTGAGACAAGCACTCATCGAATCTCGCCGGCGAGATTTTGCAGAAATCTACAACGGAAAGGGCAAGAACGAGGGGAGAAAACTGTCCGGTGGCGGCGGTTTAGCCCCGTAAAATGTCAGGTTCACTGGTCCCATGTCGCTGCTTTCAGAGCCTCCTTTGCGTCTGAAAGGAGGGGATTAGGTCTCTACGCGCGCTGCCAGTCTCTAGTCTTCGTTCAGAGCGCCGACCACGGCGGCCAGATTAATGAGCAGCCGAGGCTCCTCCGGTTCCACCCACCCGCTCGTCCTCCCACGCCGTCCTCAGACGAGGCCTCCGACACATTGTGGGTGATGCGACGTGTAATAACGCACTCTCCCACCTCGGTGTATGTCTCTCTGTTGAGGTGCCTTTGAAAAAAATCGGAACGTACAGTGGTACACTCGGGGCCCCGAAGGCCTGTCTGGAAACATTAGACGTGAAACGTTTCGTTCGCAGATTGAACATAAATGGACGATGAAGGCCGGGGGAAGCGCGCGCCATCAGTGGGAAATAAAAAGCATTGATTAGTTGTGGATCTGTGAGAGCGAGAGCAGAGTACAGGAGGAAGGAGAAGAAAAGATACTGCACAATCACCGTCTCTTGGATCTTTTTTCTGCTTTGTCTAAATTTAGTGAGTGTTGGACTGTTAAAAGGACGCTCTCTGCCATCATAGAATTAAAAAAGATTTTGCCCCCTCAGGTGATGTACTTTTTGTTGTCTCATCCCATTTATAATGTTATAAGCACACCTCTGTGTGAGTTGCTCAAAGCTGGAGTGATGCAGATGAAGAAGATGCTGGTACGCATCCAAGTGGATTGTCAAATGAATGGTTGCGTCCGACGACACCAACTTTAATGTTATTTTTGTTTTCTGCATTGACTCCTGGAATTTGCAAACAAATCACTCAGTCAGATGACTGGCATGACCTTCAATTATTTTATGAAACAACAAACTTGTATGGTGTTGTAAAGATGGCAGGTCGTTAAATGTGTCCGGCATAATACGAATGGAGAATTCATGATTATTCATTTTGCTGAGCTGTTTGCACAGGTGCTCGGAAGAGAATGTGTGTGTTCGCTCCAGGCTCCTAGTAAAGCTAAACCAAAGTGTTCTAGCAAGGTTGGTTGGAGGGCAGTCCAAGATTGATGCTGTGATCTCAACAGTTGAACTCCAGTCAAATTAAAGCTGTAAACTTCCCACTTATAAGTGAACCCTTAGTCGGATCACGCTTGGTGTGAACCTGACTGCTGTTCCCGTTTTTAGCCTATTACATTTTGTCCAGAAAAGTTTCAACACCACCAGCAGCTTCAAGTTTCTCTTAAATCGCACGCTGGCAGACTGTTTCTGTAACTCGCAGCGTGACTCATGTCCTAATGAAACGCTGTCAAACACATGCAGACGTTTAATATGGAGACAAATTGTTTTGCCCTCGTTAAAAGCTCTGCGTTTCAATCCACGGAGATTTAAACATTTAATTATTACCCTTCAAGCCACTTTAATTGGAGCGTTTCAATCCAAGAGAAGCTTTCTACCACGTCTGCTGATTTCACTTCGGTTCTTTGTGGTCTTTGCTTCTCCGGCTGTATACGCTTACACTGACGTTGATGAGTTTCTTTCCTGACAGTCAGTTTTGTGGAAGTTAGTCAAGGTTTTTAAGGGGAAAAAAAGCATTTCGCAAAACTTTGCAAGGTCTCTAGGGAAAAATATCAGGACTGAATGTTGGCCTTTTTTTTTTACAACAGTGTCTTAACAGTGATTTAAGAAATAATGATCTGAGATTCAAATTAGTGCTAAAATTTATAACGATTATGTCTCTAATGTCAATTAAGAAACAATGAGTAGCAATAAATGGGGTAGTTGTAAGGCAGTTAAAGTGCATATTGCCGCTGTGAACGTCCAGGTTTTAATGACTAACCCTTAACCATTTCGACCGGAGGCTGGATCTAAATCAAAACACCTATTCGAATCTGAAAGCTTCCACCTTCAACTTTTACAGAAAAGTAAACTTCATTTTACAGTCTTTAGAACAAAAAAAAAACCAAAATGACTGAAAAAAACTGAATAATATAATTCAAAAAAATCTTGTTTGCTCATCTAAAAAAGACTCGCCCAGCAGACTTGTGCAAACCAGTCCTTCCTCAACAGTCCTTGATTTTGTGGTAAAATATTCAGTGCATTAATGTTGTCTGCTATGTTTTTTTTTTTTACAACTTTATGAGGAGAAAAGCACAGTTTATAAAATGAAATGATCCCCAAAGAGATTATTATTGCGATTATTGCAGTGAATATGCATCCTTTTTGAAATAATGCAGCCCCTTCATAATCAGCGTCCTTTGGCTAATGATGCAATATTTTTTTTGTGTATACAAAGTTTAACAAGGTATAAATCTAGATATCAGATATGGATTGATTTTAAAAGTAGATACTAATGGCTTGGATTTATATCGTGTCTTTCGAGGCGCCCAAAGCGCTCACGTTGAAACCATTATTCATTCACACTGGTGGTAAACTACGGATGTGAGGGAGCAAAGCAAAGCTGACAATCTGTGCCAGACGGCCACTCCCACTACCATGGGACATTCCCACAACTCACAGTCGTACGAGGCAACGAGGGTAAAGTGTCTTGCCTGATGACACAATGACAGAGACTGGGGTGGTTGGGGCTTGAACCGCCAATCCCTCATATCAGTCATTTGGATCTCTCCTTCACACGTAAAATCCCAATGTGGCTGACACACACGCTGCTAAAGTGTTCTTAAAAGACTCAGAATCTCTGTTCTTTTCAACGACTGAGAACCTCCGTATCCCTGACTACGCAGCCACGGCAAAAATCCTGAGACTCTTTTGGAGGGCGGGAAAGAAAGAAAACCTTACCTGCATCTGCAACAAATCACATCACTATTATCCAGCGGGGCAGAACTCACCCACGATCCTTTAAGTGGGTGTGTGGGACTGGCATGTCACCAGTGGGAGAGAGAAGAGGTTTTTAATACCGGTGACAAGAGCGAGCAGCCCAGGCTTTCAGCTATAATGCTTACACTCCATCACTTCATTAGCAAGGACAGGGTGTACTATGTGTGTGTGTGTGTGTGTGTGTGTGTGTGTGTGTGTGTGTGTGTGTGTGTGTGTGTGTGCGCGCGCGAAACAATGCCATGCAGGAGCACTGTAGTGTTGATGGTACTGTATGCTGAAAACATCCCACACAGTGGCAGACAGTCAAAGCAAAGCGATTATTAGTGTTTCCCCTCTGAAATGAGCTGAAGAGGGGCATGAATGGAGGGATGGACTCACTTTGTCTCCTTGCACTAAAGCCTCATTTTACAGGAACATGAAAGGCACAGTCATTTCTATTACCGGACCTTATCAGGCACTTTGCTAAGAGATTAACAGCGGTTCTTCTTTTTTTTTCTTTTTTTTTCCTGCTAAGGTCTTTTTTTTTTTTATCTAAGAGCTTATAACAGAAAGAGAGATTAGTAAAATACAGAAATAGATTTATTAGCTTGGACCTACAGCTAGATTTTGGAATTTTTTACACTCAAGTCTCTTCTATATTTGCATAGGGGGCTTAAAGGTCTCGTATTATACTTTTTTTTTTTCCCAGATCTTTATTTCTTACCAGACTCCAGTGAAGTGACATTGCATAATGAGTTGAAGGACTGTAGTTATCCAGAAAACAGCATATTTAGCCATTTGTTTTCTGCCCTCTGCTAAAACTGATGCGTTGTTGGACTTTACATGTTTTGAAGAAGGGAAAAAAAAAAACAAACAAACAAAAGAAAAACAAGGGGGCTGTGAAGTGGCCTCAGAGAGGCACACACTTCTGTTAGACATGCTAATGCTAAATAGAATTTAGCATCATGAAATGAGCTATGCACAAAATAATTTGAATACTGCCTACCATCTGTGTCCTGCACACCAAAACAAACTGGTGCAGGGGACAGTTCTCCCCCTTTCGCCTGGAGTCTCCTCCGCTAGCAGCCCCGACCTGCACATACAACAGAACAGTGAACACAGAGCATACACTCTGCAAACAAGGATATCGTGGCACGTCGCCATTCTGTGGTCAATGGCAAGTGACAAAGTAAGATGTATTGTGAAAATGTTGCACGTGAGAGGAAGTCCCTCTTGCTAATCCCTGTTTTGTTTCCCTGAAAATGACAATTTTGATCAGTGGTTCTAACAGCAAGGAGAATCGTTGCAGATTTGTCTGTGTCAATATGAGCATTCCTGAGCAGGACAACGTCACACACAGAGGCTGCGTGGCGTCACTTTCACAGCTAAACGAGCTCCTTCTTGCCATTGGCTGAAACAGTGGCTTCCTCACTGCTTCGCCAAACACAAGGCCTTTATTTGTTCATTGGGTCAGACAGCCTTGTTCCGGTTGGGTTGGTGTTTCATCGGCGTTGATCCTCTCCTGAACAGTGGCCACTCCCCAGATGTCATCATTCCGACTCAAAAATGAACCAAAGGGGAGGATGTACACAGTTGGCACGGCCGCTCCTGCCCCGTGCCACTTATTTTTCCTAGCCTTACTCATTACTTTCATGATACAATCTGACTGTCCACCCTCTCCTTACCAACCTCCCCCTCTCCCCTCAAGGACTTGGAGTCAGCTCAACTGCTTGTTTTAATCATGTTTCTCCTTCATCCATATAGACTCCGAGTCCAAGTGAGGCTGAGAGCCGACCTGGGAGAGAGCGGGAGGAGGGAGGCGGGGAGGGAGGCGGAGATTACCCCTAGACATTCTCCCAGGGATTTGAGGCTACATAAGCCAACAAACACGCTTGGACATGCTCGCCACGTCTGGCAGACCACACTAAAATACGATGACATGGACAGCCGTGAAGGCCCATGCGCCCCATCGTGATTGAAATGGAGACTCAAAGCTTTGGGAAATCCAAAAAGAAAACCAGTCAGAGCTCTAATTCCACCACGTGTGGCAGAATTGTTTCACTCCACGGCCGCTGTGGAAACGGCATTGTTCCCAGTCGCTGCTCTCACTGTACTTATGTTGATATGTATTATCCCCCGAAGGACTACCCGCCTCTAAATAAAAAAACGATTCACAGTTTGAATATGCACAAATAAACAGATTGACCCCAGGATAGGTTGTCAAAGACTGTGCTGGATCTGGATCTGAGCTGATTACCTTGAGGTAATTAAATATTACTGCAGTGTTTCCCTGTCTGCACCTGTTCTTATTCTGCAAAGGAGCCGAGCTTCTGACAAAAAACAAAAAAAAAAGCAGGATAAAGCAAAAACAAAATAAACAACAAAAAAACCTTGAGAGAGCATTTGCTCCGAATTGCGGGGTTTCTATCAGTCAGCGTTTCGACAGTGGGCTAAGGTGTGCAGTCTGTGCCCTCGAAACTACTGCATAATTACCAAACCAAATGATCCTTTGGATCGCTCTGTGTGTGAGGGCTGCAGTGTGAGGAACCCACCGAATGGGTTTGTTGCAATTGATGGTCCGTTTTTAGCACTTTTCGACCGCATTCAGACAGAAACCAGCTAATCTATTCAACTATTCGTTCAAATTATGTCCTGTAGTTATTTTAATTAACATCTGTGGAAGCTTAAAGGGGACTTTCAATAAATACATCATTAAGTAAATACTTTGTCAAAAAAAACTACACAAATAGATGATGTAACATGCAATTGTGTTGCTAGTCAATTATATATGAATATTTTATATTTGCGTATATTATTTCACTGTGGATTCAATTATTTGTCAGTTGGTGGGGCTAGTGGTTATGTACTGAAGTATCATATATAGTGCAGTCTTTTTAAGTGATTTAGCAAGACATATCTTTTACTTTATATGTTTGGGAGTTGCTGACTAAGAAGAAGTGCTTCAGTACCATAATGGTACCAGGATGCGGCATCAGACACACTATCCGCAGCGCCCGGAAGGTGATTAACGGGGCTGTCATATGTTGGAAAAAAAGAAAAAAAAAAAGACTTCAGACCAAAGCACTGGACTTCACAATAGCCAAGTCAGTGTTACCCCTGCCCACTGACTTTGAAAAGGTTTGCCTACTAGCACTGGAGGCATGGAACAATTAATTGGGCGCTGCAATTTCAGTGAAATAAAACACATTTAAGTCATTATTTAATGGTGTGTTCGTGCATGTATTTCTGTTACATTTAAACCTCGGTGAACATCCCTGGAGCCACCTGCAGTAGTTCCTCTGCTGCGTCATCAGTCTAGTTTTATCCCCAATACATTTTTTTCTTCCCCCGCAGAGCTCTGGTGGAAGATGTCAAAGGATGAAATATGATTAAAAAAAAATCCAGTTTGACTAATGTATTCATGAGTTTGCGTCCAGTCATGCAGGTATTTGTAAATTTCAAAGCGGCACCAATCAATTTTAATGGAACTGCCAATGACGGCTAGGCTCAGTCACAGGGCAATGTCATGTGTGATTGAGCCTCAGAGCTTGGCAGAGTTGGTGTTGAGCTGTTGCAGACCATCAACCCCCAAAATCGTCAATATAACACTTCAGGGTTATTTTGCTCAATGTCCAGATAATTATATTGTAATATAATATACTTTGTGTTATCTGTGTCTTTATTTCGTTTTTGAAAGTTGTTTCGCAATATCTGCTCCAGGGAAGCCGTCATCCTTTCAGCCACATTTCCTGAACAGTGATAATGACGATAATATTGAAATTAATTAATAGGTATGTCTGTTTACTGACAAGACAATTAGATAGATAGATAGATAGATGAATACTTTATTAATCTCCAAGAGAAATTTGCATAACAGCATAATGAACGTTGAGCAGCTCAGATGTTCACCGTTTCCCAGGCTACAAAGAGGAGCCCTCATGTCACACACCGCGAGGATCCTCAGGCATAGAGATAATGAACAAAGTAAGATCCACAAAAAGTCACACGGCAATAGTACGTCAATTATTTGAATGGTTATTTTAATAACACCAGTCTTAGCAGGTCAACGGTTGAAGCAACAGCTCTAGTTGCCTAAATGTGTGCTGACTAACTACACTGCTCAGCTCTGTCCACCGCCCCTTTTTTTTTTTTTTTTGTGAGGTGGTGTAAATTAATTTTGCTGAGCGATTTTCCACCCTGGTTTGACACACTGCAGCGCATAATGCTGTAATACTGGATACCACGGCAACAGGCATTCGTCATAGTCAGCAGCACTTGGCTTGCCCCAGCAGTCATGAAGGACACACAAAGGAGAGAGTTGTTCATTCAGAATGCATAAGCACAGGTTTGGCCGGCCAGTCCCACCAAAGTTGGGACATTTGTTGTGATTTTATGACTTTTATGGACGGTTGTTGGTCAAACCAACAAAGCCGGCCTACAACAGAATGTAGATGTTAATGATATGGTAATAATATTTACCAAGTGGCAAGTGACAATATGGGGGGGTCGTCCTGTTGGGAAGGATTCATTTAAAAGTTTGTTTGCTTTAACAAAAAGAAATCAATAGAATTGAGCACAGTCAGTCCAGATGGTGTATTTCCATATGGGGTAAAGATCCCCCTGTTTAACAGCACAATGGCACTGCACTGTTCAGCAGAGCAGTGGAGAGATCGAAATTGCCTTTTAAAAGACAGAGACCATAAGCCACCCAGAAGCAGCCTTGTCTGAAGGCCACGCCCTGGGGAGGCCCACGCCCTCGAGTGCAGGACTGTGTGCAGCCCCCTGGAGGCTTTAGCCAGTATTTGCCTTTCAGGAAATGTATCAGGGCACGCTGGTGTGCTAAGCCACTCTCCCATGAACCTCCAGGTAACACCCCCCCCATCGACCTTCCAGTCTGTCCACTGACAAACTCCACCACTCGTCTTGAGTTAGTGCTCGTCCCCCGCCCATCCCCCACTGCAACCCCGCCCCCTCCATCGAAGCAGTATGTTCCCCCCCCCCCACCCCTCACCCCCTTCCCTTCCAAGATCGAAGGCTTCTGCTGGCCGCCAGCCTGTGTATCTCAGACCATTAACAACGTGACAGCAGGAGTTAGTTTGACTGGCATGTTTATTGTTCTGTTGACTGGCCGGCGCTAATGAGGCTCTAGTGCTGTGCCGGTCCTGCAGCATTACCTCAGCATCAAAAGGACAAGAGCAAACAAGACCTGTTGTCACTGACCATTTACCCAAGCATCACCCAAGACACACACGCGCACACGCACCCCCGGGCTCTGGCTCTAACGCAGGCCCGCTGCTATGGCTCGCACTTATCCACTTTCAAAATCTTCATGGGTTTTTGTCCGTAACAAATTTGGCTGGTGGGTGGAGGGGGGTAATTTTCATGCTGCATTTTATATCACGTTGCTGCAGCGCACGGTGCTGGGAAATTAATATGTGAAAATTAGCATTGTGAATAATAATGGCTTTTGAATAATTCATTAAGTGGTGAAGCCACATGCCACAGGAAGAGGCGCGACTTCCCCCCACAGCAGGTCAGCAAAGAGCAGGTAATGCCATTGTTAGAATGTTGTACCTCAGCAATGCATAATTAATTTGTCTATAATGTTGATTAAGGTGCTTACGAATCTGATTGAGGGACCATTAACTGTTAGATTTGTGTCTGCAAAGAGTGGCACAAAGCTGCAGGGGACTGCCACAGCACATGCTCCCACGATGATATCCCACTGATGGCCACTGCTTGTTTCTGCATTTCCACAGAAAAAGAGTTTGCAATAATATCCCTAAGACAGTAAAAGACTGCTTATGTCTTGTCTTACAGGGGTTGAAGAATCATAACTGCAACATGCTAAGTATAGAAACATTTATCGGTGACTCTTTGTGCTGCAGTATGTGCCGACTGTTCAATTGCAGATATTTTGTGTTGCAGTTTTACAGTTTTATTTCATGCTGAAGGAGATTATTTTTTTTATGTTTCATTATTTTTGGATAAAATACACATAAGAATCATATCCCTGCTGTCTTTTCCTCATCCTTCGCTTTCTCCACATTCCAGCTTTTCTTTCCTTTATTCCCCACTTCTGTGTTTCATTGATTTCTTGGCTGGAGCTCTTTCAATCACTGTTCTCATTTCAACAATGGCTCAGTATTTCACGGAAATACATCATATTACAGAAACAGTTATCTGGAAACCGGGTGTAAGACCCCACAAACGCATATTTGCTCCAGGCCTCTCCGTCTTCACACACTCACACACACACACACACACTCACTCACACACACACACACACACACACACACACACACACACACACACACACACACACGTATGCAAGCGCTGACACACCCACGCACCCACACAACGCACACATATAAGGTCCACTGCATTTGCTCAATACATGAGATGTTCAGGTACGTGCGGTATCCTTCCACTAATAGCCTCCGGGTGATTTACGGTTTGTTCTGCTAATCGTCAGCAGCAACAGCGTTAGCCCCATTAGTGCCTGAACTGCAGCAGATAAAAAGGGAGCTATTGATGAACTATGCTAATGAAACTGCCGTGGCGCAGGTGGCGAAAGCCGCGGCTATGAGCTCAAAGTGCCTCGTGTGTAGCAGTGGCTGGTGGTGTGTTCGAGTTTGAAGGACAGAGCGTGGCGACATATTTGTTTTGTGTGGTTGTTGTTGCATGTCACAACATCCTGTGTTGTATGTAAACTATTGCAGGAAAAATGTGGATCAAACATTGCAGTTGGCAAACGCTATGAGGTTGCAGTGGATGAATGTGGCTGTGCAGGATAAGGCTTAAATATTATATCTATTGTAATGGCCAAAAAAGAGCCCATATGCTAATAACGTGCGGGCTGACTCAGTGGTTATCTTGAATTCCTTCATTTGCATAATGGTTTCCTTTTTCACAGATATTCAAGAAGAGTGGGAATAGATAGTTTGATCAGAATCTGCACACTTGAGTGACCTTTGTTGAAGTTTCCTTTTTTGCTATTGACGAAAAGATTAGCAGAAAGACTTACAGCTTGGTAGTGAAATATGTGATCTACCATGTTCCTACGAAGACTGTTTTTTGTGTTATTATCTCGGCCTTAGTTGGGTTTCTCGCAGTGCTGTTTAAATTGGCTTTGAGCGTCTTAAATACATTTTAGTGAACTGTCCAAGGTTGGAGTAAGAGAATATCACAGATATAAAATACAACGAGGTGAATAGGGATGTGAAGGCATCGTCAGTTTCTTGCAGTGACAAATGTGTCTTCACGTTGCCGTGGATGCATGACAGTGTCGGATGGGAGTGCCTCCATGTGAAATCTGTTGTTTTTGTCACCTACACCATTACCCCTGGCCCATGCATTACCCTTTGCGCTCGGCTCACTTATACAGATAAGATTAGATAAGATTCGGGAAATGGGGCGAGAGCAGAGTGATAACGCTCTCAAAACTGCAGGTGCTTCAGGAGATTTTAATTCTAAAAGGTTGAAACATTTAGGTTTAACCATGACAAAACAAAAAAAAGGAAAATGTGACCTAAGAAAGTTGTTAATGAGTGCAAGTTGACAAGTTATCTCCAGCTCATAGAATGAAGATGATGTTCAATGTGAAGAGCTCCCAAAATGTCCATTTTAACAGGTTTGATATGCACTCTGTTAATATCTACACACATTGGAAATGTATCTCCAAAGGCCACATAGAGAGAGAGCCGTTCACACCCACACTGACGGACAATTTAGAGTTCCCAATTTGTCCCACATGCGTGTTTTTGGACTGTGGGAGGAAGCTAGAAGAACCTGTAGAGAACCCACACTGACACAGGTTAAACTGTATCTACAAAAACAAATTCTTCTATACTCAAGCCGTACTTGGTCCACTCCCAGACTCTGAATCCAATCCCCTCAGCCTGCAGTTGCTCCCCAATGCCCCCACCTCACCAGGAGGTGAGTAAACCATATGGAACCGGCGGCGCTCAAGGTCTTTTTTCCAAATGGACAACTAGCAAAAGGTGATAGCACCTTAATGCTTAATGCTGCTCTTAGACATTCATTACCATTAAGCTGTTCCACAGCTGCCTACGTAAGCGTTTATCCCAAAGTTGCGAGGCGTCTCTCTCTATTACACTGCAGCCGGTGTTCACATCAGCAGTTACAAAAGAACGACTCCTATACATATTTTATAGAAATATATCTTCCTTCTTGCTCGTCCAAATGAATGTACAGGATGTGTCTGGGTCTGGAAGTGAGTGAGCGTCAGACAGTAGGAGGCTGTCAGCGTGTTTGACCAGATCGGGTTGTGACAGAGTGTTTGTGTCGCCATTTTCATTCTGTTTCCCCAAAGACTATTAGTCTAACTTTTCATCCATATCCGGCTTACAGAGCAAAGACATTTCATTAAAGCTGTATCTGCATACGGGTCTGGGTGTGTATAATGAAACGCAGCTCTTTGTGTGTGTCTTGGACCCCCCCCCTCCCCCACCACCACCAATTAAATGCACAGAACTCTTCTATATAGCATGTTACCCCCTTGTTTTCAGCGGAGCTTTAAGTACACATGTCCACATAATGTGTTTTGATACGAACCCTCTCTGTGGAGCCCAGTGTAATGAGGCTCCATGTCTCCCCTGGCTGTGAATTTACTATAGGGGTTTGTATGAGATTCCCAGCCCTGCTAGTAATTAATGCAGGACTTAATTGTCCGGCAAGTCTCTGTGAAGACCTTGGGTTCCCACCTTCACCGCAACCCTGAACTCTAATAAGCCTGTAGGGACGACCCGGCGCGCAACCCCGATGGAAGGAGCAGCATAATGAGAATGTGAACGCTGGCCTCTCACGCCAACGCTGTGGAGTGGGTGGTGTGGTTGAGTAAGTAATAAGTAGTGTGTAAAACACTGCTTTAAGATATGGGAAAAACAGTATTTTAGGATTTTAAATGACTTTGACAACAGTTGCTCTTCCCGGTAGAATACCGGACTTGCACAAGGACGTGCAAACTCTTCACATAAAGACCCTGGGTGGCCTCAAACTCAACCTGTTTGCTTTGAGGTGACAGTGCTTGTTGTTGTCTCACCCGCATCCGCACTCCAGCATTTGTAAGTGCTTCAAGTGAGTGGGCAGGACTCAGGGTTATTTTTCAAGCATGGTAAATAAAGGAAATAAACAAATTATGAATACAGTGAATTCCACAAGAGAACCTTAAACATTACCATGCATCCTCTGTCCCCAGGTGGATTTACAGTTTGATTGTTCCACCTGTGGTGCCCCAATGCCTTGGCGTGCACCTTTGTCCGCGTGCAGTTGTGTGTGCCTGCTCCACCGTTGATGGGCGACTGTTCAGACAGGCGCAGCCGCCCCTTTACCCCCTTCACCACTGTGCAGGTTGAGTGGTGATTTGTGATTGATCAATGTCGTGAAGCCTCATCCAATAGCCTGATAATTGCATCTGTAGCTAACCTCTGAATTATGTCTCTGACACAAGTGGCCAGATTGGTGGAATCTAACCTGGCCAAGTGTGTGTTTGAAAGGTCTTCATGTAGAGTTGTTGTTTTAAGAATGGGCTAGTTCACTAGCAACTTCAATACCGAAACCTGTTTTGCTCGCTGTTTTTGCCCAGGACACTGATTTCCTCCTGTCACAGTAAATTGCAAAAATACATTAAAGGCCAATGAGGTAATCTAGGTAATCTAATAAAGTACCCTACATGTATGGATTACACACTCACCCCTTCAATGCCTGATGAATATCTCCACCTGCACATGAACTAGCTAGACAGCTAATAATGTTAGCTAGCATACTTATGCAGTTTTGCCTATTCAACTATTCAACATTCAGTAGTTGGAATTTGCAGTGCACACAGACAATATTTACACTTGCCGTTTTTATATCTGAGTAAAGCAGTAGCCTTTTCTCATGCTTTCCTCAGATTGGCTGAAGAACATTGTTACCATTAAAGACATTATTTGAAATGAACCTGGCGGGTCAGTTGAATTGAATGTCTCTATTGTCATTGTACACAGTACAACAAGATCAAGAATATATTCAAACATTAACATTAGCATTTATATAACATTCATGCCTATGCTTAAATATTAGCAGTCTGGTGAAGAGTGATGACAGGTGAGCCAAAAGGAACCATTTGAATATGCAACAATAACCAAAAGTTGGCTCGAAAACTGCTTTTAACTGTTTGGCTAAATAGGCCTCCACTGTGTGAACTTGGCATGTGGAAGTAGGGTCTGTGCAATGACCCCTCACCATTAGCTGACCTTTTTTACAAGCACATTAAGGATATGCAGCACTTGCAAAAGGCCACACTTTCCATTTAAGTGCCATGCAAGAAGACATTAACGCTGCTATAACACTAGCGAGTTGCTGACAAGAAATATAGGAGTACCGTGCTATAGTGGAGCTGGGTGCGGATTATTGACGGACTGGCTTAGAGTGAGTGATGTCCCCTGCTGTAGTTGCATTCAAGAATCTATCAAAAGCTAATAATTATGTGTACATCTACAGCAAGAAGCCTGGGTTTAATGGATCGATTCGCTCACACACCAATTCCCCAATTGCACATGGATTTCCTGTCATAATTTAATGACAGGTTTTGCACAAGAGGAGGCCCCTCACCTCCTCGCTTTTTTCCCAGCTGCTCCGCCCATAATTGGATATTTTCATGCCTAAATCATCACCACTGTCAAGACATTATCACCTAAATCTTATTTATTCATTCACTTCCTTACCATAAATAGTGATATAAATACTTGACTGCAATTGCCAGTCTCACTCAAGTGCACTGCTTATTATTCATTGTACACTGTACTTAGATTGGAGTGCACTAAAAATATGTACATTCAAATGAACAAGAGAATGATGTCCCCCGCAACAGAAAGAATGACATGTGGAAAATAATCAGCACCGTTTGCAGCTTCTTTGAATGAAGGTTTTATCACTTTTCATTAAAAAAAAAAAAAATGCAATCAGATTATCTTTGTTTTATGGTCAGATGGCTCAACTGTAGACTAAGTTATGTTTCATCAACATTCAAAATTTCAAACAGTCGCTGAGTTTCAAGTATTATTTATTTCAAATAATTGTTTCATATAATTGAAGCAATGTGATCAGTTTCTGGCAATGGACATACTGGGCACAATAAATAACATTTATGCAGTAAGTGGATGAACTCAGACAGGCGCTGTTTGATTCAGCACCATGGACAGCGCTCAGTTACAGCAAGATGCCTCTTTTCTCTCAGCAGCAGCAGCACTGAACTCTGAGAGCAGGCCTTTATGATGACGTGTTGCAAACAGAATATTACCAAGAACAGCTGCAGTAATGAAGAAAGACTTTAAATGTGCTCTGAGAGGAACAAGAAAATGTGTCAAAGTTTGGTGTATCAGCGTTGACAAGCTTGTTCAGAGACAAGAAGTAACGTTTGAAAATGGTCTGGTTGTTGCTTTTGGTAATGACTTCATAAGCAGCTCATGTAATTGTGGTAAACAGTAATTATATCTTGGATGAGGGTCCAATCAGACATAATTTGTCATTTGCATAATGAAACATAAGGGTGAGGCTGCATTCAAGGTCTCATATAAAACACACTTTGTTATTGTTATTATTATTATTATTATTATTGTCATTATTATTATTATGGACTCCAGTGGAGCAGCTTTTATAATTAATTGATAATTAATTGAACAAAGTAAAAACTGTATAGAAGTTCACTGGCAGGCTCCAGACATTTTAACTGAGAAATGTAGTGTAATACGATTATATTTATTTCAAAAATACTGAAATAAATACACACACACATATATTACAGACTTTTAAATAAATAAATAAAACATGACTGTATTAGTGATGAGCCATCTAGAGAATTAGCAACGTGTACCGTAACGGGTGTGGCCGTGTGTGGCACACAACTGACTGTCACGCTGAGTTGAGTTTCCAGACTCTGGCCGCTGCAGGAACTGCTCCGCTAGCCCTCCTCTACTATGACCGTGAGCTCCATTGAGAAAGTTGACACTGTGAAGTGGCTTTATCCATGGCCGCTGTGACTTTGTTCCACTCGGCTCTCTAGTACCACCGGGGACTTTTTCTGCATCTCGGTCAAACATTGCAGTTGACTGGTCAGGGCTTCCGTGTGCAATGGAGCCGCAGAGGCCGGCCTGCCACAGCTCATCAGGCTCTTGTGCAAATGGCACAGAGAGGGGAGAGACTCCTGCTAGTGACCTGTGAACACACACTCATCAGTCCCACAGCGCTGCTCCTCTGCTGCTGGACTGACTGGCAGCAGTCGCACTCTGCAGGCAGAGGTGTTTAGAAGTATTCACTTTCTGGACTTGAGTTAAAGTACGGATGCTCATGTAAAATAATATTCTGGTAAAAGTGGTGTTTCAACAACTGTTTTTTTAAATTTTTTATCAGTTTTTAATCAGTAATAGTTATGACCAACCAGCAATTATTGGATGTTTTCACTTCTAATAAGAATAACTACTATTATTTTACATATTTTAATTTTTCTCTGTACTGAAAGTTCTGAACAGTGACCCTGAAGTTGGATACTCTAAAATAATTTCCCTCTAAGAAATAAACCAGTTTTATATTAGACTGCACAACAGCATAGTTCAAATAGCTCAGATTCAAGCAACAACAACTTGAATAAATCATAAGTAAATTATTTTTAACACAATTTTTATCTTTTAAACACAAAGGTAACAAGCATGTTTTTCCAATGTAAGAAGTATAAAGTACAGATATTTGTGTACAAAGGTATTGAGTAAAAGTAAAAAGTTGTCAGAAAAATAAATACTCGAGTAAAGTACAGATATCTGAAAAAACCCACTCAAATAAAGTTACAAATTATTTTTACTTTGCTACTTCCCACGTCTGCAAGCCGGCTGCAACCTGTCTCCCTCTGCTCGGCTGTGACAATCAATACGATACCAGTCACATTTGGTATCATAAGTATCGATACTTGAGTTACTGAGCCGCACAATGTGGAAAGCAAACACTGCAACCGTGTGGAATGGCCAAATCTGGCACCGCTGCCCTGCTGTGTCTACAGCGGGCTTGTGAAGGTTTAAAGGATTACACCTTGGCATTTTATGTGCCACCGCTCTCCTAACAACAACAACAACAAATCAAACCATGCCCTAGTCTGTATTTCTTACAACACCGCCGCTGATGCTTAAATTTTTATTTTTATGGCTGAATTGTGCAAAAACAAGTACATTGCCTTTGTGCTCAAACAAAAAAAAAAGAGAAAAAAAAAAGAAATTGCTTTGGAAAGACTTCAGGACAAAATAGAAGCACTGTGGACTGAGCATCAACATGAGGAAGTGGGGAGGGCTTTGTCAACATTAGCGGCATTCTTTGAGAAATTCTCAACAGTGTCCACCTCTAACTTAAAGGTCCAGTGTGTAATATTTGGCTTGATTTGTGATTTTTATAAAGGTTAAAATGCAATATAATGGCCACAAATTAATTAATAAAGTGTATAATTGCAGTACAATACAAGTAATTAGGTTTTCCTATCTTTAGAACAATTCTCATGTATAAATAAGAATATACATATAGCAAGCGTCTTGCTCCCGGTTAGCACCACCATATTTCTAAGGGAGCCTGGTGTGGACAATCAGGCTGACAGTGCATTTAATATTTAGGCTGAAGGCTTGCGTCCTCAAATAAACCAACAAAGAAGAGAGTGGGCGAGGTATATATAATGCCTAATTGGCCTCTTCAGAATCTCCTAATGTTACACACTCGACCAATAACGCACACTGATGTGTAGTAGCAACTAGTGAAGATGTCCGAGAGGTTTAAAGCCCCGGGCTGCCGACTCTGAGTGATGTCCAGGCCATCTTCTCACGGAGAGCACAAACATGTGGATGCCCCCTTTAGACGAGCCGAGAAACTGCAGCTTTTGCTTTTTATTTTACAAGTGTAAAATTTTATTTTTCAAGTCAATAATTTGAACCTATTACAATTTTTTTTTTTTCACCGCATTTTGAGGCAAACCCTGAAGTATAAAGCCGTATTTAGCATAAATATGTGGGAACAGCAAACAGATGTGCTAGTCAGGAAAGGTATGAAGGCTTTAATAGCTGCCGTCAAAATAATTATGATATCAGAGCAGCCGTCTGGCATTGCTAAATTAAAAAAAAAAAAATACACAACTTGAGATCATGGGAGTTGTTAATTAATTATGAAGAACTAATGCCGCAGGATGAATATATCCAGTGCTACTGAGAGGCAAAACATTCAGGGACGAGGATGTTTATTCTAACATTTGTTGATAACTCATTCAGACACGGTCCCCATCACATGAAAAGCACCACTGTGGACCACAGTGTTGAATAAATGTGTTGCCTTCTCGAAGGGCCACTAGACAAGCAGCAGACACGTTCAGGAAAAGCACTGCTAAGCACTGAAGGACACCAACTTTATGAAGCAGGATGTTTTGAGACATTGCAATAAATATTCCACATGGCTGCCTCACACGCAACACAACTACACAAGATAGTCATTGTTATGCTTGTGGCAGGCAGTCATATGTGCAGTCTCGCCCATTTTTCTCAAATTAATGAAAAGAATCTTGATTCTCAGAATTTTGTATCATAAAAATGCCCTAAAATTTCCTAATTTTTGATTTTTGATTTTGGTTTTTCTTGGAGGTGCAAAAAAAAAAAATACTGTAAAGAGTCACACTGAAACAAATAAAACTTCCAATCTTCAGATTGTGGCTGTTGCTGTTGTTGTTTCCATGAAAGGATGTTCCAGCCTGGATTTTGAGTGGTTGACCTTAGTGTCATTGTGAAAGTAGCGTAACAAAATTCTTTACGTTGACTTTATTTCAAGAAAGACATTTGAATTGCAAAATATGTGTTCATCCTAAAACTCTTTGTTGGTATCTTTAATCCTAATATTAACATTATTATTATTCTGTTTTCTCTGCATAAAGGCTGAGACCCAATGGTTTGAATTAGCTTACTTCATAATCCATTCAGTTTAAAGTTCAAACAGCAGCCTCCCTCTCACAATAAAGACCCGATTCATTGTTACTTCGAAAATGTTTATTTGAGCAAAGTGAAGAACAGAATTCTTGCAGAACTTTTCGAGGATTTGGCGGCTGCTTGTCTCGAAGTTTATCATGGCTTTCTGTTTTTAAAATGAACTCGGCTTTTTATCGGAAATTCCCAAAGAGCTCATTGACCACACTCCGACTGTGCATTCCTAAGTGGAAGATTCTTTGGACATTGGCCAGCAGTGAAGGGACAAACAGCCTCTCAGTTCTGATGAGACAATGTTAAGCCTTTTGCTTCCTCCCCGGTGGATGAAATTGAATTTTTAGTCCTTGAAGGCCAGGTCTTACATAATGAAATGAGTGGCTGAGATGTCTATCACGCCCACTGCAGTGACACTGTTGTACTCTTCCATCCATTCCCCTCAGCATTAAGCCACACATGTGAGCAGATTAGAAGCTGAATAATCTTCTCTCGTCTCAAAAATAGCCCCATAAGTCACAGCGATTGGATCACATTCCCCAAAAAGTCTGCTTTGCCCCACAATGTGACGCTGAAACTAATGCCAGATAAGTGCGGATAGTGCATTTCACATTGCATAATTCGGTGCTAAGTACTTATTGACACACTATTTTGAACACATGATACAGCCATGTAGTGCAGCCTTTTCAGTGGGCAAACCTGAACATAAGCAAGACTTGGGGTTACAGGCTCTCCTTTGTGCATGCATCAAGTCAATTCAGTCAGGACAGACAAACATTATATTTAAGAAAGGACCGTAGCTATTTGAAGTTAGATAAAACTTAGTCTTTGGCACTTTTTGCTCAGCAGGAAGTACATTGTTTAAGGAAGCAGCTTGATGATTCCTCACAGAGAGTCAGGTGTGAGGCATTAAAAGGAAAGATGCTTTTGTTGAAATCTTCTGGATGGGGACAGCCAGCTTCTGACTGAGGCAGTAAAGGCAGATATTGAGAGTAGACAAAGAGAGAGTGGCTGGTGAGTAGTTGGTGACCAAGTAGGCGAAAAGAAAACTGGCACATTTTGATTGGATGAAGACAGAAAGGGGAAGACAGCAGAGCGGACTGGATTGTGGGAGAGCTTACTCATTGTCGAGATATGTGTGTATATATATGTTGTTGTTGTTGTTGTTGTTTTTTAATTAATAGGCCAGCATTGTGAAGTTATTAGCTAGCAAAATGTCTTTATTACCCCTAAAATAACCTTCAATGGCTTATTGGTGATAAACCAATCCAGACTGGCGTTCTTCCGGCTCAGATTCAACACTCTAAACACTAAACACTGTAAAATGTATGTACCGTCTATAACGTGGTTTATATACACAGATTTTAATATGAACAACTTCCTTCAGGAAGCAAAGCCCGTGGAGAGCACTAGAGTGCAAACAAGCTCCCACAGGTCACAGTCCTGCTGTCAAAGCTGAGTTCTGCTGCTGCAAATCAAGCTAACTTCTGACACTTTGGGGTCAGAAACTAGAAATAAAGTCTTTCAGATTTCCCTGTGATCATATCCTCCTTGAACCCGAAATTGACAGCTTATGCAAACAAGGAAAGTCACTGAGAATGAAACATCAGAGGTATTATTTTGGACAATGACAGTGTGGCTCTTCTCAAATCTGTGCTCTGGTCAGAGTAGCATCTATATCTTTTTTTTTTATCATCATTATTTCTGTTTGTTTTTTTTTCACATTTCATCTGAAGTGGGATGAAAAAAATGGCACGTTGCACTCAGGACTCAGCTGACTGAAGCAGCAAGCCTCTGGCCAAACAGTGGGCCTATTGTTCGCTTTAGAGAAGCCATCAATCAACTGCAGGGGAGGGTGTGATCAGGGTGATTGTGGCCAATCACAGGAGGCCTCTGTGTTCTTCCTGTGCATCATTACATAACACAGAATCAAAGGCCTCACAGTAAGTCTATAGGGAAATTACTTTCAGGGTGATTTCACACCTGGGACATTGTTCATCACTGATCTACTAACTGAGGTCTGTCAAATGTGCACATTCAAATACAGTATAATATAATATGTGATATTAGGTATTACTTCCAGAAAGACACAAACATTTTGATTTCCAAAGCCTTAAACTGATCACAGTGGCTGCTTTAACGTCTCTTAGTAGATTTCTACTAGGTCTACTAGGTGTGTGATGCTGTCACTGTGTCCTGAACTGTGGGACTGCAATGAGGCTTCAGTCAGATACATAATTATTTCTTGTGATATTTCCAAGTTATGTTTTCCTTCTCTATTCTCATCATGCTAGCTGTTCCACAGGGTTCTATGATGTCTCTGATACTTTCATTTCTTCTTGTCTGTCCTCTCTACATCTCGTCATATTCATGTCTTCAATCTTGATAAAGTCCACTCTGGTAACTCCCAATGAGAAGATTTTAGATTTTAATCTCTGCTACCTGCTGCTATGCCTCGTGTCTTTTCCCCACTCTCGCTGTCTATAAACCTGAGATCATCGCTGCTCTCACCACCTTTTTCTACACCTCTGCTACACCTCTGCTCACATTCTTGCTTGTAGTTGTATCCCAAATGACACCTCCATGAGTTGAGATTGTGGTTCTCAAACCAGTTCCAATAAATAAAACATCATCTTTCATCCTCTATGTCCTTGGTATACCAGCCATGGTGGCCGTTAATTAATATAATAATTTATATAATAATAATGATCATCTGATTCACACGTGGATATCAACGCTTTTTATCAAGGAATACAAATAATAATAATAATTTATTGATTTATTCATGGGGATTTTGCACTGATAAAGACAAACCATTAGCTATGACAGCGATTCAACAGATAAACACCAATTATCATAGTGTAGATAAGATGACCTCTGAAGGTTTGACCTCACCTGGGAATTATGTCTCCCATAGGGAGGTCATATGGTTTTAAACTCACTAACCGTGTGACCTCTAGTCTGCTATCCAGCAGTGCAGATGCTCACTCTTGCTGAATGGCCTTTGTTTCCTCTTTCGTGGCAGTGCCGTCCTTCTGGGGGCTCGTCAACTCGGCCTGGAACCTTTGCTCGGTGGGGAAGAGGCAGTCGCCGGTCAACATCGAGACGAGCCACATGATCTTCGACCCCTTCCTCACACCCATAAAGCTCAACACGGGCGGCCGCAAGGTAAGGACGTGCCGACGCTCGTCGGTCCTTTTCTCTTGCTGAACACTAGAGGCTCTCCTCACTCTCTTTTCCCATTGCTCCGCTGCTAACTGCTGTCGTCCTGGATGTTCTTCTCAATGGTCATTGCAGTTTGACGAAAACCTCACAAACCTCACACCCTTGGTGAAAGAAGGGTCTTGTCTTGCTCCTAGTTAGCTTCCATCTTGCGCCACCATTTTTTAAGGAAGCCCGTCTGACAGTGACCCAAATAGGAAACATGCTCAGGCCTCCTTCAAAAATGGCAATGGACTGCAAGTATACACTTTTATTAATGTAATAATGGGCAGTATATTAAGCTTTTACAGATACAAAAATCATAAATCAAGCCAAATTTTACACAGTGGACCTTCAACATTACATTGCGGGCTGCAGAGATGTACTCGTGCAGCCCAGTGGCGGATTAGACAAGGGTGTTGTTGTGCAGCGCTGCATCACCGACAGTGCGCCTCGGTGTGTGTGTATGTATGTGTGTGTGTGTGTGTGTGTGTGTGTGTGTGTGTGTGTGTGTGTGTGTGCGTGCGCGCGCCATCCTGTGCCATATGACAGCGGCTAATTGAGAAGCCTTCACAGATGGCCTGCTTTCAAAAGTGCACAGTTGCATGGTGAGATTGATGTTATGACTAGTTTGTGCTTACATGCCAGCAGTGAGTACAAGATTAGCCCGGGGCAGTGATGGAACATATAGGTTGCAACGCAGAATAACCACCTATGAGGCAGTGGACGTGTGCAGTTCAACAAATAGGCACTTCCCCCATGTCCTGGCCTTTGTATCAGACCTGTATTTGCAGTCATACAGCAGTAATACAACACATGGTGTTGACGTACCACATATTTGTGTGTTCACATCGGCCTGATTTTTAATTGAAGATTCAGCCGCTGCCCTGCTGCTGCCACCTTGCAGGACGTCCAGAGTTAGAACCTTGCTCACTGAGACAGAGGGAAGAGGAAGCAGCGGGAGGTTTAAAGAATACTCTGCAGTGTCAGTTCCGGTAGAAACTCTTAGAATGATCTTGGCATTGTACCAGGTATGTTTTATACACTAACGTGACACCATGGTAGCAAGTTGCATCTAAAACACTGCAGTCAAACGGTACTGACTGACATACTTCACTGCTTCATCCGAACCGTGTGTGAACTGACACCTGGATCAGGCAACAACATCACAGTAGCAAAAAAATGTTGCTGGGCACTGCTCTTGAAGACTGGCAGCAATACAAGTGTGACTCCAACCAATCATCCTTTAAGAGTTTGTGTCATGTTCAGTGTGTTTCCTGTATTATTTTGAAATTTGTTTGTTCTGTCGTCAGTAACTTTAGCTTTGCTTCCTGTGTTCATTCATGTCACCTGTGTCTCGTTTTCAGCCCTGCCCTTGATTGTTCTCACCTGTGCGCCCCTGCCCCAGTGTATAAATAGTCCTTGTCTCCCTTTGTTGGTTCAATGTGTGTGGTTTTTCTGTCCAGGTTCTTGGCGCCATGGTTCATTGCCGGTCTGTTCTTGTGGGTTCTTCGTCACTAGTTACGTCTTTCTTTTGCACCTGCCTTGTCTTTTTGTTAAGCCTCCCAGTGTGTTTTTGCTATTAGTCACCCTCACTGGACACCTTTAGTTTTGGTTATAGTTAAAATAAAACCCTTTTGTCCGCAATCCTGAGTGATCAGCATCTGGGTCCTGCCTCCACGCTCCCACCCTGACAGTTTGGTCAGTTTATCAGGGAGGCAGGACACGGAAAGTGCCAGAAGTTGGAAGTCACTGTATTTATTTTTTTTCAACAGTGGTGAGAGTGCAGCGAAATGGAATACATGGTTGGAGAGTTAACACAACTGAGGAAAACTAGATAAATTGTGAGACGGTGTCCCAGACCAGTGATGTTCTTCTCTTATCTTCCACTGTGCGTATGTTTGTCTCTTCTGATGTTAACAGCTGTGCCCAATGAGTTTGTTGGCCACAACCAAAAGGTTTAATAATTGTTTTAATTTTTGATTCTGGAATAGGGGGTGCAGTAGTGTGTTTGTTTTAAAAAAAAGAAAAGATGAAGCAATAAATAGAAATTAATCTTGCAGGTTTAAACTCATGCCTTCACCATTCTGGTCTTGAGGACCGTCCAGCTATCCTGCGGCCCTAGTTCTCAAAAAAAAAATTGCAGCTTATCAGTTAACCGATCAATAAGAGACTCATGTCAACCAGCTGCAGAACTGGCTGGGGAAGCTGCGGGAGGAGCAAACAGTCGAGGAGCAGCTGATCAGTGGGCTGGTGACCAGGAACCAAACACTGCAGGAGGGTCTCAACGAGATGCTAAAAGAAAACAAGGAGTTCAGAAGCTCTCGGTCTCTGAAGAAAAAGCAGCTGCGGCGACAGTAAAACAACTGATTTGGATTACGGACCTCAGACTGTTTGAAGGAGATTACTGGGTTTGAGCACTGCCTGCACCGCGACTCAGATTCGTGGAAGACTGACATTAGAAAGCCACTGACTGGGTAAGCCAAGTTAAGCGTGCTAACTAGCTGGCTAGGCTACCGGCTGGTCGTGTAACAACAGCAAAACGCAAAGCACTCTTCAAGGAACTTGGTTAAAGGGTGTTCTGTGCATCACAAGAAGCGGCTTTGAATCAGCCAGATGTGTGTCAGCAGGCTAATGTTTGCGAATTAGCGCCTGACTTTCAAACGTGCCAAGTAAAGATACAACAGTCAGTCGGTTCCACAATTCCTTCCAAATCACG
Organism: Nelusetta ayraudi; assembly: GCF_046127955.1. Lineage (NCBI taxonomy): Eukaryota > Metazoa > Chordata > Actinopteri > Tetraodontiformes > Monacanthidae > Nelusetta > Nelusetta ayraudi. The sequence continues at coordinate 2,788,411 of NW_027466092.1, forward strand.
GTGCGTGCGCTGGTTACGCTGCTCGCCTTTCCTCCCCCGAGTGTTCCGAGTACCCTGGTGGCCCAATCAGCTCGGTGCTGCATATTCATCCGAGCAAACCTGCTAATGGATAGTAACTCTCATTTTTCACGTGTGACAGACGTGTGCCTGGCTAGCAGATCAGCTAGGACGGCTGTATCGGCTCAACCCTCAGGATTAGGGTCCACTCATAGCCTCCCCCTGCTTCGTCTGCGGACTTTTGTCTGCGAGAAACTTTTCAGAGTCAACCTCGTGCGCCCGCCACCCCTCCGCTCCTTCCTTCTCTCGCTGCAGTGGCCTAAAATGTAATATGCGGTGTCTCCGTCCCTCCGAGCACCTGAGCTGTCAGCCAGCGAGCACAGAGCCGGCTTCACCTTGTCAGCGCCGATTCATCCCCGCTCCCGTCTCCGGCCGTTGGGTGGCCAGTCAGCCTTGGCCAAACATGCTAACAGAGGCCGGTGAAGAGCTCTCTGCTCAGCTCGGCTCGACCAGCTTGCCAGGCCAGGAGGGAGCGCAAGAGTGAGAGTGATTAACCCTCACTGCTCTCCCAGAGTGAGGGAACGCACACAAAAGGGGGGTGCGGCGGAAGACGAACCCGTCCCTTTAATAGATTTCCGCGCTGCCCTACGTCACCGCTAATGAATAGTTAAAGCAAATTTAATTGACCTCCAAAGAGAGATTTTAATTAATGACGAGGAGACACGCAGCAGCACGGTAAATAGGAGGGAATCGCACTTATCACAACCGCCGCCTTTAATTAAATATTTACACAGCAATAGATGAGCCGCAATTACTTGAAGAGATTTTAATACATTTAATCACTTTGGAGTCGGGGAGGTGGTGGTGGTGGTTGGGGGGGTGCGACTGAGGACGTCCTCCTGTGAAGTGAACATTTATAAATTGCCAAATATGGAAAGTGGTTGAGTCTTTGTGCAGGGAATTTATGAAGCCGTGTGAAGAACACTTGCATGTTCATTTGGGGGGACGGAGGTGCATCAGGGGTGCCGTCACTGGGATTGAGCCAGTGTGTGTTTTCTAATAAATCGGTGTGTTTTAGTAACAACGCCTTGTTAAACCCAACTGCCAGTTTGGTAAAAGTCACACTTTTAAAGCTTTTAATCATCGTCTTTGGTTGCTAAACAAGCTCCAGAATGTGTTCCCTGAGCCTTGTGAACACCAGCAGGGGATTTAGTTCCTGTCTTGTTCCTTCCCCCCCTCTTCTGCCTGTAATCCCAATGAGAAAGTCTTGCGGCACGCGCGCGCGCGTGTGTGTGTGTGTGTGTGTGTGTGTGTGTGTGTGTGTGTGTGTGTGTGTGTGTGTGTGTGTGTGCAGGCAGCCCTGAATCTACCTAATTACAGGGAGTGTTAGGTGGAACAACAAACAGCAGGCTGTTGGACTGGCAGCTCTCCTGTCACGAACCACATCTCAGGTTTAACACTGAATTCCAAACCAATCGGAAACCAAAGGCAGCCAGTTGCTGGAGACGCACTTTATTGTTCTGCCTGTGTACCTCTGAGAGACGCTGTCTTTAACCCACTGTAGGTTTGTGGTCTTAAGAAAAAAATAAAACAATATTTTGCCCTCTGTGGACTGCCAACGCTTGGCTTTCGGCTCCCTGCTAAAGCTAAATGCTTTATTGGACCTTTGACACAGTTGGAGCTCGAGGGTAGAAGTAAGTAACACCTGTCTGGAGGTTTTGTTACTAGCCTACAAGAGCTGTCAGAGCCTTTTTTGACATCACAACGGGCTGATTTCCAAACTTGGGTCTTTTAGTAGACTCCTGAATAATTTAAAATCAGTAAAAAAAAAAAAAGTACTTTGGACATTTCTGGTGGAGTTCGTTGAAAGGATGCAGACACAGACCTCTGATAGAAAACGTTGGTACAGTGAGCTCTCATTATATGGGTCCTTGGTTGCAGGCAGCGAAGATCCATGAACAATCCGACACAAAAATATTTTACTTGAGATAATAGCTTCCAAGTCTGCTTCATTGATACGTTTATACCCCGTTCCAGTCTCTCTGCTCAGCTCAAATGCGGAATGCAGAGCGGTGTTTGACTGAGCATCTGGTTCGAGCGTAATCCCAAATGTCAGTTAATCAGCATTTAATCTTTTTCTCCAAGGTTTAACGATAGATTTGTCAGCAGATTACTGATTTAGGCATTCACAGATATCTATTTTCAAAACTTCCTCCAAAACATGTGCGAGAGAGGAGTATTTTAGACAGATCCACCAGTGATAATGGAACATTTTTTTTGTCCTGCCACCCCGGGCCGCTCTCGCCGTGGATAAACCAGTGACCCGACAAGTAAAAGTCTGCAAACACAAGCCAATGTCACTTTCAAAAGGCGGACAGTGCATTACAATAATGTAAATATTCAATTATGCAAATGGTTACCTCTGATAATTAAAGACAAGTTGGTTTAAACCTGCGCGCTTGTCACGCCGTTACCAAAGGAACGACAGCTCCCCCGCATAAAAAACGCAATTAGCGTCATCTGACCGCAGCACGTTGCCACTTTTCAAAGCAGGAGATTGTTCTAATTGCCTGAGCCAAGCAGGGGCCATTGCGTGTCAGGGATTCTACTCATGTCTCTGGCTCCGCAGATAGCTGGACTTGTAACAGCAACGTCGGAGCCAGCATCCATGGCATACCCGAGCGTGGGTCTGAATTTCAATTACAAACCGCTCAACAGACGGCCTGAAGAGAGACATGACAGGCTGAGGGGGACAGTGGTCGCTAGATGACACACAGACGTTGCTGTGAATCCGGTCCAAGTTGTGAGTGCGCAGGTAAGGCGCAACAAAAATAAACAAAGTGGTCAAAAAAAAAATAAAAGAAGCCATCAAATCATAAAGTGATCAGCAGGAGGCAGATGGCGAGATGAGAGAGGTAATTGCTCAAATTGATTGCTCCAAAAATCTATTTGATTTTCATTTTCCTATTTATTTGTCTATCTCGATGTTTGCCAAATTAAGTACGTACCAAACTTTCAGCTCACGAAGAGCGTGAAGAGAAACTTTCCTTGTGGTTAATTGCTTGCTGACCTACAAGAATAAATACATGAACAAACTGACTAGATTGAGAGTTCTCGTTCTTGTTTACCTCTGCCTCTTCCGGCAGACACGTAGCGCCGTCTTATGATGTAACTTTACTTTGCGTTGCCTTCATAATTCAAATCAAAATGTCTTTTTATGTCTTTTTTCATTTTTGACATTTTCCAGAAAACACTTCAGTGTCAGGTTCACACTATACAATTTCAGGCCGACAGCAACTTTGTGTCATGACGGAAGCGTAGGGCCAGGAAACAAATGCAGACCACTCTGGATTTTGCAGACAAAAAATGATTTACTTTAAACAATACCAAACCAAACTAAGGGTGTCCATAAGGGTAAAAAAAAAAAAATTAACAGAACCAAATTGGGAGACTTAAACAGAAAGAAAAAGACAAGGCGGGTACAAAAGTAAGTCGAAACGAGGAACTAAAGGAACACAAGGTCTATTTATACACTGGGGCAGTGAAACACAGGTGAGAATAATAAAGCGCAGGGCTGAGAATGAGACACAGGTGACAGACGTCACGAAATGAACAGAGAACAGTGTCCCGGTGCCCACAAAGCAAAAACACGTCCTGAAGCATTAACATTTCGATCTGCATGACACTGGTATAGTGCAATAACAACTCCTATAGGAAAGAACTTCCTAAAACTCCAGCTAGTCTGAACAGAGAAGAACCTCTGGCGCTCTGCCACTTTCTTACAAGTGCTCCGAATGTCATGCATGTAATACTGCTCAAGGTGGGTGAATTGCTGGCACGCAGCCTTATTCTGCATTCACTGAACATCTGTTCCCCGTGTAAACTGTCAAGCCTTAAACTGTAGCGCTGCAAACGCCTTGCCCAATACTAATGTACTTGTAATGTACGCATCCGCTCCACCTATCGATAGGCTCCTCCACATCGAGTCTCCAATGGAAAAAATTATGGCTTTTGAAAAAAACTTGCATGATATATCATTAAGTTTGAAATTCTGTTAAATCTTATTTCATTTCACAATGTCAGGTTTTTGGTCAAGTGCAAATTGTCACGAATCTCTGAGCTGCAAGACCCCAATAACACGAGTTGTTACTATAGAAATCATTAAATAAATCAAAATTCCTTGTTGCCTTGATGATCACGTGTGGCTACTATATATTAGAGGTAGAGGTGCTCGGGTAAAACATCAAAAGTCACAGTTAGGAACTGAACTAATTCTGACTTAAAACTGTAACTGTGAGTCACAAGAGACCAATCATTTCATGCTGACCTTATCCGCTCAATTTGAGAATAATGCTGAAAAAGAGAAAACTACCTCATCACTTTTTTTTTTTTTTTTTCAAACAGAATAATAAATGTTCTTCTCTCTAAATCGTTTGTGCTCCAGTAGAGCTCCAGGACACTTTGTAATAAGACTAATACTTGTGGTGGAGCCATATCGAAAAACAGTCCAGTGCATCGATTAAGCTTTGCAACAGGAAGTAGATTTCTCAAAAGGAAAAAAAAGGCCACAGTCAGCTTGTTTTATATCTCACTCTCTCTTTGCCAATAGCATTTGAATCAAGTGTTGTATCCCTATATCAGCCGGGGGGGAGGGAGATGGCGGACTTGGCCTTGGCTTCAGATTTGATTCGCCTGCAAAATGAATTGCGTGCCGGTGTGTTTCCATCGGCTATCTGTTCTGTGTATCCTAGAGATTGGTCCCAGATTAACTTCTTTCAGTGTTCCATCTCAGTGTGCAGTCCAATCCTAAACTTGTACTTTTTTTTTCCTGCTTTTGTTTTGTGTAAACAGGTTAAGTTTACATGATTGTGTGCATGTAAATTAGTATATTATTAAATGGACAAGATTATCTTTTCACAAAATAATTTAATATTGATTTAAAATAAATAATACAAAAACTAGTCCCCACGAGGAAGACACAATAAATACAAATTTCAATTTATCCATCTTTTTCTTGATCCTCAATCCCCCAAAATGGGAAAGCCAAAACAAGCGCTGATTTCTCCTCATATCTTGGTGAGAATACATGCTGCATTGCACGAAGCCCTTTAAATCTTGTTTGAAATCATCTTCCTCTGCTTTTCTTCCTGCCATTGGTGGATCCCGTCTTAAAGAACCGGTAATGACATCCCAGGAGAGGAAGATCTGTAGTCTGGCGTCATGTGGGGCTCGGAGCTTAGCTGACAGAAGGGTTTTCTGGGTCCCGGCTGACTCCCATGTTTCTGAGAGAAAGTGGCCTTTCCAAACCCAAGTGAGCACACATATGCAGCACCTTAATTAAAGATAGAAACCAGGATATTTTTAATTATTCAATCTGCACCGTTCCAACACAACATTGCACTCAAAAAGTTCTGGGAAGGATGATGAAAGAAGCAGGGACTCAAGTTTGTGATTGCATCAGCTTCAACACAATCATTGTCGTGTTTATTTTTATTTTATTTTATTTTTTATCATTAAAGCAAGTCATCCGATGTTATTTTAGGGACAAGATCTACCCATAGAAGTCATTTGGAATTATGTCAACTATGTGTTTTGAAGTGAAATATTAGGTCTGTACCTTTTTACGTTTTTGCCCACATTTGTATTGTGTGTGAATGGTGATATCCACACATTTAACTGTGCTTAAAAATGGTAAACGTACTGCATAGTTTGTAAACAAAAAGGCCACTGAAGGCACAGCGAGGTATGATGCAGTATTCCCTTCCTAGTTGTGGATGGTTTGGTTTTCCAGTGGAATGTCTCCAACACATAAAAAACTTTGTGTGAGTCCTTCCCGCTGATGAAGACAGATTATTTAACCTAACAAGGTCACGAGACTTCCCTGGAACTTTTGATGTGCAGGTCAGTGATTAGCGCTGCGACTGAAACCCCGTCACACTTGCCGGCATGACACCATGGACGGTGAGAAGAGCACACAGCTTTGGCGGGAGCTCGCACGCTTTTTCAGGCAAACCGAAGAAAGAAGAAGTGCACCGGCCTCTCATCCTGTACATGGCACACAAACCAACGAAAACAGCTGTGAACAGGCTGAAACCCACAGCGCCCCATCCTTGGAGAAATAATACACGTTGATGCAAATTTCAAACAATTTTGTTGAGTCAAATGTGTGAATTTGTTAATTTACTCTCATTTGTGCTTTGATTCGGCTCATCAGTCAATAGAAGACGTGAATGCCAGGAATGCTAGTACAAGACAAGGGAAAAAAAGGGCAGTAAACTGGAATAATAACTAGAATATCTAAATATTTAGTCTGTTTTAATTTAGTGTCAGACCATATGGACATCCAGGTCTTCTTAGTTTTAAGTACTTTTTAAGCTGTGTTTCTGTTGTTTGTTTTTTGTTTTTTTTGGGGGGGGGGTTCATTGAACCAACAAAATGTCTGCATTTTATTTGTAATTAAATGTAGGTTCAGTGGCAACTCCAATTGAAAATGCTGCTTCTCGCTGGGAAATTCTTGCCAATGACAATAACTCAGTTCTTTACATTTGTATTGTATTATTTACTCTGCAGTTCTGTAGCAGGGGTAGCAGAGAACGAGGAGACACCTGTTGATAAAAAGATGGACGCACGTGCGCGTACACAACTCACACACAAACACAAACACAAGCACATTCATGGAATACTCAGAACCAGTAGGCTTGAATTCAACCCCCGCAGTAAATGGAGATACAATTCTAAAATGAAATATTTCTACTTGCCCAAACATTTTGTCGGCTAGACCATGACTCCGAGGGACCGATCACTAGTATCTGATCATTCTTTCATAGCTCTTGTTGCTCTTGTCTGATCGCCTCCCTTTACATCACAATACCTGCTGAAAAGGCACATTCAGAGATGCCAATGGATGGAACCAATGTGACAATACTCATTTGTTCTTCTTATTGTATTCATTATTGATGTTATTAAAGGAAAAGCCTGTGCATCACTAAAACAATCAGCCATTGAATAGAATTAAAAACTCGACTGCAGCCACAAATCTCAGCAATTTCCCAACTTGATGAAATTCAATTGGTCCCCCAAATTCTGAGTGGCATCGTTTGAAGAGCAAACTAATGATTCCATCTGGGTCTGCTGGTGCCGCTTCAGGGGAGAATCATCTAGATGTTCCAGTTGCAAAGCCCAGTGCCAGGTTGAATTCTGACAAAGTTCTAGTGGAATCCAAGAAACTTGTTTTGAAACATGCCCCTTTGAAAATTCTGGCCTAGGGGACTTGTGATGTGAAGTCTGGCACTTTTCAATGGGCCGCATCATTTGGCTCAGTCCCGCAAGCGAGTCAGCTCGTTCACCTCCTAAATCTGCTTCAGTGGATTTGCTTGCTTGCATTGTGCAGACATACTATAACTTCAGCTATTGGCTGTAGACCAAACTTTACAGCATGGTTGCCATATAGTACATTAAATGGACTGTAAAAGTCAACACGTTGACTTCTTGTTATTTTTCTTTTTTTTCTTTTTTGAATGTTATTGTTTTTCAGAATGTTCAAACATTAGACAAACTTCAAAGTCACCTGACTGGACACACGTGACTAGCAGCAGACCTACTCCCGCCTGCTAGCAGCCTAATGCCATAATCTTTGTCTGCTTTATCATATAATTGGTCAAATAACACCTGTAGAACACATGAACATGAGGCAACTTATGCAACTACATAATAGCACACAGAACAAGGCTTATATTCACTTAAACCACCTTGTTAATAAATTATACTCATTTTATTCATAAAGCCATGGCGCCAGTATGATTCAGAGCTACTAGCCCACTAGCTAGCAGTGTCATGTTTAGTCATAACAGTATTGTTATATTCCTCGTGTGATGTTTTGTGCGTTTGTTTTTTTCTGTTTGATTCATTTTTTTTTTTTCCAATACCATCGTTTTAAAATAACTTGATTAAAATAAAGTTGGGTACAAATTTAAAAACACCATTTTTGTCAGCTGCTAAAGGTGTGTATAATTGAATATAAAGAAATATATAAAGACTTTTTTTTTTCCTAAATCATAAATGGGCCAGTTGGATTGGTTTTCTCGCAGCTTTTAAACATCAAGATGTGGAGTTTCATTGCTAGCTGTTGATTACAAGACACGAGCAGTTGAAGGAAATGAAGGACCCGGTGTCCTTGAGGCTTAAGGGTCTTCGGAGTCTGTAAAAGTAATATCCTCGGCTGGGCTTTGCCTCTTAAGAGTCCCACTCTTTTATGAAAGCACCAAAAGCCAATCCTACCCTCCAACCCCCATCCCCTTAAAAAACAAACAGTCCCTCTGCATATGTTTTTATTTCATCTGCTTCTTTTCACTCAGCCCTTTTTTTCTGCCAGAGATGATCATAAAACCCGGCTTTGAACGCAGCCTTGAGAGCATTTTTGGCGTGAACGACACCAGCAGAGCCGCCGGCGGTTTCCCCCTCCTGTGTGGTCTCGTCAGACGCCAAATACGCGATCCAGCGTTTCACCAACTGTTTTGGGCCCCTTTACAGCATCATACCTCTCTCTGCTTGGGTCCGGGCCTGCAGCTCTCGGGAGGGGAGGTGGAGCCTGTCATTTAAATCTACATGTTTTTCGCCACTTATCTCTCATCCATCACGGCAGCTGACGGCGAGCCCGCGGCCCCTGCTCATATATCCGTCAGCGGGGACAAGATGAACGAGCGTCCACCTGCTTCATCGCCTCCGTCCTCCGCCGTTCACACCCCCCGTTTTTTTTTTTCCTTTACTCTCCGGCTTTCTCATTCTCCCACAATAATCTGTTTTTTATCAATCATTTCACTCGGGTCTCCGGAGCATTCCTGATGGCGCCGTAATAGGTCTGTTTGTATGGGCCTCCGTTTTTCACCGGCAGAGATACATAATTTGAAAGTCATTTTCCCTAATGGTGCCTGATTTGGTTTGAATGCTGCTCTGTGTTTCTAAGATGGATATCATTACCCAAACAGATGCAAGCCGGCGCTACATTTCGCCGCAGCTCTTCCTGCCTTTCACGATGCGGTGGCGCAAAAGTGGAGGGTGAATGTTTTTAAAATCCACATTCAGGAGCCACCATCCATCAGAATGAGTGAAAGTGGGGCATTTAAGGATTCATTAATTCTTTGCAAGTTTATTTTGGAACCTCTGACTGCCAGGTGATATTGATTAAAATGTTTTCCACAAATTCTCCAGCAGTTGCCTCTGTATCAGAAGCCTTTCCGTGGAGAGACGTTTATCCTCAGACTGCACTCGGGAAGCCTCTTTGAAGCCTGAGAAAACCCTATAGAGTCTGGAGAGCTGTAGAACAGCACCGGTAGAGCTGGAGAGCTGTAGAACATAAAGGTAATAAGAGGAAAAAGCAGTTTGGAGGTTTGTAGACTGTGCTGGAGACTCGCACCATTGGCTGGTTGCTGGGATATATCACCTGGCGAGTGACCATTTGCTGTCCACTACTTTGCACCATGCATCGTGGCGTACGTTCAGTGGACTACATCGCGAATACCTTCGTTCATGCAGAATTCAGACGCTGCTCTAAAATGGTGTAATACTAAGTTGCGACTGGTCAGTGATTTCCAACAACACCTGGCTCTGGGCAGAGAGGTGTCAGTGAGGTGTTGGTGTCCTTTGTGACGTCAAAGAGTTCTTTCCAGATTACAACTTGTGTAAACCTGCTGTGTGTAAATCTCCAGATATCTAGCCAAATTTCCACCTTGGTGGTTTAACGGACGCTCTGTGGTGCCTCATGCAATGCTCACTGGGGGTGTAGTCAGTGACCTTGGTGAAGTGTCGTTGTGACAGCACAAGAAGAAGATTTTCTTTACCTCTTGGGGAGTTCACTGACAGGTTAGAAACAGATTATTCTTAGAAAGCTTTCGTGAAGCTAATTCGGTAAATGTGATGACCTTTACCACTGGCATGAGATACTGATATCTTTTTTCTGAATTCTAACAAACAAACAGGAGCTCAAGCTAATGCCACTAATAGTAGACAGTCAGTCTTTTTAATGATATGATGCTTCTCTGCTCCTGGTGAATATCCTCAGCTTGCTTAGATAACTTAGGTGTCCTGCAGAGACTTTAAATCGTACCTTCGTGTCGTGCGACCAAATCTTCAGAAGGTTCGGTGCACTCCACTCCAGAAGCACTCAGTCTTTATCACCAGGACCTTAGTCGACCTGCAAACGTCTGTGTTGTGTTCGTCAAGAAGCTTTTTTTTTTTTTTTTAAACTTATGGGACACTGGTCGTGCTGCATTTTAAATTTCTTGAACATCGATATATTCAGCTTCCATTATGACCATATTCCTTCTCCCTGCCTCCTCTCATCGCCCGCTGTTCCCGCACCGCCTGTCCCATGTGAACATTTGTTTTATTTATTATTGAGCACACGTCAAAAGCATGCTGGCAGACAATTTTGAATGTTTTACAACATTCGGAGGACCTCAGGCAAGGTCACCGCCTCTTCCTCCGGGTTTGCAGGGCCTGGGCGTGTCCTATGGTGTTGTATCTGGCTGTGCTGATGACATAATGATGTGTTTGCCAATGCAATGGGAGCTGTAGGGATGCACTTAAGGGACTGACACTGGTGCCGGAAGGGTATTAAATATGAACGCTGCTGTATGGCTAAAAATAATGACATTCCCATTTAAAATATGAAATATCGACCTGGTGCAGATATCTGAGGACACTAACAGCTTGTGCAGGTATTATCACTGGTATGTACGATGATTAGTTTCAGGTCACTTAATAGCTTTGAAGGCATCACATCTTTTGGCTTAGGAAGTTGTGCGTTCTTAACCTTCAAGCTGCTATTTTGGTCTAATCTATCACTTTTGTTCCCCCTCTGATTCTTTTTTTTCTTCCCAGAATAATTAAGAAACCCGAACAGGCTTCCCCTGTTCCCCCATTCGTCTCACTCTCTGCTGTCTTGACGGATGAATGTGCTGGGTTTTTTTTGTGTTCTCCTGTCTCTCTGTCAGCTCGATGGTTTTCCATTTCATAAGGTTAGTGCTGACGTAGATTGAAACACATTGCGGCAGCTCTCCAAATCAAATTGCGTATGTCCATCTTTTCTAGTCCCGCATGTATGCTCGCAGAAAAGAGGATTCATAATGCCCGATGCTTTTATCTCTGCTACAGTTTTGCCCTGACTGAAATGCTACATGTTAGGCCTGACTTAATGCACATCTACTCTGCTCCTATCTATCTTCCCCCCATTTTTTTTTCCTTTTTCCTATCTAATGCACCTGACTTTTCCCGCCTCTCCATCAGGCACTCTACCAACAGCAACAGCAAGAGAACGAGACCCTTTTAATGCTCCTTGATTCTTTTGACATTTTTGTAGCAATCCTGACAAGCGGCTCTTTTTTTGCCATCAAGTTTAATATTTATTCAGCAAGAAGTCCCAGGCAATAAACTCCACCCGCAGTGTCAATCGACTTTTTAGAGGATAGCCGGTCCTGTTAAATTGCCCTGCAATCTGTCATTGTGTGGCCTTTTCAGGTCCAGGAACCAAATACGGACTTGATTAAGATGTAGATAACAGCTACACTAATCAGCACTCTTTCCTGACCTCCCTCTTCCATCCCCTCGCCCCATCCTCGCCTTTTTTGTAACAGCGGTGGCGAGCGAGCCGCTCTCCCCGTCCCTCCCCTTTCATTTCAGCCCGAGCTATTATGGCAGACAGTGAGTTAATGAACAGCAAATGGGAGAGGAGAATGGTATTAATCATCTCTGGGCCCGCCACGTTCTCGATTATCATTCAGCTTCTTTCATCTCAGCGAGTAACCTTTCTGCTCCCACCGGCTCGTCCACCGCTAGTGGTCTGATACCTTTAAGTGCTTTCAGGTTCCCAGCGGTCACAGAGTGTTCCTAGGACATTAAGGGCCATTTAAAGGAAGGAGTCAAGAAATGTGCTACAATGTATTGAGAATTGTAGGGGATACTTTGACGTTGTGTCCAATTTGTAGTAATACAATGTCTTGCAGCTATGTTTTGTGGACAAACCTGAGCATCCTGAAGTGTTTTTCATTTAAATGTTATATTGCCTGGTTAGAAAGACGCAAACAACACAACACCTCTACCCGCTAAACAGATCACCTCTATATCATAATATTATTCATTTGCTTGTCTGTCTGTGTAGTTGTTCTCAAATTCCTTATATCTGGGCCTTTACAAGCAGGAAATGAATTAGATTGACATTTCAATTCAGGCCCTGCGATGAACGGACCACTTGTCCAGGGCGTCACCCTGCCTCCGACCTATGACAGCTGGGATAGGTCCCAGCAGACCCCCGTGACCCTGAGTTCAGGAAGAAGCGGGTATTGAAAATGGATGGATGGATGAATTTCATTTCAGCCACGCTTTGATACCTCTCCCTACAACACTGGTTTAGTCAGGAAATGGTTGGATGGGCGACAGACCAAAACATTTCGAAGATGTAGTAATCACGTCAACTTGGCAGTTTATACAGAAGGAGAGATTTACAGGAATTACCTTCAAGTTGAAATGATCCTTTTGAACAATTTCAAACGAAAGTGCCCCGACCACCCCAACCCATTAATACCAATTCAGCTTCATTCACTACTACACGTAAGACTCTTTTAGAATACACTGATTTACTCTTTCATTTTATTGTTCAGCTCAAGTACCTTCATCTTCTGTACAGTTTTCCATGAGGCAATTTTTTTTTTTTTTTTTTTTTTTTAAATGTTTGTGTTCCCAACTATTTCATTTTCTTTTGGTGTGTTTGTGCGATATGTCCAACTGTGTGCAAAAATCATTAAAGACATGTAGTGGTGTGAGGTTGGTGGTACGGGCCAACTGAGGACAGGAGCATGAAAGAGCGCGGCTCTGATAGATTTTACTCCGCTCGGTGTGTCTGGCATCATTAGCAGCAGGATCACGTCCATCCTGAAGCCCCACATTTTCCCTGACCCCGTCCTTCACCCCTGCAGCCTGGAGATGGAAAACCGGCAGGCCACATTTGGACACACATAAGGCTTGTGCAGATTCACGCACGCGTGCGCACAGACACACGCGCACAAGAGAAGAGAGTCTTAAATTTAGTTTTGAAGGACCTCAGTGATGGTGAGAGCAGACCTGATCGACGGGAAAGATCCAGGATCGTTGATTTGCAAGGAAGTGGAGTACGAGAGTTTAGAGCTACACTTCTCACTTTCCACTCTGTCTTTCACTAATGGCGTGTAATTAAATTGTTTTGCCTTTTTAAAAGTGTAGCCTGACGAAATTGTTGTTGGCAAAGTTATCATCTTGTTTCGTTAATAAAGGATTGTGGTCTTTCTGTAACGCATTAGTCACATTAATCAGAATACATACATACATACATACATACATACATACATACGTACGTATATATTTATGCATGTATTTGTATTTTTTGTTTTTGTTTTGTCTTGTTTTGTAGAGTAGTTATGGCTGCATGGCAATAAGCTATAAGAGATAAAATACTGACATAAGTACATGGGTCAGGTTTATTAAATAAACTTCTTAAAATAATGGATAAACAAACAATGGCAAAATACTGTCTAGGAGTGCCCATGAATGGGACAAAGGAAGAGGAGTTAATTCCACATGCTTGCAAGATCCAGCAATAAAGCAGAGTCACGTATTGAAGCTTATCTTAATAGAATCTACACCGTCTGACGGAGGGCTGCATGGGAAGTTGGCTCTAATGAAGGATTGTGAGAAATGGAAGAGCCAGCGTTGATAGAGCTCATGAGGCCACCATTTTTTTTTCTCTTTTGCTGTGGCACCATTTTATTCTTCATATTTTTTTCTATTTTCTTTTCTTTTTTTTATCATACTGCCCGGAGGTCCTGTTGCACGCTCTACCATCCTTTATTATCCCGAGGCTAAAGCAGATCAACACCAACGTTGGTGCCTTTCTGGTTGCACTTGTCTGGTTGGTTGTTTTTCTTCTGTTTGCAAGTTTCTTTTTATTCTGTCATTGATGTTGCATGATGTTTGTTTGAAAAAGCAATGCCTTCTAAAATGTCATGTTCCCGACGTTTTATTGGAAAAATAGCTAAAATGGCATTCCACCTAAACAAAATGTACTTTTTTTTTTTCAAGTTCTGTGTTGTTGTTTTCATCTCGTCTACTTTGCTTCACTTGCCGTCCCTCACATGTTCCAAACAACAACAACAAAAAAGCAAGAACATCCTGAGAAGTTGCAAGAACAAGAAAAGTTATTGTGATCAAGCTGTTGAAGGTGCGTCAGTAGCCCGACTAGTCCAGCCTCCCTGCATGCGCCTCGATGCAGTTATTGCTTACTCTGATCATCTCTGTGATTGCGGTGAAGACAAACAGCCGTCTGCGCAGCCACGTCCTCCTCTGCGCGCAAACGAGCTGGATGTCAGATGGCCTCCCACCTCACTTCCTGCCGCTCTCCTGCTCATCAAAAGACAAACAGCGGCAGTAAAGGGGCGAGAGGACACTCAGAGTGAGGCGGTAAACAGCTCGAGCCGCCTCATTACGTTTAGCGTGGCGGGATTTCATTTTTATCACGGCGCTGTCGAGGCGCTGGGGGCGCTATCTTCAGCGGACCAAAAGTAAGCGCTCCTTGCTGCTGGGAGCGCATGTGAACGGCGGCGGGTGGGGGGTGGGGTGGGGCGCTCCTCTGACTGCGGCGTGTGAAGCGTCAGCAGTTTGCCGATGCACAGTCCCGCTGTACGGCGGAAGGCTCGGAGATCACAGGGCTACTCGGCGCTCATTGATGTTTGCTCACTCCTTCTTTTCTCGCCCTCGCACTCTTTCTCTCCCAGTTATTGAATAAGCTCGGCGCTCGCTGCAGCCTCATCCCCCTTGAGTGCTCACTGCGCATACTTCCACCGAGAGCTCGCTACGGCGGGGCTCATTGTGAGAGAAAAAAGATAGGTAGAGCCCTGTTAATGAGGGGGAAATAAAAGTTAAGGGCCTTAACGGAATGCAGTCGCGCTCACGGTACGTTGTGTACATCAACGTGGCCGCGTCGTGCGAGGCCGTGCGCGCGTTGCCGCCTGGCGGGCTTGATTTACTGTACTGTTGGCAGCGGGCTGGCGTGCGCAGTGTCTGCAGTCTCGTCCCAGAATAACGTGCAGCCCGGATGTCAAAAGGGAAAGCCATATGTTCGCCATTCCTGAGCGCTGCATCCACCCACACACTTTGTTTGAACTATGTTTAGCTGTGGGATGCACAACAGCCATGTGAGCTCTTTGACAAAGTGTGGGGAGGATGCAAGGGGAAGTGGAATGATGGAGAAGGGGCTGAATATAGAGAGAGCGGCAGGGCTAGCGCGGTGTTTTAATTCTTGCGGATGCACTCGTTCATTCATCTTTAATGATTGTTTCAAGATACCGGGCAGCGATTTGTGGGTCGGCCCGGCCCGAGATGCCATCCAAAGTTGACCTCTTACCGCCCGTGTGCTTTTGAAGTTTAAAGTTAATATGGAGACTCGATCTTGTGTAAAATAAATGTCTGAAACAGGCAGCGTTAGCGTTGCAGCAGTACGCAATCAAAAGATCTGTGTCCAGAAATAATTTACACCGATTTGGGAATGAAACTGTATTGTTTTTTTTTCCATCATAGTTGAAAGTTATTAAAATATTTACAGATCCATGAATAGAATTGCCCTCAAGGGAACTAGGGAGAGCAAAATAGAGCAAATTTCCGTGTAAACAGGTGGAAGCACCTCAGTAAAGGAGAAGAATGGCTGATGGTGTTTCAACATCTTTCAACACAACATGTCAGCTGTTGCGTTGAAATACTGAAGCAGGAGTCTTTGAGAACCCATTTTAGATGCAGTGCCATTTCCCATGTTAGTTTCTCTGAAGGACTTAGAATGGCTCCCATTGTGAGGGTGCTTGACGACGAGGTGGTGCAGATCTGGTCTTTGTTTCTGGTGCCAATTAGGTCTGTTTTACTGTCTGTTGCTGCCAATATTTACAGTAGAAACAGCCAGTTCATCATATCAGAAAGAGAGTGAGCGGTATCGGTTGTCACCACTGCGGCACACGTTGCTCCATCCGTAACAGTCAGTTGAAGGCATCATTTGCACCAGTGCTGAAAAACAAAACCCAGCAGCGCTGACTGGGCAACAGAGTGCACTCACCTGTTTTTGCTTTGTATCAAAGAAATCCTTGTATTAAATGTCTGTTGTCGCTCAGTTTATGCTTTTTTTTTTTTACCTTAGTGTTCCGTGGCCTAGCTAGCTTTGTTGTCATAGTAACCACACCACTGCACACATTCATGACAATTTGTTCAAAGTGGACTTCAGTCAAACACCTAAAGATGTAAGACTATGCAAATTGTAAAAAGACTGTACAGTCAACTCGCAGAAGAATTAAGATTTCCAGCAGCTTTTTTTTTTTTTGGCTGCCGCGCTGTAACCTGACTCCTGCAATCATTTCAGTGCCAGCCTGGCCAAGCAGATGCAAGAGATGAGTTCATTGCATGCGTTTTTGCATCTTTGACCAAAAATATTTTTAAAATAGAATAAACTTTATTGATCCCCCAAGGGGAAATTTGTGTTGTTACAGCAGCAATAGAAACACAAGACAGGAAGAGTGTCAGTATTGTTTTGTGCCAATAGCAGCAACACAATCAGCAATAAATTATAACAATAAATAAGAAAAATGCAAAAAGCTTTATAAATAGGATAGATAGAGGCTTTTCAGTAGAGATTCACTAATGCTGTGATGTTCGGCAAAACACATGCCAGACTAGCTTGCTGGTGGAACACACCTACTGGAGGGCGGTTGTCAGGGTTGTTGCACTGGAGAAGCTTCTACTATGACGTTTTTTTTCAAGCTTCTCCCATAAGTACAAACAGTGATTGTTTTTTTGTTTTTTTCTGTTTCTTTTTGATTACCGGCAGGGAAGGTACGCCTCCCGACGAGCACACTGATCCTACAGTATATCTACGATGTCAAATCGGGGAAGTCAGGCGCCCTGCTGCGAGACATCCATTCTAACTGCATCAGAAACGGTGTGAAGAAATTAACGACTTGGTGAAGCGAGCAGACCCGCTGCGCTCACTGGGCACGAGCTGTCAAGGGAAACATTAGGGAATGAAATAGCTCCAACAGCAATGGGATTAAACTGGCATTTCAAATAATGCTTCAATTACTTTGGATTTGGAACAACTGGTGTTCACATTTTAATGGGTTCCTTCTTTTTTTTGCCAGGTACATAATGAACAGTGTCAAAATATTTAAATGTGAGTTTAGTCAAAGTAAAGTCAGATAATACTCTCAAATAGTTCTGCAGGGCTGGTTGGTGGGAAATGTTTTTCTGCCTTCAGGGTGTTTTCCGGTTGGGGGCACCCTGTCTGCACAGAGTTGGTGCTGCAGCACCCCAGAGCCTCTAAAGGACGTGGGTTGAATCACGCCAGCCTATACACAGGCCTGATCTGCATCACTATGAAGCAGCGGTGAGAGCTTTCACTTTCATTACATAAACGACTGAATCCTAAATTTAATCCATGAATGGTCTCATGAAAAAGGTTTTACAAGTCAAAAAAATGTCTTCGAAGAACTTTTGCCCAAGAAAGGAGCCAAGTCTATTCTTGTCCCATTTAAAACTAGTTTTAGTGGAGTATATTTGCATTTCTGGACTGGGGTTGTTCTGGCTGTGAGACTGCAACGCACATGTAGTTTACCATCACCAGTGTGAATGTTGTGTGAATGAATAATGGGTTCAATGTAAAGCGCCTTCAATGCCTTGAAAAGCGCTATATAATGTCCAATCCATCATCATTATTATTATTATTATTATTATTATTATTATTATTATTATTATTATTAACCAAGCACCAGCGTAAATTACATTTCTAGAAAATATCAACAGATTTTTGGAAACAAAGAAGCAAGTTAAGGCTCATATTGTATTCAACAATCCCTCTGGAACATTAAATAAAAGTTAACATTCATCAATATAATAAAAATAAAGAATGCCTTTCATGTTTTGCAACTGCATCTCATGTAAACCCAGAAAGACGAAAATTCTGTTAGGTTTGATTAATTCATCAGACAAATCTCAAAACATCAGGTCTCACTGATGCACTGCATCTGAGTTACTAATACAGTGTGTTCAAAAACAGATAGAGTAGTCAAGCTCTGGTTCCCAAAGCAGCCAACATTTGGCTCACTCTGCTGTTGCTGCAATTTTTGTTTCTTTTTTTTTTTTTTTGAAGGGTGGTTTAGTGCCGACAGCGCATGGTAGCCGTTTTCAAAATTTACAAGATTTTGCTAATTTAGCACGAAAACAACATATGCTGCTCTGCCTGACTGGATCCAGGCGTGCAGGGGCCTCCGTGAGCTTGTTTTGTGGAAGGCTGGGCGCATTCTTTGAGGCGAGTCGTTTGCCATCGCATCCGTTTGCTCTGCAGCGCACTGCGCTAATGAGGGAGGCAGGGGGCTTTAAGACACAGCGGGAAGGCAGGCAAATGCGACCTTTGTCGCCATTCCACCCTCTCACGTCATCAGAGCGCTTTCCACTTGTTTTGCACCATCCATCTTTGTAAAATCATCCCTCTGATGGCCGGTGTTTGTTCACCCCGTCGGGTTCTGCAGGTTAAAGACTCGGGTTGGCACACAACTGCACGTGCAAATAAAGCCAAAGGCACATCTCCAGGCGGGCCGCAGACATACAATTCGAGTGCTGGGGGTTCAGTCGGTGTTGTAAGTAGTTGCAACACACTTAGGCCACGCCTACAAGAAGATGGCATTTAGAAAACAGCCATTTTCGTAAAGGCTTTTTTATTTTTTTATTTTTTTATTTTATTTATTTTTTTAAAAAAGGTGTGCATCTGAAAGATGCTGGGAAGTATTGAAATTGCTGCAGTACTTATGCCAGGCCTCGTGTGGTGATGTGAGTTTACTCCCCAAAGCCAGAATAAGAAGAAGTGCAGCACTGTGTATTTATAGAGGCTGCAGCTTGCTAACATAGCACCACGATGATAAAAAGATGGTGTGGATAAAGTCCACTGACCCAGAAGAAAAACATAATAAAAAGTAAAACAGGTGGTTTGCAAATCATTTTTGTTGTCTGTATTTTCACTTTGCACACATCCTATGGTCGATTCAAGAGCACTCTGTGTTACTGTCCACTGTTGTTTGCTCCTTGTTGTAGTGAAAGGTAAAGAGAAGACTTTAGGTTGATCTTCTTTAGCCGCAGCAACGCAAATCAACCAAAGGAAGACCATTTTCCGTGATAACCGGAGGTCGGGCAGGGCGGCGTTTCCAAACTTCCCCACCTTGGAAAGCTTTTACGAAACTGTGCAGTTTCGGTGAAAACACGGCCTTTGTCTATGCGCAAGGCCAAAACGACAAAAAATGTTGCCGTTTTCAGAGAAGCCTTGGTCTTCTTGGTCTTTTTAGAGCCCCAGAAAGAACCTGGAATGAGAGAGGTAGGAGGTGAACAAAAGCCTGGAAGGATGAACAGGAAAGGCACGACAGAGTGAAGGGAGAGGGGATGAGGGATGAGTGGGTGAGGCAGCTGAAGAAGGTATGTGGGGTGACCAGATGAAGAGATGAAGGGCCAAGGGATGGACAGATGAGGGATGAAGTGGTAAGGAAATGAGGTGATTAGAGGTTAAGGAATTAGGAATGAGAGAACAAAGGGGGCAGGGATGTAGGGATGATTGAGTGAGGAAGAAAGGAAGGAGACGAGTGGAAGAGGACGATTGGTTCAGCTGTCATGGCAGGTCATCAGGGGCGGGGCTTTGCTTGTGAAACCTGATTAAACAAGTTGACAACATGCATGAAGAAAGAGTAAAGAAATTGTAGCCGCTGAGAGAAATTCCCCTGTGAAGACCAGTGAAGGAGTCGAATGCTCGCAGTTCGGACTCAGCGTGCCATTAGCGGTCTGGCTTCTCGGGTTTGACCCCGCGTTTTGACCTCTAGCCCTCCCTGACCCGCTCCGCGCTGGCTTTTAACCCTTAGCCGCTCACCCCTGGTGCTAACAAGCTCACGCCGCTAGTGATGACTGCACTGACACGTGCTCCTCAGCAGAGGCAGTTAGGCTACGGGAAGCACACCGTGGCATTTTTTTTTTATTTTATTCTTTTTATTTAATCACATCAGGAGCGTTTGAAAAAAAAGGCACAGAGGGCTTTTACAAACATAAAATCTCTGTGTCATTTAAAAATATGAAGACATCATGCTAAAAGGACCCCCTTCCACATGGAGATCCCGCTTCCCTCAGATCCTGGTTTGCTGTCAGGGAGGAAACACTTTGTAAAATTCACTCAGACTATCCATCAGCCGGAGCTCCCTGCTGAATTCTAAATGTTTTTTATTGGGTGAGCAGCTCCTTCAGGCTGGCTCAGACAGGTTTTGTTGTAGGTTTTTACTGATCGACCTCCCCGGAGCTGTGGAATAAACACACACCGAGCTGGGATGAACGATTGGAATCAATGGAAACTTATTTGACAGCCAGATTTAATTTTATGAATAGGCTGATTGTTCAGACAGATGCAATTTGTATCGAATTCGCCAGGGCGAGGGCTGAGGGCGGGTGGAGGATTATGGATGTCAAGGCCAGTGTTAGAAAATAGCTAAATGCTATCGCTATATGGAGCTGCAACACGCCAGTCCCCTAGTAGAAAGAGGAGGTTGCAGGCGTACTTGAGGTAGTGTGAGTGAGCATCTGGGTCTTAACTTTACTTATTGGCTATTATTCGGCCAAATATGTTGCAAATTGATAAATCATTTATGGTGAAAGTGAAGCTAAAGCAGTAAACCAGTGAAAATGTTCCTGTGGTTGTGGGTAAAGAGGAGTTCAACTAGGCAGTGGCCAGAAGTCATGTGGAAACTGAAATAGGTCAATGCTGGGAAGATTCATAGTTGATACTAATCTAGCTAGCTGTCTGGCTAGATAGCAAGCTAGCTATCATGTGAACAGCCTGACTGTTGGCTCTTTATTGATGTGTCTGATCTTTCCTCCATGGTTATTAGGGGATGGCTTTGCCAATGTGGCAACGTATACTTGTTATGGCTATTCCAATGCTGTTGTTAAGCAAGTGTAACATTGGCATGGCGCTCTCAGTCCAGACATCAGGTCAAAGTGTAAAATACTGTATATTTTAGATTGTCTTCTCACTGAAAGAGGGGAACCCTGGAAAACACCCAGCGCCTGCGACTTCCACTCTAAGCTACTCTTGCTTGTTTGCGTTTTGAAGTGAAACATGGACAGCGTATTATGTTCAAGGTACCCAACTCCAACAGGAAGAATATAACTTTGGCTAGCATGAGGAATGTGGAGAGAAAAAAAAAAGTCTCTGCCTTTCCTGTCTGGTAATAGAATTAAATAAATAAATAAAATAAACGCAACCCCGGCCGCATGATGCACCGCCCTACGGTCAAGGGAATAATCAGGTCCGTAATTAATTTGGACTTTAAGTCTTAATTTGCAGTTTGACCGCAGGCTACGCGACTTGGTAAGCCCTCTATTAGTCCAGTGCTGCTCTGCGAGGGTGTGAGTAAACAAGGTCACTCTCCCCTAACAGGACAAAATAGCGCTAATCCTCTTTGGCGCGGCTTTGAACACTTTTCATAATTTCATTAACATTAGACTGCGTGTGCGTGTGATGCCTGGATAGAAATGAAAAAAAAAAAGAGAACCTTCAAATCTGATCCAAAGTCCTCTTTTATTCATAATAATGATGAAAGCTGAAGTACCGCAGAAAAAAGTTTTCTTCCCCCTGCTTCCATTATTTCCAGGCTCACTCCTTCCACTGACAGTGTTAATTGCTTCCCCTCTACCTGCCCGTGCTTGATTTCCACCTGTCTTCATTGTGCAATGTGATTAAAATGTAAAATGCTGCAGCGGATGGGGCCGCTCGCGTGCTCCGGCTCCTCCATCATTCCTTATTGCGCCGGGCCACGGCTGTTTACAGCCGGCACTCGGGGAAGCGGGCGGCGGAAGATTGAATGATTCTGTGGCTTAGCGCGCTATTTCCTCTAATGCACAAGCGGCCATGAAGGCTATCGCGGAGATTAATTCTAGTTTGGGCTGTTTGTAACACTGGCATTTATTCTCTGCAAAAGTCGCGACAACCGGAGGGCACTTCCTCATCCCAGCCAGTGCCAAGCCTGTTTACCCATCAGCTATCTGCTGCTTGCCTCGCTGCCGCTTTCCATCCTCCCCTCCTGTTTCTGCCTGTCGATCTCGCTCCTTCGCTCCATATGTCTCTGTTTGCACTCATTCCAACTGATCCTTCCTCTGTTTTTCATCTTCCGTTCCTGAAATTTTGCCATTTTTGTCCATTTTTTTTTTTCGTTTTGTTTTTTCCCCACGTCGCACCGTGCAAGGCCTTCGCTTTGGAGGAATGCGCACAACAATAATTTGCTGGAAAGCTTGGTTGGGTATCTAAGGATTGATTAAGGCTGCCAGGTCGTCCCAGCTTACATCTACCGGGAACCCTTTTTCTACTCACAGCTATGTTGTTGTTTTTTTTAATTCACAAAACCATTCTGAAGTCTCCCTGACAGTTTGAGACCCATCCAGTGCCTTTGCAATGGAAGGCTTCTGTCTCTGTGGTGTAAAACATAAAAAAGGCATAATATGGCAATGTTAACATTACGTTTCTTGGCAAACGTGGCTGAAGGTGCATTGAGGTTGGCTCTGATTGACTTGACTTACTATTGCAAAAGCTATCAACGCTATTTAGGTTCAAATTGGAGAGCCAGACACCAGCGTTATGGAGACATTTTTTTTCTTTGTTGTTTTCTATGTTAAAGAACAAGCTCCAACCAGCTTTCCAAAAAATGTCTTTTCAGAATACAGATTGCTGGGCTAAATAAACGTATTAATAGGAATGTCAGAACCAATTACAGTAGAAGTTGTAGAATCAGTGCGAGCGCGCGCACACACACACACACACACACACGCCCCTGGACTCCAAATCAGTCATTTCTCACCCTTTACCAAGGCCTATTTCTTTTTGCAGTGCCAGCATCCTGCAAATTGTATCCCTAGCCCACTCTCCTGAAAATGAATTTTGGGGAAGTTCAAGGGTACTGTACACGCTTTGTTCCTCCCTTGGCTTCAATTTGTTGTCATATTTCTTGGTTGCTGAGGCTCAGCGTGGTTGAGGCATCAGGATGCCGTCGAGGAGTCATTAAACCTCTCGGCGTTTCCTTCATCAATCAAGTGTTTGGGCCCCTGTCAAGGAGGCGCACATGTTAACCCGTTTCACAGTAAACAGAGCAAGAGAACCCCTCTGGGGGATTGAGTGATGACTACAGAATTCACAAAAGCTTACTTAATGTTTTTGGAGAATGAGTTAAAAGCAAATACCTCACGTCGCACCTTGCGCCGCTGTAAATTGGACGCCATGGGTGCTACTGCATATCAAGTCACAATGATTCTTGCAACATAGCATTAGAGCACTCGCAGCATAAAGAAAAGCGAAGCTACGTCAACGTCACATCTGTGAAATGAGAACAATGCAACAATGCAACTTCACAGTACCGCCCCTGACAAGGACCGGTCACTGTAACCCAAACCTGACTGCTCATTCCCGTTTCGAAAAGTCCCCCTATAATTAGGGCAGGTTTTAAAATGGCGGCAGTCTGTTTAGAGCTCAATGCATCATCAACCGTTTCATGCCGGAGGCTGAAAAACTCAGGTGAGTAAACACCTTTGAGGAGAGGCTGACTGAAGGCGTTCACTGTAATCACTGTCACCCGTTCACTGGAGCCTCGTTCCACTTTAAAACAGGCTTCCCAAAATGCCATTGGCCTTGACCTTAAATGAATAGCTCACTCAACAATTAAGTTTCTTCCAGTTGCGACGACCCTATGTCAATGAAGGCTTAGGCTGCACTTTCATTAATGCCTTTTATTATTTTTTTGTAGAGGAAAAGTGGATGCCTTGGTGGCCCAATACACCAACATTAAACAAATACAACATTCATTCATATTGCTCATGTGGCACTAACTAAGTGTCTCGAAAATGTACTTTTGGTCAATTGTCCAGGAGAGCCTTCCTCGAAAAAAGGCTGTACTCATGTATCCTATGCATATCCCTTGTTATTAGAATTCACCTTATCTAAAAAAAAAACTTGACTTAAAGAATTTTGATTTAGTAATTTAACAAATGGAACCCGATGAGTCCAGATGAATTCAGAAACTAGACAATATGATACAGAGTAGGCAGCAAATATGCACTAACAAGGTGTTTACAGATGTATAAAGTGTTTGCAATTGTCCTCTTTTGTCTTTCTCCTACATATCTGTAGCCTTGCCTCCGACTGAATTGAAATGGAAAGTGAGACAAGGTTTTTCTCTATTCTTCTTTTGCACAATTATTTCCCCAGTATGGTCTAAACCAAGGCCCTCTGGATGTGTCATCCCTCTGAGTCTTTTTGTGCTTCATTTACCTGAGCGACAAGGCCACACAGCTCCCGTTGGAGCTTAGGTTGTTTAATTTACACCCCTGTTCGTTGTGTGTCATCGTTGCATTCGTGCTTTCTTGCTCAGCAACGAGCGAAGTCGAGGTCTTTACATGCCGAGGCTAATTAGCTCTGGCAGGCCATTAGCCCATTAGAGCAACAGCTATGCTAATAATTAATCCCACCGTGCTCGAGATTATTTCCTTCTATCTATCTATCTATCTATCTATCTATCTATCTATCCAATGCAGTTATGAACTTTTTGAAAGCCAGGCGATGCTGCACTTTTCCTCACACACGGGCCACCTGTTAGCAAACGCAGCACCCTCTCACAGAGGAGCAAAAAGCCTACAACAATAACCATCAATTTGAGCCGCTCGACGTAACTGTGACAAATGTTTCGGCGCGGGGCTTGGTATATAAACTGCCGCCGCGGATTAGCATAGCGCCCCTCGCAGCCGCTGGTTGGTTAGCGCAGGCAGCTGCCGCGCGCAAGGGCAGCAAGAGGTGGATGGAAAACATGTGCGTGGCAAAGCGGGCGTAAGCAACTGTGACAATTGGAATTAGGAGATAAAGTTTGCAGTCTACTTCAAAGCGCAAGGTGAACAAAGCCAGTGCTGGGTTTTAGAAAGCTCGGTGTGAAGGAGGAAGATGGGCAGGGGCCTCTGAAAGACTTTGTCCTTCACCTCCTTGGCAGGGTGAGTTCTTCACCGCCAGAGGCTCCGCTGCAGCCTTTGATCCCTCCTCTCCCTTCATTGGCACTCACCAATGACAGTGACAATGATGTTCAGTAAGAATTCTTTTTTATTTCTCATTTCCAAATACTCTCCTTTCTACTTCCAGGCCACAGCTCTTAGCACAACATACTTGCACAAAAAATGGCCTCCTTACACAGATTCTTGCTGCTCGTTATCTCGGGGTTGTAAAGAGGAGGCGCGACTGTGGGACTAAGGTCACTGTCAAAAGATGTGTGTGTGTGTGTGTGTGTGTGTGTGTGTGTGTGTACATGTAAAAGTGTATTTGACAGTCGTCTATAAATAAGTTACTATAAGAGTACTAATAGACATTACAGTTCTGTGGATAGGTTTTCTTCTTTTATACAATATATATATTAAAGAAATGCCCAACAAGTTATTCAAATCTAACAATTAAATAGTTTAACTCAAAACTCTCTTTAGAACGCAACACTTGATGTTAACCGTCATCCTTTGGGAATTTAACAGGCGAACCCTCCAATTAGCTTCATACATGAACAGCAGCTGAAAATCAGCCAATGCAATCAGAGGTGGGAGCATCACTGGCATTTGTTCGGTCCGTGAGCAATTAGAACGCACGTGGCAGCAGTGACGAGCGACGGTGGACAAGCTCAAAGCCAAGTAGCACTTAGAAGCAACTGTGAAAATAGAAATGTCAGGTTCCTTTTATAAGACAGTGTTTAGCTTTCAGCTCGTTAATCAGCACGGGGTAACTGAGGGAAGTGCAGGCGCACTTGCGGAGGAGCAAACTTGTCACGTCTTAATGGGTTTGTCATGTATGTGTGAGTCAGGACAGACAATTTACACGTCGTCGTTCTATAGGAGACAGGCAGCAAATGTGCTTTTGATCGTTTTAACCTTTGCATAGTGCTTATATTTAACCAGCACCAGTTGAGTGAGTTAAAAAAAAAAAAAATCATTTAAACGAACCAATGTGAGCTTATTCAAAGAAGGGGACTTTATTGATCCCTTTGGGATGACTCCCTTAGGGAAATTAACAGAAATATGTACAGGTTGTGAATGGACACACGGATGCAAAGAGTCGTTGAGTTTTTTTTAAAGGACAAATATATATATATATATATATATATATATATATATATATATATATATATATATATATATATATATATCTTTTTTGTTTTGTTTTTATTAATTAAAATAATAATAATATAATTAATTTTATACATATGCTATATATTTTCAGCAGTAAAAAGGAGCAGATGACACACCCGTGTTTGCAAACACGGCTCTTAATGAAAATCTGTCAACAGTGAAAAATCAAAGTGAAGAATATCTGTATTGAATCACTTCAACAGCTGAGTACTGCGTCACTGGAATCAGTCGCCAATTTTGCCAAATTAGTTGGCGAAAAACTTTTAGAGAAACATTTCATAAAATTCATATGACTGTGTGAGCAAACTCCCGGCCTCGCTGCATTCCGACTTGCTATTTTTAAACTTGCAAAATCGTGTTTTGGAAACCAATGAAGCCTCGCAAAGCCAGAAATAACAGTTTAAGAGACACCTCCGTCCGCCATGCTGCCATTTCTGGGAAAGCGTGCGCGCATGTTTGTGCGTCCGTGTGTGTGTTCTTGAAATGTGTGATTATGAGCACTGAACATTTTGTGAGGACATTTCGTTCACGTGGACTTTTTGACATTGTGTCTTCTCCTTATACCACTTTGTCATTGGGGTGTAACGGTGAAGATTATGTTTAGTAACAAGGAAGAGTTCCAGTTTGGTGACAGAATGGAAGTTATCATGTCCTCACAGAGACAAATACGCAGTATGAAACAACATATGAATATGAAATCAAACAAATCTGAACAAGCATGAGTAACATTTTCTCACCTGCTTCTGACCTGCTGCGGAACTCGTGCCAGGGTCTATGATTCCCATTCATACATCCACTATACCTGCTTCTCCTGCACTCAGGGCTGCAGGGGTTTGCTGGAGTCCTGCTGGCGAGGACATGGTTACACCCTGAACACGTTGGCAGTTTATTGCAAGCCCACGGAGAAAGACAAACTATTTACACTTACACACTAAAGACAATTTAATATCCCCATTGGGCCTCGCGTGTATGTTTTTTGGACTGTGGGAGGGAAGCCGCCGGTGAAGCTGAAGAGAACCGACGTAGATGCAGGAGAACACGCAAGCTGGTTGTTGGTGTGAGGCACCGCCGTGTTGCCTGTCTTTGACTTTATTATTGTACATTTGCAATGTGACTGTTTGTGACTCTAACTTGTGGGCATAGGCTATCGTTCTGTCCACGTCGTCCTTTTCAAAGCGACGGAAGAAAAACAATTTGCTGACCGTCATGTCGTAGCCCTTTTTCTTTACGTCCGCCACTTCTCTGACCTTGTGAAACAGCCCCACACGTTCACTTTGCGCCCTGCTTGAAATCACACACCGCTGGATGCCGCTTCCAGCCGCCCTGACATGGGTAACGGATCGAACGGTGCAGATATTTTATACACCCATCCAATCCATGCAGACTTTCAAGCACACCTTTGAAACATTAGAGCAGCCTCGCAGTCGGCCCCCTTTCGCGCCGCTCCCTCTTCTGAGTCTATCTGTTGTGTTTGCTATTTATCGTCCCTTGTAAAGTGGCTCTCACTCCACCGTAGCGGTAACACAAGCTAGCGCAGCCCTGTTGCGTGGCACGCAACCATCAGAGGATGATAGAACGGGGTAATACGAGCTGACAAATGCCTCCTTGGTGTTCCTTTTAAAGCTTTTATCTCAGATTTGGCACGAACGTGCGCTCAATACTGAAGCAGGCCATGAAAACACTTTTTTTTCTTCATTCCCCCGTTCAGTTGGTGCATGACTGATACCTGGCGGACAGCTCGCTGAGCAACAGGGCAGAGTAAATTTATGCACCTTTTGGGAATGTGCATGAAAGAAAAAAAGATCCCACCTTCAAAATCCCCAAAAAACAGGCACGTGGCCTTGGTTTGTTTTGGCAGCGAGGTTAAACCAAAGATAAATTGCTGCCAGATAATTCAAAAACGCTGCGTCCTGCTTTGATCCAGTGAGGGAAAATATTGTCCCCACCCTTTTTTTTTTTTCCTTCCCTTTTCTCTCCTAGGCTCTATAACACGGTGCGGGGGTGGGGGTGCCGAGCACGCCTGTGCGTGTGTGTGCGTGCGTGCGTGCGTGTTTGGACAGATAAATGGATGGTCTTTCTGGTCACCCTGGGCGGGGGAAAGGCTCAGGCTGCGGTTGACATTCTGAGCTCTGATTGCCTGGCAGGTCGGCTGACATGAGGATCGGCTGCGGGCCCACAGGGAATGTGACAAAGATGGAGTGAGCTCACTCTGTCACACATTCTCACTCCGGCGCGCACACACACATACCTCAGTCGCTACAACGCTACGTGTGTGCTTATGATTGCACAACTCTGCGTGTGTGTGTGTGTGTGTGTACCGTATGTAGGTGTGTGAGTGTGACCTGGGCACTGCAGGCATCCATTACCAATCTAGGGTGTGATTGAGGGGAGATCCAGGCAGTGAGCATGTCTGGGCTGTTTTATCCCTGCTGCCTTACCACCTGCCTAACCCCCTCAACCTTGCAATTCCCCGCACTGCTTCGGGGGGGAATTGCAACTCTCTGCAACACAAAACAAGGCGATACAATACACTCCCGGCCGAGGCGGCGGTGGAATCGCCGGTGGTCGGAACTTTGGTTGAAAACTCACAGTAAATGTAGATGGCTGCCGCCGAAGAGCAAGGTGAGCCTCTGAGTTGGCTCGTGGCTCTGGAGACGGAGCGTGAAAAGTGTTTTTCAGCCGGTCGCTGTTTTCTTGCCTTCCCAGCCTGCAACTTGCTGGGAATGCGAAGGGACAATGCGACGTTTGCTGCTTGTTTGGAACGTTGCTGACAATGCCGATGCGTAACTCACCTGGAGTGCAGGTGAGAGAAGTAGCTGTGATACCGGAGGAAATCCTAGGAGCAGTAGAGAGTCGGTGTTCCGACCAGTCAAGAAAACGACGGAAGAGCCTCCAGCAGTATTCAAGCGTGCTGAATAAGTTTGAAGAGCCGTGCCGCAAATTTGCTTGAGGTTTTTCCCACGATGTAAACCACAGCGGGAGTCGTGATAAGCAACTGCACTGTTTGTAGCGAAAACAGACGTCCGAGGAGTTTCTGCTTTCGGCAGCATGGCGTGATGCTTGGGAGGTGTAACTCGATGTTATTCTAATCTCTGAAACTTCAGACCAAACTGACTCCTTTGAAAGCAATTAATTGTGCCTGTGGTTTTCTGAAAGGTTCACACTGACAGTTTAATATAGTGGAAGATACTTTTGCATTGTGTCTCTATTTGCGTACTTCCATCAGTGCTCGACTCTGTAGTCACTTGGTCCACTATATTCTTACTCGTGTTGCTGGGGGCAAAGTAATACGGGTGGTATTGTCACTGCCATTGTGCAGTTGTCGGATGACAGCCCCCCCCAAAAAAAGTGTTTCTTTTTGTAATGAATGCATAGAGCATGAATGCATTAGTTTCTCAGCCACTCAGATCTTTTATGTTTTTTTTCAAATAAACATTGCGTTCCAACTTCAGAAAGTGAGATGAGCTCTGATACTGATTCTGCTGTCTGGCATTTAATCGTGCACAGCTTTGCAGTGGTCATATTCTTCTCATATTTAAGGATTGCCACAGGTGCTGCAAACTGTAAAAAAATTAAATAAAATAAACATCACAAACGCCTGTGCAAATAAATGCAGCCCCTGAGGTCCCGTTGGAAATTTGCTTTCTCTTTGTTTTGAGGCGAAAGAATATATTTTCTTCTTTATTATGTTTCAGGACCTCAGATCTCTATACAAATAAGATGCAGTGGGATACTTATATTTATGATGTATATAAGACTATGAACAACCATGGTTTTAAAGTCCGTATTAACAATTAGTACAAAGTGTTCCATTAGGGCAAATAGTATACAGCGGGAGTGATTTGTCGGAATAAGAAGCACACTTGATATTCGAATGAAAATACATTGGTTCAACCTACAGCGAACATTCAAGGCTCTCCAAAAAGGATGCCGACTAATGCATTCGATTGGCAATAAAGGACAGGGGCGCTCATCCTTCACCGCCGGCCCCCATTCGGCCAATGTCTTCAGCAGTGTGTTTCCAATGCGATGAGAGGAGCGATGAAGCCCCTGATTGACAACACTGATAATATTTCACACAAACAGGCGTTCAATATTTGCGCAGATGATGTGTTTACAGCCGTGCGCCTGTGTTAAGTGGATTTGTTGCCAATTAGAAACATCATCAGCCGTGCCTGTTTGCATGTAATCCTATGGGAAATTAAAGGCTGTCAGCCTTCTTCCTTTATTCTATTTTCTCCATCCTATGATATTATTCTGCGAGACACAACAGTTCACGTCTGACTCCGTCAAAGCTTTTGAGAGACGTAAAAAAAAAAAAAAAAAAAGTAATTTAGCTGCAGACACAGCACAATTTGCTCTCTTATTTCACTCAAAGAAGAAGAAGTGTGGCCCTTTTTTATTTAACACTCACCCTTCCAGACTAGAGTGGAAAGCGAAGTTGACGGCCTGCAAAGGCAGTCGTAGAAATCCTCCTACACAAAAACCTGCTTATGTAATGGTGGAATCTCGCTTATGTTCATGGCACATTCCCTGGACTATTGTGCTCTGCATGGCTGGAGAATTTGCAGGATCTTTTCCTTTCTTTTCTTTTTTTTTTTTTTTTCCACTTTTTTTTTTGACTTTCTAGCCCCACTGGACTTCAAATGCACGTTGGATACGCATGCTGTACATTTCCAGCATCCAGGCGTCCAGCCTAGAGGAGGTACAATTAGATGCTAGCATGGGATGTTTACATGCAGCCACAAAACAACATACACCAAAGCATACACCTTTTCATATATATATATATATATATATATATATATATATATATATATATATATATATATATATATATATATATATATATATATATATATATACAGTATATATATATGTATATACATATATATATACATATATACAGTATATATATGTACTGGAAGCAGAGGCTGAATTTGTATCAAAAGTGGGTCATCCAAAAGCCTCTATCACGATTTACCTTCACCGTTGTTTATAGAATAATTAACGCACTTCCAGCGCTCCGAATTCTTTCTGAACTGCGTTGAACACTATTGCGTGTGTACGTCCTGCACCCTGTAAATCTTGCATGCGCGGCTCCCCCTTCCCTCCGTGTTTGGATGGCCTATTTTTCTCCCAGCGCACGTGTGGCTTTTTCGGCGTAGCGCTCATTAAAAACGCTGCGTGTTTATCATCCTCCCCCCCGCCCCTCCCTCAACTGGCCTTTAAATAAAAGCTCACATTATGCATTCCCAGATATTGTGACATTGTGCACGGAATGAAAAATCTTTTTCCTTGCCTTTGAACTGGATCTTTTCCCTCGCTTGTCGCTGGAGCGTCTGCAGCCATTCCTTTAGCGCTAGTTTTCGTTCCACACTTGCAAATGCGAGCGGTCGGCCGCGATCGGGCAAAATCAGTGAAGCAACAGTTTCACTTTGAAAGAGTCACTTTGAAAAAGTTAGGATGCTGTTGTGATGAAAACATCTTTCCTCAATTGTGCCATTAGGACATCTTAACACCACGAGTGCATAAACATAGTTTTTTTGTTTTCCACCAACCTTCACATGTTGCACTTGCGTTGAAATAAAATAAAATAGATATTATTATAACAATTGAAAACAGAAAGCAAGGATTACATTTATGGATAACAATGCCTCCAGCCGTGTGATATTTTGAGAACAGTGACAGCGTAGGCAAACTTGTCAACAGCAACAACCTTTTTTTTTGCAGCTGCCCTGCAAATGAACTGACCCTTTTCTTTGCTTTTGCCGTCCGTATATATATATATAATTTTTTTACATCTCTTGTCATTCAAACGCGTGAACTTGTGCCGTTACTTTGTTTGAAGTCAGCACATTTGGGATCACTGTGGCCCCACTGAATATTACTGTACTCATTTTTATCATCAGCGGAATCATTAAAATGCAGTAGGCTGTGCACATCTAACAGGAGACCTGGCACAGCCAGCGAGGATACATATTCATCTCCGCCTCGCATAAAGGCCCATTGAAAGGAGCGGCTCGCAGGCACGAGGCTTGCATCAATGCTGAAATCATTATAAAAATATTGCACAGGAAGTGAGCGAGGACACTTTGTTCCGCGGCGACTCCGACACTCGGTTGGCTCCGAAAGGGGCCTGGTGGCGTCGGGGAGAAGCGGAGGAAGTAATTAGTGGAGCACGTGCACTTGGACCTGCGAGAGCGACGGCCAGGACTTCAAGGTGCCGCGTGCACGTTTCGGCGTGTGCGTGCGTGTGTGTGTGTGTGTGTGTGTGTGGGAGACGACCCCACCTTCCCCTCTCCACCAAAACAACCGGAACGCCAGACTGACAGACAGCCAAGGACCCGGGGAGAAGCAAACACTCGGGCAAACAAACACACTGCGGTACAATCAGAACTCCACGTGTTGACACAGCTCTGCCAACAGCTTTGCTCCGGGAAACCTCGCCCGCTTGGCTCAGCGACCATCCCACTCAAAGGGAACAAATCCTCAGAGGTATATATACATGTAGATAGATGGATGGATGGATAGATAGATAGACTTTACGTTCCTTTATAAGTCTGATATGATGCAAATTAATTCCCCATGGTACTATGTTATCGTTTCAAGTATATTTTTAAAAGAATTTGATGTGTAAATGTTTTTCACTTGAGACAGATAATCTATCTGTTCTCTCACTGCCTCTCTGTGACGTGTCATTAAACTCCCCAAAAGATCAGAAACGCCTACAGTTTACTCATTTTGCTTGCTACATTTACCAGAAAGTGTCCAGAAGTTCTGGAAATCAGCCCCCTGTGATGTCACAGAGGGTCTATTCAATTTTGTGACATGTCATATATTTATCAGGGACGAGAACCCCCAATAAATAAGAAAACGGTTGTTGAATATGTTGGGTTGTTTAGTTAGGTTCTACTGTTTTTAATAATAATACTGCGGCTGCTCCACTTGAGTCCTGGTTGAAAATCAATGAAGATGGATGCATACGATATGGGATCTTTAAAGCTCCACGTTGCCTCACACTGATTAACGTGAAGCTGCTTGCTTGGGAAGTCACCTCTCGCTCCTTTCAGCACACAGAGCGGTTTTATTTTCCTCATTTCATTTTGCACACACAAACAGCACCCCCCAAACCCCCCCCCCCCCCCACCCCCACCCCCTCCCTCCCTCCCTCCCTCACTCTTCTCACCATGCATTCAAGACGGCACACATCGCAGCGTGATGCAACTCTGCAGTGTGCACCAGCAAGGCGAAAGGTTGCACAGTGAGAGAGGCTGGGTCAAATACTGCTGGCATAATTCCCTTGCTTTAATTATTTAAAGCATTTCAATACTAAACTTTACACTCTGGCTCACTCACAAATTATACTGCGTAATTTTAATGCCTCTAAAAATATAAAAACGCCATGCCTTCTTGTCTCTGAAGCCTTTTCGCCACGCCAACCCGAGCTGGGCTGGACATTCTCATGGACAGTTCCTCACTTTCTATGATTTCCTATATTTTTTTAAGTAAAGGAACTCATCCTTCGTTGACTTTAAAAAGCACGCTGCGGTGAGCCCCACTTTGCTTGTTTGTTTGTTTTTTGGATACTAAGTGTGCATCACATCCTTGCCAGTGTTTAATCTCCAATAAGGTGCGAAGGGAATTTAAGAAACTGTCATATTGGTGGCAGCTGGTCAGCCGCACCCAACTTAAAGGAAGGCTCCACAGAAACGGGCCGCGATGTGTCATCAACGTTTTGCCAACATGTTTCTTTCACATTTGTACATTTAAGCCTTTGAACAAAAACAACATTTTTTCGGGAAGAGTCACTCCTGCCTATGAAATGTAATAATAAGTATAGATCCACAAAGGTTTTTGAGGTAGAAAAACTTCACAGAAGACAGGCGCAGGTAGCATCGTGGCTGAGCCACATTCATTTCAATATATTTTAATTGATCATTTACATATATTTTGCGCAATTGGCGCCGTATTCTATGCAAATAAGCCTCATTACAAATGAAGCAATGTGTATAAAACGTTTTACGACGTAAACCAGAAATCTTTGTTTATTGTAACAGACGTGGGAAGTGCAATTCCTCCGTCAGATACAAAACAAATGGGGGGAAAAAAATGCAAGCAGGTCATGGTAACGCACATACGACTTACGCGGCTGAGCTTCGGCTTCGATGTTTACGGCTGCGACATTTTTGGAGGTGACTTACCATGTTTTTCACCTCTTGGTTTAAGAGTTTTTTTTTAAATTGTATTTTGGCCCCAGAGCTGTGAACCTCGACAGTGAGAACAACCAGCTCGTGATCTGGGAGGTTTCGTGTATTTGTCTTTTTCTCTCCTCCCGTCAGAGCATCCTTGGCTCACAGACAACCATACACGTATTTACTTACATTGCAGCCAAGGTAGCCGATCGCTGATTCAGGTGCCGAATTTGTGGGCGTTTTAGCGTTAGCATATTCTTTGCAGATCTGGTCCGTAATGTCTGTTGGTAATTTCCACATCAATTATGTGACTGACTGTAAACTGAGATATTTTGCTTTTTCCTATTTTCTCTTAAAATATCTGTCTAAACATATGCAGACACCCACATTGTTTATTTTTTTTCAATAACTGCTTTTACCACTGCAGCACACTGGAACCGTCACTGCAGAGAAGAAGGTCAACTTTCAGTTCAGCTCGGTTCATCTAACAGTGTTACACTTGGCCGTCACGCTGCCTGTGACTGATAGATGGAGGTGTTTGAGCACGTTGAGGGACACACTGCGACTGGACAACTTTCTGGGTAAAACTGGGCAAGAGACGCTAGCGAACGCACCCCCGCGGGGACGGACGGAGATTTTCCTTTCCTTCCCGCTTTGACGCATCACTCCTCAGGTTGCCGCCGCCGCTCTGCGGTTGGCCTTCCGTGCGTGTTGTTTTTCCTTGGGTGTGATATCACCGCGCGCCACAAGGGCCCCTCTCTCCGCCTGACTGATGGGTTAACTGTAGTCGCACGCTTTAAAGCCCATGTTTCACTTGACAGCGCGGGGCAAGGGGGGAATCTGGCCCTGATCCGCTGGATGGATGCATGGGTGACAGAATAGATATCCTGCCCCTCCACGCTGACAGCGGCTCTATCTTTCATTTCTCCCGCCTGTCTCTGAGTCCACCTGCCTGCTTTTTATTATTTTGCTGTTTGGCTTTTGCCATTTTCTGTCTTTAATTTTGACTTCTTTTTTTTTTTTCTTTTGTAACTGCACTAAGTCCCACACGGCCTTCCAGCCAAAACGCCGTCTGATAACGAGGTCATTTATCAGCCGGCGTGTTGAAAGCGCCTCCTTCCTTTAAATGCGAGTATTTGTACCTTTCTGAAGGAGACGTGTTTTGGAGCAAAATTGCTTTTTTCGAGTCCCGATAGCGGTAATCCCTTGTACCGCACCGCACGCACGCAGACACACAACATTGGCTGAAAAGCACCACTCGCCTCCGTAGCCTCTCTCCCCGTTCAGAAAGCCATTAAAAGTTGTGAGTCTCCTCGTAGCGGCATTATGAGTGAATTGTGCGGCCTGAGCCTGGGGCCATCTACCCACCCAGCCGCCCTCGCACCGCTCTCTGCGGCATATGAACTCTGTCATTGCGTCGCCCCCGCACATACACAAGTACACAGCGCACATACATGCCTTTCCACTCTACCTGCACTTTAAGTTGACTTTGATTTATAAATAGAGAGTGAAATACTTTTTTTTTTCTTTCTTTTTAAAAAAGAAGGTTTTTCGTTTTTGCATTTTCGACTCACTTCTGACACACTTTAAATCCAGAGGAATCTATTATTTAACCTTATGGGATTCTCCCACAGACTGGATTTGCAAATTCCCGCAATATTTGAACATTTGCATAATGATCATTTAAAAATTGAAAGGAGTGTGTTCCGTGGGTCACACACTGGAAAGAAGTATTGATTGCACTGGGTTAAAAAGCTGCCTCTGGTTGTGCAGTTGCAGACTGCAACCAAACTGAAAACTTGCCACCTTTCCTTCAACCGAGGATTCTTCAAATACAGTGTGATAGTATTCAGGACCACCTGAGAGCCAGTGTTCATCTGGGCTGCTGTTAACATGATGACTTATTTTAGAATTTCATGTCTTCATCACCTTGGCTGGGGACGTGTGCAAAACCCCTTTATCCCCATTCGGCCAGGGCAGCATGCAGGTATATGAGTGTATGACTTGTAGGGCCTGATGAGAGAAAGAAGTGATTTTTCTTCCATCACTGTAAAACATTCTTTCGTCAGCAGATGTTTTTGTTTTGTTGTTTTGTAGGTAGCAGTCATTTGCGTGTCCCGACTTTTAAGGCTCATCAACATTAAAACGCTGCCAAAGGTTAAAAAAAAAAAAAAAGAAAGCTGACTGAAAAATACTCAATTTTGAAGCTGACAACAAGTACATTTTTAGGTTTTAAAATGTGTATGATTTTTTTTTCACATGTGTGCAAATTGTGCATTTCCTATTTGTTTTAGGTCAGGGGTATCAGTGTATTGTAGTAATATGCATAATAACTGTAGGTTGATTACTTGAAAAGTGTTTTTTTTTCTTCCAACCGTCTGCGTCCTTCCAAGTGGACAGAGGAGCTGTTGTGTTGTGTTAGCTTCAGTACTGGCTCTTTTGCCTGTAGGCGGCGCTCTCGGGTGCCTGCAGTGTTAATTTTACCATTTTATGCCATTTTTACCAGCCTTGGTCTGTGTGCCAGATTCACATCCTAAGAGAGAAAGAATGGGAAGCACAATAAAAAAGAAACCAATGAAAGACAAAAGGGTCTTGCCCTGTGCAATACTGGCTCTGCTTCAGAGCGGTCCTGCATGGGCTCGTTCCCAAAATATAAAGCACCTGCATAAAGCAAACTCAAACACAATTCATTTAACTTAATTGTAATAACAGTAATATTACTCTAGAAAAACTACTTTTCTTACTTCCTTCCTAAATGTACAATGCTGCTCTTAAATATTGCAGTCGCATAACCTATAGACTCAACTTTGGACGCTTTATAATAGTAGGACAACAGAGCTAAATGTCAGCACTGACTGAGGAGGCTGACAGGCTCCCATTACAGTCTAATGAGTTGTTGGAAAGACAAATTCCTGCTCTTCTCTCTTTTTGTTGGCTTGACGGCATCACACATTTGGTCCACTGCAATTTCTTTTTTTTTATCACCCACAATTATTTAGAGAGTATAATGCTGGGCTTGTCTCATTGCAGCTCATTCTCTTCCTTTGTGTAGAATTAAAGCGTTGGCTTCCACCGAGGTTAATGCAGCTCATGAGAGCTCCAAATTGATATGAATAATTTGAAATGAAAACTGATCATTATCCCAATCAGAGTCTGTCACTACTTCCGCCGTGGTGTCAACAGTGCTGCAAGGCTGCTAGTGGACTTTGGCTTATTCTCGCTCGGATTTCTATTGCTGCGATGACGAGGCTCAATGTGCTGCAAAAATGGTGCCTCATTTAAAAAGCATTGACCTTAAGTTGAATGTTTGGAATTAAATGTTTAAGATGTCTTCTTCTTCTTCTTCTTCTTCTTCTTCTTCTTCTTCTTCTTCTTCTTCACTGGCTGCCATCGGCCTGCAACAGATGAAGTCCTCACGCAGTTTACACCGGGAGCTCCTCATAAACGCGGAAGTCCTGTCAGGGCAGGGATTCTCATTATCCCGTCTCTAATCACTTCCTCCACCGTTGTCTCTTCACTCTGTCCTTCACAGCAGATTGGAAGGGCAAAACAGTTAAATCTTTAGCGGAGCGCTACTGGTGAAGCACATTAGCGAGAGTCAGGTACTGTAGGAGAGCAGCAGCTTGAAGGGTCCTCGGCAGAATGAGTCCAACAGCAGAAGTGACAGTGGTGGAAATGCAGGTTCCACAAATTGAAGAACTTAAAGGCCCATTGGGTTGCATTTAAAGAGCAGAATCAATCAATCAATAAATGTGTTTTTAGTTCGACGAAGCCTCCAAAAATAAATAAGTTGTTTTGATTTACTTATTATTAGCACTTAGAGCCGTATAACAGAGCAGGTGCACTTGCAAGGATTCCTATTGGGCCTCCATCTCCAGTCTCCCGTGAATGTGGATTTGATTTTGTTTTACCATTACAGCTGGTATAGGAAAACGTGAGATCACATGGGAGGCCTCCCATGGGGGGGGGGATGCTACTGCCTCATTCACTCATTTGCATAATGCTGTCCCACCATGTGATTCTGCTACTAAATCTTAACACACTGGGCCTTTCAAAGGAAATTCAGCCATCCAGCCTTGTGAATTCCCCCTCAAATGGCCTCTGCTCATAGCTCACTCTCTGCAGCCAGACAGATGGGAATAACCTCAATCACCTGTGCTCCTCAGTGTAAAAGGGAGCACAGGTAGTACACTCAGTGCTTTTTTTTCTCCCGGTTTCCACTGGCATGCGTTCCATCATTTCATGCAAGTTGGTTTGATCTTGTTTACGTTGTTTGAATATTATGGTTTTTCACCTAACCTGTTGGTTCTTTAAGTTGTTGTCCTGTTTGGTTGATTTGTTTCAACAGTCACTACTTGATTTAAATCACCATGATGATTGCGCAGCTTCATAAGCACAGAACAAGGAAAAGTTGAGTGCGACGGAAATCGAAAGTTGGCGTACAAATGTTTGTACTTTGAGCTTTTATTGCATTCCCACGCTGTTTTCACTGTCTGCCACACACAACCACACCTAATGCTCTCCATAGCACTACCCACACACACACGCGCTTGGCCTTTTACCCCCCACTCATACACACAAACACACAACCAAAGTGCTCTCAGACGGGCCGGAGATCAACAAAGAAGGGCGAGACGCAAAGAGCTTCACAACTCACTTACAACCGCACTGAGTGATGGCCGGCAGGGAGGAAATCAATAGCG
This sequence comes from Nelusetta ayraudi, assembly GCF_046127955.1. Classification (NCBI taxonomy): domain Eukaryota; kingdom Metazoa; phylum Chordata; class Actinopteri; order Tetraodontiformes; family Monacanthidae; genus Nelusetta; species Nelusetta ayraudi. The sequence goes on from NW_027466092.1 coordinate 2,827,586, forward strand.
GGAGGGGAGACACCATCAAAGCTGTCCATGGGACCAACATCCCGTTACTGTCGACAGGGCTTAATCCATAAAGCCGGTGTCTCCGCCGGAACAAAGGGAGAGGCGGGAGGCTCTTCTCTTATCTCTATCAGGGCTTTGAATTACAGAGGCCCGTGGCGGCAGAGTCGGAGAGGGAATTTGGTGGAATCACACCCGGGGCTCGCTGGAGGTTTCATGTCGTCTGGCTGCTGCATAATAGATTAGATTAGTCGCTGTTACATTTGTGCAAACTTTGTTTTTCGAACACGCGTTCTCTGTGCTAGCAGGTCGCCACCTACGTCGCTAATCACCTGTCTTCTGTGTGTGTATGTGTGTGAGTGTGTTGGGGGAGGGGAGGGGGTCATTTTATCACGTCTGGAAGTGTTGAACAGTGGCAACTGCTTGAAACTCACTGTCAGTGCGCCCACACTGTGTGACAGACAGCTGCACTGTATCACACCATTACTTTTTTTTTTAGATCTGTATACTTCAACCCTGATTCTAGTAGTGTTACTGTGGCATATCTATCTATTTATCTATCTATCTATAGGAACACAACCAAGTGTTATTAGATCTGCAGATTGCAGGACGGAAAAAATAAAGACAAAAAAGGAACAAAAATCCAAGGTAAGCTGTTGCAGACGTGTTTCAGCTCTAAGGATTTAAAAAAAAACTGCACTGGAGGCTTCCAGAATTTGGTGAAAATATCACTTTTTTTGATTTCTGGCCACTAACATTCACATTCTATGTCAACAAAAAAAACAAAACTGCTACAAAATCTGTACGACGAGTGTGAATCGTTCAGTGACCACAATGCACTGTAGGGTAGCGGTAGCAGTCCATGGGTGATTTCCCATTGACCTTGAAAGTGTGCAGACTGAAATTGCAAAGTGGAAATGAAGGGCCCGATGAAACAGTCCCATTTCTGAAAAAACTGCCATGTCTTACACTGTGTATGTTTGCAGGAGGTGGCAGTTCAGCCATTTGGAAAAGGCACGTTTCACATAAATGCAAAGGAAACGCTTTACAGGTCACACGGTAACATCTATCAGTAGAGAATGGCTCCCAATGGCACAATACAGCAGGCGCCACAACAGGCCTGAACTGCACTGAATAACTCACTGAGGTGTTCAGTCAACAGTTCTGCGACGCCTCCAGTGGGAAAAGGTATAGACACCGCCGTGCACCCAGTGTAGGTTCTCTTTACTGAGGAATAATGTATGCGAATGGAGTGGTCACTCTGTAAATGAACCTTCCAGATTTAGAACATCCAACTCCCTGCTTCCTGGAATGGTTCAACACGCCAAACACAGTGAATCCACAATAGTGTTAACTTGAATGCTATGTACTTTTGCGAGCATTGGGGGTCCAGTATGAGTGACAAACAGCGGGCGGAGAAAAACGAGGCCCTGGGCATATGATCTTAAACAGTTTATGATCAATTTATGTAATTTATTTATGTATTTATTGTAATTATTTTTTATTCTGTGAAGAAAACGGGGGCGGCACAGTAATGGACTGCTAAGTACAGTTATTAATTCCCATACTTACACACCAGGAAAGAGCAAAACGTATCTAACATAAGAAAAACTGTGGTCGTTAATAAATGTGCTATAAGAATAAAAATGACTTGACTTGACTTCTCTCCTGCCGCCCGTCCAGGCCGTTGAGAGAATGTGCTCCTAGTTCTGGCTAGGAAAACCCCAACATGGCCGCCTCGTGTGTGACTGCAATATAAATGAGTCAGTGGTCTGGTGCAGATCCGCTGTGACACTCCCCCGACCCAGTCTCCCCCCCCCCCCCCCCCCCCCCCGTCTCCTCCGCCTTGCTCCTCTCTGACGGACTGGGATCTCTTTTGATTCATCGTTTTCAACTGCCCACTCCTCTGCTGCCTCTCACTGGGTGCACGCGCTCTCATATCTACACATTAGTGCGTGTGTGAGTGTGTGTGTGTGTGTGTGTGTGTGTGTGTGAGTGTGTGTGTGCATGCATGTGCTGCAGACAGGCAGCGCTCATGTAATATTCAGGAGACCCAGGAGCTCTCGGGTGCCACCAGTCTGCCCCCCTCTGCTGCCGGAATAGAGGCGTCTGCCCTCATCTCACCTGCCGATGGCCGAGGGGAAGACCGGCGCAATGGCCGCTTCCCCGCCCCCTTCCTCCTCCTCCTCGTCCTCCTCCTCCTCATCGTCCCGTCCTCTCCCTTCTCCTCACCCTCACCTGCCTGTCATCTCTCTTTTGTTTGGATCCCACTGCCAATTGCCTGTCAGCTCCTTTTGTCACTCCACTCCATCTCTCCATTTCCTCTCCATCCTAACTCTTCCTCTCCTCCGTGCCCCCCCACCCCCACCCGCGAGCAGCCTTCCTTAGCACTTCCCCACTAAGTGTCCCACTCCTGCTTCCTTCATCCTGCAGGATTTGCCCTTGTTTTGCTAATTCTGTGATCTAAAAAAAAAAAAAAAAATGACAGTTTGGCTTTTTCAAAAACAAAGGGACTAATACCTCAAATCCTATCATTTGCTGCAGCTCTACTGTCGGAGACGGAGGGGGAGGAGGCAGGGAGTGCTTGATGTGCTTAGGGAAGGTGCTTGCACTTGTCCTCATTCTCTCTTGAGCCTTGAGAAATATCACCGTGCCACCTGGCTTCCTCAGTCTCAACACACCCCCTAGTGGCCGATGCTGGGAGAGACGAATGTGCTGCAGCTGAACTTGAGAACTGGAAGCTTTCCTCGACGTCAGGAGGCCTCCACGTGTGTTCCCTTTGTGCTGGAGTTCTGTGCATTAGTCAGTGGTTCGATGTAAAAAATAAAATAAAATAAAATAAAAAAGGATTTCCTCTTACCACCTGTTGGGGAGCTTTGAATCTCCACAGGTCAAAAGTTTTGTTTAGTCAAAGTGCAGCCGACTGTGAGCTTGAAGTGGTTTTCAGAGAAGCTACAGGGTGAAGCTGCAAAGTGAAGCTGCTGAACGGTGCCGACGAGCGGCTGCAGCCAGGGGAAACACACTGTACATGTTTAGCAACAACAGCTTGCCTGTTGAGGGGATAATGAAGGAGCGCCGTCCTCTCGATTGGCACAGTCAGAGCGGATGGGGGTGTCGGGGGGCGGATGGGGGAGTGGGGGGGCGGATGGGGGTCGGCGCTCCGCCTCCCGCGGGTTGCCGCTGCTCGTGGAAGTGCGGCAGCTGCCGGTACCAACGTTTTGACGACGGCGCCGTTAACGTCCAATCAACGGAGCCATCTGTACGGCCGTTAGAAGAGCGGGAACTGTGGCTGCCCGCCGCTTAAGCACCGCCCCTCGCCCCACCCTTCCCTACCCCCCGACGAGGAAGAAGACAAGCGACGTAATCGGGGGGGGGGGGGTCGGTGGTGGACGAGAATGTTCATTCAGCCAGTCGTCGAGTGCAGTGGGAGTCTGAAGTCAAGTCGGTGATGCTTCGCACCTCTCGCACTCTTTTGGCGCATCGTGCTCTTTTGGAGGCGGATGATGAGTTGCGTTGGGGCGCGGCAGGGGATAGGGGGGCCCGGGGGGCGGGGGCTGGTTAGGAACATCTGGGCGTCTTTTTGAAGTGCCCAGGTGGATGGAGCAGCGACAGCTGCACTGCTTCGCCTCCTGTCTCTCAGAGAGAACTGGAGGGGTGGGGGTGGGGGGATTGGGGTGTAGTGGAGGGTGTTGACAAGCATAAAATCCTCCTTGATCTGAGGTGCCCCCCCCCCCCCCCCCGCCCCCTATAGCTCCAGCTATTAGAAACCTAGTCTTCTGTCCCATGTGTTTGTCCATGGTGTGCAGCCAACAGGCAGACAGGCAGACACACACACAGACACTCTCTACAAGTGGATGAATGCAGGCGCCTTTCCTCCTCCACACCCCCGGGGGAGCTCTCTCCCACCAAGAGGTTTTTTTTTTGTTTTGTTTTTTTCGTTGATGTTGTTTGTCTGTTTTCTTTAGGACCTGCTCAAGCATGTGATTGAAAAGAGCCTGCATTGTCTAAAGGTTAGGAGGACGGGACTTATGGGACGAAATTAGCATCGCGTTTAAGTGCAAGTGCGTCAAAATATTTGCCTCAAACACGAGAGGAAGAAAAGGAGACAATGAAAGCAGTGTTTCCTTTTTGGCCCAGCCTTTCAGACTCTCGACTCACGCGTCGACTTGGCGCGGCAACGAGTGTCGCTGACTGCAGGCCCCATCGACTGCAATCCGTCTGCGATATGCAGATTGTGTCTATGGTTGATTTAAAAAAAATGACAAAAACCACAAGGAAAGACGGTTTTGGATGAAATTGGATGTCGTGCACATCTTGGGGGCGTTTTCAAACGCGATGCAAATCACATTTCTACAAATGTGTCTCCGTCGGGATGTTTTTCCTGCCGCGAGAATCGGGAACGTCGGCTGGGTCGATGTCTGGTGGGAAGGACGGGATGAGACTGACTGGGCGAGAATTCCCGCTGCTGGAAAAAAGAGCAGGGGACAACGGACGTGCACTGCAATGTCGCAGCGCGATTATTTGCAAAGCCGGGCGTCCACCTGTCGCAGTTCTCGGAACCCCGAGTGCATGAAATTCCTGACACCTGTGTCGTTACCACGGCAACTCGCTGGGAACGGTTGTTGATCGCTGGATCACATGGATTTAATCTGATCGCCCGCAAAACATCAGCCTCAACAGTCTGGAGCTGGAGGGCCGAATCTGATTTCCCTGGAAGTGAGAAGTGCAGTAAACACCGCTGCCTCCGACAGGGTTTTGTCGAGAGAGTTCCTCTTGATCTTTGCACCCAATTACTGCTTCTCTTTTTTCCTCACTTTATTCTCTAGCATAATCATTTTTTTTTTTAATTTTTTTTTTTTTATGCAGAATAATGCAACTGCTGGCAACTCTTCAGAAGCGGTCGAAGCATTTGACTCGTGATCTGGAACTGGGACTTTGATTGTCTTCTTTTTTTGCAATCACAATATAAATTGTAGATGACCAATAGCTGCATATTCATCTTAGATTTTTGTGATTTAATTTTAAATAAAAATAACACTCTGTTTTTTTTATTGCACAACTCTTGTTAATTTTCTGGTTTCAAATCAGTGGATATATGATGTGAATTTCCCCCGGGGAGGAAAAAAGTATTTAACCAAATCTGATCTAATAGCATATATTGGAATAAGTGCAGCAAATGTTCAGGAAATAATACATTTCATTGATCTCTCTGAGAAATTTTTGACAATTAAAATAAACACACTACTAAAAACAAAAGTAGAGTTACTAAGCAATTTAGTGTCGCCAATTTTCTTTTCTTTTTTTTACAAAAAGAAAACCTCACATGCAAAATGTCACTCCATGCACGTAAATTAGCTTGCATGCTAAAGCCCTCGCGTGCCAGCACCGCTTTCCCGGTGCAGTGTCCTGCACAGCGCACACCTTCGTGCGCTAATCTAATTTACCAATCAGCCGGCGTAATTACACCCTAAGATCTGCTCCGCTGAGCAAAATGGCTTTTGTCTCGTGCTCGAGTGGCGCAGATAAAAACCACGGCCCTGACGACCCCGGTGAGCGGAAGAGAGGCGAGGTTTGAAGGAGGTGCGGCGGCGGAACAAATGAAAGCCTTTACAAATTAATAAGGATAATCTCAGCTGTGTGCTTGTGGTTATTACAGCGGAGATTAATGGCTGCTAACACGCCCTCGTTGCTCATGATAAACAATAAACACGCGATGAGAAGCCTGGATTTTCCTTTACGAGAACACAGAGCGGGCGCGTTCGTAAAATGTGCCTCCTGTTTTTTGGCGCAATTAAACCACTTCATTGTGCGCCCTGGTAATGAGTCCTGCGCTGGAGTCGGGCTTGGCTCGCTCCTCCTCGCTTTCCTCTCACAGCGGGCCGCTGAGCCTCCTGAGCTCACTAATTTGCTGTTTAATTAGTCACTTGTCCCTGTTTTGCGACTGGCCCCGTTGCTGTGAGCTGCTCTTTTAATATTTCAGGGTTTGGGCAGCGTGACATCTCCGATCCGCGCACCCCAGTTTGAGGGACTTTCGGATCGCTCTTTATTTTTTCACTCAAAAGGAATAAGTCATCCACCCGTGTGGCCACTTCACTTCACGGACATGAGCACTGACCTGCCACGTCTGGAGGGATTTCTCTCCTGTACGACTTGTCTCCGGCCGTGACTCCGCGGCCACAAAGAGAGACAATTGTTGCGAAGCTCAGCGTGGATAATCCGTTCACGTGGTCATCTGTGCGCGGACTCACAGGTCAGCTGTGATCAGATGCACCTGCCGCGTGTTCCTCCTGTGTCCGCGGAGGCCGGCGAGCGCCCGCGTTGTGCTGGATAATGCAGACAGACAGTGAGGCAAGAGCCAGCTGGCAGCGAGGATCTATGGCTGTAACAAACTGTGAGCAGCATTTCGATGTTTTACCCCCATTTGCTAAGACAATCCCAGCTTTGGATCTATTGGGAGGGAATTGGTCATAACTGTGTATACATGTTCTCACATAAGGCCTTAGTTTGTGAGTTTTCGTAAAACCTTATGACACACATTATTTAGTTTCATTTTGTAAACAGCGTCATTTGAAACAGCTTCCACAAATTTCTAGTAAAATATGCCTGCTCGAATCAGAGGTAATGCAAAAAAAAAAAAAGAATCTCCATTAATCTACATCAAATCATGGCACAGGTATTTTTTGTTGTTTTTTTCTTTAATTTTAAGACACATTAGGTGATGTGATGCTTACGCTTGCAATCCTAATCTTAACTGGAATACTAACATCAATGTGAAAACAGTCTGCTCCCATAAGCGCCATGTTGTTGTTGTTGTTGTTGTTTTGGTTTTGGTTTTTTTCTGTTCCGCTTTTCCTGATTTTCCCGAAACGTACTTCAATTAATTCAATTCACGTCAAGTTTAGACGGACGCATAAAATGCTGCAGTTTTCTCTTCAGAATACATATATTTTTGTAAGTTATTAGAGCATGAAAAGGAAATGCCAATTAAACATGTTTATATCTGAGGCAGCAGAAAAGACGTAAAACCCGTAGACATGAAACTATCAGCGCTGCTGAGTTTGTCAGTGAGGACTGCAGGCCAGTGAGAATTTCTCCCTCTATCCTGGTTGACCATTAAACAGAATGGAAAAGCAGCTGCGTGGGCAGCTCGTTGTCAGCCGTGACTAATGGAAGGGTAAGTCTCCTTCCTCTTCTTTTCAAATCTCAACTCCCTTCCACGACTTCGACAAGTGGGAACTTCACCAGACGCCTGCGTAGCTGCGGCCAAGTGGGAGGAATTGACAAATCGTCCAAAACTTGCAGAGACACCTTCAGTAGTTAAAAAAAAGGACTTGTAGACGCCGTTTCCCTTCTGACGCTCGCGTGTTTCTGCCGAGTTTTTCCAGGCACTTACGAGAATGCTCTCCCGCCTGTGTGATTTGTTCCGTTTCCTGACAGCCTCGACTGACTTCCTGTTGCTTCCTGTCTCTCCTCTGCCTCTCCCCAGTCGTCTCGCTGCCTCTTATCTCCCACAGCTGCCCTGTCGTCCGTCACCTCGGCTTTGCTCTGTCATCTCCTGCACCTTCCAGATGTTTTATCCTCATTACTCCATCTGCCTGCCACACCCCCCTCAACATTTTTTCTCCCCCCTCCCCCTCCTTCCTACTCTAACTATGAGAGGAGTTGCTCTCCGCACACAGGGCTCCCTCGTACGGAGAACACAGCCAAATTATTCAGCTGCTGTGTAGCAGGACTTTGTTTACTTACATGTTGTTGCATCAGTAGCCGCCAGTCATTCCATCTCATTTTCCATTTTTCATGATGAACGACTCCTAGCCGAACGCACTTCATTGTTAGATGCTATCCTGCAATTAGGCTGTGATCTTTCTTTAACCAAAAGACACAAGGAAAACTTGACCATTTATTATTTAACAGTCCTTCTTAGAACCTGTGCGGACCTTCGCATCTTATTGACAGCATGATGAGAACATGCACTGTGACGGCGTGAAGCAGACAGACCAGGCCGAGCTCCCAGCAAACAGCTGCTAGGTGGGTTTGGCAAGATGTCAAGACAATGGACGGGGGCTTTTGATTTTTAGCTACAGTGCAACTTTACCTTTGTTAATGTTTGAAATTCAAATGGAGAAACGTTCACAAGTGCAGCATATTGGACTCCTTTGGACCTGACTGGAACAGAACTTGAATAAGTATCATGAGAAACATCCGTTCAATTCACATTCATACAAAAAAAAACCCACTGGAGAAAATGGGTTTAATGTGGAACAATCAGGTGGTGCTGGGGTGAGGGTGGGCGTGGATTACTGGAGGATGTAATCCTGATGCTTGAACAAGACTCTCCCTTTGGTTTTACATGTTGGCAAGCATCTGTCCATTTATATCAACTAATTGCCTGCTATCTTTAGAGGATTGACCCCCTTTTGGCCGACTTGACACCAGCCCACCAAATGTAGATTAAAGTTAATGCGCTGAAGCCGTGTTCTGTTGAAAGGGCGACCGCAGAACAGAAACGTGGGTTCACTTTCCAAACAGAGCCCTGAATTTCCAGTGAAGACCTTCAGACGGACATTATTGGCAAAAAATAAAAAATAAATAAAAAATATATATATATATATGTATATATATATATATATATATATATACATATATATATATATATATATATATATATATATATATATATATATATATATATATATATATATATATATTATAGACCCTCGTCAATTAACGTCCAGATCCCGACTCCACCAATTTGCCCCATCAAAGCTAAACGCTACCCTGCTGCAACTTAATCTCGTCCAACCACCGAGCAGTTTCACTGCAAGCCACAGATGAGGTTCGGGAGTGGGGGTGAGGCGTCGGTGGTGATGGACAGAGTGACACACGGAAAAACGCTCCTGCCGTGTTCGGGCTTTGACTGTGAAAACCAATATCTTCTGTGTTTGCCCAGTACGTTTTCTCATTCCGAGGTCAAAATCCCATCATTGAAAGCCCGCGTGTGACAGCGGGGCTTTTCGCGAAGGCTCCATGACTTCCCCCTCAGTTGACGATGTCAATCACGCCGTCCAGTCAATAGGCACAAGAGTGTTGGTCTCTGTGATGGACCCGTCCGACTGATGTGATGGACCTGGTGCGTCGCAGCGGGGTCGTACGCACGCAAAAATGCAAATGTCAAAAAAGACGAGTATTGATTTGTATCATCACAACAAATCTCTGTGTCAACGCCCCGCTCCCCGCCATCGACACCCCCGACCCCACCCCACCCGCCACAGCCTCCCGGGCCTCCATGATGCGCCGTCTAATGGAAGAGCAGGGAGCAGCTCGAGCACCGCAGCTCCCAAGAGGAGACATTTCGGATGTCGAAACGCCCTTGAGCAGATCACATTAACACCCCCGCCGCGGGGAGATTGTATCAGAGACACATGTAACTATGAGATTTGGAGAGTAATGAAAGGGGAGTCAATGTCACCTCGGCGAGAGTTCCAGCGGTGGACTCGGCGTCGCGAGCACGGAGGCGAGTCAAACCGTGTCAAGTCATTTTCAGTGCACCCACGTGGACGCGAGATTGTGTTTTTCCATAATGAGAGTGAGGAGAATATAGACGTCCTGTGGTCGGATGGGGACCTACCCCGGTTCTCTCGGCTTTCAGCTTCGCTCAAGAGGCTTTTCTTCTTGTATTTTTTTTTGTCATAAAGGAAGATGGTGTTAAAGTGTTCGCCTGCACACCAGATGAAATGTTCTCCGAACCCTTTGGGTTCCTGGAACATATAGATGTGATGAAGAGACCGGACAAAATGTTTGGCATGAGGCAAAAACTTTGGAGGGTGATTGATTGACCGAGAGGATCGGATCAATGATCACTGTGTGATGAGTTGTTCAAATAATCCTCAATAATCTTTGTATAGAACACTTGATGTCTACTTAGAGAAACTATATCTTAGCTTATTAATTTGATGTGAAAGTACCTCCAGCTCTAATAAAGCCGGTGCGACAGCAGCGCGCGTACTACTTTTTTTTGAACACCACACATTGTTGTAGCTGGTTCTTCCCGGTTTTCTTTTTTTTTCCAGACCTACTCAGAGCAGGAGCTCTCACTCTCACACCCCCTGCCTCATTATCAGTTCTGTTTGTTTGTTTGTTTGTCTGTTGAATAAAATGCAATTAAAACTAACTGGGAGAAAATCAGGGTCTGCTGGAGGTTGGCAAGACGCTCGAGCTCGCTTTCAGAGGTGAACTCACACCTGCCCTGCTGCTGTCGAATGTCACACGTCTGAGGACGAAGCCTTTACCATGACCGTTGAGCCCTGAATGCAGCATGTCCCATATGCATTGATTAAACGAGAGCATGTTTTTGCAGCTTTTTGTGGTTTTATTGTCTCCCTCTGTTTCACTAAAGACTCTTATTTTGTACATCTAGAAATATTCATTTGAAGCTATTGTGAATGAAATCCCCATAAGTTTTGATTGAGTGTGTGTATATATGAGTGGGAATATATATAAACACAATAAATCCTCTGCTTTCCTAAATTGCTTTAACAACTGCACTTTAACCACATGCTGACATGTGACCAAGTCAGAGCCGTGTATCTCGTTCTCTTAGTAAAACTTTCAGCAGTGGGCCGTAAACGCGTATGGTGAGATTTATTCTCCGTTGAGGAGGTTTGAATGTAATCATTACTAATAGAAATCCTGGGCAGAGTTAACTGCCGTCCCATATATTTTAATGAAAGCAGTGCCCACACCATTTGTCTGTGCCAACCACAATAAAAGTTTTCATAGCCAGCAGCGCGCTGAGAAATTGTTTGTATTAATTCATCTCATGCTGCTGGCCTGTTGACCCTTTATAAAGCCTCAAATCTATCAGCCCTCTCTAGAGCCAATACACATTCATCTTCTTATGTAAGACACAAGCCAAAGGGAGTGAACCAGGGTAGAAGTTAAAAAAAAAAAAAAAAAAAAAAAAATTCTGAAGATTATGTTTGTGTGCCTGCATGTGTGTGTGAGTGTGAGTGAGTAAGCTCTAGTTTAGTGGGTATTTGTGTGGCTGTTGTTGCTCCGGCTTGTGTGTACATAAATTCTCCGCCTGTGTCTGCGTCCCCCAGCTCATCAGTCTCTGCCTCCACTGCCTCCGTCTCCTTGAGGGATAAGATAAGCACGCTGAAACTTTTTGGAACCAAAGAAGGCCAGAGAGGGGAGGATGAGAGATCACTCTCCAAATCCTCCCATAATCCTCTGCTGCCTCATTCTTTTGCTGTAATTCCGAATCAGATATGGAGAGACAACAGACCGAGCCTCAGGATATTACAAACTGTTGCTTTTTTTTTTGTTGGCTGGTAGTTTGTAAACACTCGCCGACTCTCTCGATAAGTGAAGCAATTTTGCAGATTAGCCCAGCCGTTGCGCTGCCGACTCATTCGCTCATGTTTATTGAGTCAAACTGAGTTGTTCTTAACCCGTCGTGTGGGGAGACTTTTGCCTGTGGGAAATTGAAAAGTCAGGTGTCTGAACAGCATGTTTACCCAAAGACAAGTAGAACCAGATTGTATGCAGATTGATGTAGCCCTGTTCTCAATAAAAAAATTATTTGGTTGTGCTTCACAATTTAACCTTTCAATGCAGCTGGACAGCTCATCCATCCTGCCAAGCTCCAGCTGACAGCACTTTTTCTCTGTCTGACTGTGTTGATTTTGGCAGTCATGTTTAATTTAGTCTCATACTTTGTCCTTCGACAAAAATACACTGTTGATAGATGGCAGAAATTGAAAATCATTTTAGTCAATTTTTAGTTCGTTTGAATGTTCCTGCTTTAATTTGGTTTGCCGAATGCAGCCACAGATATTGGGCACAGTATTTGAAGTGCGCTCGCAGATCAGTTCTTTTCTTTGAACCGTGGATATGAGTCTGTGCGGGACAACACGCACGTCACATGCAGTTGTGGGGAAAAGCATTACGTCCTGATATTTACAGCTTAGATTTTAGCCTCATCTTGTCATCGACGATTTTTGTCATCACAGATCTATTTTTAGCTCCTCTTAGTCCCGTCTCAGGGAAAAAGGGATCGTTGATGAATCATTTTCCTCACATTTTCTCTTTTTGGGTTGCATTACATTTACAAAGGTATCCTTTTTTTTTTTTTTCAATGGTTTTAACTCTAATGAGTTAGAAGAAAAAATCACTAGACATACCAGCATGGAGGTGTGTCGGTGAAGTTGTACTACAGCTGCTGTCCAGTTGTGCTTTGTGTTCAAATTTTGTTACACCGGTGGTCACAACATCAAAACCATCTCGTGGGGAGGAATTTAGGCATAACCCCAACAAATCAGAGTGCTTCTGTCCCACTGATTGGTGTATGCATAGCATATTGGCCGAAAGAGACATTTGTTCCCTGCAAGTGTTGGACCTTCTCCCTGAAAGGAAATGCCAACGCTGAAGCTGAGGTCTATCTTCTGATCTTCAGCTCGCTTTGAATTCGTCTGGCTGTGTCCGGACTCCTAGGAGACAAAGTTGATGATGCTGGTCAGCAGAGTCGTGTGATCCAAGTCACTCATCTTTCTTAATCCAACCTACTGCAAGGTCCCTAAATGTCATGAGCACTCACTGTGAAATTGCAATTAAGAGCGTAATAAATAAATGATAGAGCAACTTGTTCTGGCAGGGCCGGCTGGACAGAGGGACAGTTTGCCTCCTAAGACGTTGCTGATCAGCCCGGAGAACAATTTTGCATAAGGCAACTTTGTCAATGGATGACTTGCCTCTTTTTCCTCAAAATGCCGCTCATTGCATGCGTTTAAACTCAGGTGGCATCTTCCTCTTCCTCCGCACTTCCTCGCGGTTCGCACCTGCAAGCTCGCTGGCGTGGGAAAGGGCCGGCAAGTTCACCGAGCAGATTTAAGTGTCTGAAAAGTTCCCCGCCGTGCCTTTTCTCTGCCTTTCGCACAAAGTCGGGAAAAGCCACACTGGAATTATTTGTCTGTTTGCCGTGAGCTGGAGTGAATGGAGGAGAAAGAGCGTGATGGAGGCGGCGTGGGGGAGGGAGAAGGCCCTGAGAGGCTCCGGACCAAAATGCATTTCAGGTTGAAACCAGATCATGGACAATTAGAGGCGAAATGGCTGACTTGGTAAACAGTGGTCCTCCACGGGCTCATCTTCTGATGGAGGCTGTTTCCGCCCGCCGCGTCTGGGTGTTTGTCTCCCGCTGTCATTAGTGGCAGCAGGTCGGAGCGCTCAGAATATTCCTCCTTGATCGTTTAAATCATACAAAGAGGAGCTAATTGGATCTCATACTTCCTACCGTCTGGCTCCCTTTTGCCCCCTTCCTCTTCCCCAGTGTCCATCAATATTTCAGCCTGCTGTCTCCGCCTCTGTCAAATACCTTGCAGACTTCTGTGTAAAACTCCCACAGCGTTCCACGTCTGAAGGCAGCAACTAACCTGCAGTCGAATGCATTGGGGGTAAACAGTGTGGAGCAGGGGTGGGAGGCTCGTTTTTGACAAGGGCCACGTCAAATGAAGGCACAGTTCTGACTTATTATAACATCACATTGACCCACGTCACTCCTGCAATAGAATTTCAAACTTTTCAAGTCCGTGTCAAAGACTTATGTCAAATATCATCAGACATAAGTTATGACACTAAGGGCCTCATCCATAAAGCGATTGCCCGGCTTTTACACCAGAAAATCCATGCAAATAGCACCAAAAACAGGTTGTCCGATCCACAGGGGGGACGCAAAGGTGAAAAGCTGCAGAAAATGTGCGAAGGCGCAGGTAGCGGCAGGGTTGCGCCAGACTCATTCTAATGTATTTAAATGAGTCATTTCACCTCCTAATGCAACTATGCCTCATTCGAAACAGCGGCAGATTCACAAAGAGTTTGCATTCACATCCGCACGTAATTTGAATGACGTAAACAGCGCCAGCCAAAACCAGGCGCAGTTTTGTCCGTTATGGCCAGATCCACAAAGAACAGAGCACAGCGGTAAATTGCAGTGTTATTCGCGGCGACCCAGCAGCCGTAATCTTCAACACCTTTGCGTCGTATCCACGATGGTTTTTTTTTTTTTTTCGCAAAAATGATATGCAGGTGTGAAAACGCCCAGAAATGCAGCACCTGAGGAGTCAGAAGCGCAAATTGCATTCTGGTAACCTGACCGTGCGATAAATCGTCAGATATTATAATGTGCACACCTCAATTACCAGAAGTTGAATTTCTGATGGAATGCTTTATTTTAGCATGCAGATTGGCTCTCCCAAACAATTTACCACTGCGGCCATTCTTTGTGGATCGGGTCCTAAATGTGTTCAATCTTCCTCATTTAACGTCTCCAACATTTTACGATGCTTTGTTTCATACAGTTACACTGTGTCCTCACAGTTAGTCCGATCCTGAATGTGAAGTCTTTCTACGTGGAGTTTGCCTGTTCCCTCTGTTCTCTCTGGGTTCTCCGGCTTCTTCCCACAGTGCAACAACATGCATAGGAAGCGAATTGCGGACTCTAGGTTGTCTGTGAATGTGAGTGCAAGTGCAGATGGTTGTTGTAATTGTATGTGGCCCGGCAACTTGGCCATGGTGTCACCCTGCCTTTGCCCAAAGAAAGCTGGGAATGGCTCCACACGACCACCGTCTGTGCAGGAGAAGTGACACTCTGTGAATCTGTGAGTCACAAAATCAACAAGCATTGTTGGGAGATGTAGTTTTATGGACAACGCAAGCTTTAAAGTAGCATAGACTTTAATTTTGTGACAATCATACACACCATTCAAGATCTTGTCAGATACATAGAATGACATGTTGGGTTGAAATCATGCCAGCGGGCCACAAGGGGGGAAAGGACGGAGTTTTGGGGGATGCGGTCGGCTGTAATGAGCGCGACAGATTGGTCTCTAAACAGACTAATTGTAATAAGGCATATTCCCTTTTAAAAACAGATGAGGACTAATGAGGCGGGGACACAGAGGACAATCCAGAGTGTAATGGCGTGTGTGAGGCCTGGATGAGCATCTCTGAAAACGGCATCATCGGCGCGACACCCAAAAAAAAAAGAAAAAAAAAAAAGAAAGAAAATGGTGGCCTTGGGCGGGGCACCGGAGCATCTCGAGGAGATTAAAGTCACGGCAGGGCGCCAACCAATCAGCTCATCTATTTACACACGGCATGAGTCTGCCTTCTGAATTTGTGGTGAGTTGTATCTATCTAGCGGGTTCTGCTTGATGGACAGATAAGCATTTCTGCTGTTTTAATCAGCATTTGCACTGATTGTGTCATGGTGTGCGCCTGGAAAAATATCCCGAGCAGCCGCCAGTGTGAATACTAAAGAAGCCACTGGCCTTGTTTCCTCTGTACTGAAAAAAAAAAAAAAAAATAGCAAATCAAGTGGAGAGGGCACTGCAAAGCTTTTTTTTGGGGGGGGGGGCTTTTTTTTTTTTTTTAATGAAACGACTCATTCAGACACTTCAATGTTGGGAAAATAATCTCTTGTATCAGACAGATAAGATGAAGGTGTTATTTGACTAATAATTAAAGGCACAGATGTCCTTTCTTTCATGTGCCGTAAAAAAAATTAATCACTGATGTTCACTTTAAAGAAAGAAACAAGTCATTATCTGCTCACCCTTTTAGTGATTGAATACTGGCATTTAAGTTTCATTTCCAACAAAACGTCTCTTGGGCTTCAAAGCAGAACAACATGAAAAAAAAAAACACGCAGCAGCAGAGATTTAATTCCGAATGAGATTTTTTTTTTTTTCCAGCGGCAGCAGATGACCTGCTTGGAGTTGTTTCTTTGTCTTTCAGTGGCTTCGAAGTTGGATGCGTCAGCACTGTTTTGCTGTCATACTTTTTCAAAAAGTTTTTGCCCAAGGAGAAACTTTATGTGGAGGATCCGCCAGCATAAGGGCGAGTTACGATGATTTAATCCTTTTTAAGAACAAACATCAAGCTCCAGTAGCAGTACGGAACAAATCTTAGTATGCAGAAGCTGTTTGGGCTTCTGAAGAACGGGGTAAGCCGCGCAACACAACGGCTGCGAGTAAATAGTTGTGTAGCTTTCTGTCTTAAAATTATACCTTTTTCAGATGTTTGCTTTTTTTGTCCTGGACTCCTCACACCATTACAAAATATATATTTACCTCTTCAGAAGACAGTGTATTTATTTAGCCCTGTGTTTACATCCCCCTGCCAGCTTGGTTTTCTCCAAAACAAGGCGGTCTCAGGCGGAGGATGAAGGATGACAAAGAGGTTTCAGTGCCCTGTGTGATGTCATAAAGGGTTTCAACTCCAGCCCCCTTTTTCCTGAACATTTGAGCAGCAATTTTCTACAGGGAATTAACAGCATTTCCTGACTTGGTGTGAATTTAGCTCAAGATGGAACTGAAAATTGCGTCTGCACAGTGTCATGATGCACTCACACAATTCCATTTCCATCACCTTTTAACCTGTCACCGCTCATCTGCAAGTTACAAAACAGACCCTTTTTAATCCCCCCTGCCCAAATTGGTGTTTGCACACCACTTCCTGTCCCTGCGTCAGGTTCCAGTTCTGTGCCTAAGATTAGTGCCTCCGTAAAATGTGCCGCATGTGTAAAAAATAGGCTTAATGAGGTGTCGCAGCGAAGGAGGCGGGTGTCACAACTTATGTCACGCTTTGTCATCAGTCATCCATATGCTTCCCTTTCATGTTTCCCTCCTGTTCGCTGACGCCTGTCATGATGAGGTAGCTGCCGACTGCAGCGAGTGCATGCAGCCTCTGCGGCAGTGTCATTGCTGTTACGCAACGCTCACTTTACCAATGTTTTACAACAACAATCTGTGTCTCTGGTCCAAGTGAACTCCCCAGGAATTGAGAAAAGTCCTTTCCTTTTTGAAATTAGTTCTATGCGATGTCACAAAAGGTTTGATACCTCATTGATACTTTGATTGAGTTTGCAGGAGGCTATAAAAAAGAGGGCTAAATATACTGGTTTTACACATAATCAATCATTTGACACTACTCCTCCACACGTCCAAGTACAACATGTGATCTTCTAATTAATCACGTCGTATTGTCTGTATTTCTTACTGAGGAACTTGCCCCTCGAATGTCATATTTAACTCCTTAAATCCACATTCATGAAATTAATAAAGAAGGACTCAAACAATTGCACAGCTAAAACTTACATTCCTAAAATTTGAACACATACATTCATCCATTAATTCAGTTTAAGGATAACACCATTTCAGTGCACGTCGACCTTCTCAGTGGGCAAACGCAGTGATTGTCCCTAATCACAAAGCGGCAGCAGAAGCAGGACTAACATACCAGACACGTACATGAGGAACCTTAAGTCTTTTTGTGCATCCATCAAAGAGACACCGACCTTGTGATTAAGATCAGAGGATAAAAAAGAGCAGCCGCAGACACTGTGTTCAGTACGCAGCGAGTGGACCAACTCGCTGTGCCTGTGATGCTGCAGCCACTGAATTCAAATGCAAACTGAAACTTTGGCCACAGCCAATTATTGGGCCCCGCATCCAGCTGCCTAATTATCGCAAATTAGCTGACTCAGTGGATTATGACATGAATTAGTTGTTATCAAAGGGATGCAGCCGCGCTGAATATTTACAATGCCGTTTAAAAGCAAGTGTTTTCCAGGCTCATTTCAGTGTTGAGGGGGGAGGGCACAGCAGAAACTGCTTCCTTCACTGCAATACCAAGTAACACAACACTGCAAACTGCATCTTTAATGAGCACTTGTTAATCCAGAGATTAGTAAATGAGTCATTTAATGTAGTTGCGTTTTAGTACTAACATTTTCTAAGAATAGTACAGGCCTCTACCCTGTCAGTGAGCTCCTCAGATATGAGAAAAGTCCATAATTTACTTCCTCTGCTTGCTCCACTTTTCCTCTCTGCAGTGAATGCTTAAACGTGCAGGAAAACCAGCACTTTGTGACATCACATAGGGCATTGATAACTCTCCTGAGGAAATCACAACCACAGCCAAGTGCAAACGCATTGTCTTTGCCCCCTCAAAGCATGCGGAATGTCCAACAAAGTTTTAGAAGGAAGCTAGAATCAGGCTATTTTGCACTAGGCTGGAACCGGGGGCCAAATGTGATGTTTTCAGGATATTTGTTTTGCAATTGGATAATCAGCAGTTTGAAACTGCTCCACTGGAGTCTGGGATGCAAAAAATAAGGATTTAAAAATAGCCCTTATGCTGCTCATCCTTTTATCCTTTTAATCCAGTTTTGAATAGTCTGTGACATGACATCAGTCTTCACATGTCAAAGTGCTTCAGGTCGGCACTTAAAAAGGAGCTGATTGGAGTCAGGTGATCATGACAATTCACAAACTGCCCCGGTGTGTTCGGGAACCCTCAGTGAATTAAGTCGCAACAACTCCATCAGTGTGATGTCGCTCTTGCTTAGTTAACTTTGAGACGATGTTTGTGGCATTTTCTGACATTCAGAATGTTACTGGGCTGCCCGTCTTGGCCAAGATTGTGAATGGTATTTTTTTGTTTTAGTAAAAGTTCAATTAAAATATCATTTGGATGACAACAAACAGCCTGGATCTGATGCATGCACCCCATAAAACATACATCACTGTCCGGTTATAGGTGTGTGTACACTTCAGCAAACCAGAGAAACAATGTCACTTTTGTGTTTCAAAGGAAAGGCGAGTTAACAAACAAAAGGGGCGGATTCCCTCTGAAAAAGCGCTCACTCTGCAAGTGGCCATTATATGATTGCAATAGAAGAGTAGAGAGCAATTTTTTTCCCAAGCGTCGATTCCTCGCAGTTTTCCATTGTATGAACAATCTGGGGCACTCGATAAAAAAAAGCAAACGCTTTATTTCACGACTGGATCGATGGGAGGAGCCGTGAACAAGGCGAATCAGCTGCAGCATTGAGGGTTTGTTACGCTGTTTGCACTGTGGGCGAATCACTTCCTGCCCAGCGCAGCCCTGCAAGGAAGTGACGGCTCGAGGAGAAAAATCCTTTCCTCAATGGCCAAATCAGACCTCAGCTGCGCAAAGCAGTTGGCTTTATCAAGGCCAGTTGACTTAAGATGGGTCTGGAGGAATCATGCGAGGTTGATGGAGCGTGACCGTGTATCTCTACAACACATTTCCCCCTCAACAGCTCTCGCAGGAGAATCGCTCCTGTTTTATTTATCGCCGGTCAACGTTTATTTATTTTTTTTTCCCTCCCTAATCCTGAAGATCCCGCCAGGAGTCGAATCAGGCGTCTGACGGGCGGAGGGAGACGTGCCGGGTGGTTATTTGTGCGCGAGAGTGCCGGGCTGTGATTACCGGTGCTCGCATTAGACGCTCGGCCCGAGGTTGGGGCGGGGGGGGGCAGAGATGGAGGGAGCGGGAGGCCGCAGCGGCTCACCCTGCTAAAATCAATCTAGCGGAGGACTGTGAGAGCAGCATGCTGATGAGCCTTCATTCACATGCAGCCTCTTATTGTTGTGCTCCCGGCCAGCCCTCCTGAGGATACTGAGATTAATATCAGATTTGGAGAAGCCTCTCTTGCCACGGGATGAATATAAATGGCAGCTCTAATCCCCCAGGTGTGAATGTACAGTATTCAAGACCAGGACGCTGGAGGCTGGAGTGTGTCTCCGTGGAAACGACTTATTAGAGTGCGGCATCATTCTTTATGATGTTTACTTTTCTGCATGGGTACATGTAACTGCACCACGAAAAACACCAAGCCAGCACAGTTGCGTCAGCTTGATTGTGAGCGACTGCAGCCATTAGAGGGAGGAATCTGCTCCAATCACCGTGTGATAACTAGATTTAGATTCAGGATGATGGAGAGGTGTCACTTCGTGTTTCCATGATGTGTGACTCACTCCAGGAGGACTGAAGACTGTTTGAAGTTTTCTGCCAGCCCCTTAACGCAACACCACGTTTATTTTCTGCCTTGAAATTTTAGTTTACATTTTTTTTTGCTGTTCGTTGATTTGTAGCAGGGAGAACAGGACCCCTGCCGTTCACACAGCGCCCCCAGCTGGACTACCGTGTATATCTATGGCTGGCAGCTTTGGTTGCCTGCCCCGAACAGCACAAGTCTGGGCTACAACTACGGCTACGTTCTAGCGCCTTAATTAGCCTCTTGAAAGATAAGATAAAACTTCATTGATCCCACCGAGAGAAATTAGCAAAGAACGTCAGTCGTAAGTCAGGCAGCAAGAGAATGATAGTGTTGAGTTGTGTTGTGTTGTGTTGTGTTGTGATGCATGTGATGCTGTGAACACAACCTTAGCTAGCCAGGTGCACTGTGACATCATAATATTAAGAGGCGTGATTTGTAAGCTTCAAGATTAAAAAAGAAAAACACTCTACTACAATTTATACTGTTTTAAGTTTTATTTTACAGTTTTCCACAATCTTAGCTAAAGAATTGTGTTTTCAACAGGGAAATTTAAGAATAACACAACAAAATACCTTCAGTCAGGTTTAACAGTGGCATTCTTCCTTGATGACATTTGTTTTTCTCTTAAATCAGAGAAGGTTCTACTCAAGTACGGAACTATTTTTATAAGCAAATTGAGTAGATTTATAAATCCCATTACCATTTTTAATTTATGGACAGTAACCAAGGACATGCAACAGAATTGTGGTCAATAACATGTCAAAAACTAAAAAAATAACAATTGCTAAAGCAGCAGATGTGGTTTGCATTAGTAATTAATGTTTGCAAACAGAAAGTCCTGTTACTTTGTTAATGTACTGTCAATCAAACCCATAGCGGTTTTAAATAATACTTGGGCTTTACTTGACAGCTTTGCTGTTTTTCCACAAATTGTAGTGTGTGTGTGTGTGTGTGTGTGTGTGTGTTTGAGAGAGAGAGAGTGTGTGTGTGTGTGGGTGTCTAAATTCAATCACTGTGGATGATATTCATACAATAAATAAATATTTATTGTATTATTTTGTCACCCCTGTGGTGAGTTCTAATGAGTGAATTTCCCGCCTGTCGTGACGTTGTTGTGGGTAGATGCAGTGATGGGCACTGGTACAGGAATGATACATCCACATATGTTGAGGTTGACAGAAATGCACAACAGCGGCTGTGGCTCCCCTCAGACAAAACAAACCTTTTATCCAGCAGTCCGCACTTCAGAGACTGGCACTGCTTTTCAAACTCTAAAAAAAAAAAAAAACACGACTCAGAATAAGCTGAAAAAAAAGTAAATCAGGTTAAAAGTTGATTCCGCCTGAAGGGAGCAGAGGTATTAAAGAAAGTGCGGCTGAGTTTTCAGGGAGATTAGTGGCATCGGAACTGCGTCTGCAGGCCTCTAAACATTACTACTACCTTCCACGTGGACGTGCGCCCATTATTAGTCCTGATATACACTCCCTGAGTCAGAGGCAGTCAACAATACAAACGAGTGGGATCGGCTGTTGAAACACACACTGCCCCGGTGCACTTTCTATCGCGCACCATCTCGTTTCTCACCGCCTGTCCCCTCAGCGGAGGAATATCGGAGGAGTCTTTAATCATCTTTACTGCCCACTCCATAATCCCTGCTAAGAGACTAATCCATGATCTGCCACAACGGGGACCAATCCTGCAGAGTCAAGGGTTGGAAGGAGCGAAAAGGAGAAAGAAAGACGACCTCTGTTGGGGAATAGAAAACAGAACTGCGCGGAGGAAAAGGCATGTGGGGCCTTTCTGTGTTTCTCCTTGTGTCTGGGTGGCGTTTCCTCCACTTCCCCCTCCCCCACAGCGCAAATGAAAACGCACGTGGAGTTAACCGGCAACTCTGAATCAGCCGTAGGTGTGAGTGTGAGTGCTGATGGTTGCTTGTCTGTGCTTGGCGCTGTGATGAAGTGGTGAATTGTCCACTGGTCCTTCACCTGATGACAGCTGGGACAGAGTCCAGCACCTCACCACCACTGGATGGATGGATGGATGGATGGATGGATATGCAGACTGTAACTAATGCACACATAACGATAGATAGATAGATAGATAGATAGATAGATAGATAGATAGATAGATAGATAGATAGACTTTTGTACAGTGGGGAAATTGCTTTGTTGCAGCAGTACAAGACACAAAAACAAATTACAAAACAATTTTAATATACACCCTAAAAAACAAAAAGTAAACTCAGACTAATCTGTATATAAGACTTTATACTCATAGTATCACTAAGAATATAAAACAAACTGAAAGTATTCATTCTGGATGTAAATCCTGACAACTGCTCTACCAACAAACTTTCCCTGCTTCCCTGCTGCCAGTTTCCCTTTTTTTTCAATCCCTTGGCAACTGACTGGCATCATTAAGAATTAAACCCACCCATCAAAATAAATAAAAACTTTTCTAATCACAATCAAGATGCCCACCCGAACCCTGAATGCCCAGTGTACCTCGCTTGTCCTGCTTTTAATAACAACAAAAAAAATCCAGCCTACGCCATCCTAAAGAGTTGCTAGCACGCTCGCCGTCCCGGAGCAGCGCGGCTCAAGCCAAGCGCGTCACGCGGGGCTGCCGCCCTGGAGAGCAGCGGAGCGCACATCTGGCGAGTGAGAGGGTCAGCGTATGTTCCTCCAATCTATGTGTGCACACGAGTGTGAAGAGCTGCCAGTGACAGCTGGCTGGTGGCTGGCACACAAGCCGGCCGCCAACGTGAGGATAAGTGCCTCTGCAATAAAACACCCTCGCACCCCCCACCCCAACCACCAACTGCCTGTCCGCCCCGCGTACAGAGAAGCCGAGCGTCTTTAATGCAAAGCTGCGGCCGCAGAGGGCCGAGGTGATAATGTGCTCGGCAAGGGCGTGAAAATAAGCGCTCGTGTTGGTGCTGTTTTGAGCGGCGTGCGGCTGGCCAAACAGAGTCGGGGAGGTAGCGGGCCAGAGGGCGGAGCTACGTGATGGCCCTGCAATCCCCCAAACACCCCCTCCCTACCATCACGTCCACGCTACAACATCTCAAGTCATATCTGCAGAATATTTTTTCAACATGTATGAATATATGTATGTATTTAATATGTATAATGTATTTCTGACTCAGTGATTGGCCTGGATTTAGTTCTCACTGGAGATAAAGACACTCAAAGAAGAAATTTAATGTCACACTAACACTGATCCTCGGACTGTGGGAACAAGCTGATTATCAATATTAACCTGGGGGAGGATTTCCTGTCCTCTAATTGATAGGAATGGTGCCAGGGGTCACACTGAAGGCATTGAGTAAATACACAAAACAGTTTTGCCACAGTTACAATTATAATCACAGAAACAGTCATGGAGTCATTTCAGGTGTGTTCTTATTGCCACCCAGATATGAGTCATGATCTCACCCTGTGGGCCACACCATGGTAAAATGTCTGCCTCTGCCACTGTATCCAGGGAAGGGGCGACAGAACAAAAATGTGACTCAGCGCGGAGACCTGCTGTCGATCGGGGGGTGAAAAAACGCTCAAATGTGGGGATGTGACGACGTAAGTGGTGGTAAAAAAAAAAAAAATAAAACAGTCTTGGGGTGCAGGCGGGCGCCTCGGAGCGTGCGTGTGTATGCATGGCCGACCACGAGCCGTACTCCAGAAACCCCTCCGATCCCGCTGATGCACGAGAGCCTACTTTAAAATTGAGTGTGTGTGTGTGTGTGTGTGTGTGTGTGTGTATGTATGTGTGTGTGAATGTGAGAAAGGTGGTGATAACAATCTGAAAGGAGTGGAAGCGAATTTCCCTCAGGCTTCAGCCACTGCGACTTGCTCCTTGCCCTCCTTTCATTTCCATTTCCTTCAGCGGGATCGCTGGTGGAAAGCTTAGAGAGGCACAGTTCAGTCCAAATAAGA
Organism: Nelusetta ayraudi; assembly: GCF_046127955.1. Classification (NCBI taxonomy): domain Eukaryota; kingdom Metazoa; phylum Chordata; class Actinopteri; order Tetraodontiformes; family Monacanthidae; genus Nelusetta; species Nelusetta ayraudi. The sequence continues at coordinate 2,851,382 of NW_027466092.1, forward strand.
CACCGCCGTGAAATCGCTGCTTCGCAATCCCGGCTTGTTGTTTTTGTTGTCCCTGTTGGGAGATTTGGCTTTGGAAATCTTTATCAGGAGAGAAAAGAGAGCATCGCCGGTGTGTTTCTATTACCTGAATGCTACGCGCCCGCATTCGCACTGACATCAAGGCCAAGATGCTTTTTTATTAGCTGTAAGCACTGAGCTGTTCGCGGCAGAAATCCGGGCCTTGCTATGGTGGAGCTTGGTCCAGTTATCTGGTTGATCACAGCACACAAGCTTATCGACATCAGCAGTCATGCGCACCCATGGGCGGCCAAGAGTCACCCGCTGACCGCTGGACGGTGTGAGAAGGGCAGTGCACGAGAACGTGAAGTACCACACAAGGAAGCCAGACTTGTGTATGACTGGTTTTTTTTTTCTTGTCCAGAGGGTGAGTTCAGTCAGTCATGACACGGTGTTTCCAAGCGCATCTTTTTCCACATTCACACGGCCTGTCTGGCTTTCTGTTTCCAGTCCTTAGGCAAAGCAGTAAGTGCACTGAATTCTAATTGGATTGCATGCGTTCCTAATCCGCTTCCGTTTAGTTGCGATGAACAACTGCTGCCAGTTTCCCGCCTCAAATAGCCCCTGAAGAAGACAAAAGATAAGGAGAAAGGAAGTTTTAGGTGAGCTGCCCCAGAAGGCCTGGACACTGATTTTTATCAGAAGGAATAAATAAGTGAAGTCATGCAAGGCTTTCCACAGGGGACGACTTGTGTTCGCCTGCCATGGGGCGGTCGTGTGGAGCTGTGGCCACCTGGTTACATTGGCAGACTTTGTTTGGTTTGTGAAAACAAAATGTGGAAGACAAAAGGTTTGAACTATCACCTTCCAAGTTTGGTTAACTCACCGTCTTTTAGCCTTTAATCAGACCAAATGGGCCAAACATGAACAGGAGCAACTGGCATGTATGTTTAAATCTTTGGGGTTTTTTCCCTTCTTTCTTTCTTTCTTTCTTTCTTTCTTTCTTCACGTTGATAGTATTTGGTAATAATGAGCATCTCAGCAGGTTTAACATTCTAGTAAGCTGAAGGATCTCAACGGGTGCGGAGGTGGATGTTTATGTATTTGTGTCATTCAACTCAGCTCGTGTGTGCGCGCATGTGCATGCATGGCTGTGAGTGTGTGTGAGTGTGTGTGAGTGTGTGCGTGCATAGGCAGGCACAGTGTTTTTTAGAGGAGCAGAATGTGCTGGTGTTTCACAGGAGTGTTTAAAAGGTTCAAAGCTTTCTCAGGCTCTCTGTCTCTGTATGCTCCCCAAAGACCTGGCAGTTGATGTTTTGCCCTCCAAAGGGTTGTTTAGGGATAAAGGTGGAAAAAAGACTGGTAAGATGTGGGCTAAAAACTGATTCTTCCCATCAGGGTGCCAATACGGTGTCGGAGTGGAGCTGGTTTTGCCCTAATGGACTTGAGAAGATTAACACAGACGGCTCAATACTGTTTTTTTTTTTCTTTTTCCCTGAGAATCTCGTCCTCCCGCCGCTTCCAAGGAATATCCAAGCATGAAGTTCAGACAAATCTGTCCCCGCCGGTGACGTCCAGCATAATGATGTCAGCGCTATCTAAGTTGGGTACACACGGCCACGAGTGCAGCTGAATGAAGAATGCGCTGTCAGATGTGTCTGAGCTGCCTTATCTGCTTGGACGGCCTCTTTTATTTATTTATCTATTTATTTTCCCTCGGCTGCGCCGGGATCATTTGAATGCGGCGGGGCGATGCTGCCCTACGGCTCCTCATCAGCATTGGTATGGACATCGGCAACGTCAGACAAAGTTAAGTTTTCGGCTACCCAGTCCTCTTTCTTCTTCTCAAATATGTAAAAGTGCCGGCCGCCACCCAGCTAACCTTGCCGGCCGACATCAGCGCCGCAAGTCAGCCGTGCTGAGCTCCAGCGATGGATTAGCACGGGCTCTGAAGGTAGGGATGCCACTGGGTATCGATCCGGCATTAGCGCAATCATTAAAAGATATTGACCCTGAACATCTCAGTGTGTCCCATTGATCTGCGGTCAGTGGCCTGGGGATGCTGAAAATTCAGTATGACTGGAGCGGCGATCCGTCACCCAGCAACTGTCGGCCCTGAGTGAGGTGTTCACAAGAGCAAATACATTATCAGTCTGCGGCTGACAGTTGCAAAATATGATAGCAAATATATCTGCGCATCAGTCGGTGCTCTGACATTATCTTTGTGTGGGCAAAGCGTGCAAGCTGTATTTAAATTGAACTTGTTTATCTGCTTTGCAAACCAGCGTTCCCGTATATTACGTACATACACGATAATGAACGTATTCTCACGTTGCGGTTTTCCACTCGCCTGAGTCCACTTTTCATCTCAACCAACGCTTGTTGACGTTCCTTGAACCCACGGCCATATTTACACAGATTTGATAATGTCACATTACGTAGCTTTGTATCTGTTGTTTGGCCTTTCATCCACATGTTTCTTCAAATGTACTAGAAAAAGAAACTTTTGCAAAACTTAATAACTTATTTCAGTCTGAGGATCATCAGGTTTTCAGGGTGTTTTGTTTTTTTTTTAGCTCCTCCCATTTGTTGGTTTGTATTTAATTGTGGCAATGTTCCATCTAAAGTAAGTCCCAGGAGACAAGAGCTTCTGATATTTTACTGCAACCTTCTCCCTTGTTCGATTGTTTTGGAAGTCGCTTGCTTCTGTGTATTTTTGACACAACACAGAAAGAAAAAAATATGTTTACCCTGCCTCTATGTAAGTCCATATGTTTTTCAAATTAATACATAATAATAATAAATTAATACTTTCTAGGTTGCTAAGATGGCGTAACTGGAAAGCTCAATTTATAACTGTCGATGAGCAGACCCTCAAAACCATTTGAGTAATAGCTCCCACCTTTTTCACATTTTTTTTTTTCGAATGCCTTCTTGTAATGGTGATGACAACGTAATGACCAAACGTTTTTTTTTTTTTCAAAGGAAGACATTTTTCCTCAAAACTGAGGTGAATTATTTGTGTTTGGTTTACGCAGTGCAGGATGATGGCACATGATTGGAAGTCAATGTAACTCCACACAAAGACAGAGACAAACATGTTCAGTATGTACAAGTTCAAGAGGAGGCGCGTTTGTGGCCGCGCACATCTATGTGTGTGTTTGTGTGTGTGTGTGTGTGTGTGTGTGTGCATGTGAAGCTCAGAATCTGGCACTGTATAACTCACATTTTTATTGGCGGCAGTACAATATCCCAGGTAGCTGGGGGTGCCAGCCCACTAGAGGATGTGTTAAAAGGGAATCACTAATCAGGGACTGGCAAGCAGTGGCTAATGTGTGGTCCTTCAGATGACTTTTGTTGTTAACAAACTGCCTCAGGGTTTGATTGCAGATCGTCCTGCATGTTCAGTCAACAACTTCAGCCAACACCTAATACTCATATTTTTGTATTTAAAAAGTTGTAAAAGCTAAACTTTGTTAGATAAAAAAAAAAAAGTTCACAAAGTGTATTTGTTGTTGAAAAACGCACATATACATAACCATCTAACTGAATTTAATTTCTATTTGCATTGGGCCTATGGAACTGGTAGAGTTGAGGAAAATTGGAACCACAGGGGAAAGACAAATAAGGGAATGTTGTCACAGTTCATTTAGTAAGGAGAGCATTCTGGGCTCTTATTGCCGTAAGCATGGGCCCTTAACGTTGTTACGCATAGCTGAAGGCCTGTTCACAGGACAGATAGCTCGTCCAATTACCTGTCAAGTTTCAAGCTTCCCACTTTCTCTTTCTCGTGTAAGTCTAGTCTGTGTGCATTTCCAAGTGCCACTTGCCAGCTTGACCACTGGTAAGTGTATGAATCAGAGACACAGCAACAAGCTGTTGTCCTGTCTTGTCGGCTCTTGTGAGTGTGGGAGAAAATGGAAAAAGAAAAAAGAAAAATTCTGAACTGTTTAATCCTCTGTGTTTTGCAGCTGTTTCACCAACCCTCTGCTTTTTTTTTTTTTTTTGACAGATCCAGTTTGAAAGCCTTTGATTCGGCTGTGTTCTGGGCAGCACTTTCTGCAAGTCGAGCAGCGTCCCTGAACCTCAGCTTTCATGTCTCCCTCACTTGGCACACGCTTGGGCTTCCCTTTCTACCGGTCTAGACCAACAGCCCTGACCTCACTTAAATACATGTCTGGATCGGCAGCAGCTGCACGACACGAACGCTGCGTAAAGCCGGTGCATTTCTGCTGAAACTGAACGTCTACAGTGTTTACTTAAGCGCAGTGCCGTCCCACGCATGAGCCACTGATGTTTTCTGATTCTGAGCTTTGTAGGGCACCCTATCCCCAAGACTGCCACTAAGGAGCCCCCGTCTCAGTTTGCCAGGCCTGGAAAAAGAAGGCAGTGCAGTAACGATGTTTTAAAATTAGGAGTTTCTGCGGCCCGAACCGCATGAAGTGATGCCTGAGGGCGAGGCAAGGGACTTTTCCCTTGCTCAGTGCCCAGTGGAATGCTCCCCACCACAAACAAAATAAATAAATCAGCGCCAAGTACCCAGGAGCAAAGTGTCTGTGTGGGCGACCTACCCTATTCTAAGACGTGTTATAAGAACGAGATTATTTTTCAGTCTTTCATGATTCACATTCTTTCCCCCACAATGCTGCACTGCATTTTTCTCTTCGCTTTGCGTTATATTTATATTGCTCTCTTCACAATTTTAATGATTTTATTTTTTGCATTTGCTTTTGCATTTTGCAAAGGACATTAAATCAGGTCCATCCCTGAAAAGTAACATTGTACAGTATGATGATATTTGTTGCATAGATTTTATTTGGGTTTTTGTCCTCATTTTTGAAATTTTTTTCTATTTTCTTTTTTTTTTGTACTTGCTAAAGTGATTTTAAAATTGGGGCCTCTAAAGCTGAATTATGGCCAACAGTTGCTCCTGGGCTTTGTTTCGCTTAAGTGCCTTCCATACTTCTCAGAGCATTGGAGAGGGCAACAAATATGGGGCTTTCCATTTGAAAAATGGCCCCAGCCGCTGTGCTATGAATCCAGATCTTGGAAGAGAGATAAGATACAGTACTTCATGCAGGCTGACGCACACGTACGGCTGCGCTTTTCATCCACCCCGCAATGATAAGTAGGCCGGCAGTAGCTTTGCAGCCCCGCACACTGTCTGAATGCTAATGAGAATGCCGCTCGCAATCAGAGCAGCTCTCCGCGCTCCTGCAGTGACTGGGCGAGCACTTTGCTGGAAATTGGGTATAATCCTGACCTCCTTTCCAGCTCTACCTGGCGAGGTTGATGTAAGCAAATGTGATTAATCTTGTCCACCACTTATTCTTGCTAGTGTGTGGCCACAGCAGGAACACAGTCATACAAAACTGACTTTTAGATTGGCCTGTCCTCCGAGCGGAACAACGGGAGGACAAGCACATGTCGCACTTTGTCCTTACCTTATAAGTCAAAGATTTTTTTTCCCCCCTCCCCTCGGCATAAACCCGCCTCTGCGATGGGGCTTATGAAGGAAACAGATGACTTTGTGGGACAGGTTCCAGAGTATTAATTTCCAACCAAGCCACCGCTGTGCTGTCGTCTGAGTGCCGCGGCCTCCACTTAATCAGTGGCCCGAGGGGTGCCACTTTACACCTACCCACTGTCACTCCGTGAGGAAGCACTGAGGCTTGCAGGAGAAGGCGAGACACGCTTCATACCCCTCTATTCTTTCTTTCTGCGACCAGCTAACCCCTCTCAGAGGAGAGGAGCAGGACCTGATTCGAAAGATTTTAGTTTGGCTCAATCCACCGCGTAACCCAGCGTTCAGGTCATAACTACTTCATAAATCGACTAATAAATTGTTGGTAAGGGTGCCCACACTTTTACTTACTTTACTCACTTATAAATAAATAAATGACTTGAAGAAGTGATCATTGCGTAGTACCTTGTGTAGAACACAATCAACCGGTCGATAACAAATCAACTTTTGGGCATCCCTGCATTAAAGGCACAGCCAGGGAGCCCAAAACTATTGACTTCTTTGAGTAATTCGATGCATTCATCCAAAAAAAGTTTGACTAGTTTTGAATAGAATATTCTCTCCATAGGCTAGTTAATGATTTCGGTCCCAGGTGTGATTGTACATCATATAATTGGCATCTGGCCTCTTTGCCTTTCTGTGGAGGCTTTCCAAGCTCTCTCACTGTCTACATGGGTTTCCTCTGACAGCCAAGGCCGCCTAAAACTATGGTTTCACATGGTGGGTAAATTGGCCAAGACAAAGCTATGTTATTTTTCAGTCACTACCATTTAGCCATACCTACCTACGTAAACTACTGGGTAAGCAGATGTTTTTTTGTATGTGTCGGTTTTAAGGTTGGCTACTGTTATATGACTACTGTATGGCCCACTTCCTCTTCACACAGCCAGAGGACTCTTCACAATAATTTCAGTCTCCTGAGTTGTGTTTGTGCTCATCACTGTGATGTGTTTGCTTTGGCTTCTCGGTCAGAATGTACATTTGTTGCGGTGCTTCCGCAATTAACCAAGACTTCTATCTTTAGATTCCTTTGCCAATGTTTATGTTTGTTCTTTCTGCTTTGCCTCAGCCAATCCTATTGTGTGCTTGCTTATACTCTAGTCTTCTATTATCTAAGTGATAGAAGTCATTACTCTGCCAACCTCTGGCAACACGCCAGCATTCTCAGCTGTTTCAGAGCTTTGCGTTTTTCACTGCTGCTGCTGCAAGTAGTAGATTCCATTATAACATGGTCTTAGTTCTGAAACAATCTTTAGTACCATTGGATTTGAAAGTTGAACTGTCAGAGTTTGTTCTGAAGGTGCCAACTCATCCACCCACCCCGGCAACTTCGGGCTTTCTAAACTCAGATCTCTGAAAGAATTGTAAATATTTTACATGTGGGTCACAACCCTCTTCATTTTGTTATCCTGTTTTCATGAAAATAGTGCAAGAGTCTTAAATATTAGTTATCCACAGCATGTTGCTGGTCTAAGGGAGACCGAAGGTTCTTTTTGGACACAAACCAAGAGCCTCTTTGTCAACAAGAGCTTGATCTAGTGGATTTGGTTCCAGATCATTGATGCATTTACATGAGTAGAGCCAAATCCAAAAGCAAAAACTGTTACAACGTTGTAAGACAATGTTCGCAAAAAAGGAGTCATCATGTAAGGGTTGAGGCCTACAAAAAAAATGTTGTATCCTATAGCAAAACAAAGTAGTCTTTAAATGTACTTATGAGGTGTTGGTGGACTCAAATGCACGACAACCACTGATGCAGTTCGAGAGGTTTATTGAAGAGTCGAGGTCGGGCAGTCCAGGGTCGAGAACCAGTGCAGGCGGTGAGAGAGGCAGGCGAGATCGGCGTCGGGGACGGGCGGAGGTCGATGACAGCGACAGAATCCAGACAGGATTCTGTCAGGCCGAGACTCTAAGCAGGACTCAGATGCAGAGAGCTCAGAGTTTTCAGTCTTTTATTTAGCACAACCAATTGTCCCCTAAACCGTGACAAAGCAAAAGGGCTATGAAAGACCTACCGCGTCTAACCTGTCACTAAAAACCTAAACAAAAAGCGTGGCAACTAAAAGTCACTCCTAAGAGGGAAAAAGGGATAAAGAGCTATGGAGAGGAGAAAAAAACCAGGAACAAAAAAATTGCTCTAAGAGGAAGCACAAAATCACTCACGAGGAGGAGAGAAAAGGGCTACGAAACATAACAGAAATGAAAATCCCAAACTAAACAGAAAACATCACCAAAAAGTCACTCACAGGGAGGAGGCAAAAAGCTAAGAGCAAAACCTAACAAAAGAACCTGAACTAAGGGCAACATTTATCAAACAAGAAGCGACTCGTCGAGGATCAAAAGTCTTTCTGTGGCTACTTGAAAAGGCTGTGGCCGTCAGAAGTAATGACACACAGGTGGAGACAATAGGCAATTGGGTCGGGCGCACAGGTGGCACATGAGGAAAGGAACGTGATCTGAAACGAGAGGAAGGTTAGTCGGTCCTTCAGAATAAAACGGGATGTGACAAGACAAAAACCCCACGACAGGACAAACCTCACCACGGTGCGGCAGTTTTCTGATTCATCGCTTGAGCTCAGTAGTTTTTCTTCAGCTTGTTTTAGTAGCATGAGAACTTTTTCAATCTTCGACACCACGCTCTTCGTGGCCACATCCTGGAGTGGCTCTCACAGCCTTTTCCGATGTTTGGTATGCAAGATGCCTCCTCATCTTGCACACAAAATAAAATGTATTCAACCAATAGCAGCAAGTCATTAAAAAGGGGGAAGCTAATGTGTGTTTTACGTGCTCTCATTGCAGTTTGATTCAAGTGTTTGTGTTTTGGCCATTTTCATCTAGGGAATCCTACAATCAAGTGTGATTACACCAAGCAGAGCACAGAGAAGCTGCCTTGGAGTGCACTTCCATCCAGGCTAATGCTAATATGTCCTCTTGTAAATATGGGTTTCTGCTCTCGCCAGGCAGCAGTTTCAGTTGATTGTTTATTATGTTTGCGAATTGCAAGTAATTTGCATGGAAACACAGTTGTTTTGAACATAATGTGCACCAGTGTGAATTTGCCGCCTCTATTATGTTTAAAACCGACTCCCAGCATTTTTATAGATGATTCCCTGAGGTACTGCCGCCTGACTGGATTCAAATGTTTTACACAGACTGATTAATCGCTGCTCACCCTGCCTGAGGAGGTCAACAGCCTGTTCTTGTTTTTTTTTGTTTTTTTAAATGTTATTATTTACTGTCTACTGACTTCAGATACAAGAGTGGAAGGCTGCTGCATTGATGTTCTTAGATCACTCAAACTGATATGGAACGTTGTTTGGAGTGTAAACTCATAATCATCACTAGTATTGTCTGTGTTGAATGTTGAAGGTAAAAAAAAAATAAAAAATCAAGAGGACACAGATGCGACCAAACTTACCAGATGACTCACTCTCATAAAGGCACCGTTTTACCTTGGTTATTGTTTTTCATGCTATTGTTCTAAAAAAATAATAATATTGTACATTCTCCTCTACCAGTTTAATGAGAACAAAAAGAGTTACATGTTGCACTTTAACTTCAGTTTAAATTCATTGGTGATTGTGTGGTTACATTTGCCAAGTGTGCCCTTTTCTGTTAGAGGTGGTCCTGGCTTCAGTGCCAGATGTGTGGTGAACAATGCGGAAAATGTGGAAACTTCAATTGGTCGTCGTCCTGTGTTATTTTCTTTGGATACGACGTAATGCAGCTCCTGCAATTACAGATCCTCAGAAGAGACCTCATCGTGACATTTTATTCTTATTGCTGGCAAATTATAACTAGCAGCATCACCATTTCAGCCAGTCAACCGTCTTACCAAGAGCGAAGGCAGTTCTGTTATCTTTGAAAATGAGCACTGCAGTCATATAGCAGTATGGTCAGTGTTGCTTTTGTGTAACGGGGCTATTTTACTCTATTGATCTGCGGGGCCAAATTAATGATGGTGTTCCTTTATGTTTTCTCATTACCACCACAAGCTAGTAATGTCTGTGCTACGACCAAGGCCACCCCAGACAGTCAACAATCTTCTTTATGACTTGTTTATGTTGGCCGAGCTATTAACTCTAATGTGCTAGTGCATCGCGATCATCACCATCTACACGAGGAAGGCTGGTATGAAGCGCTATTGTCATTATCAGCGCTATAATTCCGGTATGCTTGCGCTCGGAAACAAATTAAAGGTGTGTTTAACCGCTCGAGCGGTGTGGGATGTCAGACGGTGGTGGTATGGCAGAGACACAACCATGTCTACGATCTGCACTCACTGGAAAACACATTAGAATGAGATGGCTCTGAAGTCATTTGCGTGTGACGTGTTTTGCCAGCTGTCAAGTTCATGATTGATGTAACGTCCCTAAATAACTTATCAAGCTGTGCTGGCAGCTCTGCTTATTATTTTAGATACGTTTCTTGTGGGGGTTTTTTTGTTAACAGTTTTGTTCCAAAAACGACTTGGAGAAACGCAGGAAAAACAAATGTATGTACAGAATGTGCAGAACTAAGTATGTATGCACAGAAGGAGCAGCTCTATAGCGCAGTGACACACAGCTCCTTGTGTGTGTCTCTGTGTTGTTGCTGTTCTCCTGCTCCTTGTTTGCTAGCCTGTCGTACTCGTGTTCAAACGGACACCAGTCAGTGCTAATGCTAACATACCCTACACTGCATTTTTAACCAAGATTGAAGAGAAATAATACGTCCAATATGGACGTCCTCTCGCTAGCCGTATTATGCACTTGACATTGTAAACTAAATGGCAGCACCATGTTCTCATTCAATCTGAGTCAATGTCCTGCAGAATGCGAAAAAACTTTCTTTTTTTTTTTTTTTACCTCATGCTCTTTTTTGCAAGAGAAAATACATAATCTCAGGCCTATTTGCGACAAGAGACACTGTGACATGTCATAGTAAGTGCAAAAAAAAAAAGGAAATCATATAATGACTCTTATCTGAATTTCATTTTCTGTTTCATTTTCCCGCCATTGTCACCCTACTATATTCACCCTTGCTCACTGTCACACTGTCATGACACGCGGCAAACACTTGGAACGGTGCACTGTGATACCTGATATAATAACTCCCTCCCTTGTTTTTGATTTTATGGCAAGTCAGACGTGCCCAATGAAAAGGGGACAGCTATTATCATTTAAGCCTTGTCTGAATGTCATTAAAAGACTGTTTAAAGCGAAGAGGAGCCTGCAGGCGATAATTCTCTGGGGGTAACATATGAGTCATCTCTATTACAACAGCAGGAGGCCTTATCTGCTTGTCAAGGCTGCCGAGTCAAACTTTTGAACGAACCCAGGATGGGAAAACGATCCCAGAAATGAACTTTATTGATTAATGTCAAAAGATTAAACTCTTGCTTGAAGGAGACTTTTACCCCAAAGACAGGGTTCACTTTGAAGACCTGGCTTAAATTCTCACCCGCCGCTGGCCGATTTCAAGTGTAAGAATCATTCATTCATTCATTTTCCATACCCGCTTAGTCCCGAGTGCAGGGTCACGGGGGTCTGCTGGAGCCTCTCCCAGCTGTCTTAGGGCGAAGGCAGGGTGACACCCTGGACAAGTCGCCAGTTCATCGCAGGGCCACATAGAGACACACAACCATTCACACTCACATGCACACCTAAGGACAATTTAGAACGTCCAATTGACCTCACATGCATGTTTTTGGAGTGTGGGAGGAAGCCGGAGAACCCGGAGAGAACCCACGCAGACACAGGGAGAACATGCAAGCTCCACACAGAAAGGTCCCAGGCCCGGAATCAATCCCACAACCTTCTTGCTGTGAGGCGGCAGCGCTAACCACTGCGCCACCGTGTTGCCAGTGTAAGAATCTTTCAGTATATTAAAAGATACGTGTTTTGCTTGATTTTGTTTGTAATTTTATTTTTCGCTTCTGTGAGAAGATAAAATGTGGTGCATTCTACTGAAGTGGGGGGGGGGGGGGGGGCAATAACTTCACAGCTGAAATGGTGGTCGGGTTACCAACAGGATTGAAAGTGGAAAGCTTTTCTTAAGAAGGATTAGTTTGAATGTTTGAGTTAACATGGTTTTGTGTTTTATGTGGGACAACTACAAACCCAGGTCTGGCAGCACTGCTGGTATCATGGTACTTGCAATTGATCGACTGGCTGCCTGCGCTGGTTTCTCCCTCCTGAACACGTGTTTGCTCATGATTTTGTTTTTTGTTTTTGAATCGGTACATTCAGCACACTTGTCTGAATCACAGGGCACACACGACATCAAAAATGCAAATCCCCTCAAGCGCAATCATAGCCCACAAAATGCTTCCTCCTTTTCCGTTTGTTTGTTTGGTTGTTTTTTTTTTGGTAACCGGATAAAAGAACACTCACACTGGCTGCGAATAATGCCTCGTGTGTCAGCGGGGATTGCGCGTTGACGCAAACCCTTGGAAACACAACACCAGAGACATGTAATTACAAGTCGCTACCAAATGAAACGCACTGAAACAGGATGAAGCGGCTCGTTTGTCTTGAGACTATTTTCAGTGCCTGACTCAACTACATGTGCCGCCGCACTGAGAAGTTGGCAGCCAAAGGGAACGTGTGGGATAGAATCTAAATAAGCCACAATGTGCGCCTGTGTCACTGTAATAAGGTGAGATCTCGCCTAATTGGTGCAGCGTGACTTGTTGTTGCGTGCCGGACAGTTGTGGAGTGACGCTTGTGAAAGCCTCAGCTGGGCTGAATGTCGACGGACACGCGGTGACCTAACTGATGTTGTTACCCAAAGACTGAAAAGCTTTGGCAGCTTGAAACACACAGGCTGTTTCTGGTATAATTGGTGTCATGAAATAACATTGATATGAGCCGGACAGCCAGGAGGATTTTTAATTGTTTTGCAGTCAGTTCTAACCAACGCCTGTCTGTCTGACGCGCAGAACAAAGCTTGTCATTTTAAAAATAAGAACATTTTGATCTTCTTTTAAAGAGTGACTCGGCCACACGCTGCAGAAGCTCCGGAGAATAATGAGCTGACTGGACGGGTGAGTGTCGTGCCCACGCTTTGTTTGCAACCTCTCTGCCACATTGACTGGCGAGTAATTGTTGCAGCGGAGAACATGAGGAATGAGGCCAGTCCTGGGGTCTTTATTCACACAAGGTTTCATTTGTTTTTCAAGTGTGGGTCCAACAAGATACCGACAGTTTAGAGGCAGAAAATTCAATTTTGTTGAAGCCCATCTTCGAAACAGAAGACAAGCACAAAAAACAATCCTTTGTCGTATGGATACCATGGTGGATAGCAAACGGTAGCTGTTCGTGTTAGCAGATGTTAGCTTTACGTTTCTGTTTCGTAACTGCACATTTTAATGTTTTCCAACACTGTCCAAAATTAGACTCCTGACCAAATTCCGATGATGTATCTTATTCAACAAATGTATTTAAACTTTTTGAAATGTTAACGTAATCGGCACTAATAACTGAAGGCAGAGCTAAGCAACGTGACTGGAAACAACACTCTGCCTCGGCTCGTACATTTGCTTCATTTCCTATATATCCTAGCATCGCTTCAAGCACGAGGTTGAAGTGTTGCCTCACGAAAATGAACCCAAGTGAAAACCGCTGCCTTCCAGGAAATTTGCCAGTGGGGACAGCATGTAAAAATGGCCAATCTACTGAAACTTCCAGCACTTTTTAGGGGCAATTTACTGGAAACTGTGAAAGGCCATTGTGAAAACATGGTTTAACGTACTAAGTTTTGTACTTGTGTTATTGTATTATCGTGAATGTGAAAATTGCGGTTTGAATCGTGAAACTCCACGGCTGAGTAGGAGTAGCCCCACTCCAGACCTGATGAGCAATCATCAGTCTTTTTTCCCCCTCTACTGCAGCAGTTCTTTTGTTTTTCTGCTTAGAGAGATAGAATTTTAAAAGTTGATCGGTTGCCTATCTAATATTGCATCACTCGCAGCTGCTTTCAACACCCCTCCCCCTCCGCCACCACCACCACCACACCTCCCCTAGTACGAGAGTTTCCACTCAGATCTTCTTCCTTTTTTTGCTGTGAGTGCTTTCCCTTTGCCAGTTGGGGATTATCGATCCCAGGAGATGAAAGAATTACCAATTAGGGAAGGAGCTGCTCTTTACTGTACATGCTGTTATCGGCGGCTCCGTATCCTGGACTCGCTGCAAGACAAACATGATTATATTCCTCGCCTTTGTCGTTTCAACCACACTCCACTACTCACGTCTGCTACCCAACCGCTAGCCATTTTCCCTGACATGTGCAATCAGCTTGAACAACAGATATTGGCTGGGATTTAAAAAAAAAAAAAAAAAGAGAGAGAGAGAGAGAATGAAATAATAAATAAAAAAGTGTCATCTTGTGCAGCAAGCAAATACAGTTTGCTATATGTATTGGTAACATGGAACAGTGCTTTGTAAAAACAAAGGCAGCAACAAAAATAAAAGATTTACACCATCGAGTTACAGTTTACGGTGCAACATGTACATCTGTCTGTCTGTGAAGGTCCTCAGTCGTCCAGGTCATGGTAGTCGTTGAAGGTTAATTGAGCCGAGGGAACTGGGATGGAATTTGATAAATTGAAGACATTTTGCCTCTCATCCAAAAGGCTTCTTCAGTTCTAAAAAAAAAAAATGATGGACTGAAACTGTCTATGTAAGTACTGTATATACATTAGAGCTGGATACTGTCAGAGATGCTGACAATTATCAGCCAAGTGTATTTGATGCTTATCAAGGTAAAGGTACAGCTGTAAAAAAAAAAATTGCGTTAAAATGTTGACGCCACAGCAATAAATTAAAACCGAGGATTTTGCGATTTTCTTCGTAACATAATCAGTATCACTTCAATGACTTTTTTTTGTTTGTTTTAAATTTTTCATTTTTTTAATGATTTGTTTCCCCTTTTGCCTTTTTTCAATACAATATTTTAATTGAGTAGAAAAAAGAATGAATGTGTTTTTGCTGCTTCATAGAAATGTACCTAATAAGCTTTATTCATTCTTATTTTCCTCTCTTGGCACCGTTTCAAGACATTGCAACTGTACATTTTTCTAATTTCTGAAAAAAAAGAAAGAAATCAACTTTTCCCGCGTCGACAAGCTCAAAGTGACGGGAGTTGCGAGTCTGTATCTGCACAGTCAGGCACGCTGCAATCCTCCATTCTCTTTACGCGTCAACCTCGACTGACTTTGGAGAAATTGAGGTGAAGTCTGGAAACGGTCGCTCCGCAGCCGCTGTCATTAACCTTCCGAAGACCCGCTAAGTTGTTGTTTTTCGCTAACACGCATCCGGCTGATATCGCCCCCTGCGATAAATGTGTTTGCTTGTCCTGCGGGCAGGCTGCAGACAAAACACACGTCCGGGAGTCAGAGAGCAGCGTCCAGGTCCATTTACCACTCATCTTCTCCGTCCGCACGAGTTTCCGCAGACGCTGAATTATTTGGCTCTTTTTTTTCGACTTGCTGAATGTTTTGCCGTGTCAAACAGCTGCTCGCCAACTCTGTTTGTTTTCACCTGTGCGGAACCTTTCTAGCAAAAAAAACAGAGACCGCAACAAACGGAGCTGCCTGACCGTTGGTGACTGATGGGAACTCACATCAAACCAATAAAACCAGTGACAGGTGGCCGGCCGTCCTCTCTTGTCCTTTTTTTTTATTTTTTTATCCTTGCTCTCATTTTGATTATCATATTACACCGGAATAACATAGAAACTAATTCAGGCCATTCTGCAAATCCTTTGTCTTTGCGCGGCCACATTGGTTTCTCAGCTAATTATGTCCCAGTGTCCTTCATTACGGGGCTGTTCGGTGCTCCTGGTGTCTGAAGTTTCAGGAGAGTCTGCAGGCCTTGCACCACTTCTGCATCATGAATAATAGCCGACGGAGGTCTTTGGGGAGATGAGATTTTTTTTTTTTTTTTTTTTTTTGGTCGCTCCCTTGCTGGAGAACCTTAAAATAAAAATTCCCTTCCCTTTGCTACCTTAAAATCTTTTGGAACTAAAAACCTGAGACTCTTCTCTACCTCTGCTCCCCGTATTTATCTCCTTATCTGCCGCAGTCTTTCTTTCCCTCTCTTCTCCTTTCACATCATTGATTCTTTTTTTCCTGAGCTCCCATGAAATATTTACAGTATGTGGGTAGGCGTCTTTCTCTGGGAATTTGAAAGTGAGCGGTAAAAGGAATGGGGGAGAGGAGGAAGAGCAAAAGGGGAGTTGGAAGGAGCAGAAAGAGTGAGAGATAAAAGAGTCCACCGCAGAGTCGTGGCGCGAATGTCAATGCTTCACTTTGAAATGGCGGATTATTCTAAAGAAAGAAAGAATTGAATAAGTAGGTGCTGTTGATAAAGCTGATTATTTTTTCGCTTTTGTTGGACGACGTTATCCCTGACACCTCACAATGTTTGATTGGAAACGTCTTCTTTGCATCCGGCTATCATTCCATTGGTTTATTCATGCTGTTTAAGTCATGCCCATTGAAATTTTATTATTATTATTATCAATAATAATAATAATAATAATAATAATAATAATAATAATAATAAAGCCTTTATCTTGTTTTCTCACTTAAAACCTTGACAACTAAGTTGATGTCTTAAACAAACTTATAAATTATTCTGCCTCTAAAAAAACCTACCAAGTTAGTTTCTTACCAACGTTCTGCATTATTCCCAAGAGCCCTCAGTTATGATTATTCCACATTTTTGAGGCTGAAAGACTCCACAAAGAGAGGACATATTTCTGTCGAGGTTTGGTAAATATTTATTCAATTATCACCACAGAATGACTTCATTTCCATTCACAATGTTCTGTCCACCTGTTTTCGATGACTGCTTCTATTGCCATCCTGGTTATTTGGGCACTGGATCACCGCTGTCTCTGTGGCGTAAAACCCTGGAGGAGTTCCTAGTTCATCACAGGGCCACCAAGAGAGAAAAACACCCGTCCGCATGGAAACTCCACACAGAATCATCAGAATCAAACTCACAAAGGTGTTTGTGTCAGCGATCGTATGGAAGAACATTCGATGGTTGCGGCTTTTTGGCAAAGTGTGCGAATGTTGGCAAATTTCCCACACTCACACACTGTGGCAGTGCTGTCAACCTCATCAGCATTCTGGTTTCCCTCAAAGGGACAGTTGCAACCGTAAGACTGCATCATCAGTAATCACTCCGTCACTCCAAGTGTGAAATAAGTGTTTCTCTATCTCGCAAAGTCACCACGGTTGTACATTCAGTTACATACTAATAATATGTTTAAGAACTTGGTTCTCTTAATGGTTCTGACATTGACAATGAGTCATGAAATGTCAACTTCTATTGACATTCTGGGAGTAATTGTGGAAACACTGGGATCTCATGGCGGGTCGCTGCCATCACGTGCTTCACAAAATCAACATGCATTATGGGAGATGGGGTTTGTGGTCAAAATGCTGCATGAAGACAATGACGCGCTCTTCAAGCTCTCGCAGGATACGACGTCAGGAAAGACGTGAGGAAAGTCCTTCCCTCGAATCCAACACGTACACGCTACGTGCTACGTGCTAGCACTGACCATTCAGTGGCTTTAACCACCCAGGGACACAACAGCAGCGGTTGCAAACATGTTTTGCGGAACGAAAAAAGCTTCCCTCCGCCCCCATTTCAATGTTTGTCGCTTTCTAACAAACTCTGAATAGTTCCCGGTGTGTTTGATCGTAATCGGCTTCGCTTGCTTGTTTTCCAGGTGGGCGGGACGATGTACAACACCGGCCGCCACGTCTCTCTGCGATTGGATAAGGAGCACTTGGTGAACATCTCCGGAGGGCCGATGACGTATAGCCACCGTCTGGAGGAGATACGGCTACACTTTGGCAGCGAGGACGGCCAGGGCTCCGAACACCTGCTGAACGGACAGGCCTTCTCCGGAGAGGTGCGTGGACCGCCGCACGCAGCAAAGTCAGCTCAAACGCTGAGCACTGCCTCAAGTGAAAGGTTAAAGCGTAGGGAGTCGCTGTTGCAAATGTTGGAGATTACACTAGCAGCAGGTGTACCAAACAAGGTAAGTGAATCAGTTACAAAAGAGCTGAAACAGTCAAACAATGACTACTTTATTTATTTCAACAGGAACAAAGTTGTCACCGAGTTGACAGTCAAGCATTTAGCTTGTTAATAACCGCACGCCGTCGCGCCGAGACTTTAAAATAGAAAAGAATAGAGTGGGGGTGTGCGGTGAAACAATTAGCATCTCCAGGCTTTGATTGTTTAACAATATCATGAGTCAGTCACAGCACTGCAATCCACCACCACTGTTTCATGAATAGCAAATTTGTGTGGCAACAAAATAATTGCAGTCTTGACGGGCAAATTTATTATAATTAATGCTAAACATTTATTCTCCCAGAGTGTCTGAGCCGATATTCAAATTGTCATAAATCAAGTGTTTACTGATTCCCAGTGCGCGGACACGCACACACACGCACACAAACACACACCTGCACACACACAGAACTTTAGCCTGATGCTCCATCGAGGTTCATTTAACTTCCACTTTTTAGTCACCAATGTGATTTTTGTGTTTTAATAATGTTCGAGACGTCCCCGCAGAAAACAGACCGACTTCACTTCTCAAACTGTTGTTGATGTTACAAGGAAAGCAAGTACGTGATTGGAATGGAGAGTTTTCAGAGACATTTTCAGAGCAAGTGCAGGACAGCGCCCTTCTCATGTTAGGCTAACACCAAGACATTCATATTTGAATGTCCAACACACACACACAAACACACACACACACACACACACACACACACACACACACACACACAATTACAATTCTTCCATAATTTTTGTCCAAACTAACCTCAATTCATACCTTGGCTCTAAACTTCAGCTTTTGCCCCACATTTGACTGACCAAAATGTCTTTACGTTCCTAAATTGCCTGACTCTATATCAGTGTGCTTCTCAGTTATTAATGGTAGAAACACACAAAAGGCACATCATTTGTTGTGTCATATTAGTGGTAATTAGGGTTTAAATAAACTCAGCTAACAGTAATGTTAGCTAATCTCAGCTAACCAACTGCTGTTAGCTAGGCAGCAACCAAAATACTGGGTTTTCAAAAAGAAAAAAAAGACCATAATCTGTTAGAAACTGACACCACACGTTGAGTGATACAATTTTAAAATCTTTATTAACAAAGAAAATTAGCATTATGGTTGGAGAAAGTTTAATGAACATGCATGATTAAGCGAAGGGGGGAGGGACACAATCAAAGAGTTTGGTCAGAACTAATAGTTGTATAAATATTCATAAGATTCTGGAAAGACAGCAGATGATTCACGCATGCACTGCTAAAAGCTGCTTACCACAGGAGAGCCGCGGCCAGGAAAGGTTATTGCTCACTGCTCTTTGTTCCTCTTGCTTAAAGATCTTTTTCTGAGCCACTGCCAGATACCCTCCTCTTCCTCTGCCGTGTTCCCTTGTCGCTCAACCAAACCTTCATTTTACGATGATGATGAAAATCTTAAAAGGTCGTCCCTCTGGAACACGTGGGTGCATTCATGCTCTGATGCTTTTGTGCCTTCAAACGTGTGTATCTGAGTTTTTATTAATACAACAATAAAATTGTAATAAAACTGTCATGTAAAACACAAGCATTGGCATCAAATAAACCCCAAAATGATGATTAGCATTTTTTAAATATATGACTAAATGTATTCTGTGAGGATTAA
Source organism: Nelusetta ayraudi (assembly GCF_046127955.1). NCBI lineage: Eukaryota > Metazoa > Chordata > Actinopteri > Tetraodontiformes > Monacanthidae > Nelusetta > Nelusetta ayraudi. The sequence goes on from NW_027466092.1 coordinate 2,870,616, forward strand.
CAAGGCCATTCATTATAATGTTCCATCTATAAATGCATTTATATTCATTGGATTTATTATCAGTGGCTCACATGCAGGCCACTGACAATTAACACGTCCCCATGTTAAATTGCAGTACGTTCAAAAATGTATATGTGAGCATTAAAGCAGTTATGAAAAATAATTGTGGTCGACCTCGGACCCTTGGTTTGGTCATACTGTCCAAGTTCCTGTGCATTCACTCACAGTGAACCTAGGCCAATTTGGTCGATCGCCTTGATCAAATGTAGATCAGATGGAGCATTTTGTGCCCACCTATTAGCATTCTTAAAGCAGACATGATTAGAAAAGAGTCATCTGATGTACCAAACCTAGGGTGACGGATATTTAAAAAAAAAAAAAAAAGTAAATATATAAATTAAAAACATCTGTCAAGCAGTTGCAGCTGTGTGGGGCGTTCAGAGGGATCAGAAAAGCAACCAATTGGACGAGAGCTAGCTAAATGTAAGGGTTAAAGTGACCTTTATAACTTGTAACCTGCCTCAGATGAAGTGAGGTTCAATAAAGAAAAGTAAATAACTGAAATAAAACGAAAATATGGAAATTCCATTCGGAAGCACCTTCATTTTTTTTTTTTCAATTTATTTTTTATGAAGTATTTTTGATCCAACTCTTCCAGGAAAGGTGCCTTGTGTTTTTATTTACTCTGCAGACATCTTGGTATACTTTGATTAAAAATCTAAATCTGCAAACGTAGAATGAAGACCAACTTTAAAATTGAAAAAAAAAACAAACATTGCTTTTGTTTCTTCACACCTCTGATAATGATTTTACCTGCTATAACAGTAGACTTTCGGCTAAGGCTTTGTTGCATAACCACCTAATATTACCATTTGCTAAAATTCCTTCCTTTTCTCTTTCTTTGTTTTCAAGTTAAAAGACCCATGTTTTACTCGTGTTCACTCTTTATTCTTTTTAAACCTTGGTCTCCAGTTCTCTCATTGATTAAACCGAGGAACTCAAAACAACCTAATTAGCCCACTCTTTAGAGCCGACTGCAAAAACGCTCAGCATTTTTGCGTATTGGTAGAAGAGAGCAGAAACAAATTGACCTTAGAAAAGAGGCAAACACCTGCGGCCAATTTGCATTTGCCATATATTTGGATATTTGGATGGAGGAGAAACATTCCGGTTTATTGATTGTAGAGATATTTCTGTGATCAACACCGAGTCACCACATCCAAATGTGACGGTCACATCAACTCAATTCAAATGTACAGCATCGGCTTCAGAGACCAGTTGTCCTTGTGTGTGCTTTAGTATTTTCAAGTTCCAAATGTGCATCTTGCTGTAAGCCAAGCGCAAGTAAGCCCTGGACATTGTGCCGCGTACAATTACCATATTCTAACACTGCACAAAGACAGTCTCAATGGGTTCTTTTCAAAAGTTCCCGCAAATTATGAAAGGAAAATGTGAGAGGAAAATACCTCTGAAGAGAAGCGCACGTCAAGTTGAGTGAGTGGGGGGGGGGGGGGAATCATTATAATGCCGCAACGTGAGCTTTTATATCTTTTTATTTCATTCACCCGCTTCTGAAAAATCCCCAGACCAATTCAGTATTCGCACCTTTCAGTCCACTTTTATATATAGGTTGAATGCGATGGAAGGACACTGCATGGACAGGATGACATAAAATTCAGGGTTTTTTTCAAAGATATTAGAGCTTCACACCAAAGACAAAATCCAGCTGTATTTTTTACAGAAACTGAAGCGTTGAAGCAGCGCTGCTCCCACTTTAAATCCCCACCGCACACAAACGTCTTTGTTCCCCTCGTCAAATTGGGAAGCGACAGCGGGGAGTGAATATTAGAGCGGTTGATTGCCAGTCACAGAGATCTCCACGATGTGCTTTATTTTCTCTCCCCGCTAATTATCATTAATCACTATTAAACGGCACATTTCGCCCACATCGGCGCTGCGGCGTCCTAATTGTGGCACGGCTTTGATTAAGATCGCATTGGAACGCTGCGGCACAGCTCGCTCAGAGGAGAGCAAACACGGCGAAATGAATAGGAAGCGGGAAAACAAAATCTGGGATGATGTTTGATTAGAACTGCGGCATGATGAGCGTCAACTTAAATGTGCCGCTTGGGCGGTGCTTTGGGCTGCACATCCACATTGCGTGATTGGAACGTGGTTGGTGTGGTCCAGTGGAATGCCTTGGCTGTTAGTTATTGGTTGTGCGCTCTGTTTTGGTGCGGAGGAATGGGGTGGCTTAGCTGAGATGGAGAGTGAGTGTCTTTTCCAGAGCTGCTCCTATTAAAGCCTTCCCAGCCTGCCACAGCAGCTTATTGACCTGCTGTCTTCTTTTTTCCTCCCAGTAGAGGCCGGGTTAGTCAGTAGTAAGGAGACTGTCACTCTCAGGACCCTCTCCAACACACACATCATAACACTCCATGGTCTTGATGACTATAATCTATAATCTACAACAGTAACTCAACTCCGCTAAAACAGCCCCCAACATATTCTCTTAATTTACCCTACATGAGATGGACCGTATTGGTGGGACGAGTGACCCTCGACCCCTGAAGACTGAAATGCAGCTTTAAGGGCCAAATATAGCTCCATTTTTTGCTGCCATGCGCTCTGCCTCAGTGCACTGATTCACAGAGCGCGTAGCGATAATAATCTGATGGTGCAAACACATTCAAGTTCAGATTTTGCACCTGCGTCCCATCAGACTGCATTTGTCCTGGTAGCGAAATCTAAATGTGGCCTTCAGCATAGCAAGCGCAGCGGGAGCAGAAATGGCGGAGAGGAAAAATGAAGTCGTCTGACAGCGAGCCGCAGGTCCTAATGGATGAGGCCCAGGAAAAAACGGCAAGGACCACATCTCACTGTGTCAGAGAGGAATCACATTAGAGATGGAGTTTCTCCCCGCGAGAGTGATGTCGTTTGTGAATACACACCTACTGACTGTAAGGGATGGGAGTTCGATTTGAGGGGAAGGAAGGAAGAAGTTACAATAATCCGTCCATTCATCCAGCCGTTTTTGAGCGAGGCGCTCCTCGGCCAGGTGGGCGTGGCATCCTGATCGGATTGTTGAATCGCCTCAGTTGGGTCCCTGAGACGCAGCGGAGCAGCGGTTCCACTGCGGGCTCCGGCTCTGATGGCCGAGTCTTTACGCTATCTCTTCATCTGAGCCCAGCCGCTCATTGGAGGAAACTCATTTCAGCCACATTCCCACATGTTGGTCCTTTTGGTCACCACCCAAACACCACTGTCCACCGGCCCAAGCCTCCTGTTTACCTCCTGCTCCATCCGTCTTCTAGTCCCTTGTGGACCAGAACCCCGGCTTCTGGGACTGTAGTTATTTTTATGATTTTTTTAATTGTTATCAATAACACAATAAGTAAATTACTGAATTATGTGAGCAGGCAATCTACGTGCTGAATTTTGTTGGAAATAAAATCTCAGAAACATATCTGACATCGTCATGGTCCCATTGCCATTATTGCTGTTCTAGTCATGGCATGACGCAGATTTTCAGTTGTCTCAGACACCATCAACTCGCAGGCACTAAATATTTCACCCTAATTGTGTGTAGCCAACTGATTCCTCTGGACGTTTTTTTGTGTTCAGAGTATATAAGATATCATACTATAGTTTCTTGTGATCATACAATTGGTAAATAATATGTTGTCCTCCCTGCTGACAGTTTTAGCTGCAGTGTTTGCTGGCCGGCATGAAAAAGTGCTCACTCTGAAATCATGCTCATCCATCTCGCACACCTTCACTAAATCTTTTTAATGTCCCAACCAATCAGGCCTCAGCTCAGTTCTGACCAAGACGTTGAAACTGCTGCAAACTGCTTCGCTTTAAATTCCTGATAGAAAACAGACAAGCAAACAGGAGGCAACTTAGACAGAATACAGTAGCTGCTGCTAAATGGGTAAAGAGAAAACTGCACTGTGTGGTCATTGTCTCATTAGGTTCTATACTGGCCTCAGAGGTACTGGGTTACTGATTAGCTAGACCTGACAAGCACAAAAACATTTCTCATAAGTTAATGGCTTTATTTAAAAGAATGATTAAGGTAAAGTTATCTTCTTTATCACACGTTCTACAGGGATTGGAAACATTGCCTTTAAGACAAGTTTGATAAAGGTCAAGTGCCTCTATACAAAGCAATGAAACGGCCAATCTAATGCAATAAAAAGCCAATAGACCTTGAGACAAGATGACAGGAAGAGCAAGCTGGACTCCTGTGTTGTATTTGGAATTGACATAGGTGCAGTTTCAGCTGGCGAGCTGTGATTGCATCATACATCCTTGGAATAACTTGTTTGCAGCCCTGCAGCCTCTCATTTAGTTGGACGGGTGGTGGTGTTATGAAACACAACATGGCAAAATCAAATAGCCAGTTTGGATCTGACAGCCCAAGCAACAGACTTCCATTCCTCACACTTGGAAGAGGCAATTAGTTTTGAAAGTTAGACAAAAATATATTCAGGAATGTAACTGGTTGTTGGTGAGAGACAAAAAATTGCATGGCTTTTGCATCTAAATTAAGAGTGTTTGTAAGTTATGAGTGATATGTCACAGGTAATTAAAAAAAACTAAACAATAATCATGACAGCCAGTCAAAAAGATTAATGATTGAAAATAACTCGGTGGATAACAATTTTCCAAAACAAAGATACAAAGGGCTTTTTGAAAGCATTTTGAAGTTTTGAGTCTGAATAGAATAGATTAAATGAAAAAATGCAAACAGCTGAGCAAATGTATAAGAAAAATAAACCTCCCTAAAACATGTATCAAAAAAAAAATCCCTCTATTTGAGTTAATTGATAAAAACACAGAAAATAACAGATTTATCATAAATAAGTCTTAAAAAAAATGTTGCCTTAATTTAATTCAGTCTTAAATATGACCATTTCAAAACGCCACTATATGTCCCTACAGGCCAAGTTTTTTAAAGAATGCCTTTTGATAGTTTATTGCTGCATTTCTATGTTATCACTGACAAGGACTGATGGATTGAAATATCAATACCAACGCTGGTATGGATGGTACGGATCAATACTGGAGTGGTGGAATGGATTCTTTCGATTCAGCTTCTCCTCAAACGTTCAGTGGTGACCAATATGCTTCCCTTTCATCAAAGCATAGACATTAGTCCATAGTCCATGAAATCAATTCCCCTTTCACATCATCACTTGCCCATTTGGCTCCTCCTACCCCCTTCACCCTGCTCGGTTACCGTGCTGTCACCTGACCCAACAGGGCCAATGGCAGAGGCCGAAGAGACACGTGTTCCCCGCGAGCTGAGACGACTGTCCAGTCTGTAGATTTGTCACTCTGCTTGTGTGCAGTATCTATACCACACACTCCAGAACTCTTGCATTAGTCCCAGCCGCTTCCATTCTGTCTTATTTATGCACCTACTCCTTCTGCATCAGATAGCACGGGACCACTTTATTGAAAAATGAAACCTGGCGAATCTGATAAGAAACCTGGCAGCTACAAGCAGATTGGAGGCCAAATTCCAGTTAAATGAAGTGCTCCCGAAACCTGAACCCTCAATTTGTTTCTCCGGCACCATCTGTGACACCCGCACTATGCAGTGCATCCTCGCCGCCCAGTGAGCACCCTCGGCAAAAGCGGCGCGGCTGAATCCTAATGGACTGAAGGGACCTGAATGAGCTGGATGGAGATGTGATTTTATTGTGGGTGGGGGTGGGGTGGGAAGAGGGTTCCTTATGATAAATGATGCAACGGCGCCAACACGGCGAGGATCTCCTCTCTAACTCAAAGGTGTGTGCACCTAATTACCACCTCTTATTTCCCTCCACGTTTAGCTCGGCAACCCCCCGCCCGATCGTCTCCTCGCCATTTGGCAGACGCTCCCACTTTATTACGGCCCACGCTGGCCCCCTTTTATTGCCCACCGGCAGCAAACGGCGCTGCAGTTTGTCATGTCGGGAGAGCGGACGACTTCTCTCGGCCGACGCTCACCTCAGAAACTAATCAGATCAGCGCAGGGCCTTAATCACTTCCTCCCCTCCCGCCTTGATTGCTTTTATAGACGTTCTGTTGCCCCGCGCTCCCACCGTTGAGCATTTCATAATTACTCTCCTCTTACATTTGTTTATTTATACCCTTCAGCGTATGCATTCAGTGGGGTCATCGCCAGCGAGCCAGAATGAGAAGTTTATGGAGATGGGGAGCGAAAAAGTGGGAGCCGGTGGGAACGATCGGGAAATCGCCTGGGCTGGAAATGAGTGCTTTACCGCAGTGATAGTGATAACGGTTTAGTCTGCACAGAAGGTTTAACGTGTTATTTGAAAAGGCGAGACATTTAATTACTTTGAGCTATGGATTTTCATTCGCTTATTTATACGTGTCGGTTTTACAGCGGTTTTAGAGCATTGAAGCCACCAGAAGACCCTTAACACGGCCACAAAAATATATTTGATGTGATTATTTCATCACTATTATATAATGACTGGGATATTAGCCGGTGGAAAAAAAAACTGGCAGTACTCGCATGTCTATATCTATTGGTATACGGTGATATGAATATGTTGTGATGATAAAATTGTTTTTAATGTAAGAAACTAAAATTATCCTCAAGGATTCATTTTAAAGATGATTAAGAAACGTGAGGTGGCAATGAAATTGAAAGTTTATTTTAAAATCATGGCTAAATATACATACAGCACATAAATACACACAGGTACGCACCAGACATTAAGGCGGGAAGCGTTCACGTCTGAAGTTACCAAATGTCCTGTTATCATCAGGACCAAAACTCTTTCCGAACTACCGCTCACACAGAAAGCCGAGAGATTTTCAGGATCATTTGCTCTTTCAGTGTTTGGCTGGTTTGGAGAAAACCTACTTGAAAGCTGCATAGCTTCAATTGTGCGGGGTCCCCTTCTGTCAGATTTTGCTTTTATAGAAGGGAGGAGAGAGCAGCCTGGCCAAATCCAAACATCATTACAAGGCTGGAATAATGAACAGCTGGAGCGGATGAGGCAGCTGTGTCAGTGAAACATTAACCTCATACTGGGACACGCTGTAGCTGTCCTCACCTAAGGCCTGTGGGAGCGGGCTGGCCTTGGATCAAATGATGACAGAATACTCAGCTTTTTATGTCCGCCTTATTACTACCATCCACTTCCAGGCCGTAGTAAAGTGTTCTTAACAACTTCACATTACCAAGAGTGTCTTGGAGAATTCATGGGAGAGATTTCAGCCGTATTGATTTCCCAGTTTAAATCATCCAACATGATTTCTCAGAAACCAAAGATTAAAGTGCAATGACGTGAAGGGTTATTTTTGTTTCCCCTGGTCAGATCCTGTTCATGGCTGGTGCTCACAATGCCAGTAATGTGTGTCGTTAATATTGTCAAATTCTTCCAATAACTCAAGTGTAATTTTTGTGTGTTGCAGGTGCAGCTGATCCACTACAATCATGAGCTGTATACAAATTATACAGAAGCTGCTAAAAGCCCGAACGGACTGGTCATAGTGTCCATATTCATGAAGGTAAGTCCAAATAAAGAGGGTTCATAACCTTCACTTTTGTTTAACAGATGTATTTTTCAATCTCTGCACGTATTTTACCAGCAAAACTTCAGAAATGTTTTTTTTTTCCCTTTCTGACCAAAAAACGGGATTGGATAGTAGCTACCATAGCAACTGACCTGGTTCTACTAATGTCAAGTATAACAAGACAAGCTGGACAAAATAAAAATAAAAATGTGTCGTGGAACAGAACAAGTATTGTTCAGCCCGGACAAAACTCCAGACAAGGTGGGCTGAGTGCTCAAATGTTCCGTGGTAACAAAAGTGACAGCAACATTTAGTCGTATTGCTTTATCCAGTCCTCAGGCCACACAAGCAGCCCATCTCCAAAATGGACGTAGGATTCAGTTTCTCTTCCTTCCTCATTGTTACATCAAAACAGGATCACACCAACATCTTTGACAGTGATGTCTTCAACATGTCTTTCCCCTCAGGATAGTTGTTTCTGAGCTGCATGTTGGGCAAGTTCTCAAAAATAACCTTAAAAGAGACGCAAAATAGATGTGAGCCTTTTATAGATATCAGAGGTCAAAGCTAATCAGTTGCACATGCTGTCAAGAAAGTCAACAAAATATGAAAATGAGTGAAATGTGAAAGCCACATTTATATAACTATGGCAGGTGGAGTCCCTCGCAATGCCAGTGTCAGGCGCTGCACATCCTGATAATTCATATCAAGACCAAAGACACAGCACCGAGGACAACAGTGTTCTTCTCCAGGATACTTTGTCGATGTATCATTCAGTTGTTAGCTGATATCAAGTTTGATTGCTTAGTGACCTACTGTAGCTGTAGCCATGAGTACCATACTACTGATTATCAGTCAGATTGCCTTGCTAATGTTACTTTGGTTAACTTAGCACACAGAGCTAATTAGGTAGGCTGACTTAAGCTATATCTTACTGTGTATAACAAAGTAAGGACTGAAGTAACTCTTCATAATTCCCAAAGTATGCTTGGTTTTCTACCAGTATCGATGAACAACAAATTATTATAAACATAAATCGATAAATACACACAGGCACAAAATGTCCACAGCAAAGCTCACGTTGAGTCATTCAGGAAGCCAATAGTCAAAATAATTAACTTATTAATTAGTCACCTTTACTTTTTTTTATTTACTAATGGTTCATGCGTTCACTCTGTTCACACACTGCTTCAACCCCTCAGACATTCACAGACTCTTCTTGGGTTTTTAACTTGGGGAACGTGGAAAATAAAATGTCAGCACTCCCTTAAACCTTTTATCGACTGTCAGATTTGCAAGTCCCGCAGGAAAAGTGCGTTAACATATGAGCTTCTGCTGAAAGCTTGTCAGGCCTCATACATACAGTAGCTGCAGTTGGGAAATGGCACTGGACAGAGACTCAGAAGAGAAAAAAACATATGTACATTCATAAATTAAATATTAGATACTTCCTGAATTGCCTGATATTCAAATTGCTGAATATTCTGTTGAGTGTTTAGCTATCGACATAAATGAGCACTTTTGAAGATTTACTAATGATTGGTGATAAAAGAGTGACTGAAGTGACCATAAAAATTTCAACGCGTTAGTTGATTTTTCTCTTTCTTTTCAACTGATGACATCAATGTAGTGTATAAGTAGTAAATATGGGAACCAATGTGTGAACGTTCTATTGCCAGGTAAACTAGCAGAGGTCAGAGAAATTCCTTTCTTCAATGCACTCAGAGTACAGAATACACAAGGAATTAGACGGGGTGTCTTTCACTTAGACCCCCTGCTTGCTGCCACTCCTCCACACTCTGCTCAAAAACCAGCCGCTCACAATCAGCAATCCAATTACGTCACAGAGTGAAGCAGGGAGCCATTTTGGCTTTGTGCTGGCGATGGTGGCAGCCGCCCGCTCGCCTCTTTGTTGTGCTTGAGAGGTCTCCGTCTTGAATGAGAGTGCCGGATATCAAAGAGGCAGCGCGTGCACTGAAGCTGCCAGGTTCAGCGGCGAACACTTAATTAGCTCCCCAGCGTCAATGAGACCATCATTTAGTTGCAGAGAAACAGAAGAGTCGCTGACCTGGGTCGACCTCCTTTTTCTCCCGCAACCTCCCTCTGCTCTTCAAGCCGTGTGTCGAGGGCGAGGACCTGTGTGAGAGGAGGCGGTGGTGGAGTGCAGCAGGTGTGGTTTGAAGGAAGGAAATGACTCTGAAAACAGCAGGACACCACTCGATGTGAGATACAAGGACATAGAAAGGAAAAAGCCACCATGTGAAAACCACTCCTGTTGCTTGTCAGGTTCTGGAGAGTGGCCAGAGGTTTGTCTGAGGTTATTTCCTGTTTTATGATTTTGTTTCTTGCGTCATGTTGTCCCTATTGTTAACTTCCTCCCTTTACCAAAAAAATTGGGCACAGTACCGAAAAACAAAGCGGCCATCCCAAATCCTGAATTCTTCTCAAATAGTCCCGAAAATTAAGCACAAGTCCCTTAGACCTTTAATGTAATTATAAAAATTTGGTCTAATAAAAAAGCGTAAATGGTAAATTATAAATAAGCTCTCAGTTGGTCGCATAGGCAATATGAATTTTAAAATAGTAACAAGACAAAATTGTTTCTTGTTTCTTGCTTTAAGTATTTTTTTTTATAAATGTTACAACAAGCATTTCCCTTTTTCAATACAGATTTGAAAATTCATAGGCCAGTTTAGAGCGCAAACTGCAGCCAGGAGTGTGTGTGGCACACTGCACGCGAGCTAAAAGGAGGCTGAACTTTCCTTTCTTCATACAGAGAAAGTCAAATTTTGTAAGTGATCTGTGTCCAAACTGCCCCTGCGTTTCAGAGACTGAGAAATTGTCTTGAAGTTTGGTACTTCTGTCTTCATGAACTGCCTGTTTGATTTTACTTTCAACTTTGGAACAATTACACAAATTATGTTAAATAAAATGCTAAAATGTTTTGTACGGTGATTTGCAAAATATGCCGAGCGAGGTGAGATGGCTCATGTCAATATTATCAACAAAAAAAAAAGGTAGCATGGTACATGCTTCATGTTGCCATTTGGAATCTGGCATTCCTTTAAACTTCTGCAGCCAAAACTACAGTAATGTGCAGCCAAGGGGTGTAAAGCAGCAAAATGGGTTCCCATGATGCAACACTGAAGTAATTGAAACGGACTAGTATATAAAAAAAAAAGATATATAGTGATGTGTGTGTGTGTGTGTGTGTGTGTGTGTGTGTGTGTGTTTCTGAAAACCTCAGGAACCAAGGCATTTTTTAATCTCCGCCATTGTATAGATCTATGCTGTGACTGTTATTTATAAAGAGCCATATAAATGGCTCTGGGGAAAACCCAGAGTCACAAATCAACTTGTTGAATTTAACACAAAGTGGAGTCTAAAACATTGTTAGCGCTGCACGTAACACAGTTTACGCCTTGGTAATTGGATGATGGTTGAAAACAAGGCGCAGCAGTAGATTACTTGTTTTCATGTTGAGTCATAGTTCAGTTGTGCCTTGCATTCTCATGTAGCACTCTGAAAAGTATATTTGTTTGAGCTTCGGAATACCTTTTGACAGATATTGCATTAGAGCTAAAGAGACCCCTAGTTAAGCGATAGCATGCGTGTTTTATGCCGAACGTTGAAGGTGTGATGCGGTTACAAACCATCATACATGTGACAGTGATTTTCATTTAAGTGTGGTATTGCTTTCATTCAAAAGGCAAACAGACTTTACTTGGGTGGAGTTGACAGTAGTTTACAAAAGAAATACGGCAATTTCCACACCAGGCAAAGACTCAGATGAGTCCAGTTCTGTATCAACATATTCTAGCTGAGACTGCCAGTCATGTTTCTCCTCTAGACTTGAAACCAACATGAACAGTCCGTGTACTTGGAGGCCAACAGATGTGGGAAGTGGGAACAAGCTGCTCCTCCATTACCCTTCAGAAATGGTTGGTGGTGGCGGGTGGGGGGGATAAACCCATTTGTGTCTCAATTTCGCTCACAGAGCTGTGCGAAAATTGTTGTTAACCAGTCACTCTAAGTTGTTAGCGCTGATTGGCAGTTGTAGTTGTTTGGAGTACATTAAGGGCCCTGTTCAGTCAGACATCCATGAAACAACCTAGAATGGCCACACAAACATGTCTTTGCTTCAATATGTCGACTTTATAGAAGAAAGTCTTGGGGTGATAAAAAATTAAATTAAATTAAATTTCAAAATTAAATATTTGTAACATTTTACGCCTTATTTAAAAAGAATGTCAGTTGGAGAAAGGAAGCATATATAAGAGAGTTGCAGTGTGAAAAAATAAATGTACGCTTACCAAGAAGTTTTGTTTAATGCAAGACAATACAAAATGAAATTTTCTACCTACTCATGCATATACTCATCCATACCAATTTGTTTATCCACTAACTCATGCCTGTCTTAGTGGGTCAGAGTCTGCAGTGGTAGCTGCGACTGGACAGGTGACAAGTCGCCACTTTTTTGTGACTGAGCAGAGGTTAACGTTTCTCACTCTTTGCATCACTCACACTTTCAAGGCATTCAGGTAGTGTGTTGTCAAGTTAATATGTAGAGCAAACTTTTGAGAATTTGCTTTCAAGATGAGAGAATAAAGACATGCAGTGGCAACGTTTCCATGAGCTGATTTGATACAAATTGACGAGGCAACGCAAAGCATTGTTAGATGACTAGACTGCGATATGTAGGATGAAGCCGAAATAAACTAACCATTAGAAGAATGGAGAAGATATCATGAAATGTTGTCAAGTGAGGCTGCAAGCTGTCCCCATTAAACATGTTGAGCATTAGCTCTGATTCGTAAAAGACTAAAACCAATTCAAGCAAGTGGATTAACTTCATCCCAAATCATGGGGAATTCTTTCAAAAATGGTGTTTTCATAACATTTCTAACTCAAATTTCTGCTGAATGCACGTTAAGAGGTTTTGTGAAAATGCACAAAGATGACTGCAAGGCCACCTAATGGTTAGCTGGTGAAACAGCTAAGTGTCTTGTGGTAACCTTGTGACGGTCTGACACTCTGCCATATGGTGCTAAGTGTGCGCTTTTCTTACACTTCGCGAGCACACGGCGAGGGAATCCGCCAGACAGATTGACGGAATCCCCTCAGGTGCGTTTCCAGGAAAGTGATTAAAAATGAGAGAGGCAAAGTTGGAGAGCTGGCAGGGAGTTTAAGTGGTCGGTAAAGCCACTCATGCCCGCCAGAGTGGAGCTGAAAACAGGTCACAGTCTGAGTAATTTAGGTTAAACCCAGGGTTGACGCAGGATGCTTTGAAATCATGTTGCCGAAAGAAACATTGACATTTTTGGGCCGTTTGGTCCAATCATTACTGGCGAGGGGTAAAAGTGGCGGTGACTGTGGGGGTCACAGCTTCTTCTCAAATTGGCTGAAATTGGGCTCAACACAAAGACAAACCTGGGAAAAAAAGAAAGTCTACACAGTCACTGGTCACAAATACAACTCCCTGGGCAAAGTGCCTCCAGGTACATCCGTCTCTCCAGTGATCTAACTAGCGTCTAGCTATCTTAAATCTTTACAAATGGATGTAAATAACCAACTTGTTCATCTGATTTGTTTGTGGGGTCTGTCCGTGAGGAGTTTGCATGTTCTCCCAGTGCCTGCGTGGGTTCTCAGCAGGTTGTCCGGCTTCCTCCCACAATTCAAAAAAACATTCATGTGAGGAGAACTGAGAACTTTAAATTGGCTGTAGGTGCGAGACCGACTGGTTCTTTTTCCTTCTGTGTGGCCCTGCGGCACACAAGCAACTTGTCCAGGGTGTGACCCCACCCTCACCCGAACACAGCCGGGGTAGGCTTCAGCAAACCACTGCGACTGAGTGCAGGAGGTGCAGTGGTAGAAAAAGAAATCTAACTTTACATCAATGTAATTGATTGATGATAATTATGCATGATGGATAAATGCACCCAGCTGCTCTCTTTTTTTTTTTCCTACACAACATTTAAAAACACTTTGCAGGAAAGTCAGAGCTGCTATTGACATTTCAGTCATTTCGGTCTGGCATTAACACTGTTGTTGCACTCGTGGTTAAGGAGTGGCTGTAAAACACGATGGAGGCCACAAATTCTGCTTTTATGTTGCCCAGGTCCTGGACATCTTGCTCAAATTGATGGAATTTTTGACTGAAGAGAATGTGCATCCATTAAATTTGTAGCTTAACGCCAGAGCACCCAAGGAACTTGACATGATTTGGATGTGACTTTTTTTTCATTTTTTTTTTTTCAAACTTCCATTTAAATTGAGGGTTTTAAAGTATTGATGTGATTTTGAGCTAAAAGCATTGCATTACTGACTTTCTTTTAATGGATATGTGTATTTTGTGCTGCTCATAGGAAAAACAATCCAAAACGCACTGCGAATACCAAATATACGTGAAAGTACTGAATATTTTCCATGATGCATGCCTCTTTGCCTGTTCGATAAAGATGAACAAAATTCCAAATGGATTTTCGGACAGGAGAAGCTGCATTATGTTTATCTTTGTTTTTCCGATCTGCAGCGTGCACCTTTTGGCCAGTGGCAGCGGTGTTGCTGGGCTAATAGATGGGATGATGTTACGAATCCATTTTGTGATGCTGTCAAATTGCATCAAGCAGGTTTACCATGGTCATCATCGATGGCTGAGAATCTAAAGTGTTTTTCATGTAGCTGCTTTAATGGTGCGGGGACCTGCATTAAAGGGGCAATGCACGATTCCCATCATTGTCAGATATAGGGCAATAAAGCTCCAGTCGTGTTATTTCTCCTGGTTTTTGAGCACCACAACAACATCTCTCTTGATATCGAGCCCTTTGTACCCTCTCGTTTGGTTTTCCGCCTGTGCATGTTAGCGCGTCTGAATCCCTTCCTCCTCACACCCATCGGAACAGATGCCCTGACACTGTTTTATAAATAGGCAACTGTCTCGATAGCGTGCAAATGTGATTTTAACTGGCAATGGGTGAATAAATTAAACAAAAAGTAGGCAGGCACGGATGCAGGTCCGTCAGTGTTAGTGGTCCCCTTGGAAACACGACATGGAGCAGAGTTCTGCTAACAGAAGACAACAGTTATATCCAGCATTATTTTAGATACATTTAGTATATCGAGCTCGTTCACATGCACAAGCTTGCACCAATGTGTGTATTTAAATCATTGCACATAGTGGGTGTTTATTGCTTCGTGCCAAGACGATGAAAGGAGCATGCAAAGCCTCTCTGATTAGGTTTCCATGCTGTCCTCAGCTGCACTCTCTGGTGACAAAAATAACAAAAAACGTATTGCCACTTTTCAGTATTATTTTTATCGTCATCTTGTCCAAACTCTCTCTTCCACAAATCCACAGTCTAGGCAACGATCTTACTTGCCTCTTGTTCAAAGAAGAGCTGGAGCAATACACTTGAAATGACCTGAATACAACTAAATATTTATTCATTCATTATTATTGTAATAGGAAAATTCACCATATTGCCCAAAAGCTCGATTGCACTAACAGAAGACTGCTCCATCTTTAGAGAAAGCCACATATTAGTCTAAAGTGTTCAACAAGACTTGCTCCAGTTGTTAAGATCTCCTGAACCTAATTTATTTCCTGCTGTTGTTGCAAACATCCACTGTTGAGGAACATCAGCGAAGCAAGGTGGCTAATTTCAAGGTTTACAGGGGGGGGGGGTGTGTGTCTATTATAGTCTTTTATTACTCATATTGTGAACATGTTTAAATATTAACTCCAACAACGGCAGTAATTGGAGACCATATGGTTAATATATTATATTTAATATATATTAAAGTAGCGGATGGAAAACCACATGAGAACTAAAGGCTGTAAAAATGCCTTTTTACAACATTTTAAAAATGTGCGGGCAAAAAAATATGATCATCACAAAATAAAGAACACAATTAGCACTGAAATGCAGAAGTCTGCAATGGACAAAATTTCCAAACAAGAGACGCAGATAAATCCTTTCGCTGAGTGAACTAGGAACCGATAGACCACACAGTATGAAACAGTGAAGCGTCAGAGACACGGGGAACACAGAGTGCTGTATGTCCACAGGAGAGGGCAGTGGGATAGGGGACAGATGCAACCCATCAGGGTAATCAGAACAGGAGGGGAAGGAACAAGGACATTGGACAGAAAGTTACAGAGGTGCATTGCTGCCGCACTCGGAAAAAAAATTCAGACTTAAAATTGAAACTATCATGTTATTTTGTGATAATTGTCATGTAATAACATGAAACTATCACATTACTTGGTGAGAATGTTCACGTTATAACGTGAAACTATCTCCTTATTTTGTGATATTTTCACGTTATAACATGAAACAAATTTTCACATTATATACTAGAATATTACCCTTTTTTTACATGATCATTTTCAAGTTTTTACGTGATAATCTTCCATGTTTCAAGTCAATGAATCAAAACAAACCAAACGAGGTATAAATAAGAGATTGTGGCTCATTTGCACAATTTGCTAAAACTGCACTTAAAGCTCAACTGGTTTGAGATATGGTGAGATCCTGAACTTATTGAGGACCATCAATGACATTAATATTAGTTTGCGTACTTAACTGGGAACTGGAAGATGTATTGACGGTGGCAGTTCCATATTTTGGGCCTTCGTTCAGTTGTAGACGCATGAATAGGCCGCCAAGTGCAGTGCTTATGCTGTCCTCATTTCAGTTACAGTCAATTCATTAAATAAGGTGACAGTTTCACGCAAACTGTCAACAAGGGCTGCAATTATAGAATTAGGAGAACCGTTAAAGAGACTATTTTTAGGCTATTAAGAACAAGCACGTGCTCAAGTAGCTCATTGAGTCATGATGGTTTCACTGTAAGCAAATGCTGTAAATCAGAGATTGATTTATTGCCCAGGCCGGAAGGAACAAATGAGAAAGAGAAAAGTGTGGATTATTTCTCTGGTTTTACGCTTTTCAGTGCTTTTGCTTATAAAACACTCACATCTTGTTTTTCGTTGGTGTGTTTGTTTCCATTTCCGTCAGACGTGACCTTGCTTGCACCGTGCTGTAATCCTGCACCCATGAGCATGCACAACGCTTCCTGTGTTATCGGTCATGAACTATGATTCTAAGTGTTTGGAATGCCACAATAGGACTGCTAAATACGTTAAGTTTGGTTCCATTTGGGATGAGCAGTCCTGTTTTTCAACCCTTTCGTTTCAAAATGTAACCCAATTCTTTTCTTACCAAGGCTGCTTTCTGCTCTTCTCATTTTCCAGATTGCCGAGTCGTCAAACGCCTTCCTGAATCGAATGTTGAACAGAGACACTATCACGAGAATAACGTACAAAAGTAAGTGCAAAACTAACGGGCTGGGATGTGTTGACGCGGTATCAAAACATCTGTCATTTCTTTTAAAGACAACTACGAATGGTTCACTTTTCTGTGTTATCACGCTTTACTTACCTGTCAGCCTCTTCATTACTTTCGGGACCATAACGTGTTGCAAGGACAGATCTCTCAGATTATGACAGGGAATCTGACAGTTGTTTGCTCTGGCGGAATATAACACTTCAAGGTTTTGTCAACCTTAGCTGTCCAGTTAATGAAGTTTATAGCAGCTCAATGGATCTCGAGTCATTGTCCAGGTCCCACATGTTTAAAAATTCCCTCCTCCAATGCTTTCTAACAACAATGTGTCTCTGTCCTGTCAAAGAACCACCCAGAAAAGGCAGAAGGGCAACGTTTGGCTTCTTTTGATGCTCTACTTGTCAGAAAGCAGATCATTGAATGTACAGTTATGAAAAATCTGAACTCTGATATCTCACATATGGGTTAACGATAACTGCCTCAGTCAGGCCTTAAGTTTTGCAGGAGGCTGTAACTGGAGCACCTTTGAAATGAGCGGACAAATGGAGATGCGTGCATCATGCAACTGACTGCATTTAGCAAAAATAATTTCAAGAAGTGAGGCACTAGACATACTGGCTGACATTGCTGGAACTAAAATTGAATTTTACCTGCAATATAGGTCAACTTACTGAATGGATGATTTGCTTTTTTATGTATCAGACAAGTTAACTGTTTTTCATTTCTTCTCAATTATAAAGGAAAATGAATCCCTAGTGGAAGTAAAGTTGACATAGTGAAGACTTGAAATGGATGCAGGCGGTTCTTCTACTGATATTCTATTGTTATTAGTTTAACTACTAATGCAATGCTCCTTACCAATACACATTAACACAATTTAGCTAAAATTTGGTTGGTAAATTATTATTATTATTATTATTATTATTATTATTATTATTATTATTTACCAACACTGCTTGACATTCTGATGCCAGAGTGGGGAAGCAAAATCATTCAAGGATTACTCTCTGTGGTCTGAGTTGCTTGACTGCAGGAACAGGTTCCTCATTTGCAAGGTTGACACGCTTCAGTTACTCTCCATGCGTATTAAACCACCACACATCACAGACGGGACACTAACAACAAAAGAGCGTAGACCACTCGCAGTTTTGCTCCAGTGGGAAAATGTTTTTGAGCAGACTGGGATTTTTTATTTTTTATTTTTTATTTTTTGGTTAGTTGTTGCTTTTCAATTGGAGTGCACGAGGTCTTATTTTTCACCTTCAAGACGTGGCTCAACAGCGAAGACATGTCGCCTCAGTGAAACGAGGCCACAGTGCCAACTTAGGAGAAACTGTCACTTCATTGAAATTAGGAAACTGTCAGACGTTCAGGGTGGAACTCTCGCTCTTTGTTTCTTACTTCTTCTTCTTTTTTTTGATCATCCGTAGTATCATTACTTCATTTCAGAAGCGTAGCTATCTGAAGAGAGGCAGTTAGTAGGGATTCTTTCACACACACAAAAAAAAAAGATCCAGAGGAGGCTGGCGAAGCAGCCAGCGTGGCAGGCGCTGACAGCGGCTCTCCAGAGGTTCCCCCACTGCTGCCAGGCTCCCACACTGGAGAGGCTGCGTCGGCTGCCGAGATCGCCCGCGGCTATCCTGGAAAAAAAGGCACAAATAATTGGATTAATGGGGGGATCCAGCGAGTGGCTGGATAAATGCACCGCCCCTTGTGGCCGGGAGGCGTCTCCGAGGCACCAGGCGGGGCCGGCGCCCGCCCGCTCGGCCGAGGCGGGAGGGGTGAAGCGGGGGGAGGGTTCCTCCGGGGGTCCAGCCGGCCGGAAGGGTTGGAGAGGAGCACGGAACCTGACAGCTGTCAGAAGTCCCTCAGACTCACCGACGCACACGTTCTGTCTCAAACGCGCACACCAAGCCCGCAATTGGAAAACGCTGAGGCACACACAGCTCTCAGACAACCTCGGGCTTAATGCAGAATATGTTGCTTTTCTTAAAGACACCTATGGACACCAGGGTATGACTCAAGAACTTCATGCAACTCTGAAGAGCATGATGTAAATTGTGAAAAAAGTAGCCTCATGTAGGATTTTCACCAAATAGGCCCATCATATTTTATTTACGATGTTTGTTTTTTTTTATTCATATATAGTTGAGCAGCACGGACTCTCAAATGTCTGTCGGTCATTGGGTTTTTAAAAAAAGAAGAAAAATTACCAGATATGACATTTTTTGATATATTGATATTTCACAATTTACATTTTTACGAATAACCAATTTGTAATGAGAATCAGCCATAAAACATCTCCACTAAATTAATTGAGTGTTTTCTCTGTTTTGCTTTGCTGAGTGATCTTCATGGTGACTTCTGCTAAGATTTCAAGGAACCTGATTTGCTGAAATTGAACTTAAAGCTTTAAAGCACAGGTCCTCATTTTTCCACCTCTATCAGTTCCATCTCCGTACATAGCACTAACAGTGTAATGGCGAAAACACTTCCATCAGCGTTATCAGATGCAAACAAATTGTTCCCGTGCTGCATCAGATGGCAGCGGATAAAATCAAAATATGGTCTCCGGACACAAACGCAGCAGCAGGCTCAGAAATGGCAGCGAGAAAAGTGCAATTCTCCAACGGGGAGCACCAGGAGCCTCCAGACGTGGTACAGAGCACGTCCTGCTGCATCAGAGAGGAGTCACATTTAGGATGGAATTTCTCAATCAGTTAATGCTTTTTTAAGTGACAACTGAAATTAGAATTATGGAAAGAAATTATGGCTGATTTTAAATGTCCCGCGTCTTGTCACCAAGATGCTAAATATTTCACTCAAACTGCATCATGCTGATCTTTTAAAATGGGATGTTTTTGGTCTCTCTCCAAACGTCTGCATAAAATCTGATTCAAATGGCGAGAAAACCTCTGGTTTTGCTGCCGTTTAGCGTCCACAGAGGCACTGGAATCAATTATTGAGTGAGAGCCCTGGCTGTTTCTCTGTCACGAACAGCAGCTGTGGGAATGAAGCCAGATAACCACCAAGCAGGAAGTGAACGGACCTGGAATCTACTGAAAGGATGTTGGGTGGTGTCTATTCCGTGAGGCACTCACCTATTGTTTTTTTCACTTAAGATTGCACAAATTGAGTGCAAAGGAAATGTAAATTGAGTAGTAAATAAATCCTGCCAATGTGTGGGATGTGCGTTATACATTTGAAGGGGATAAAAGCAATGTTGGTGATCTATCTGCAACAATAACCAGTTTGTCTGGCCAAAAATTTGGATTTTGAGCTGGCCAGGCCTTCCCTGCCCTGCCTGCTTCAGCCATGACTCCTTGGAACAGTGCGCTCCTTTGTGATCAGCCAGCAGCTCACTGCTAGCCCAAGGTAGTGGGAAAGAGGGCTGCTAGCTCTCATGCGGTGACGCTTAAAAAAATAAATAAAAAAAAAATTAAAAAAGGGACTTCCTGTGATAATCAGTTCGACTTGTGACTTAGAAAGTCATGCAAAATTGGAAACAAACACGGGAAGTCAGCCCATCTAGAAACACGCAAGTTGCCAGTTTTTGTACTTTGTGTGTTAGCTGTCATGCTAGTAACACAAAAAGAAACAAAAAAGTCTGTTTCTCGTAATAGTATGTGATTGAAACAATCACATGTTCTTCAACAAGTCAAACAAATTCAATATGTCACATCAGTGGTAAAGCACACTAATGTATGTGTTGTATGCATTTTGTCCTGTACTATTGCTATTTATCTTTTATTATCTTTTATTTGTCTGTCCATGGCAAATCCTATCAGATGCTTGTCAAGATCTGACGTACCCACTTTGTCCGCCTCCCTCTCGTCTTCCCCGCAGACGACGCATATTTACTGACTGGCCTGAACATCGAGGAGATTTACCCAGAGACAAACAGTTTCATCACATACGAAGGCTCGATGACCATCCCTCCGTGCTTCGAGACGGCCACATGGCTCCTGATGAACAAGCCCGTGTATCTGACTCGCATGCAGGTGAGCTGCACTGAGCCAAGCCAAACAAAGCGGAACATGACTCGCTGAGCTCAGGGGGGATTGTCTGTCAGAACAATGTGATTTCCTGTCTGGCCACTTCACTATGTTGTGTTCAGGCAGACTTTTACTCTCAAACTTTTCATCTCGTTTTTTCCTCTCCTAGGAAAAAAAAGACGCATGCAAAAATTTGTGGTTTAGGTTTCAGTGATGAATTAGACGCCTTTTATCCTGAGTCTCTTCTCTTCTCTTCTCTTCTCCTCTCCGTCTTTCATCCAAGATGCACTCCCTGCGGCTGCTGAGCCAGAACCAGCCGTCTCAGATCTTCCTGAGCATGAGCGACAACGTTCGCCCGGTGCAGCCGCTCAACAACCGCTGCATCCGCACCAACATCAACTTCAGCATGCAGGGCAAAGACTGCCCCAACAACAGGGCTCAGAAGCTTCAGTACCGAGGTAGAGACGCTGACACGCAGTTGCCGTGTTTCTTTCCCCTCTTCCCTTCCATTTCTGTTTCCACGAGAGATGGATTTTGCAGCGACTAGTCCCACTTGCCTTTGCCCCAAGACTGCTGCGATGGGCTCCGGCAAACCCTCGCGACCCTGAGCGCAGAAGCAGTAATAGAAAACGGATGGATGGTTGGATGGATTTGGCAGTTTGCTAGTATCTCTGAAAAAAAAAACAACTTTCAGAGAATAGGGTGATGCAAAATGCCATCACAAAGGAAAAGAGAAATAATAATCTTGCACTGGATGACTAAGCTCAAAATAAATAAAAGCCTGTATTATATACACCCACCAAACTTTGCTCGTACCGGGTTGGATCCCTGCCTGAAGCGATCTCTCATTGGTGTCTAGAAGAAACCAGTTAGAGATGACTGGAGGTGGTGGTGCATGGCGTCTCCCTGAAGGAAGTACGCATCCGAAAACATCCCAACACATTGCACACAGTGTTGATACGAGGCAGAATGGGTCCATGAGTCCACGTTGAGTGTAAATACCAACCCCACCATCCAAACACTGCTGCAGAAATTGTTCCTTATCAGAACAGGTGATGTTTTCTTGTCCGTCGTATAATTTTGGCGAGCATGCCATGCAAACTGTAGCCTCAATTGTCGTATTCTTAGAGGTGGAAATGCTGCAACCGCAGTTGGAGCAGGTGGTTATACCCGTACATGTATCCATTTCCTATCACTTTCTATGGCTTCCTATGCTGCATTCAGGGTCGCAGGGATTCTGGGGCCGATCCCAGCTCTTAGGGCGAAGGTGGTGCACTCTCATCATGAGGTCAACAATGCCAATTGTTAGAGGATTGACCCTCTACTTTTATTGGGAAAGTAGCTATAGAGAGACAAACTACTACCCACACTCGTACTAACACCTGTGGATAGTTTTTGGATTAAATTGTTGAAATACCAAATATGGTCATTGGGAATTCTTTTGTCCGCGGAAGAGCAGTCAGAGCAGTGTGGGACGTGGACAGCGCACATACATCAGTGTCCTCACTCTTGTCCTTCTCCTCTCTTCCAGTGAACGAGTGGTTACTAAAGTAGCCTCCCTTGGATGAGCATGAAGATGAGCGTCAGCGGCGGAATGGACAAGAAGAATGCAGGCAGAACGGGCGGACGGAGGAGGGAGCAACCGGGAGGCTGGAGGCTGCGTCATATCTGCGATTACATCATGGCATTGTACAAAGACAAACAGCACAAGGACATTATATATGATGTAAAGAACTTTGCATTGCGGGCAAAGGGAGTCTTTTCATACATTAAGAACAATTTAAAACCTACGATCCTAACACATGCTAACGAGCCCTCTCCCACACTCTACCGCTATACCTATACGAACATTTTGATACCGGTACTTTTTTTGGGAGACAACCAAAAAGAGACACTTTGAAACAAATTTGAAGAAAAAGAAAATACTAACAATGTGTGAAAGCATTTATTTGATAGCAAGGTTGGGACTGTAAGGCCTTTGTACATAAGAATTGTCAGTAGGAAAATCCAAGGACGACATCACAGGCCCCGTCCTCTCCAGTTGAGGCGATGCGGTCAGCAGCACACCACACAGACATTTCATCCCAGTCACCTACGAGGCATGCAAGCAGCAAAAAAAAAGTAAAATAAATAGCACAGAGAAGGAGCACAGCCTTACCTTGTAATTTTCTGAAACTACAAGTCATGTCACGGGAGACGAGCAAAAACTTTACTGGCTTCTCCGGCGGCCTCGGAGCAACCAGTGTCTTGGCCTCTTTGTACATATTATAATTATCAATACTGCAGAAAAATGAATATTTAAAAAAAAAAGTCATGACATAACGTTGAAAAAAAAAAGATATATTACGAAGATTTTAAAAAAAAATGATGTGTTTTAAAAAGCTTGGCACACTTCGAAGTCTGGAGCAGTTCTGAATCTGAGCTGATGCCTTCTTTTTTCTGTTTTCTTGTTTACAATGGTTCACTGTGTTTGAGTAATGTTATCAGCCCAATAAATGTGTCTGGAAAGTTCACTTTGGAATAACGCTTCAGTATATGAGGGCCCGACCTCCCCTTCCGGACCTGTTTTCTACCGTTCCATATTAAACGTGTTGACATGCCGATGCTCCTCCGCAGAGGCAGGCTCAATAACACCGGCAAGCTCATAACGCTGGAAGATTACGGCGGGATGAGGCAGATGTGGGGCCGGTGTAGCACCGAGATGAGCGGCTCAGCTCCTGCCGAAAGAGACGGCTCTCGCCTCCGTTACCCCTCCCTTTGTTTGCGTGATACGGCTGGAGCTTAGCAGCCGTGTACAGACGAACCTCCGTGAGGGTTACCGTGACCTGTCACAGTCTCTCACATCACATCGGCGGTCAACAGGGGACAAGGAGGAGAGGAACCTCCTCCCTGATGAGGGCACATGCATAACCGATGGCCTCGACGTCTACCAGCGTGTCTTCTACGCTCGGGTTGCAGACAGTCGGCTGCTCATTCCTGGTTTGTGAAAGCTTCAGACGCAACCTTTTCAGAAAGGAATTTGAACACTGCTGATGGTTTGGACAAAAGACCTTTGCCTTACAGATTAAAAAAAAAAACTTTATTTATATCGATGCTGCAATTAAGAGAAAGTTGACCTGTCATCATTATATAGAACTATCAAGAAAAGGCTGGAAGAATGTACAAAAAGCAGGAAGAAAAGTAACATCAAGCAACATTTTATTTGATGTGGTTTGTCAAAAGTGTTTTATCCCCTATAAAAAAAAATAAAGTCTAAATGAAGTTACCTTTCCTCACTGTCTTGTGGAAGTGCAGACTACTAGATAATTTAGTGATGTCACTCTATGACTGCAGACGATGAACTTGTAGCTCCCCAGTGTTCCACAGCAACTTATCTCCGGAGATAAAAACAAGAGTTTTTATGCTCACGCTCACAAGTTCGGAGTTAATCATTTTCCTGTCTTTGTATTGTGCAAATAAACTGGAGTGCCTGAAGTCAACCCAGGCAGGTGAACATGGAAATTACACTCAGAAAGAATACCCAGTCTGGAAGGCATAATCTGTGTGCTGTGATGCGACAGTGTGAGCCACTGCACCACAAAACCTACTTTGACCCCGTCGGTGTGCACCTTCAATTAACTGAGAGCTTATTTTGTGCAAACTGTGATCCAACCTGCCACATCACTTGGGAAGATCATCAAGGTTGTATTTTGTAAAGATTTTCTAAAATGAAACATCACTGGGGATGTAATGCAAGACAAATAGCACCAATCAGTGCTTCAGCAATGTTGCAATTGTGTTTTGCCAGTGTTTCAAAAATGTGACATAGAAGATGTTCCTGTTCAGGTCGGGTCTTCTCACACATATTAATTACAAGAATTCCTCAGTCAAAGTTTCAGTCAAAGAGTTTTTGCTCAAACTTTATTTTTTATGATTAAAAAATGATTTACCGGTAATACCTCTACCAGATAATGGCCGTCATTACCACTTTCACCCATCCAAACTAGCTGAGTTCTGGTGATCACCAGTCGCAAGCACTCCACTCACTGAGAACAGAACTTGAACATTTCAAGTCAGGCTTTACTCTGTGTCAAAAGAGCCTTCAAGATTGTTCTGAGTAACCCGTCGTGTTCAATATGTCAAGGACATATTAAGGACAGACTAACCACCTCGTTCCAACGGCAACTCACCAAGTAAAGAACATAATAGTCCAACATTTCAAGTGTTATTTTATGCCCCCACACACAGTTCAAGTCGTGAGTTGAAATCTAAGTTTATTTTGAAAGTTGTTGTTTTTTTTTTTCGACATCCTGCAAGGGCCAACTGAATTGTTGAAAAGCTGTCATTAGTCTGCTTTTCATCCTGCTGCTTCAACGGCCCAAGGTAAACGCCATAAAAGCCTCCCTAGAATGAAAGATTTTAAAAAATAGATTCTTTTTTTTTCACTTTCAGTTTCCCATTTTCAATCGTCACTATTCAACACTTTCCCCTCCCCCCTCTCCCCCCCCAAGGCCTCCAAAATCCTTGAACCAGAGCGCTGGCCCACTCAAGCCCAAGCAGTTTATCAGAGGAGGCCACGGCGATTGATCTGTATTTATCTAACCCTAACATGTGAACACAGAAACATGTCCCGTCCTGATAGATTTTGTATCCCGCTTGGCCTTGTGGTGTAAGCGATTCACCTCGGCCCGCGTCGGCTGTTTCTGTCAGCTGGGTCCCGCTGAACATCGATTCGGCCCGGCCCGGCCTCCTTCATTATCTCGCAATCAATTGAGGATGCCTCGTCTTGTAGCACTAATGTGGGGAGAAATACCGCCTCAAACAACGTGAGTCTCTCTCTCTCTCTCTCTCTCTCTCTCTCTCTCCCCTGCAATGAAATGGTAGCCAGGTGGGCGGAGGCTGAGGAGAGAGTTCTCGGAGGCCACCGGGCACCCAAGGTTATGGAGACCATTATTCTACCTGATGTAGGAGATGCAGGGAAGAGCCAAAGCCAGAGGAGCGACAGTAAATATGCCAAATGATCCGCCGACAGCACTCCAAATCTCCCCCAACACCGCCCGCCATCAGCTCACCCTCATCTCGCCGTGTTTTGACAAACAATCAGCGCGACCCTCATGACTCCAGAGTAGATCCCATCCACAGAGATCCCCAGACTGCAGCCCTGCCAAATGGAATGAGTGGCTGTGTAAATATGAATATAAATATAATTATAAATATAAACTTATATATTTATTTCGCTCAGATGTTCACGGGGACGTTTAATGATCCTACATTAATAAGAGTCGTAATAAGGTGGCTGCACGCTGGAGAGCAGCCAGCGCAGCAGCTGTCAAGCCAAATCGAAAATGTGCAAATGTCCGTATGTGCGCCGACTCGGGAGACGCTGGCGTCCAGATGTGTTTGCAGCAGAGGGGCTTTCAATCAGCCGCCTCGCGGCGGAGTCAAACTTTTCTCCTTGAGCGAGCGGGAAGAACACCTGAGTCGGAGCCTCCGCGCAAGATTAGCTTGTGAGGCCTCATTGTCTCTCGAAAGGTCAATTCGCCAGATACCAGACTGTCATCGTTACCTTTATGTATGACGATCATTTGCAAGGAGCTTGGGCAGAAGTAAGTCACCCAGGATGCTCAGATGGGGCAAAGAAAACCAAGTGTCCTGTCCAAAGTAGCTGGATTTACTACTATCAACCATAATAACTCAGATTAATGCCTGTAATAATTATGTTTTTTTTTTCATGTCCTTGCTTTTTGATTCATGTTTTGAAAAAGACCTACGTGTTGAATTATGATAACACCTATTTAAAAAGGTTTAGAAAAAGTGACCTCTATTAGATTGTGTGCTGTCTGTCTTTTTATTTCATACTCTTGTCTTGGTGTTTGTCTTTCTCTCCACCAGCACCCACACCTGCTCTGCCTCAGTAATCAAGCCCAGCGGCTCTTCATCAGCTCGTCACCTCATCATCTTTCAGCTCCACTCTGACTCCCACATAGCGCTGTTTCTGAAGAAGTCCAGCGTTTGTTGGCACCTTCATACTTATTTCTCATATTACACAGTGTCATGTTGAACAAGATCCTCTTTCAAATCAGACATGAACTGTGCTTAGTGTTATACCTGCGGCCATGCTATCAAAAACATAAATGAACTGCTAGGCTACATGGGCAGGACTGTGGAAAGCAGGTGATTTTGGCAAACAAATTCATGAAATCCTGGGAAGAGCCATATTCTGTCAGAGAACTCCTCACACATTATCGTAATTATCTTAAATCTAATATTAAATATAAATGATCTAGTGACTTATTACTAAATGCATCCTTGTCTGTTTTCTTATGTAGCAATATATCTTTCTAAATGTTACACATTAGGCCGATAAGTCAAGAGGTTTGACTCCCTCAAAGTACATTACAATATGGCTAAGAAAAAAATAGATCATTTAAAAGAATAACAATCTGATTCATTTAAAATGTGGAAAAGTCCAAATGTTTGCCATTGCCAAAGTTGGTTGTCTCTCTAACAGAAATGACTTTCCCCCCAAAAAAATCCAACTCACTCCTCTGCCAAAACTTCACTTTTATAGCGAGACACAATTTCACTACACACACATACAGTACACACACACAAACAAAGTCACTTTTGAGTGACTTGTGGAAAGCTTAATATGTGTTGAATCACATGCAAGATGCCCTTGACAGTGATGTTTTTATGACTTCACAGAATACATTTAATCATCATGTTTCCCCGAGTGGATCAAACTACCTGAAAAACACTTTGGATGATAAGCATTTCTAAATTCAGTTTTTTTTTTTTGTTTGTTTGTTTGTCTTTTGGAATGTGTCCTTCACAAAGACGATGTTTCATTTTTAATCATAACCTCAGAATTTGGGACGTAACGTTGATTTAAAAGTTTCTGCCATTAACAGGTTCTGGTGTCATTGATGGAAGGAAACGCTGCGTAGATGTGTTGGTCTAGTGTTGCCACAGGCAAAATAAACTCAAAGCAAAGGTGAAACTTGATGTCTTCACATGATCAAATTATTTTAGACGCTGAGGTGAGAAGTCAGGTTTGACACTTGTGACTGTCAAATTATGTTGGAACTGAAAAGCCATGAGGAAATGTGACTAGTCAGAAGAGCGGCAGAGGGTTAGTTTGTATGTTTTTCTGGCAGTGTCGAAGGAGTGGACGAAGGAACGTTTGACCGAGACAGCGAAGAAGCAACCGACTTGCAAAGTTCCAGTTTAATTCTGACTGACGATTAATCAACACTGACCTCCTCCACTGCCAAAGTCTTTACTCTCCTCTGATGTGTATTTGTTCAGTGAGGCCTCCGACATCTCTTGTACCACCTGTTTTCTCATGTTTTGATTTAGGTTGAAAGGTCAGTCTGTTATACTTGAGTCACAGTGACGTGTTTGTTGTTTTGGCCTTGACACACCCAGAAGTCGTATTTAGCGTGTCACTATTTTGTTCAAATTGTGATGCAAGACTATGTTTTTTGTCAGTGCTCCAACTCCTTATAAGTTGGAAAGTACGGCGACCACATGTTGTGGCTTGATAAGGGCAGGCTGTTCCAACTCCCTGGCCACCGTGATCAGCAGAGGCCCAGCCCAGGATGCCCCGCCTTCACATGGTTGGCCGCTATGGTCACTTGCTTGGGTGGAAGGGTGAGGGCCAAATCAAGTGTTGACTTCACAGGTCTCCCTTTAGCTTCGTCGAGGCTTTTCAAGCCAAATCTTGACAAAAAATGCTGCAGACAAAGAGTTCTTTTCCCTAAACTTGACACGGTTCATTGCGTGTGTTGAAGGCTATAGCCTAGTCTTCACGCACTGACAACAATATAATATTATAGCAAAAAATAATAAATAATTCATGCAGCATTTTCCAAGTCTTATTTAGTTAGCCATCAAAAAAGACAATAGTTGGAGGTCAAATCAGTTCGGCACTCCAAACAATTCACATTGTGAAGTGAGGGTGAATGCCAGTAATCACAGACATTTCCTATTAATAAGAAAAACCAGAAGCGCTTTCAAACAGCAGAAAGGTCATCAGGTAAGGAGGGAAATTACAGACAAGGAAGCTGGCTTAAATTCCTTAGCTAACGCTCCAGGAAAATGCATTTAACAAGACAAACATGCTATATTTAGAAATTGTTGGCCAAGCCGCGCGGTAACACCCGCATACTACTGTTTACTTGCATAATTTCATATTCATCAGGCAGCTCGGGATGACTTTGCAGTGAACTGCACTGCTGTTTAGAAACAATTAGCGAGATAATGACATTTTTGGTTTTGATTATATGAATTTTCTCCCCTAAATCATGTCACTCAGGGAGATGAGCTGTATAATTCACTTCTTCTATTATCACTGTCAAGTGTTCCTCTCCTTTTGGACTGTGCATTTCCCACACTTGAGAGGAAAGGGCACCGAACTTGAACGTTTCTGCTGGGCTTCACTCAAACACAGGACTTTGTTGCAGGTTTCATTCTTTATTTCCTCTTTTTGATCCCTGCCCCCATGCATTTACAGGTGAAAAACCTTCAACAAAAACCCAAAAGAAACAAGTTAAATTGGCTCAACTGATTAAACACATTCACACCATATACTATTTACAATGGATATTTAATAATAAATAAAGTTTAACCAATTAATTTAGTCAATTAGGTTTAATTATTAACTATTAAGTTTACCTATTCTATGTATTAATTATGTTTACCAATCAGCAGGCAGTGACATTTTAAATTAAATCTTAACAAGTGCGATCTACATGCCCCACGTGTCCTCCTGCGCCGGTGCTGGGATGCGGAGCAGGTGCAACGTCTAGCAGTCGTAGCAGTCTTTGAACAGCATGGCTGGTGGTCTTACCGGCTGTCTGTTCAGTCTCAAAAGTTCGGTTGCACTTTGCACAGCTCCGTACGTGGTTTCGCTCCGGCGAATGTCTCCTGCAGACTGGCGTCCACGCTCTCGCTCGCTCTGCCACGCCCCTGCTGGCGCGCTCCGCTTATATTCGCTGGGTGCATGCGGGTGGCCAATTAATTGTTCCAGGTCGAAATTGACGCCACGAGCGTTCGCCGCAACAATCACCAACAGCCCTCTGAGGTTCGCCGGGGCCTCCCTGGGCCACAGATCTCACCCTGCAATAACACAGCGCTGTCCCACAGGATGCTCCTTAGTTACAACATTCTTTTGTTTTTAGTCCCTTGACATCTGGATCCTCTGTGTCGGCTCATCGCAGCTTCCAAGACAGTCTTTAGTACACACATAGATGTTGTTTCCTTACTTTGGGGATTATGCCTTTCATCGCTTAGGTGGAGGTGAGTGACCGTGATGCTAATTGGTGTGCCGATGCAAATCTGAGAGCACAGTTTTGTGACCATGA
Organism: Nelusetta ayraudi; assembly: GCF_046127955.1. Taxonomy (NCBI): domain Eukaryota; kingdom Metazoa; phylum Chordata; class Actinopteri; order Tetraodontiformes; family Monacanthidae; genus Nelusetta; species Nelusetta ayraudi. The sequence goes on from NW_027466092.1 coordinate 2,900,844, forward strand.
AAGCATAAAGTCTGTAAAGACTGACAGATGATAAGAAATGCATTTATGCTGGGGAAAAAAAAACAACTGGAATAAAATGTAGTGGGAAAATGCAGCTTCAGCTGCATATTAATGAAACAGACCTATTAAACCCAGCTTTAAAAAGACTTTAGAATTTATGGAAGCGCTTCACATTCAGTCAGTTCAGTCACATTTGTCACGGCAGTAAACACTGAGTGTATCAGCGTATTGTGGCTGTGCCACAATATTCATTTTCATTTGTGTACTTTCATAATAACTTGCTGATTCAAAGCTCTTAAAATACAGCAGACCAGCATTTAAAAGTTGGCTCTTGACCTTTTTTTTCTTTTCTTTTTTTTTTTAAATCACAGCGGAACCTGTAAACCTGTAAACAAAGTTTTACCATCACACAGTTTGACAAAGCACAGACATGCTCAGCTTAATTAAGCCTTTCTTTATGCTTCACATTTCCATTGAAAAGACACAGGAGAAGCCAAGCTGTGTGTTAAAATTCTACTCACACGTGTGCATTATTTGTCAGGAGGCGAGAGAAGCAGCCAGTAGCTTTTATAACCCGAGGCTGAGAAAATTCAATGAGGAAGATGAGATGAATTTAATATTGCAACTTTGGGTCCCAACTAATAGGTCACATGATCACAGATTCTTGGCTTTAAATCATCTCCTGATATTTTCTATTTGCTGTGTTGTTATTATTAATCTTTGTTCTCTAATGCTGTCTGTAACTACCAGAACTTTTTCTGACCATTCTCACACGCTCATCATCGTTAGCATCAAACTGGCACAGCAGCAAAAAAATAACTTTCAAATATCAAATGTAATTTCCATCTTAAAACATCCAAGTCAGTCTTTCCCTTTTGAACTGAACAGCTAACTGAATCAAAGGCTGCGGGAACCGTCTACTGACTCTACTGTCGATCTACCTCCCAAAATGACATTTTTTTAGTACTGCATTTCTTGAGGAATGACGGCGTGGGCCAGATGATGAAGCCAGATGGTCAAACTCAAATGATCAATTCACAATTCCATGCATTTCCAGAAAATCTTTTAAAGTGCACGAAGAGAAAAATTGCGTCCAAAATTTGACGGAAAGAGCAACGTTCAAAACCATTTCTGTCTGATTTTCTATGAAGTTTGATCCTCGTCGACGTGGTTTTCATCTGTTTGGAGTCAGAGCTGTCGGAATCAGAGAACTGGTTCAGAACTATTTGGAAAAAGGTTTGCACAAAAAAAAAACTGACATGGGGAACATTCAGCTTACATGACCTATATCTATTTTTTCTGGTGCTCTCGTTTACCTCTTCTTCCTTTTCTTCTAAATGTTTTATCTATTTATTTATTCATCTTTTTTTTGTTATTCCTTTATGTTAGCATCTGTGTATGTATGAGTGTGTATGTGTATATTTTCTATTCATCAGTGTGGTTCTATTTACAAATCTTTATTATTTTGTTTAAAAATCAGCACCATGTTTTTCTTTTTATTGTATCCCTGTGGAAAAAAAATGTAATAGAATTGTGGTCTTCTTCTTCTTCTTCTTCTTCTTCTTCTTCTCCTTCTTCTTCTTCTTCTTCCTCTTCTTCTTCTTCTGGTCGACACACAGCCGCGTCATATGATGAAACTTAGCTTTAAGTGGCCTCATTAATTCCCATCAAATCATTTCACGGCCGGGCTAAATTTTCAAAAGTTTGCTTTGAATTTGCTTGCTAAGAGCCGGCCCACCAGCAACCATATCAACTTTGAAAGATTAAGCCACAGCAGGTGTGTTCTGCAGGCCATTCACAGTGCTTTTTTATTTCTTTTTTTTAAGAAAACCTTGATATTAAAAACCTGCTGTGGCTAAAGGTACAGTATGTGGACCAGGAGGCAAAGATACAGGAAGTGCGCAGTACTTGTTCGACGTGCAGTTTGTCCCCTGAACACCATGCACTGTAGATTCCACTGGCTGCGGGCTGAAGTTCTCTAGGGGTTTGGGTCAGGAGCTGTCCTGAAGCCTGTGATTTTGCAAGAGACACTGAAGGACAGGTGGAGTGGACATATCCTGGACAGCATGCCGTGAGATTCCTTTCCCATGTCGGTGAATGACATGCCACCAAATGCTCAGTGGCACATGATTTTTAAATTAAGAATTTCTCATTTCAAGATTCAACCAGATTCTACTGTGCCACCAGGCGAGCCGGTGGTTTCTGCCCGGATTCGCAGCACATACAGATATTGATTGGAAATGCAGAGCAAAAGCAAACCGAGAGCTTTCAAAGACAGAGAAATGTGATATATTTCGATGCTGCCATGTCACCTCAGTCGGAGCCACCAGAGCATGATGCAGGGCCTGAGTTAAGCATCAAAGGTGAGGGTTAAAGGGTTAAAACCTCTCAGTTGGAAATAAATATGCTTCTCCACCAAGCTCTCCGTCTTTAAGGCAGAGACACACACAGGATCTGACAGAAGCCTCTCATGGCTGATTAGTTTTGGCTACCAGCTATACGACTTGGCTCATGCTACGCTGGTCAGTCTCCCCTGTTGCCTGACCCCGGCCTCCAGCAGGAGCCACCTCTCACTCGTCTGCCTGTGGATGATTGAAACTGGGGTATAAGTCTATCTGTAAATCTAAATTAGGCTTCTTTTTTTTTTACACAGCGATGACATATCTTTTTGTCGGTACTGTTGACAGTCTTACATCATAATGACTTGATAATTATGATTAAAAACTTAAATAAATTAATAAATCTTAAAACGGCAGTTGCTAAATGTCTCTGTGGGTAAACGTAATCCATAAAGAAATGACTGGCTGCTTTATGTCGGTGTATCAAGTCAACCCAAAGGTCATTGAATACACACATTTGCATAATGTACACACTCAATTCCGCATTGCAGTCAACTATTCTGACATGCCAGATGGAACCTTTTAATAATATCCACACAAACAAAGCAAATACATAGAGTTTTTAAAGGAGAGATAAAACCTATAAGTTGACTGGTTGAGTTTTTATTTTGTCTCACAAATTGAACTAAAGAGATTTTTACACATTTAATTGCAGTAGGTGCGGCTGAAGGGGAGTGATACGAACTACATCACTGCCCTAGCTGGTCGAGTTGCACTGATATTTATAAAGGCCCAGTTGACCTAAATTGAAGTATTAAAATCCATATATAAAAATCAAAGTTAGGTGTTTCTCAAAAATCCAAAACAAAACAAACATTACCAACTATTTGTGTGTTTAATCATTTTTGAGGACTGTGTAGGTGTGGCAGGTATCACTTTGATTGACAGCAAGCTAGCTATCAATCACTTGCTGACTATTGGTAGAACCAAACTCCAAACATATTTCACCAGTTCTGATAAAACGTCATCAATACTAGCAGGGGTCGCTAAGGGCCACAGTGTTTAATTAACTAGACTTGTGTCCAAGCCAAACATCAAAATACAGAAAAAATGTTGTTCACCAAGAAAAGCCTCCAGTGCCGTTTTTCAATTTATCTTCCAATGACGAGATACACCTGCCAGCAGCAGCTTAGTTAGCAGTAGCTTCTAGCTTTCCTTGGTCGCATTCTGCGGCTGACACAAGAACATGTTTGCAACAAATGGCTTCCTGTTTTTGTCACAACTGAGAGAGAGCTGGCTGCTCACAGAAAATCTGCACTTTTTTTTAACTAATTGAAAATGATTTTCACTTTTCCAACTTCGTAAGACAGATGAGCAAGCTTTTGGAATTGAGATCTTGCTGCTAGTTGCTGTGAAAGTCTGGCTTAAAATGACTTTTTCACAGCGCAACTCCTTACGCAAGCACAACAGCCTCAACTTTGCCACTGCCTCCGCTGAAGGTGCGGGATATTTTCAGCGTCGGGCCATATCCGCAGGGACGACCAGGGCAGCCCATTGTGAAAACACTGGATCAGCCCATCAGGGTGGTGGGGTAAACGCAGCCAAAACTAATGACACGCTTGCAGTTTGTCCTTCAAAGCGGCGTGTAAAACGCATATAATGGGTGATTTCACCAACTCTCCATCCCGCCCTTGTGCACACATACACACACACACACACACACACACACACACACACACACACGCACACACACAGATAACTGCCTTTATATCTTTGGAACAAGCCTGTTCTGTTGTTGCGTGCCATTAATTTACTCCTGTATCTGTGTGTGTGTGTGTGTGTGTGTGTGTGTGTGTGTGTCTGTTTTAACAGCTCAGAGAGTGTCGCTGGCCCCGCTTTTAACCAAAGGTATAAAGGCTGCACCGGGCCAGTGATGCATGAAGGACTGCTGCCTGCATTACGACCTCTCGTCTCTCTCTGTATCCCAATAGATTTTTATTTTTTTTAAACTTGCTTTATTAACCAACAGATGGGCCGCCTTCTCTTTGCTGTTGGAACAGTTGTGGCCTGCAGCTACACAGAAATCACCGTTCTCCGTTGCACTGTGTGGTTTAAACATAGCTAGACCACACAACAGGGTTCATGGAGCCACCTCGCTTCAAGGCGCATTCTACTTTGTGGAGACGTTTCTTGGTCACCGGGGTGCTTTTGTGCAGCGGCTGGAGATACTTTAAAGGTATGTGTAACTCAAAGCCAGCAGCATTGCATTTGCTCAGTAAGCACTGTGAAGTCCATGCTCACTGATGACTTTCGGTTCGCCTGTCCAGATTCACATGCGAGGTGGCAGGTCCCACATGCAGGGCTTGTTACAGGCTTGTTGTAAAGAGACGTTTATTCCAAAAACAAAATAAAAAAAAAAAAAAAGCCTAAAAATGTCCTCCTGGAGCAAACATAAAGAAAGGAGGCTCTAAAACACAAAAATCCAAGAAACCAAAATCCATAACCCGGTCCGACATAAAGACAAAGGGACTTACAAAGACTATTGAGGACTATTTGCGATCACCATGAAAATCATACAAACGGGGGGGAAAAGGCAAGAAAACATGGATGGGATGGATAGTGTGCAGCATGTCTACATATCTGCAGACAATTTATCACATCAAAACTGAACTAGTAGATCACTAATGGAACCACATGAAGAGGCAAAATATGCAGACATAATTCAGAAGACAAACCTGTGCCTAAAGATCCTGTACAGAAGTGGGTACTTACAGATTACAGAAGTAATTACATAATCAATTGAAGGGGTCATGGAAAATAAATAGAAAATAGATTGCAGAAAATAGGATAAAATATACTCCTACGTCCAATAGTAATTCAAAAATGAAATGCACTAAATCATAATGATCATTCAATTTATGTATGGTTTTATACTACCATTGTAATGCTGGAGGCTTTGTGCTCCTTCTTTATCTGTTTAGAAAAAAAAAGAAATAGAAGGTAAAGACAGCATGGAAAGGGATTTAGAATTTGAGTTCCCAGATCACCCTTACAAGTACTGTTTTTCTGAGTAGCTTATGCTCTAACAAAAAGATATATGCATTGTATTGTAGCAATGATTGTAGCCATACTTCCCCAGTTGTCACAGGACACTGGCAAATAGTATTATTGTGGTTGTGTTTTTCTCTCCTCCAGAGCTATAAACTGATCTATAAAGAGTTGAGGAGCTCTGAATCCTTCATTTGGAAAGTACTTTTAATCCATTAGACATTTATGACTTAGCATTTCGATTTTGTGCCTTAGCAGCTCCATAAGATTTTGTGTTTCCCCTGCAGGACTGCAAATTGATCCTGGGCTTTAAAATGTTCATGGCATTTCCATTTCATAGCAGTGACCGGGGAACATTACAGACCGCCACCAGTAATGTTGGCTGAGCGTAGAATTCCGCGCTGCCACACAGATGCACGGCTTGAGGTCGCCCTGTGGACAGCGTGTCTTTAGAGAGTGAATTATTCAAACCGCACTGACCTTAATGTTACAGCACTGCCAGCGGCGTGAAAATACTCTCTTGATTTCTTATTTTATTACCTGTTCCAATGTCCCCCCCCTTTTTTTCGCTGAAATCCAATTAACAGAGCCAAGGAGCTCCATGGCACCACACGCATCAATTATTCATCGTGGCTTTTTACAGAAGATTCCTTGGAGTTCCTGTGAATATTAAAGAGCCACGAGCAGCAGACGGGCCAGATGTGTTACATCGCTCTCATCTGACAGACCTCTCTGGGACTGAACTCGTCTCCCCCTCCCCACCCCGCCAGCTCTCTGAGGTGCCACAGGAACTCCTGAACTACAGAAGTTTATCCAGCTGAAAGGAGGACATGGTGCCTGCATTAAGCACAGGAACAAAACAAACAGGGTGGGTTTTCCTAAGACTGTGAGAAAAGATTGCATGACTTCCCCAAGTTGTTATGAGGAAGGCCATTGGAAGCGTTTGTGCTTCTGTTTAAGGTGATATACTTTCTGTGTGTATAGAAACAGTTTGAGACGCATTAGAGAGGGTCCAGGATTTTGAATTGATGCTTTTTAATGCCTGAAGTAATTCGTAATGAAGTTATAAGAAGCCGTAGAAGTAATTTCTCATTTTTAACATGAACGTTTCAAGCATACGAGGTGATTGCAGACCATGTGAGAAAGCACATTTAACATTTCCTCTTCAAGACAAGTAAAAACATGGCAGTAAAGTTGGTTGCAGCGTGCCACGGGCTGGCAAAGTGTTCCAAGTCTACTCCTTCGGAACAAAAGGAAGCAATGAGCTAATTTCCAACTCAATGAACTAAAGATTGACTCTGGGGCATCTTTGTTTCTTCCCAGCCGGATATCCTGGAAGAAAACTTCATGTGTATGTCAGGTCATTCAAAGAAGTTGATTAAAATGGTTACTTCCCTACAACCATCAGTTTATGCATTCACTACTGAAAACAAAGAGATATTCATATTTTTTGTAACTGTAGTTGTGGCGCCTACTTCTGAAGGATGACAGTAACAGAAGTATTTACTGTGGGCAATTCCACATGCACTGTTCTCAGAATCAAAGGCTTTAGTGTTTTAAGAATTATTAATCTTCAAAATTACATGGCACAAGTAGAGAGCTTTTTTTCTATTTGGAGGACAAAATACAAAGACTAAAAATAAAGAGATAGAGACTGCGCTGCATCTGAAAATAAACAGGTCTGTTGTTATCTTTGTTGGACGCGGAAAGGCTTTTTGAGTGGAACACTTCTCGCACATCTGGCAGCATTGTTTTACAAATTGCTCTCTGTGCTGAAGGCTAAGTATGTTGCACGTCTGAGTGCCCCGGCCTTCGGTGAAACAACACTGAAGGGTGTCCCATTCTGCAGCGCAATCCAAATGGACTTGGAGTGCGGCTAGTTCATTATTTAAAGTGACAGTACAGCACAGTACATCACTCGTGCATCTGCCTGCGTGCTGGCCCGACTCGTGCTTCCATGCGCGTGATGTGGCCTGACTGGTCGTCTGTGGCTCAGTTTAACTAATAACTAACACAATCGCAGAGAAATGGGCGGGACTGGAGCATAAATGCTAATATAATACTATTCAAATGTTCCAGTGGGGCGGCAGCACTCAGCGACACCGCCAGTCGGCTACGATGCGGCCTTCAATATTCATTAGCCTGTGACGCACAATATTAAATGCACTCACAGAAATGACTCCAAAGACAAGCAAACAGAATTTCTGGTGCACAAACACAGCACAGCTGGAAATGAGGTGAATTCTGTCTCAGCGGTGCGAAATCTGCACCTGAGCCCTCGTCATTTGATCAGCGTTCTCTCTGCAGTCTGCCGTCTGGGCTCTGTCTAAGGACTGTTTAGTGATTGGAAGTAGCTAGCAGCGACTGCACACACACGTACACACACATACGCACAAGTCTCTCAGGAAGGTTCCCAGGTCATGAGCGGAACTGCTGCGACCGTCTTCGATCAGCAACACATACTTTTTAAAACTGGGTTACACTGACAAGTTGCTCCTCTCTTTCATCTGCTGGCCTGTTTCTAATTTAAACTGTGGCCACACGTACTGTTGGCCTGTGTGTGAAATTGTGTTCCATGAGTGTAGACACACTGTACAACTTTACTGGGATCTCTTACTTTGTGTCTCACTCCTCCTTACAGGTTCTCCAGTCACGTATTCATCACAGGTCCCTCTGGACTTTGATGGCTTCTGTTATGACCACTGCTCACATTGGAGTTGTGCTGTTGAGGCAGAATTTGTGTTAGTCAAATAATATGAAATAAACCATTTTGTATTTTTAGAACTGTTGTGTAAATAGGATATGACAGTAATTTAATCACAACATAAATAAAATTGGAACCAGTTACTCGGGGTGCAGTGGTTCACGCTGCGGCCTCACAGCAAGAAGGTTGTGGGTTCGATTCTGGGCCTGGGGCCTTTCTGTGTGGAGTTTGCATGTTCTCCCTGTGTCTGCGTGGGTTCTCTCCGGGTTCTCCGGCTGAATTGGAAACTCTAAATTGTCCGTGGGTGTGTATGTGAGTGTGTTGTCTGTCTCTACGTACCCCTGCGATGAACTGGCGACTTGCCCAGGGTGTCACCCTGCCTTCGCCCCTATGACAGCTGCGATAGGCTCCAGCAGACCCCCGTGACCCTGAGCTCAGGAGGAAGCGGAAATTGAAAATGGATGGATGGATTTGTGGAATTATTCATGATTAAAATTTCTTAGGATGATCTCAAAGTAAAAAGGTGTAGTGAAGTTTGACCTTGTTATGGCTATTAGTTGTTGTTTTGAGCACTGCTGAAAGTTTAACACTTATGTCTAAAGAACATTTATTAAAACATTGGAAAAGTATTCCAAATGTAATTAAATATAATTAGTTACATTACTTTGATAAAGTAATTGAAATAGTTACACTCCTTTTACATTTTCAATCAGGTAACTTATAACTGTAACCAGTTACATTTGCCAATAATGTATAATCTATAATAATCTTCCCAACACTGGTGCTGTTCCACTGAATATTGTTGTGAAGCAGTTGCGGACAAAGGCTCTGTGACAACATCAGTGGAGGTGCACACTCCTCCAACACGCCCTCTCATGCAGCGCTGCCAACTTGGCGTCTCTGCCACCAGTCTAATGACAAGCCACCACACCCCCCTTGGCAACATGATTTGTCTAAAATAACTAGCAGCAAATCTGGTGATTTTCCTGTTGTTTTTTTGGTGGGCGAAGGGAGTGAGGGTGATGGTGCTGCCACCATCTGACATTTCAGCCACAGAAAGTGATGTGAATGCTCTCCCCTACTTCATGTCATTAATGAGCAGAGGGTGCTGCCACGAGCCCTCCCCAAGTCTCAGAGCACTCTGGCAGTGAGTCAGATGCTGCATAACAGCATCTGGGAGAGTCTGAGATCTGAGACCATTCCAAGGCTGCAGAATGAACCGCAGAGCAACTGCACAATGCTAAGTGTGCCATCAACTATTTGGGACCTTGGTTGTTTTGTATTTGTATGTTATTATTTTGTGAGTTGTTGTTTTTTTTTTCAACTATGTCCATCAGCATCAAAAAATGAAGCTTATAATATGAAGTATTAAATCTGTATAGAAAATGGTTCACTCCCTTTTTATGAAAGATAGCTAAACCAAACAACGGTTGGCTCAGTTTCCGGCATTTATAACAAAATCCACCATTGAACCGACATGTTGTCACTGTTTTCCATCAAAGTCTGAATTGCTTAATGAACAGTGCTGAGAAAATACGCAGCACTCATTGGCTCACTGTTTCCTTAATGCCATTCAAGTCTATGGGGTCAAAAGTCAACTTTGTCCGAGAGACATGGGGCCACTTGCAGGTTCATCGGGATTCCTCAAGTCACAGCCACGTCAAATTTGGGGCTTCTAGCCCATGAGGAACCCGGAAACCCTAACCCTAATTCCAGCAGTAACCCTAACCCTAACCCTAATTCCAGCCTTATCGCTAACCGTACTGTCATGCAAGTCTAAGGGGTGAAATTTCAACTTTGTCCTAGAGACATAGGGCCACTTGCTCTTTCATCAGGAGCCCCCAAGAAGCGCCCACAGCAAATTTGGGGCTTCTAGTACTTGAGGAACCCTAACCCTAACCTTAACCCTAACCCTAACCCTAACCCTAGCTTCAGCCTTGTTTCAATGCAAGTCTATGGGGTGAAATTTCAACTTTGTCCTAGAGACATGGGGCCACTTGCTCTTTAATCAGGAGCCCCCAAGAAGCACCCACAGCAAATTTGGGGCTTCTAGTATTTGAGGAACCCGAACCCTAACCCTAAACTTAACCCTAACCGTAACCCTAACCCTAGCTTCAGCCTTATTTCAATGCAAGTCTATGGGGTGAAATTTCAACTTTGTCCTAGAGACATGGGGCCACTTGCTCTTTAATCAGGAGCCCCCAAGAAGCGCCCACAGCAAATTTGGGGCTTCTAGTACTTGAGGAACCCTAACCCTAACCCTAGCTTCAGCCTTGTTTCAATGCAAGTCTATGGGGTGAAATTTCAACTTTGTCCTAGAGACATGGGGCCACTTGCTCTTTCATCAGGAGCCCCCAAGAAGCGCCCACAGCAAATTTGGGGCTTCTAGTACTTGAGGAACCCTAACCCTAACCTTAACCCCAACCCTAACCCTAACCCTAGCTTCAGCCTTATTTCAATGCAAGTCTATGGGGTGAAATTTCAACTTGGTCCTAGAGACATGGGGCCACTTGCTCTTTCATCAGGAGCCCCCAAGAAGCGCCCACAGCAAGTTTGGGGCTTCTAGTACTTGAGGAACTCTAACCCTAACCCTAACCCTAACCTTAACCCTAACCCTAACCCTAACCCTAGCTTCAGCCTTATTTAATAATAAATAATAATAAACTTTTATTTGTACAGCGCTAAATCACAGCCAAAGGCGTCTCAAAGCGCTTTATACAATCAGAGAGAACCAACCGGGCCCCCGGAGCAAGCAAGATGCGACAGTGGCTGGGAAAAACTCCCCTGTGGGAAGAAACCTAGGGCAGAACCAGACTCCAGAGGGCGATCATCTGCCTATGAGTAGTTGGGGTGAAGTAGAAAGATAGAGGAGAGACAGAGAAAGAGAGAAAGGAGCAGAGTGAGCCAGGGTGGCAGACAGGACAGAGTGAAAAACAGATACACCAACCAGGCAAAACGGATATAAACACAAAGAATAGGAAATAATTCAAGGCTGCTGTCCATGTGCAGTGTAAGTGTCCATGCTTTGGAAGGCAAGAGCCTAGCTCGATGGACAATCTGCCGATAGGACAAGTCCAGGTCCTAAGCGTGGTGGTGGGATGAAGCGATGACAGCAAGACCCCCAGGACAGCACAATCCAGCTCCTGGCGCAGTGGTCATCACCTGCCGGGGACACAGAGACTGCGGCAGTATCATGCATATCGAGCATACTGTACAAAGCATAATGAGAGCTTGGACAGAGTGGATAGAGTAAAAGATTGGATAGAGTAAAAGATTGATTGGGTGAGGAGAGTGATAAAGGTTCCGCCTGCACAGAGCAACGATCCCTGTAACGGGAGCGAAAGATCTCCCTCCACGGCGTAAGCCTACAGCAGCTTAACTGACAGTGGATGGAGTCTAACTATAAGCTTTAAGAAAAAGGAAAGTCTTAAGTCTACTCCTAAATAAACTAACTTCAATGCAAGTCTATGGGGTGAAATTTCAACTTTGTCCTAGAGACATGGGGCCACTTGCTCTTTCATCAGGAGCCCCCAAGAAGCGCCCACAGCAAATTTGGTGCTTCTAGTACTTGAGGAACCCGAACCCTAACCTTAACACCAACCCTAACCTTAACCCTAACCCTAGCTTCAGCCTTATTTCAATGCAAGTCTATGGGGTGAAATTTCAACTTTGTCCTAGAGACATGGGGCCACTTGCTCTTTCATCAGGGGCCCCCAAGAAGCGCCCACAGCAAATTTGGGGCTTCTAGTACTTGAGGAACCCGAACCCTAACCTTAACACCAACCCTAACCTTAACCCTAACCCTAGCTTCAGCCTTATTTCAATGCAAGTCAATGGGGTGAAATTTCAACTTTGTCCTAGAGACATGGGGCCACTTGCTCTTTCATCAGGAGCCCCCAAGAAGCGCCCACAGCAAATTTGGGGCTTCTAGTACTTGAGGAACCCTAACCCTAACCCTAACCTTAACCCTAACCCTAACCCTAGCTTCAGCCTTATTTCAATGCAAGTCTATGGGGTGAAATTTCAACTTTGTCCTAGAGACATGGGGCCACTTGCTCTTTCATCAGGAGCCCCCAAGAAGCGCCCACAGCAAATTTGGGGCTTCTAGTACTTGAGGAACCCTAACCCTAACCCTAACCCTAACCTTAACCCTAACCCTAACCCTAACCCTAACCCTAGCTTCAGCCTTATTTCAATGCAAGTCTATGGGGTGAAATTTCAACTTTGTCCTAGAGACATGGGGCCACTTGCTCTTTCATCAGGAGCCCCCAAGAAGCGCCCACAGCAAGTTTGGGGCTTCTAGTACTTGAGGAACCCTAACCCTAACCTTAACCCCAACCCTAACCCTAACCCTAACCCTAGCTTCAGCCTATTTCAATGCAAGTCTATGGGGTGAAATTTCAACTTTGTCCTAGAGACATGGGGCCACTTGCTCTTTCATCAGGAGCCCCCAAGAAGCGCCCACAGCAAATTTGGGGCTTCTAGTACTTGAGGAACCCTAACCCTAACCTTAACCCTAACCCTAACCCTAACCCTAGCTTCAGCCTTATTTCAATGCAAGTCTATGGGGTGAAATTTCAACTTTGTCCTAGAGACATGGGGCCACTTGCTCTTTCATCAGGAGCCCCCAAGAAGCGCCCACAGCAAGTTTGGGGCTTCTAGTACTTGAGGAACCCTAACCCTAACCCTAACCTTAACCCTAACCCTAACCCTAACCCTAGCTTCAGCCTTATTTCAATGCAAGTCAATGGGGTGAAATTTCAACTTTGTCCTAGAGACATGGGGCAACTTGCTCTTTCATCAGGAGTCCCCAAGAAGCGCCCACAGCAAATTTGGGGCTTCTAGTACTTGAGGAACCCGAACCCTAACCTTAACACCAACCCTAACCTTAACCCTAACCCTAGCTTCAGCCTTATTTCAATGCAAGTCAATGGGGTGAAATTTCAACTTTGTCCTAGAGACATGGGGCCACTTGCTCTTTCATCAGGAGTCCCCAAGAAGCGCCCACAGCAAATTTGGGGCTTCTAGTACTTGAGGAACCCTAACCCTAACCCTAACCTTAACCCTAACCCTAACCCTAACCCTAGCTTCAGCCTTATTTCAATGCAAGTCTATGGGGTGAAATTTCAACTTGGTCCTAGAGACATGGGGCCACTTGCTCTTTCATCAGGAGCCCCCAAGAAGCGCCCACAGCAAATTTGGGGCTTCTAGTACTTGAGGAACCCTAACCCTAACCTTAACCCTAACCCTAACCCTAACCCTAGCTTCAGCCTTATTTCAATGCAAGTCTATGGGGTGAAATTTCAACTTTGTCCTAGAGACATGGGGCCACTTGCTCTTTCATCAGGAGCCCCCAAGAAGCACCCACAGCAAATTTGGGGCTTCTAGTACTTGAGGAACCCTAACCCTAACCTTAACCCCAACCCTAACCCTAGCTTCAGCCTATTTCAGTGCAAGTCTATGGGGTGAAATTTCAACTTTGTCCTAGAGACATGGGGCCACTTGCTCTTTCATCAGGGGCCCCCAATAAGCGCCCACAGCAAATTTGGGGCTTCTAGTACTTGAGGAACCCTAACCCTAATCTTAACCCCAACCCTAACCCTAACCCTAACCCTAGCTTCAGCCTTATTTCAATGCAAGTCTATGGGGTGAAATTTCAACTTTGTCCTAGAGACATGGGGCCACTTGCTCTTTCATCAGGAGCCCCCAAGAAGCGCCCACAGCAAGTTTGGGGCTTCTAGTACTTGAGGAACCCTAACCCTAACCCTAACCTTAACCCTAACCCTAACCCTAACCCTAGCTTCAGCCTTATTTCAATGCAAGTCTATGGGGTGAAATTTCAACTTTGTCCTAGAGACATGGGGCCACTTGCTCTTTCATCAGGAGCCCCCAAGAAGCACCCACAGCAAATTTGGGGCTTCTAGTACTTGAGGAACCCTAACCCTAACCTTAACCCCAACCCTAACCCTAACCCTAGCTTCAGCCTATTTCAGTGCAAGTCTATGGGGTGAAATTTCAACTTTGTCCTAGAGACATGGGGCCACTTCCTCTTTCATCAGGGGCCCCCAAGAAGCGCCCACAGCAAATTTGGGGCTTCTAGTACTTGAGGAACCCTAACCCTAACCTTAACCCCAACCCTAACCCTAACCCTAACCCTAGCTTCAGCCTTATTTCAATGCAAGTCAATGGGGTGAAATTTCAACTTTGTCCTAGAGACATGGGGCCACTTGCTCTTTCATCAGGAGTCCCCAAGAAGCGCCCACAGCAAATTTGGGGCTTCTAGTACTTGAGGAACCCTAACCCTAACCCTAACCTTAACCCTAACCCTAACCCTAACCCTAGCTTCAGCCTTATTTCAATGCAAGTCTATGGGGTGAAATTTCAACTTGGTCCTAGAGACATGGGGCCACTTGCTCTTTCATCAGGAGCCCCCAAGAAGCGCCCACAGCAAATTTGGGGCTTCTAGTACTTGAGGAACCCTAACCCTAACCTTAACCCTAACCCTAACCCTAACCCTAGCTTCAGCCTTATTTCAATGCAAGTCTATGGGGTGAAATTTCAACTTTGTCCTAGAGACATGGGGCCACTTGCTCTTTCATCAGGAGCCCCCAAGAAGCACCCACAGCAAATTTGGGGCTTCTAGTACTTGAGGAACCCGAACCCTAACCTTAACACCAACCCTAACCTTAACCCTAACCCTAGCTTCAGCCTTATTTCAATGCAAGTCAATGGGGTGAAATTTCAACTTTGTCCTAGAGACATGGGGCCACTTGCTCTTTCATCAGGAGTCCCCAAGAAGCGCCCACAGCAAGTTTGGGGCTTCTAGTACTTGAGGAACCCTAACCCTAACCCTAACCTTAACCCTAACCCTAACCCTAGCTTCAGCCTTATTTCAATGCAAGTCAATGGGGTGAAATTTCAACTTTGTCCTAGAGACATGGGGCCACTTGCTCTTTCATCAGGAGTCCCCAAGAAGCGCCCACAGCAAATTTGGGGCTTCTAGTACTTGAGGAACCCTAACCCTAACCCTAACCTTAACCCTAACCCTAACCCTAACCCTAGCTTCAGCCTTATTTCAATGCAAGTCTATGGGGTGAAATTTCAACTTGGTCCTAGAGACATGGGGCCACTTGCTCTTTCATCAGGAGCCCCCAAGAAGCGCCCACAGCAAATTTGGGGCTTCTAGTACTTGAGGAACCCTAACCCTAACCTTAACCCTAACCCTAACCCTAACCCTAGCTTCAGCCTTATTTCAATGCAAGTCTATGGGGTGAAATTTCAACTTTGTCCTAGAGACATGGGGCCACTTGCTCTTTCATCAGGAGCCCCCAAGAAGCACCCACAGCAAATTTGGGGCTTCTAGTACTTGAGGAACCCTAACCCTAACCCTAACCTTAACCCTAACCCTAACCCTAACCCTAGCTTCAGCCTTATTTCAATGCAAGTCTATGGGGTGAAATTTCAACTTGGTCCTAGAGACATGGGGCCACTTGCTCTTTCATCAGGAGCCCCCAAGAAGCGCCCACAGCAAATTTGGGGCTTCTAGTACTTGAGGAACCCTAACCCTAACCTTAACCCTAACCCTAACCCTAACCCTAGCTTCAGCCTTATTTCAATGCAAGTCTATGGGGTGAAATTTCAACTTTGTCCTAGAGACATGGGGCCACTTGCTCTTTCATCAGGAGCCCCCAAGAAGCACCCACAGCAAATTTGGGGCTTCTAGTACTTGAGGAACCCTAACCCTAACCCTAACCCTAGCTTCAACCTTGTTTCAATGCAAGTCTATGGGGTGAAATTTCAACTTTGTCCTAGAGACATGGGGCCACTTGCTCTTTCATCAGGAGCCCCCAAGAAGCGCCCACAGCAAATTTGGGGCTTCTAGTACTTGAGGAACCCTAACCCTAACCTTAACCCCAACCCTAACCCTAACCCTAGCTTCAGCCTTATTTCAATGCAAGTCTATGGGGTGAAATTTCAACTTGGTCCTAGAGACATGGGGCCACTTGCTCTTTCATCAGGAGCCCCCAAGAAGCACCCACAGCAAATTTGGGGCTTCTAGTACTTGAGGAACCCTAACCCTAACCTTAACCCGAACCCTAACCCTACCCCTAGCTTCAGCCTTATTTCAATGCAAGTCTATGGGGTGAAATTTCAACTTTGTCCTAGAGACATGGGGCCACTTGCTCTTTCATCAGGAGCCCCCAAGAAGCACCCACAGCAAATTTGGGGCTTCTAGTACTTGAGGAACCCTAACCCTAACCTTAACCCGAACCCTAACCCTACCCCTAGCTTCAGCCTTATTTCAATGCAAGTCTATGGGGTGAAATTTCAACTTTGTCCTAGAGACATGGGGCCACTTGCTCTTTCATCAGGAGCCCCCAAGAAGCGCCCACAGCAAATTTGGGGCTTCTAGTACTTGAGGAACCCGAACCCTAACCTTAACACCAACCCTAACCTTAACCCTAACCCTAGCTTCAGCCTTATTTCAATGCAAGTCAATGGGGTGAAATTTCAACTTTGTCCTAGAGACATGGGGCCACTTGCTCTTTCATCAGGAGTCCCCAAGAAGCGCCCACAGCAAATTTGGGGCTTCTAGTACTTGAGGAACCCTAACCCTAACCCTAACCTTAACCCTAACCCTAACCCTAGCTTCAGCCTTATTTCAATGCAAGTCTATGGGGTGAAATTTCAACTTGGTCCTAGAGACATGGGGCCACTTGCTCTTTCATCAGGAGCCCCCAAGAAGCGCCCACAGCAAATTTGGGGCTTCTAGTACTTGAGGAACCCTAACCCTAACCTTAACCCTAACCCTAACCCTAACCCTAGCTTCAGCCTTATTTCAATGCAAGTCTATGGGGTGAAATTTCAACTTTGTCCTAGAGACATGGGGCCACTTGCTCTTTCATCAGGAGCCCCCAAGAAGCACCCACAGCAAATTTGGGGCTTCTAGTACTTGAGGAACCCTAACCCTAACCTTAACCCCAACCCTAACCCTAACCCTAACCCTAGCTTCAGCCTATTTCAGTGCAAGTCTATGGGGTGAAATTTCAACTTTGTCCTAGAGACATGGGGCCACTTGCTCTTTCATCAGGGGCCCCCAAGAAGCGCCCACAGCAAATTTGGGGCTTCTAGTACTTGAGGAACCCTAACCCTAATCTTAACCCCAACCCTAACCCTAACCCTAACCCTAGCTTCAGCCTTATTTCAATGCAAGTCTATGGGGTGAAATTTCAACTTTGTCCTAGAGACATGGGGCCACTTGCTCTTTCATCAGGAGCCCCCAAGAAGCGCCCACAGCAAGTTTGGGGCTTCTAGTACTTGAGGAACCCTAACCCTAACCTTAACCCCAACCCTAACCCTAACCCTAGCTTCAGCCTATTTCAGTGCAAGTCTATGGGGTGAAATTTCAACTTTGTCCTAGAGACATGGGGCCACTTGCTCTTTCATCAGGGGCCCCCAAGAAGCGCCCACAGCAAATTTGGGGCTTCTAGTACTTGAGGAACCCTAACCCTAACCTTAACCCCAACCCTAACCTTAACCCTAACCCTAGCTTCAGCCTTATTTCAATGCAAGTCTATGGGGTGAAATTTCAACTTTGTCCTAGAGACATGGGGCCACTTGCTCTTTCATCAGGAGCCCCCAAGAAGCGCCCACAGCAAATTTGGGGCTTCTAGTACTTGAGGAACCCTAACCCTAACCTTAACCCTAACCCTAACCCTAACCCTAGCTTCAACCTTATTTCAATGCAAGTCTATGGAGTGAAATTTCAACTTGGTCCTAGAGACATGGGGCCACTTGCTCTTTCATCAGGAGCCCCCAAGAAGCGCCCACAGCAAATTTGGGGCTTCTAGTACTTGAGGAACCCTAACCCTAACCCTAACCTTAACCCTAACCCTAACCCTAACCCTAGCTTCAGCCTTATTTCAATGCAAGTCTATGGGGTGAAATTTCAACTTTGTCCTAGAGACATGGGGCCACTTGCTCTTTCATCAGGAGCCCCCAAGAAGCGCCCACAGCAAATTTGGGGCTTCTAGTACTTGAGGAACCCTAACCCTAACCTTAACCCTAACCCTAACCCTAACCCTAGCTTCAACCTTATTTCAATGCAAGTCTATGGAGTGAAATTTCAACTTGGTCCTAGAGACATGGGGCCACTTGCTCTTTCATCAGGAGCCCCCAAGAAGCGCCCACAGCAAATTTGGGGCTTCTAGTATTTGAGGAACCCTAACCCTAACCCTAACCTTAACCCTAACCCTAACCCTAACCCTAGCTTCAGCCTTATTTCAATGCAAGTCTATGGGGTGAAATTTCAACTTGGTCCTAGAGACATGGGGCCACTTGCTCTTTCATCAGGAGCCCCCAAGAAGCGCCCACAGCAAGTGTGGGGCTTCTAGTACTTGAGGAACCCTAACCCTAACCCTAACCTTATCCTAACCCTAACCCTAACCCTAGCTTCAGCCTTATTTCAATGCAAGTCAATGGGGTGAAATTTCAACTTTGTCCTAGAGACATGGGGCCACTTGCTCTTTCATCAGGAGCCCCCAAGAAGCACCCACAGCAAATTTGGGGCCTCTAGTACTTGAGGAACCCTAACCCTAACCTTAACCCCAACCCTAACCCTAACCCTAACCCTAGCTTCAGCCTATTTCAGTGCAAGTCTATGGGGTGAAATTTCAACTTTGTCCTAGAGACATGGGGCCACTTGCTCTTTCATCAGGGCCCCCCAAGAAGCGCCCACAGCAAATTTGGGGCTTCTAGTACTTGAGGAACCCTAACCCTAACCTTAACCCCAACCCTAACCCTAACCCTAACCCTAGCTTCAGCCTTATTTCAATGCAAGTCTATGGGGTGAAATTTCAACTTTGTCCTAGAGACATGGGGCCACTTGCTCTTTCATCAGGGGCCCCCAAGAAGCGCCCACAGCAAGTTTGGGGCTTTTAGTACTTGAGGAACCCTAACCCTAACCCTAACCTTAACCCTAACCCTAACCCTAACCCTAGCTTCAGCCTTATTTCAATGCAAGTCTATGGGGTGAAATTTCAACTTGGTCCTAGAGACATGGGGCCACTTGCTCTTTCATCAGGAGCCCCCAAGAAGCGCCCACAGCAAATTTGGGGCTTCTAGTACTTGAGCAACCCTAACCCTAACCTTAACCCCAACCCTAACCCTAACCCTAACCCTAGCTTCAGCCTTATTTCAATGCAAGTCTATGGGGTGAAATTTCAACTTTGTCCTAGAGACATAGGGCCACTTGCTCTTTCATCAGGAGCCCCCAAGAAGCGCCCACAGCAAATTTGGGGCTTCTAGTACTTGAGGAACCCTAACCCTAACCTTAACCCTAACCCTAACCCTAACCCTAGCTTCAGCCTATTTCAGTGCAAGTCTATGGGGTGAAATTTCAACTTTGTCCTAGAGACATGGGGCCACTTGCTCTTTCATCAGGGGCCCCCAAGAAGCGCCCACAGCAAATTTGGGGCTTCTAGTACTTGAGGAACCCTAACCCTAACCTTAACCCCAACCCTAACCCTAACCCTAACCCTAGCTTCAGCCTTATTTCAATGCAAGTCTATGGGGTGAAATTCCAACTTTGTCCTAGAGACATGGGGCCACTTGCTCTTTCATCAGGGGCCCCCAAGAAGCGCCCACAGCAAGTTTGGGGCTTCTAGTACTTGAGGAACCCTAACCCTAACCTTAACCCTAACCCTAACCCTAACCCTAGCTTCAGCCTTATTTCAATGCAAGTCTATGGGGTGAAATTTCAACTTGGTCCTAGAGACATGGGGCCACTTGCTCTTTCATCAGGAGCCCCCAAGAAGCGCCCACAGCAAATTTGGGGCTTCTAGTACTTGAGGAACCCTAACCCTAACCTTAACCCTAACCCTAAACCTAACCCTAGCTTCAACCTTATTTCAATGCAAGTCTATGGAGTGAAATTTCAACTTGGTCCTAGAGACATGGGGCCACTTGCTCTTTCATCAGGAGCCCCCAAGAAGCGCCCACAGCAAATTTGGGGCTTCTAGTATTTGAGGAACCCTAACCCTAACCCTAACCTTAACCCTAACCCTAACCCTAGCTTCAGCCTTATTTCAATGCAAGTCTATGGGGTGAAATTTCAACTTGGTCCTAGAGACATGGGGCCACTTGCTCTTTCATCAGGAGCCCCCAAGAAGCGCCCACAGCAAGTGTGGGGCTTCTAGTACTTGAGGAACCCTAACCCTAACCCTAACCTTATCCTAACCCTAACCCTAACCCTAGCTTCAGCCTTATTTCAATGCAAGTCAATGGGGTGAAATTTCAACTTTGTCCTAGAGACATGGGGCCACTTGCTCTTTCATCAGGAGCCCCCAAGAAGCACCCACAGCAAATTTGGGGCCTCTAGTACTTGAGGAACCCTAACCCTAACCTTAACCCCAACCCTAACCCTAACCCTAACCCTAGCTTCAGCCTATTTCAGTGCAAGTCTATGGGGTGAAATTTCAACTTTGTCCTAGAGACATGGGGCCACTTGCTCTTTCATCAGGGGCCCCCAAGAAGCGCCCACAGCAAATTTGGGGCTTCTAGTACTTGAGGAACCCTAACCCTAACCTTAACCCCAACCCTAACCCTAACCCTAACCCTAGCTTCAGCCTTATTTCAATGCAAGTCTATGGGGTGAAATTTCAACTTTGTCCTAGAGACATGGGGCCACTTGCTCTTTCATCAGGGGCCCCCAAGAAGCGCCCACAGCAAGTTTGGGGCTTTTAGTACTTGAGGAACCCTAACCCTAACCCTAACCTTAACCCTAACCCTAACCCTAACCCTAGCTTCAGCCTTATTTCAATGCAAGTCTATGGGGTGAAATTTCAACTTGGTCCTAGAGACATGGGGCCACTTGCTCTTTCATCAGGAGCCCCCAAGAAGCGCCCACAGCAAATTTGGGGCTTCTAGTACTTGAGCAACCCTAACCCTAACCTTAACCCCAACCCTAACCCTAACCCTAACCCTAGCTTCAGCCTTATTTCAATGCAAGTCTATGGGGTGAAATTTCAACTTTGTCCTAGAGACATAGGGCCACTTGCTCTTTCATCAGGAGCCCCCAAGAAGCGCCCACAGCAAATTTGGGGCTTCTAGTACTTGAGGAACCCTAACCCTAACCTTAACCCTAACCCTAACCCTAACCCTAGCTTCAGCCTATTTCAGTGCAAGTCTATGGGGTGAAATTTCAACTTTGTCCTAGAGACATGGGGCCACTTGCTCTTTCATCAGGGGCCCCCAAGAAGCGCCCACAGCAAATTTGGGGCTTCTAGTACTTGAGGAACCCTAACCCTAACCTTAACCCCAACCCTAACCCTAACCCTAACCCTAGCTTCAGCCTTATTTCAATGCAAGTCTATGGGGTGAAATTTCAACTTTGTCCTAGAGACATGGGGCCACTTGCTCTTTCATCAGGGGCCCCCAAGAAGCGCCCACAGCAAGTTTGGGGCTTCTAGTACTTGAGGAACCCTAACCCTAACCCTAACCTTAACCCTAACCCTAACCCTAACCCTAGCTTCAGCCTTATTTCAATGCAAGTCTATGGGGTGAAATTTCAACTTGGTCCTAGAGACATGGGGCCACTTGCTCTTTCATCAGGAGCCCCCAAGAAGCGCCCACAGCAAGTGTGGGGCTTCTAGTACTTGAGGAACCCTAACCCTAACCCTAACCTTATCCTAACCCTAACCCTAACCCTAGCTTCAGCCTTATTTCAATGCAAGTCAATGGGGTGAAATTTCAACTTTGTCCTAGAGACATGGGGCCACTTGCTCTTTCATCAGGAGCCCCCAAGAAGCACCCACAGCAAATTTGGGGCCTCTAGTACTTGAGGAACCCTAACCCTAACCTTAACCCCAACCCTAACCCTAACCCTAACCCTAGCTTCAGCCTATTTCAGTGCAAGTCTATGGGGTGAAATTTCAACTTTGTCCTAGAGACATGGGGCCACTTGCTCTTTCATCAGGGGCCCCCAAGAAGCGCCCACAGCAAATTTGGGGCTTCTAGTACTTGAGGAACCCTAACCCTAACCTTAACCCCAACCCTAACCCTAACCCTAACCCTAGCTTCAGCCTTATTTCAATGCAAGTCTATGGGGTGAAATTTCAACTTTGTCCTAGAGACATGGGGCCACTTGCTCTTTCATCAGGGGCCCCCAAGAAGCGCCCACAGCAGGTTTGGGGCTTTTAGTACTTGAGGAACCCTAACCCTAACCCTAACCTTAACCCTAACCCTAACCCTAACCCTAGCTTCAGCCTTATTTCAATGCAAGTCTATGGGGTGAAATTTCAACTTGGTCCTAGAGACATGGGGCCACTTGCTCTTTCATCAGGAGCCCCCAAGAAGCGCCCACAGCAAATTTGGGGCTTCTAGTACTTGAGCAACCCTAACCCTAACCTTAACCCCAACCCTAACCCTAACCCTAACCCTAGCTTCAGCCTTATTTCAATGCAAGTCTATGGGGTGAAATTTCAACTTTGTCCTAGAGACATAGGGCCACTTGCTCTTTCATCAGGAGCCCCCAAGAAGCGCCCACAGCAAATTTGGGGCTTCTAGTACTTGAGGAACCCTAACCCTAACCTTAACCCTAACCCTAGCTTCAGCCTATTTCAGTGCAAGTCTATGGGGTGAAATTTCAACTTTGTCCTAGAGACATGGGGCCACTTGCTCTTTCATCAGGGGCCCCCAAGAAGCGCCCACAGCAAATTTGGGGCTTCTAGTACTTGAGGAACCCTAACCCTAACCTTAACCCCAACCCTAACCCTAACCCTAACCCTAGCTTCAGCCTTATTTCAATGCAAGTCTATGGGGTGAAATTTCAACTTTGTCCTAGAGACATGGGGCCACTTGCTCTTTCATCAGGGGCCCCCAAGAAGCGCCCACAGCAAGTTTGGGGCTTCTAGTACTTGAGGAACCCTAACCCTAACCCTAACCTTAACCCTAACCCTAACCCTAACCCTAGCTTCAGCCTTATTTCAATGCAAGTCTATGGGGTGAAATTTCAACTTTGTCCTAGAGACATGGGGCCACTTGCTCTTTCATCAGGAGCCCCCAAGAAGCGCCCACAGCAAATTTGGGGCTTCTAATACTTGAGGAACCCTAACCCTAACCTTAACCCTAACCCTAACCCTAACCCTAGCTTCAGCCTTATTTCAATGGAAGTCGATGGGGTGAAATTTCAACTTTGTCCTAGAGACATGGGGCCACTTGCTCTTTCATCAGGAGCCCCCAAGAAGCGCCCACAGCAAATTTGGGGCTTCTAGTATTTGAGGAACCCTAACCCTAACCCTAGCTTCAACCTTATTTCAATGCAAGTCTATGGAGTGAAATTTCAACTTGGTCCTAGAGACATGGGGCCACTTGGTCTTTCATCAGGAGCCCCCAAGAAGCGCCCACAGCAAATTTGGGGCTTCTAGTACTTGAGGTACCCTAACCCTAACCTTAACCCTAACCCTAACCCTAACCCTAGCTTCAACCTTATTTCAATGCAAGTCTATGGAGTGAAATTTCAACTTGGTCCTAGAGACATGGGGCCACTTGCTCTTTCATCAGGAGCCCCCAAGAAGCGCCCACAGCAAATTTGGGGCTTCTAGTACTTGAGGGACCCTAACCCTAACCTTAATCCTAACCCTAACCCTAACTCTAGCTTCAGCCTTATTTCAATGCAAGTCTATGGGGTGAAATTTCAACTTTGTCCTAGAGACATGGGGCCACTTGCTCTTTCATCAGGAGCCCCCAAGAAGCGCCCACAGCAAATTTGGGGCTTCTAGTACTTGAGGAACCCTAACCCTAACCCTAACCCTAGCTTCAGCCTTATTTCAATGCAAGTCTATGGGGTGAAATTTCAACTTTGTCCTAGAGACATGGGGCCACTTGCTCTTTCATCAGGGGCCCCCAAGAAGCGCCCACAGCAAGTTTGGGGCTTCTAGTACTTGAGGAACCCTAACCCTAACCCTAACCTTAACCCTAACCCTAACCCTAACCCTAGCTTCAGCCTTATTTCAATGCAAGTCTATGGGGTGAAATTTCAACTTTGTCCTAGAGACATGGGGCCACTTGCTCTTTCATCAGGAGCCCCCAAGAAGCGCCCACAGCAAATTTGGGGCTTCTAGTATTTGAGGAACCCTAACCCTAACCCTAACCTTAACCCTAACCCTAACCCTAACCCTAGCTTCAGCCTTATTTCAATGCAAGTCTATGGGGTGAAATTTCAACTTTGTCCTAGAGACATGGGGCCACTTGCTCTTTCATCAGGGGCCCCCAAGAAGCGCCCACAGCAAGTTTGGGGCTTCTAGTACTTGAGGAACCCTAACCCTAACCCTAACCCTAACCTTAACCCTAACCCTAACCCTAACCCTAGCTTCAGCCTTATTTCAATGCAAGTCTATGGGGTGAAATTTCAACTTTGTCCTAGAGACATGGGGCCACTTGGTCTTTCATCAGGAGCCCCCAAGAAGCGCCCACAGCAAATTTGGGGCTTCTAGTATTTGAGGAACCCTAACCCTAACCCTAGCTTCAACCTTATTTCAATGCAAGTCTATGGAGTGAAATTTCAACTTGGTCCTAGAGACATGGGGCCACTTGCTCTTTCATCAGGAGCCCCCAAGAAGCGCCCACAGCAAATTTGGGGCTTCTAGTACTTGAGGTACCCTAACCCTAACCTTAACCCTAACCCTAACCCTAACCCTAACCCTAGCTTCAACCTTATTTCAATGCAAGTCTATGGAGTGAAATTTCAACTTGGTCCTAGAGACATGGGGCCACTTGCTCTTTCATCAGGAGCCCCCAAGAAGCGCCCACAGCAAATTTGGGGCTTCTAGTACTTGAGGGACCCTAACCCTAACCTTAATCCTAACCCTAACCCTAACTCTAGCTTCAGCCTTATTTCAATGCAAGTCTATGGGGTGAAATTTCAACTTTGTCCTAGAGACATGGGGCCACTTGCTCTTTCATCAGGAGCCCCCAAGAAGCGCCCACAGCAAATTTGGGGCTTCTAGTACTTGAGGAACCCTAACCCTAACCCTAACCCTAGCTTCAGCCTTATTTCAATGCAAGTCTATGGGGTGAAATTTCAACTTTGTCCTAGAGACATGGGGCCACTTGCTCTTTCATCAGGGGCCCCCAAGAAGCGCCCACAGCAAGTTTGGGGCTTCTAGTACTTGAGGAACCCTAACCCTAACCCTAACCTTAACCCTAACCCTAACCCTAACCCTAGCTTCAGCCTTATTTCAATGCAAGTCTATGGGGTGAAATTTCAACTTTGTCCTAGAGACATGGGGCCACTTGCTCTTTCATCAGGAGCCCCCAAGAAGCGCCCACAGCAAATTTGGGGCTTCTAGTATTTGAGGAACCCTAACCCTAACCCTAACCTTAACCCTAACCCTAACCCTAACCCTAGCTTCAGCCTTATTTCAATGCAAGTCTATGGGGTGAAATTTCAACTTTGTCCTAGAGACATGGGGCCACTTGCTCTTTCATCAGGGGCCCCCAAGAAGCGCCCACAGCAAGTTTGGGGCTTCTAGTACTTGAGGAACCCTAACCCTAACCCTAACCTTAACCCTAACCCTAACCCTAACCCTAGCTTCAGCCTTATTTCAATGCAAGTCTATGGGGTGAAATTTCAACTTTGTCCTAGAGACATGGGGCCACTTGGTCTTTCATCAGGAGCCCCCAAGAAGCGCCCACAGCAAATTTGGGGCTTCTAATACTTGAGGAACCCTAACCCTAACCTTAACCCTAACCCTAACCCTAACCCTAGCTTCAGCCTTATTTCAATGGAAGTCGATGGGGTGAAATTTCAACTTTGTCCTAGAGACATGGGGCCACTTGCTCTTTCATCAGGAGCCCCCAAGAAGCGCCCACAGCAAATTTGGGGCTTCTAGTATTTGAGGAACCCTAACCCTAACCCTAGCTTCAGCCTTATTTCAATGCAAGTCTATGGAGTGAAATTTCAACTTGGTCCTAGAGACATGGGGCCACTTGCTCTTTCATCAGGAGCCCCCAAGAAGCGCCCACAGCAAATTTGGGGCTTCTAGTACTTGAGGTACCCTAACCCTAACCTTAACCCTAACCCTAACCCTAACCCTAACCCTAGCTTCAACCTTATTTCAATGCAAGTCTATGGGGTGAAATTTCAACTTGGTCCTAGAGACATGGGGCCACTTGCTCTTTCATCAGGAGCCCCCAAGAAGCGCCCACAGCAAATTTGGGGCTTCTAGTACTTGAGGGACCCTAACCCTAACCTTAATCC
Organism: Nelusetta ayraudi; assembly: GCF_046127955.1. Taxonomy (NCBI): domain Eukaryota; kingdom Metazoa; phylum Chordata; class Actinopteri; order Tetraodontiformes; family Monacanthidae; genus Nelusetta; species Nelusetta ayraudi. The sequence continues at coordinate 2,927,194 of NW_027466092.1, forward strand.
TAACCCTAACCCTAACTCTAGCTTCAGCCTTATTTCAATGCAAGTCTATGGGGTGAAATTTCAACTTTGTCCTAGAGACATGGGGCCACTTGCTCTTTCATCAGGAGCCCCCAAGAAGCGCCCACAGCAAATTTGGGGCTTCTAGTATTTGAGGAACCCTAACCCTAACCTTAACCCTAACCCTAACCCTAACCCTAGCTTCAGCCTTATTTCAATGCAAGTCTATGGGGTGAAATTTCAACTTTGTCCTAGAGACATGGGGCCACTTGGTCTTTCATCAGGAGCCCCCAAGAAGCGCCCACAGCAAATTTGGGGCTTCTAATACTTGAGGAACCCTAACCCTAACCTTAACCCTAACCCTAACCCTAACCCTAGCTTCAGCCTTATTTCAATGGAAGTCGATGGGGTGAAATTTCAACTTTGTCCTAGAGACATGGGGCCACTTGCTCTTTCATCAGGAGCCCCCAAGAAGCGCCCACAGCAAATTTGGGGCTTCTAGTATTTGAGGAACCCTAACCCTAACCCTAGCTTCAACCTTATTTCAATGCAAGTCTATGGAGTGAAATTTCAACTTGGTCCTAGAGACATGGGGCCACTTGGTCTTTCATCAGGAGCCCCCAAGAAGCGCCCACAGCAAATTTGGGGCTTCTAGTACTTGAGGTACCCTAACCCTAACCTTAACCCTAACCCTAACCCTAGCTTCAACCTTATTTCAATGCAAGTCTATGGAGTGAAATTTCAACTTGGTCCTAGAGACATGGGGCCACTTGCTCTTTCATCAGGAGCCCCCAAGAAGCGCCCACAGCAAATTTGGGGCTTCTAGTACTTGAGGGACCCTAACCCTAACCTTAATCCTAACCCTAACCCTAACTCTAGCTTCAGCCTTATTTCAATGCAAGTCTATGGGGTGAAATTTCAACTTTGTCCTAGAGACATGGGGCCACTTGCTCTTTCATCAGGAGCCCCCAAGAAGCGCCCACAGCAAATTTGGGGCTTCTAGTACTTGAGGAACCCTAACCCTAACCCTAACCCTAGCTTCAGCCTTATTTCAATGCAAGTCTATGGGGTGAAATTTCAACTTTGTCCTAGAGACATGGGGCCACTTGCTCTTTCATCAGGGGCCCCCAAGAAGCGCCCACAGCAAGTTTGGGGCTTCTAGTACTTGAGGAACCCTAACCCTAACCCTAACCTTAACCCTAACCCTAACCCTAACCCTAGCTTCAGCCTTATTTCAATGCAAGTCTATGGGGTGAAATTTCAACTTTGTCCTAGAGACATGGGGCCACTTGCTCTTTCATCAGGAGCCCCCAAGAAGCGCCCACAGCAAATTTGGGGCTTCTAGTATTTGAGGAACCCTAACCCTAACCCTAACCTTAACCCTAACCCTAACCCTAACCCTAGCTTCAGCCTTATTTCAATGCAAGTCTATGGGGTGAAATTTCAACTTTGTCCTAGAGACATGGGGCCACTTGCTCTTTCATCAGGGGCCCCCAAGAAGCGCCCACAGCAAGTTTGGGGCTTCTAGTACTTGAGGAACCCTAACCCTAACCCTAACCTTAACCCTAACCCTAACCCTAACCCTAGCTTCAGCCTTATTTCAATGCAAGTCTATGGGGTGAAATTTCAACTTTGTCCTAGAGACATGGGGCCACTTGCTCTTTCATCAGGAGCCCCCAAGAAGCGCCCACAGCAAATTTGGGGCTTCTAGTACTTGAGGAACCCTAACCCTAACCTTAACCCCAACCCTAACCCTAACCCTAGCTTCAGCCTTATTTCAATGCAAGTCTATGGGGTGAAATTTCAACTTGGTCCTAGAGACATGGGGCCACTTGCTCTTTCATCAGGAGCCCCCAAGAAGCACCCACAGCAAATTTGGGGCTTCTAGTACTTGAGGAACCCTAACCCTAACCTTAACCCGAACCCTAACCCTACCCCTAGCTTCAGCCTTATTTCAATGCAAGTCTATGGGGTGAAATTTCAACTTTGTCCTAGAGACATGGGGCCACTTGCTCTTTCATCAGGAGCCCCCAAGAAGCACCCACAGCAAATTTGGGGCTTCTAGTACTTGAGGAACCCTAACCCTAACCTTAACCCGAACCCTAACCCTACCCCTAGCTTCAGCCTTATTTCAATGCAAGTCTATGGGGTGAAATTTCAACTTTGTCCTAGAGACATGGGGCCACTTGCTCTTTCATCAGGGGCCCCCAAGAAGCGCCCACAGCAAATTTGGGGCTTCTAGTACTTGAGGAACCCGAACCCTAACCTTAAAACCAACCCTAACCTTAACCCTAACCCTAACTTCAGCCTTATTTCAATGCAAGTCAATGGGGTGAAATTTCAACTTTGTCCTAGAGACATGGGGCCACTTGCTCTTTCATCAGGAGTCCCCAAGAAGCGCCCACAGCAAATTTGGGGCTTCTAGTACTTGAGGAACCCTAACCCTAACCCTAACCTTAACCCTAACCCTAACCCTAGCTTCAGCCTTATTTCAATGCAAGTCTATGGGGTGAAATTTCAACTTGGTCCTAGAGACATGGGGCCACTTGCTCTTTCATCAGGAGCCCCCAAGAAGCGCCCACAGCAAATTTGGGGCTTCTAGTACTTGAGGAACCCTAACCCTAACCTTAACCCTAACCCTAACCCTAACCCTAGCTTCAGCCTTATTTCAATGCAAGTCTATGGGGTGAAATTTCAACTTTGTCCTAGAGACATGGGGCCACTTGCTCTTTCATCAGGAGCCCCCAAGAAGCACCCACAGCAAATTTGGGGCTTCTAGTACTTGAGGAACCCTAACCCTAACCTTAACCCCAACCCTAACCCTAACCCTAACCCTAGCTTCAGCCTATTTCAGTGCAAGTCTATGGGGTGAAATTTCAACTTTGTCCTAGAGACATGGGGCCACTTGCTCTTTCATCAGGGGCCCCCAAGAAGCGCCCACAGCAAATTTGGGGCTTCTAGTACTTGAGGAACCCTAACCCTAATCTTAACCCCAACCCTAACCCTAACCCTAACCCTAGCTTCAGCCTTATTTCAATGCAAGTCTATGGGGTGAAATTTCAACTTTGTCCTAGAGACATGGGGCCACTTGCTCTTTCATCAGGAGCCCCCAAGAAGCGCCCACAGCAAGTTTGGGGCTTCTAGTACTTGAGGAACCCTAACCCTAACCTTAACCCCAACCCTAACCCTAACCCTAGCTTCAGCCTATTTCAGTGCAAGTCTATGGGGTGAAATTTCAACTTTGTCCTAGAGACATGGGGCCACTTGCTCTTTCATCAGGGGCCCCCAAGAAGCGCCCACAGCAAATTTGGGGCTTCTAGTACTTGAGGAACCCTAACCCTAACCTTAACCCCAACCCTAACCCTAACCCTAACCCTAGCTTCAGCCTTATTTCAATGCAAGTCTATGGGGTGAAATTTCAACTTTGTCCTAGAGACATGGGGCCACTTGCTCTTTCATCAGGAGCCCCCAAGAAGCGCCCACAGCAAATTTGGGGCTTCTAGTACTTGAGGAACCCTAACCCTAACCTTAACCCTAACCCTAACCCTAACCCTAGCTTCAACCTTATTTCAATGCAAGTCTATGGAGTGAAATTTCAACTTGGTCCTAGAGACATGGGGCCACTTGCTCTTTCATCAGGAGCCCCCAAGAAGCGCCCACAGCAAATTTGGGGCTTCTAGTACTTGAGGAACCCTAACCCTAACCCTAACCTTAACCCTAACCCTAACCCTAACCCTAGCTTCAGCCTTATTTCAATGCAAGTCTATGGGGTGAAATTTCAACTTTGTCCTAGAGACATGGGGCCACTTGGTCTTTCATCAGGAGCCCCCAAGAAGCGCCCACAGCAAATTTGGGGCTTCTAATACTTGAGGAACCCTAACCCTAACCTTAACCCTAACCCTAACCCTAACCCTAGCTTCAGCCTTATTTCAATGGAAGTCGATGGGGTGAAATTTCAACTTTGTCCTAGAGACATGGGGCCACTTGCTCTTTCATCAGGAGCCCCCAAGAAGCGCCCACAGCAAATTTGGGGCTTCTAGTATTTGAGGAACCCTAACCCTAACCCTAGCTTCAGCCTTATTTCAATGCAAGTCTATGGAGTGAAATTTCAACTTGGTCCTAGAGACATGGGGCCACTTGCTCTTTCATCAGGAGCCCCCAAGAAGCGCCCACAGCAAATTTGGGGCTTCTAGTACTTGAGGGACCCTAACCCTAACCTTAATCCTAACCCTAACCCTAACTCTAGCTTCAGCCTTATTTCAATGCAAGTCTATGGGGTGAAATTTCAACTTTGTCCTAGAGACATGGGGCCACTTGCTCTTTCATCAGGAGCCCCCAAGAAGCGCCCACAGCAAATTTGGGGCTTCTAGTATTTGAGGAACCCTAACCCTAACCCTAGCTTCAACCTTATTTCAATGCAAGTCTATGGAGTGAAATTTCAACTTGGTCCTAGAGACATGGGGCCACTTGGTCTTTCATCAGGAGCCCCCAAGAAGCGCCCACAGCAAATTTGGGGCTTCTAGTACTTGAGGTACCCTAACCCTAACCTTAACCCTAACCCTAACCCTAGCTTCAACCTTATTTCAATGCAAGTCTATGGAGTGAAATTTCAACTTGGTCCTAGAGACATGGGGCCACTTGCTCTTTCATCAGGAGCCCCCAAGAAGCGCCCACAGCAAATTTGGGGCTTCTAGTACTTGAGGGACCCTAACCCTAACCTTAATCCTAACCCTAACCCTAACTCTAGCTTCAGCCTTATTTCAATGCAAGTCTATGGGGTGAAATTTCAACTTTGTCCTAGAGACATGGGGCCACTTGCTCTTTCATCAGGAGCCCCCAAGAAGCGCCCACAGCAAATTTGGGGCTTCTAGTACTTGAGGAACCCTAACCCTAACCCTAACCCTAGCTTCAGCCTTATTTCAATGCAAGTCTATGGGGTGAAATTTCAACTTTGTCCTAGAGACATGGGGCCACTTGCTCTTTCATCAGGGGCCCCCAAGAAGCGCCCACAGCAAGTTTGGGGCTTCTAGTACTTGAGGAACCCTAACCCTAACCCTAACCTTAACCCTAACCCTAACCCTAACCCTAGCTTCAGCCTTATTTCAATGCAAGTCTATGGGGTGAAATTTCAACTTTGTCCTAGAGACATGGGGCCACTTGCTCTTTCATCAGGAGCCCCCAAGAAGCGCCCACAGCAAATTTGGGGCTTCTAGTATTTGAGGAACCCTAACCCTAACCCTAACCTTAACCCTAACCCTAACCCTAACCCTAGCTTCAGCCTTATTTCAATGCAAGTCTATGGGGTGAAATTTCAACTTTGTCCTAGAGACATGGGGCCACTTGCTCTTTCATCAGGGGCCCCCAAGAAGCGCCCACAGCAAGTTTGGGGCTTCTAGTACTTGAGGAACCCTATCCCTAACCCTAACCTTAACCCTAACCCTAACCCTAACCCTAGCTTCAGCCTTATTTCAATGCAAGTCTATGGGGTGAAATTTCAACTTTGTCCTAGAGACATGGGGCCACTTGCTCTTTCATCAGGAGCCCCCAAGAAGCGCCCACAGCAAATTTGGGGCTTCTAGTACTTGAGGAACCCTAACCCTAACCTTAACCCCAACCCTAACCCTAACCCTAGCTTCAGCCTTATTTCAATGCAAGTCTATGGGGTGAAATTTCAACTTGGTCCTAGAGACATGGGGCCACTTGCTCTTTCATCAGGAGCCCCCAAGAAGCACCCACAGCAAATTTGGGGCTTCTAGTACTTGAGGAACCCTAACCCTAACCTTAACCCGAACCCTAACCCTACCCCTAGCTTCAGCCTTATTTCAATGCAAGTCTATGGGGTGAAATTTCAACTTTGTCCTAGAGACATGGGGCCACTTGCTCTTTCATCAGGAGCCCCCAAGAAGCACCCACAGCAAATTTGGGGCTTCTAGTACTTGAGGAACCCTAACCCTAACCTTAACCCCAACCCTAACCCTACCCCTAGCTTCAGCCTTATTTCAATGCAAGTCTATGGGGTGAAATTTCAACTTTGTCCTAGAGACATGGGGCCACTTGCTCTTTCATCAGGGGCCCCCAAGAAGCGCCCACAGCAAATTTGGGGCTTCTAGTACTTGAGGAACCCGAACCCTAACCTTAAAACCAACCCTAACCTTAACCCTAACCCTAACTTCAGCCTTATTTCAATGCAAGTCAATGGGGTGAAATTTCAACTTTGTCCTAGAGACATGGGGCCACTTGCTCTTTCATCAGGAGTCCCCAAGAAGCGCCCACAGCAAATTTGGGGCTTCTAGTACTTGAGGAACCCTAACCCTAACCCTAACCTTAACCCTAACCCTAACCCTAGCTTCAGCCTTATTTCAATGCAAGTCTATGGGGTGAAATTTCAACTTGGTCCTAGAGACATGGGGCCACTTGCTCTTTCATCAGGAGCCCCCAAGAAGCGCCCACAGCAAATTTGGGGCTTCTAGTACTTGAGGAACCCTAACCCTAACCTTAACCCTAACCCTAACCCTAACCCTAGCTTCAGCCTTATTTCAATGCAAGTCTATGGGGTGAAATTTCAACTTTGTCCTAGAGACATGGGGCCACTTGCTCTTTCATCAGGAGCCCCCAAGAAGCACCCACAGCAAATTTGGGGCTTCTAGTACTTGAGGAACCCTAACCCTAACCTTAACCCCAACCCTAACCCTAACCCTAACCCTAGCTTCAGCCTATTTCAGTGCAAGTCTATGGGGTGAAATTTCAACTTTGTCCTAGAGACATGGGGCCACTTGCTCTTTCATCAGGGGCCCCCAAGAAGCGCCCACAGCAAATTTGGGGCTTCTAGTACTTGAGGAACCCTAACCCAAATCTTAACCCCAACCCTAACCCTAACCCTAACCCTAGCTTCAGCCTTATTTCAATGCAAGTCTATGGGGTGAAATTTCAACTTTGTCCTAGAGACATGGGGCCACTTGCTCTTTCATCAGGAGCCCCCAAGAAGCGCCCACAGCAAGTTTGGGGCTTCTAGTACTTGAGGAACCCTAACCCTAACCTTAACCCCAACCCTAACCCTAACCCTAACCCTAGCTTCAGCCTTATTTCAATGCAAGTCTATGGGGTGAAATTTCAACTTTGTCCTAGAGACATGGGGCCACTTGCTCTTTCATCAGGAGCCCCCAAGAAGCGCCCACAGCAAATTTGGGGCTTCTAGTACTTGAGGAACCCTAACCCTAACCTTAACCCTAACCCTAACCCTAACCCTAGCTTCAACCTTATTTCAATGCAAGTCTATGGAGTGAAATTTCAACTTGGTCCTAGAGACATGGGGCCACTTGCTCTTTCATCAGGAGCCCCCAAGAAGCGCCCACAGCAAATTTGGGGCTTCTAGTACTTGAGGGACCCTAACCCTAACCTTAATCCTAACCCTAACCCTAACTCTAGCTTCAGCCTTATTTCAATGCAAGTCTATGGGGTGAAATTTCAACTTTGTCCTAGAGACATGGGGCCACTTGCTCTTTCATCAGGAGCCCCCAAGAAGCGCCCACAGCAAATTTGGGGCTTCTAGTACTTGAGGAACCCTAACCCTAACCCTAACCCTAGCTTCAGCCTTATTTCAATGCAAGTCTATGGGGTGAAATTTCAACTTTGTCCTAGAGACATGGGGCCACTTGCTCTTTCATCAGGGGCCCCCAAGAAGCGCCCACAGCAAGTTTGGGGCTTCTAGTACTTGAGGAACCCTAACCCTAACCCTAACCTTAACCCTAACCCTAACCCTAACCCTAGCTTCAGCCTTATTTCAATGCAAGTCTATGGGGTGAAATTTCAACTTTGTCCTAGAGACATGGGGCCACTTGCTCTTTCATCAGGAGCCCCCAAGAAGCGCCCACAGCAAATTTGGGGCTTCTAGTATTTGAGGAACCCTAACCCTAACCCTAACCTTAACCCTAACCCTAACCCTAACCCTAGCTTCAGCCTTATTTCAATGCAAGTCTATGGGGTGAAATTTCAACTTTGTCCTAGAGACATGGGGCCACTTGCTCTTTCATCAGGGGCCCCCAAGAAGCGCCCACAGCAAGTTTGGGGCTTCTAGTACTTGAGGAACCCTAACCCTAACCCTAACCTTAACCCTAACCCTAACCCTAACCCTAGCTTCAGCCTTATTTCAATGCAAGTCTATGGGGTGAAATTTCAACTTTGTCCTAGAGACATGGGGCCACTTGCTCTTTCATCAGGAGCCCCCAAGAAGCGCCCACAGCAAATTTGGGGCTTCTAGTACTTGAGGAACCCTAACCCTAACCTTAACCCCAACCCTAACCCTAACCCTAGCTTCAGCCTTATTTCAATGCAAGTCTATGGGGTGAAATTTCAACTTGGTCCTAGAGACATGGGGCCACTTGCTCTTTCATCAGGAGCCCCCAAGAAGCACCCACAGCAAATTTGGGGCTTCTAGTACTTGAGGAACCCTAACCCTAACCTTAACCCGAACCCTAACCCTACCCCTAGCTTCAGCCTTATTTCAATGCAAGTCTATGGGGTGAAATTTCAACTTTGTCCTAGAGACATGGGGCCACTTGCTCTTTCATCAGGAGCCCCCAAGAAGCACCCACAGCAAATTTGGGGCTTCTAGTACTTGAGGAACCCTAACCCTAACCTTAACCCGAACCCTAACCCTACCCCTAGCTTCAGCCTTATTTCAATGCAAGTCTATGGGGTGAAATTTCAACTTTGTCCTAGAGACATGGGGCCACTTGCTCTTTCATCAGGAGCCCCCAAGAAGCACCCACAGCAAATTTGGGGCTTCTAGTACTTGAGGAACCCTAACCCTAACCTTAACCCCAACCCTAACCCTACCCCTAGCTTCAGCCTTATTTCAATGCAAGTCTATGGGGTGAAATTTCAACTTTGTCCTAGAGACATGGGGCCACTTGCTCTTTCATCAGGGGCCCCCAAGAAGCGCCCACAGCAAATTTGGGGCTTCTAGTACTTGAGGAACCCGAACCCTAACCTTAAAACCAACCCTAACCTTAACCCTAACCCTAACTTCAGCCTTATTTCAATGCAAGTCAATGGGGTGAAATTTCAACTTTGTCCTAGAGACATGGGGCCACTTGCTCTTTCATCAGGAGTCCCCAAGAAGCGCCCACAGCAAATTTGGGGCTTCTAGTACTTGAGGAACCCTAACCCTAACCCTAACCTTAACCCTAACCCTAACCCTAGCTTCAGCCTTATTTCAATGCAAGTCTATGGGGTGAAATTTCAACTTGGTCCTAGAGACATGGGGCCACTTGCTCTTTCATCAGGAGCCCCCAAGAAGCGCCCACAGCAAATTTGGGGCTTCTAGTACTTGAGGAACCCTAACCCTAACCTTAACCCTAACCCTAACCCTAACCCTAGCTTCAGCCTTATTTCAATGCAAGTCTATGGGGTGAAATTTCAACTTTGTCCTAGAGACATGGGGCCACTTGCTCTTTCATCAGGAGCCCCCAAGAAGCACCCACAGCAAATTTGGGGCTTCTAGTACTTGAGGAACCCTAACCCTAACCTTAACCCCAACCCTAACCCTAACCCTAACCCTAGCTTCAGCCTATTTCAGTGCAAGTCTATGGGGTGAAATTTCAACTTTGTCCTAGAGACATGGGGCCACTTGCTCTTTCATCAGGGGCCCCCAAGAAGCGCCCACAGCAAATTTGGGGCTTCTAGTACTTGAGGAACCCTAACCCAAATCTTAACCCCAACCCTAACCCTAACCCTAACCCTAGCTTCAGCCTTATTTCAATGCAAGTCTATGGGGTGAAATTTCAACTTTGTCCTAGAGACATGGGGCCACTTGCTCTTTCATCAGGAGCCCCCAAGAAGCGCCCACAGCAAGTTTGGGGCTTCTAGTACTTGAGGAACCCTAACCCTAACCTTAACCCCAACCCTAACCCTAACCCTAGCTTCAGCCTATTTCAGTGCAAGTCTATGGGGTGAAATTTCAACTTTGTCCTAGAGACATGGGGCCACTTGCTCTTTCATCAGGGGCCCCCAAGAAGCGCCCACAGCAAATTTGGGGCTTCTAGTACTTGAGGAACCCTAACCCTAACCTTAACCCCAACCCTAACCCTAACCCTAACCCTAGCTTCAGCCTTATTTCAATGCAAGTCTATGGGGTGAAATTTCAACTTTGTCCTAGAGACATGGGGCCACTTGCTCTTTCATCAGGAGCCCCCAAGAAGCGCCCACAGCAAATTTGGGGCTTCTAGTACTTGAGGAACCCTAACCCTAACCTTAACCCTAACCCTAACCCTAACCCTAGCTTCAACCTTATTTCAATGCAAGTCTATGGAGTGAAATTTCAACTTGGTCCTAGAGACATGGGGCCACTTGCTCTTTCATCAGGAGCCCCCAAGAAGCGCCCACAGCAAATTTGGGGCTTCTAGTACTTGAGGGACCCTAACCCTAACCTTAATCCTAACCCTAACCCTAACTCTAGCTTCAGCCTTATTTCAATGCAAGTCTATGGGGTGAAATTTCAACTTTGTCCTAGAGACATGGGGCCACTTGCTCTTTCATCAGGAGCCCCCAAGAAGCGCCCACAGCAAATTTGGGGCTTCTAGTACTTGAGGAACCCTAACCCTAACCCTAACCCTAGCTTCAGCCTTATTTCAATGCAAGTCTATGGGGTGAAATTTCAACTTTGTCCTAGAGACATGGGGCCACTTGCTCTTTCATCAGGGGCCCCCAAGAAGCGCCCACAGCAAGTTTGGGGCTTCTAGTACTTGAGGAACCCTAACCCTAACCCTAACCTTAACCCTAACCCTAACCCTAACCCTAGCTTCAGCCTTATTTCAATGCAAGTCTATGGGGTGAAATTTCAACTTTGTCCTAGAGACATGGGGCCACTTGCTCTTTCATCAGGAGCCCCCAAGAAGCGCCCACAGCAAATTTGGGGCTTCTAGTATTTGAGGAACCCTAACCCTAACCCTAACCTTAACCCTAACCCTAACCCTAACCCTAGCTTCAGCCTTATTTCAATGCAAGTCTATGGGGTGAAATTTCAACTTTGTCCTAGAGACATGGGGCCACTTGCTCTTTCATCAGGGGCCCCCAAGAAGCGCCCACAGCAAGTTTGGGGCTTCTAGTACTTGAGGAACCCTAACCCTAACCCTAACCTTAACCCTAACCCTAACCCTAACCCTAGCTTCAGCCTTATTTCAATGCAAGTCTATGGGGTGAAATTTCAACTTTGTCCTAGAGACATGGGGCCACTTGCTCTTTCATCAGGAGCCCCCAAGAAGCGCCCACAGCAAATTTGGGGCTTCTAGTACTTGAGGAACCCTAACCCTAACCTTAACCCCAACCCTAACCCTAACCCTAGCTTCAGCCTTATTTCAATGCAAGTCTATGGGGTGAAATTTCAACTTGGTCCTAGAGACATGGGGCCACTTGCTCTTTCATCAGGAGCCCCCAAGAAGCACCCACAGCAAATTTGGGGCTTCTAGTACTTGAGGAACCCTAACCCTAACCTTAACCCGAACCCTAACCCTACCCCTAGCTTCAGCCTTATTTCAATGCAAGTCTATGGGGTGAAATTTCAACTTTGTCCTAGAGACATGGGGCCACTTGCTCTTTCATCAGGAGCCCCCAAGAAGCACCCACAGCAAATTTGGGGCTTCTAGTACTTGAGGAACCCTAACCCTAACCTTAACCCGAACCCTAACCCTACCCCTAGCTTCAGCCTTATTTCAATGCAAGTCTATGGGGTGAAATTTCAACTTTGTCCTAGAGACATGGGGCCACTTGCTCTTTCATCAGGAGCCCCCAAGAAGCGCCCACAGCAAATTTGGGGCTTCTAGTACTTGAGGAACCCGAACCCTAACCTTAAAACCAACCCTAACCTTAACCCTAACCCTAACTTCAGCCTTATTTCAATGCAAGTCAATGGGGTGAAATTTCAACTTTGTCCTAGAGACATGGGGCCACTTGCTCTTTCATCAGGAGTCCCCAAGAAGCGCCCACAGCAAATTTGGGGCTTCTAGTACTTGAGGAACCCTAACCCTAACCCTAACCTTAACCCTAACCCTAACCCTAGCTTCAGCCTTATTTCAATGCAAGTCTATGGGGTGAAATTTCAACTTGGTCCTAGAGACATGGGGCCACTTGCTCTTTCATCAGGAGCCCCCAAGAAGCGCCCACAGCAAATTTGGGGCTTCTAGTACTTGAGGAACCCTAACCCTAACCTTAACCCTAACCCTAACCCTAACCCTAGCTTCAGCCTTATTTCAATGCAAGTCTATGGGGTGAAATTTCAACTTTGTCCTAGAGACATGGGGCCACTTGCTCTTTCATCAGGAGCCCCCAAGAAGCACCCACAGCAAATTTGGGGCTTCTAGTACTTGAGGAACCCTAACCCTAACCTTAACCCCAACCCTAACCCTAACCCTAACCCTAGCTTCAGCCTATTTCAGTGCAAGTCTATGGGGTGAAATTTCAACTTTGTCCTAGAGACATGGGGCCACTTGCTCTTTCATCAGGGGCCCCCAAGAAGCGCCCACAGCAAATTTGGGGCTTCTAGTACTTGAGGAACCCTAACCCTAATCTTAACCCCAACCCTAACCCTAACCCTAACCCTAGCTTCAGCCTTATTTCAATGCAAGTCTATGGGGTGAAATTTCAACTTTGTCCTAGAGACATGGGGCCACTTGCTCTTTCATCAGGAGCCCCCAAGAAGCGCCCACAGCAAGTTTGGGGCTTCTAGTACTTGAGGAACCCTAACCCTAACCTTAACCCCAACCCTAACCCTAACCCTAGCTTCAGCCTATTTCAGTGCAAGTCTATGGGGTGAAATTTCAACTTTGTCCTAGAGACATGGGGCCACTTGCTCTTTCATCAGGGGCCCCCAAGAAGCGCCCACAGCAAATTTGGGGCTTCTAGTACTTGAGGAACCCTAACCCTAACCTTAACCCCAACCCTAACCCTAACCCTAACCCTAGCTTCAGCCTTATTTCAATGCAAGTCTATGGGGTGAAATTTCAACTTTGTCCTAGAGACATGGGGCCACTTGCTCTTTCATCAGGAGCCCCCAAGAAGCGCCCACAGCAAATTTGGGGCTTCTAGTACTTGAGGAACCCTAACCCTAACCTTAACCCTAACCCTAACCCTAACCCTAGCTTCAACCTTATTTCAATGCAAGTCTATGGAGTGAAATTTCAACTTGGTCCTAGAGACATGGGGCCACTTGCTCTTTCATCAGGAGCCCCCAAGAAGCGCCCACAGCAAATTTGGGGCTTCTAGTACTTGAGGAACCCTAACCCTAACCCTAACCTTAACCCTAACCCTAACCCTAACCCTAGCTTCAGCCTTATTTCAATGCAAGTCTATGGGGTGAAATTTCAACTTTGTCCTAGAGACATGGGGCCACTTGCTCTTTCATCAGGAGCCCCCAAGAAGCGCCCACAGCAAATTTGGGGCTTCTAGTACTTGAGGAACCCTAACCCTAACCTTAACCCTAACCCTAACCCTAACCCTAGCTTCAACCTTATTTCAATGCAAGTCTATGGAGTGAAATTTCAACTTTGTCCTAGAGACATGGGGCCACTTGCTCTTTCATCAGGAGCCCCCAAGAAGCGCCCACAGCAAATTTGGGGCTTCTAGTATTTGAGGAACCCTAACCCTAACCCTAACCTTAACCCTAACCCTAACCCTAACCCTAGCTTCAGCCTTATTTCAATGCAAGTCTATGGGGTGAAATTTCAACTTTGTCCTAGAGACATGGGGCCACTTGCTCTTTCATCAGGAGCCCCCAAGAAGCGCCCACAGCAAATTTGGGGCTTCTAGTACTTGAGGAACCCTAACCCTAACCTTAACCCCAACCCTAACCCTAACCCTAGCTTCAGCCTTATTTCAATGCAAGTCTATGGGGTGAAATTTCAACTTGGTCCTAGAGACATGGGGCCACTTGCTCTTTCATCAGGAGCCCCCAAGAAGCACCCACAGCAAATTTGGGGCTTCTAGTACTTGAGGAACCCTAACCCTAACCTTAACCCGAACCCTAACCCTACCCCTAGCTTCAGCCTTATTTCAATGCAAGTCTATGGGGTGAAATTTCAACTTTGTCCTAGAGACATGGGGCCACTTGCTCTTTCATCAGGAGCCCCCAAGAAGCACCCACAGCAAATTTGGGGCTTCTAGTACTTGAGGAACCCTAACCCTAACCTTAACCCGAACCCTAACCCTACCCCTAGCTTCAGCCTTATTTCAATGCAAGTCTATGGGGTGAAATTTCAACTTTGTCCTAGAGACATGGGGCCACTTGCTCTTTCATCAGGAGCCCCCAAGAAGCGCCCACAGCAAATTTGGGGCTTCTAGTACTTGAGGAACCCGAACCCTAACCTTAACACCAACCCTAACCTTAACCCTAACCCTAGCTTCAGCCTTATTTCAATGCAAGTCAATGGGGTGAAATTTCAACTTTGTCCTAGAGACATGGGGCCACTTGCTCTTTCATCAGGAGTCCCCAAGAAGCGCCCACAGCAAATTTGGGGCTTCTAGTACTTGAGGAACCCTAACCCTAACCCTAACCTTAACCCTAACCCTAACCCTAGCTTCAGCCTTATTTCAATGCAAGTCTATGGGGTGAAATTTCAACTTGGTCCTAGAGACATGGGGCCACTTGCTCTTTCATCAGGAGCCCCCAAGAAGCGCCCACAGCAAATTTGGGGCTTCTAGTACTTGAGGAACCCTAACCCTAACCTTAACCCTAACCCTAACCCTAACCCTAGCTTCAGCCTTATTTCAATGCAAGTCTATGGGGTGAAATTTCAACTTTGTCCTAGAGACATGGGGCCACTTGCTCTTTCATCAGGAGCCCCCAAGAAGCACCCACAGCAAATTTGGGGCTTCTAGTACTTGAGGAACCCTAACCCTAACCTTAACCCCAACCCTAACCCTAACCCTAACCCTAGCTTCAGCCTATTTCAGTGCAAGTCTATGGGGTGAAATTTCAACTTTGTCCTAGAGACATGGGGCCACTTGCTCTTTCATCAGGGGCCCCCAAGAAGCGCCCACAGCAAATTTGGGGCTTCTAGTACTTGAGGAACCCTAACCCTAATCTTAACCCCAACCCTAACCCTAACCCTAACCCTAGCTTCAGCCTTATTTCAATGCAAGTCTATGGGGTGAAATTTCAACTTTGTCCTAGAGACATGGGGCCACTTGCTCTTTCATCAGGAGCCCCCAAGAAGCGCCCACAGCAAGTTTGGGGCTTCTAGTACTTGAGGAACCCTAACCCTAACCTTAACCCCAACCCTAACCCTAACCCTAGCTTCAGCCTATTTCAGTGCAAGTCTATGGGGTGAAATTTCAACTTTGTCCTAGAGACATGGGGCCACTTGCTCTTTCATCAGGAGCCCCCAAGAAGCGCCCACAGCAAGTTTGGGGCTTCTAGTACTTGAGGAACCCTAACCCTAACCTTAACCCCAACCCTAACCCTAACCCTAGCTTCAGCCTATTTCAGTGCAAGTCTATGGGGTGAAATTTCAACTTTGTCCTAGAGACATGGGGCCACTTGCTCTTTCATCAGGGGCCCCCAAGAAGCGCCCACAGCAAATTTGGGGCTTCTAGTACTTGAGGAACCCTAACCCTAACCTTAACCCCAACCCTAACCCTAACCCTAACCCTAGCTTCAGCCTTATTTCAATGCAAGTCTATGGGGTGAAATTTCAACTTTGTCCTAGAGACATGGGGCCACTTGCTCTTTCATCAGGAGCCCCCAAGAAGCGCCCACAGCAAATTTGGGGCTTCTAGTACTTGAGGAACCCTAACCCTAACCTTAACCCTAACCCTAACCCTAACCCTAGCTTCAACCTTATTTCAATGCAAGTCTATGGAGTGAAATTTCAACTTGGTCCTAGAGACATGGGGCCACTTGCTCTTTCATCAGGAGCCCCCAAGAAGCGCCCACAGCAAATTTGGGGCTTCTAGTACTTGAGGGACCCTAACCCTAACCTTAATCCTAACCCTAACCCTAACTCTAGCTTCAGCCTTATTTCAATGCAAGTCTATGGGGTGAAATTTCAACTTTGTCCTAGAGACATGGGGCCACTTGCTCTTTCATCAGGAGCCCCCAAGAAGCGCCCACAGCAAATTTGGGGCTTCTAGTACTTGAGGAACCCTAACCCTAACCCTAACCCTAGCTTCAGCCTTATTTCAATGCAAGTCTATGGGGTGAAATTTCAACTTTGTCCTAGAGACATGGGGCCACTTGCTCTTTCATCAGGGGCCCCCAAGAAGCGCCCACAGCAAGTTTGGGGCTTCTAGTACTTGAGGAACCCTAACCCTAACCCTAACCTTAACCCTAACCCTAACCCTAACCCTAGCTTCAGCCTTATTTCAATGCAAGTCTATGGGGTGAAATTTCAACTTTGTCCTAGAGACATGGGGCCACTTGCTCTTTCATCAGGAGCCCCCAAGAAGCGCCCACAGCAAATTTGGGGCTTCTAGTATTTGAGGAACCCTAACCCTAACCCTAACCTTAACCCTAACCCTAACCCTAACCCTAGCTTCAGCCTTATTTCAATGCAAGTCTATGGGGTGAAATTTCAACTTTGTCCTAGAGACATGGGGCCACTTGCTCTTTCATCAGGGGCCCCCAAGAAGCGCCCACAGCAAGTTTGGGGCTTCTAGTACTTGAGGAACCCTAACCCTAACCCTAACCTTAACCCTAACCCTAACCCTAACCCTAGCTTCAGCCTTATTTCAATGCAAGTCTATGGGGTGAAATTTCAACTTTGTCCTAGAGACATGGGGCCACTTGCTCTTTCATCAGGAGCCCCCAAGAAGCGCCCACAGCAAATTTGGGGCTTCTAGTACTTGAGGAACCCTAACCCTAACCTTAACCCCAACCCTAACCCTAACCCTAGCTTCAGCCTTATTTCAATGCAAGTCTATGGGGTGAAATTTCAACTTGGTCCTAGAGACATGGGGCCACTTGCTCTTTCATCAGGAGCCCCCAAGAAGCACCCACAGCAAATTTGGGGCTTCTAGTACTTGAGGAACCCTAACCCTAACCTTAACCCGAACCCTAACCCTACCCCTAGCTTCAGCCTTATTTCAATGCAAGTCTATGGGGTGAAATTTCAACTTTGTCCTAGAGACATGGGGCCACTTGCTCTTTCATCAGGAGCCCCCAAGAAGCACCCACAGCAAATTTGGGGCTTCTAGTACTTGAGGAACCCTAACCCTAACCTTAACCCGAACCCTAACCCTACCCCTAGCTTCAGCCTTATTTCAATGCAAGTCTATGGGGTGAAATTTCAACTTTGTCCTAGAGACATGGGGCCACTTGCTCTTTCATCAGGAGCCCCCAAGAAGCGCCCACAGCAAATTTGGGGCTTCTAGTACTTGAGGAACCCGAACCCTAACCTTAAAACCAACCCTAACCTTAACCCTAACCCTAACTTCAGCCTTATTTCAATGCAAGTCAATGGGGTGAAATTTCAACTTTGTCCTAGAGACATGGGGCCACTTGCTCTTTCATCAGGAGTCCCCAAGAAGCGCCCACAGCAAATTTGGGGCTTCTAGTACTTGAGGAACCCTAACCCTAACCCTAACCTTAACCCTAACCCTAACCCTAGCTTCAGCCTTATTTCAATGCAAGTCTATGGGGTGAAATTTCAACTTTGTCCTAGAGACATGGGGCCACTTGCTCTTTCATCAGGGGCCCCCAAGAAGCGCCCACAGCAAGTTTGGGGCTTCTAGTACTTGAGGAACCCTAACCCTAACCCTAACCTTAACCCTAACCCTAACCCTAACCCTAGCTTCAGCCTTATTTCAATGCAAGTCTATGGGGTGAAATTTCAACTTTGTCCTAGAGACATGGGGCCACTTGCTCTTTCATCAGGAGCCCCCAAGAAGCGCCCACAGCAAATTTGGGGCTTCTAGTATTTGAGGAACCCTAACCCTAACCCTAACCTTAACCCTAACCCTAACCCTAACCCTAGCTTCAGCCTTATTTCAATGCAAGTCTATGGGGTGAAATTTCAACTTTGTCCTAGAGACATGGGGCCACTTGCTCTTTCATCAGGGGCCCCCAAGAAGCGCCCACAGCAAGTTTGGGGCTTCTAGTACTTGAGGAACCCTAACCCTAACCCTAACCTTAACCCTAACCCTAACCCTAACCCTAGCTTCAGCCTTATTTCAATGCAAGTCTATGGGGTGAAATTTCAACTTTGTCCTAGAGACATGGGGCCACTTGCTCTTTCATCAGGAGCCCCCAAGAAGCGCCCACAGCAAATTTGGGGCTTCTAGTACTTGAGGAACCCTAACCCTAACCTTAACCCCAACCCTAACCCTAACCCTAGCTTCAGCCTTATTTCAATGCAAGTCTATGGGGTGAAATTTCAACTTGGTCCTAGAGACATGGGGCCACTTGCTCTTTCATCAGGAGCCCCCAAGAAGCACCCACAGCAAATTTGGGGCTTCTAGTACTTGAGGAACCCTAACCCTAACCTTAACCCGAACCCTAACCCTACCCCTAGCTTCAGCCTTATTTCAATGCAAGTCTATGGGGTGAAATTTCAACTTTGTCCTAGAGACATGGGGCCACTTGCTCTTTCATCAGGAGCCCCCAAGAAGCACCCACAGCAAATTTGGGGCTTCTAGTACTTGAGGAACCCTAACCCTAACCTTAACCCGAACCCTAACCCTACCCCTAGCTTCAGCCTTATTTCAATGCAAGTCTATGGGGTGAAATTTCAACTTTGTCCTAGAGACATGGGGCCACTTGCTCTTTCATCAGGAGCCCCCAAGAAGCGCCCACAGCAAATTTGGGGCTTCTAGTACTTGAGGAACCCGAACCCTAACCTTAAAACCAACCCTAACCTTAACCCTAACCCTAACTTCAGCCTTATTTCAATGCAAGTCAATGGGGTGAAATTTCAACTTTGTCCTAGAGACATGGGGCCACTTGCTCTTTCATCAGGAGTCCCCAAGAAGCGCCCACAGCAAATTTGGGGCTTCTAGTACTTGAGGAACCCTAACCCTAACCCTAACCTTAACCCTAACCCTAACCCTAGCTTCAGCCTTATTTCAATGCAAGTCTATGGGGTGAAATTTCAACTTGGTCCTAGAGACATGGGGCCACTTGCTCTTTCATCAGGAGCCCCCAAGAAGCGCCCACAGCAAATTTGGGGCTTCTAGTACTTGAGGAACCCTAACCCTAACCTTAACCCTAACCCTAACCCTAACCCTAGCTTCAGCCTTATTTCAATGCAAGTCTATGGGGTGAAATTTCAACTTTGTCCTAGAGACATGGGGCCACTTGCTCTTTCATCAGGAGCCCCCAAGAAGCACCCACAGCAAATTTGGGGCTTCTAGTACTTGAGGAACCCTAACCCTAACCTTAACCCCAACCCTAACCCTAACCCTAACCCTAGCTTCAGCCTATTTCAGTGCAAGTCTATGGGGTGAAATTTCAACTTTGTCCTAGAGACATGGGGCCACTTGCTCTTTCATCAGGGGCCCCCAAGAAGCGCCCACAGCAAATTTGGGGCTTCTAGTACTTGAGGAACCCTAACCCTAATCTTAACCCCAACCCTAACCCTAACCCTAACCCTAGCTTCAGCCTTATTTCAATGCAAGTCTATGGGGTGAAATTTCAACTTTGTCCTAGAGACATGGGGCCACTTGCTCTTTCATCAGGAGCCCCCAAGAAGCGCCCACAGCAAGTTTGGGGCTTCTAGTACTTGAGGAACCCTAACCCTAACCTTAACCCCAACCCTAACCCTAACCCTAGCTTCAGCCTATTTCAGTGCAAGTCTATGGGGTGAAATTTCAACTTTGTCCTAGAGACATGGGGCCACTTGCTCTTTCATCAGGGGCCCCCAAGAAGCGCCCACAGCAAATTTGGGGCTTCTAGTACTTGAGGAACCCTAACCCTAACCTTAACCCCAACCCTAACCCTAACCCTAACCCTAGCTTCAGCCTTATTTCAATGCAAGTCTATGGGGTGAAATTTCAACTTTGTCCTAGAGACATGGGGCCACTTGCTCTTTCATCAGGAGCCCCCAAGAAGCGCCCACAGCAAATTTGGGGCTTCTAGTACTTGAGGAACCCTAACCCTAACCTTAACCCTAACCCTAACCCTAACCCTAGCTTCAACCTTATTTCAATGCAAGTCTATGGAGTGAAATTTCAACTTGGTCCTAGAGACATGGGGCCACTTGCTCTTTCATCAGGAGCCCCCAAGAAGCGCCCACAGCAAATTTGGGGCTTCTAGTACTTGAGGAACCCTAACCCTAACCCTAACCTTAACCCTAACCCTAACCCTAACCCTAGCTTCAGCCTTATTTCAATGCAAGTCTATGGGGTGAAATTTCAACTTTGTCCTAGAGACATGGGGCCACTTGCTCTTTCATCAGGAGCCCCCAAGAAGCGCCCACAGCAAATTTGGGGCTTCTAGTACTTGAGGAACCCTAACCCTAACCTTAACCCTAACCCTAACCCTAACCCTAGCTTCAACCTTATTTCAATGCAAGTCTATGGAGTGAAATTTCAACTTTGTCCTAGAGACATGGGGCCACTTGCTCTTTCATCAGGAGCCCCCAAGAAGCGCCCACAGCAAATTTGGGGCTTCTAGTATTTGAGGAACCCTAACCCTAACCCTAACCTTAACCCTAACCCTAACCCTAACCCTAGCTTCAGCCTTATTTCAATGCAAGTCTATGGGGTGAAATTTCAACTTTGTCCTAGAGACATGGGGCCACTTGCTCTTTCATCAGGAGCCCCCAAGAAGCGCCCACAGCAAATTTGGGGCTTCTAGTACTTGAGGAACCCTAACCCTAACCTTAACCCCAACCCTAACCCTAACCCTAGCTTCAGCCTTATTTCAATGCAAGTCTATGGGGTGAAATTTCAACTTGGTCCTAGAGACATGGGGCCACTTGCTCTTTCATCAGGAGCCCCCAAGAAGCACCCACAGCAAATTTGGGGCTTCTAGTACTTGAGGAACCCTAACCCTAACCTTAACCCGAACCCTAACCCTACCCCTAGCTTCAGCCTTATTTCAATGCAAGTCTATGGGGTGAAATTTCAACTTTGTCCTAGAGACATGGGGCCACTTGCTCTTTCATCAGGAGCCCCCAAGAAGCACCCACAGCAAATTTGGGGCTTCTAGTACTTGAGGAACCCTAACCCTAACCTTAACCCGAACCCTAACCCTACCCCTAGCTTCAGCCTTATTTCAATGCAAGTCTATGGGGTGAAATTTCAACTTTGTCCTAGAGACATGGGGCCACTTGCTCTTTCATCAGGAGCCCCCAAGAAGCGCCCACAGCAAATTTGGGGCTTCTAGTACTTGAGGAACCCGAACCCTAACCTTAACACCAACCCTAACCTTAACCCTAACCCTAGCTTCAGCCTTATTTCAATGCAAGTCAATGGGGTGAAATTTCAACTTTGTCCTAGAGACATGGGGCCACTTGCTCTTTCATCAGGAGTCCCCAAGAAGCGCCCACAGCAAATTTGGGGCTTCTAGTACTTGAGGAACCCTAACCCTAACCCTAACCTTAACCCTAACCCTAACCCTAGCTTCAGCCTTATTTCAATGCAAGTCTATGGGGTGAAATTTCAACTTGGTCCTAGAGACATGGGGCCACTTGCTCTTTCATCAGGAGCCCCCAAGAAGCGCCCACAGCAAATTTGGGGCTTCTAGTACTTGAGGAACCCTAACCCTAACCTTAACCCTAACCCTAACCCTAACCCTAGCTTCAGCCTTATTTCAATGCAAGTCTATGGGGTGAAATTTCAACTTTGTCCTAGAGACATGGGGCCACTTGCTCTTTCATCAGGAGCCCCCAAGAAGCACCCACAGCAAATTTGGGGCTTCTAGTACTTGAGGAACCCTAACCCTAACCTTAACCCCAACCCTAACCCTAACCCTAACCCTAGCTTCAGCCTATTTCAGTGCAAGTCTATGGGGTGAAATTTCAACTTTGTCCTAGAGACATGGGGCCACTTGCTCTTTCATCAGGGGCCCCCAAGAAGCGCCCACAGCAAATTTGGGGCTTCTAGTACTTGAGGAACCCTAACCCTAATCTTAACCCCAACCCTAACCCTAACCCTAACCCTAGCTTCAGCCTTATTTCAATGCAAGTCTATGGGGTGAAATTTCAACTTTGTCCTAGAGACATGGGGCCACTTGCTCTTTCATCAGGAGCCCCCAAGAAGCGCCCACAGCAAGTTTGGGGCTTCTAGTACTTGAGGAACCCTAACCCTAACCTTAACCCCAACCCTAACCCTAACCCTAGCTTCAGCCTATTTCAGTGCAAGTCTATGGGGTGAAATTTCAACTTTGTCCTAGAGACATGGGGCCACTTGCTCTTTCATCAGGGGCCCCCAAGAAGCGCCCACAGCAAATTTGGGGCTTCTAGTACTTGAGGAACCCTAACCCTAACCTTAACCCCAACCCTAACCCTAACCCTAACCCTAGCTTCAGCCTTATTTCAATGCAAGTCTATGGGGTGAAATTTCAACTTTGTCCTAGAGACATGGGGCCACTTGCTCTTTCATCAGGAGCCCCCAAGAAGCGCCCACAGCAAATTTGGGGCTTCTAGTACTTGAGGAACCCTAACCCTAACCCTAACCTTAACCCTAACCCTAACCCTAACCCTAGCTTCAGCCTTATTTCAATGCAAGTCTATGGGGTGAAATTTCAACTTTGTCCTAGAGACATGGGGCCACTTGCTCTTTCATCAGGAGCCCCCAAGAAGCGCCCACAGCAAATTTGGGGCTTCTAGTACTTGAGGAACCCTAACCCTAACCTTAACCCTAACCCTAACCCTAACCCTAGCTTCAACCTTATTTCAATGCAAGTCTATGGAGTGAAATTTCAACTTGGTCCTAGAGACATGGGGCCACTTGCTCTTTCATCAGGAGCCCCCAAGAAGCGCCCACAGCAAATTTGGGGCTTCTAGTATTTGAGGAACCCTAACCCTAACCCTAACCTTAACCCTAACCCTAACCCTAACCCTAGCTTCAGCCTTATTTCAATGCAAGTCTATGGGGTGAAATTTCAACTTGGTCCTAGAGACATGGGGCCACTTGCTCTTTCATCAGGAGCCCCCAAGAAGCGCCCACAGCAAGTTTGGGGCTTCTAGTACTTGAGGAACCCTAACCCTAACCTTAACCCCAACCCTAACCCTAACCCTAGCTTCAGCCTATTTCAGTGCAAGTCTATGGGGTGAAATTTCAACTTTGTCCTAGAGACATGGGGCCACTTGCTCTTTCATCAGGGGCCCCCAAGAAGCGCCCACAGCAAATTTGGGGCTTCTAGTACTTGAGGAACCCTAACCCTAACCTTAACCCCAACCCTAACCCTAACCCTAACCCTAGCTTCAGCCTTATTTCAATGCAAGTCTATGGGGTGAAATTTCAACTTTGTCCTAGAGACATGGGGCCACTTGCTCTTTCATCAGGAGCCCCCAAGAAGCGCCCACAGCAAATTTGGGGCTTCTAGTACTTGAGGAACCCTAACCCTAACCTTAACCCTAACCCTAACCCTAACCCTAGCTTCAACCTTATTTCAATGCAAGTCTATGGAGTGAAATTTCAACTTGGTCCTAGAGACATGGGGCCACTTGCTCTTTCATCAGGAGCCCCCAAGAAGCGCCCACAGCAAATTTGGGGCTTCTAGTACTTGAGGAACCCTAACCCTAACCCTAACCTTAACCCTAACCCTAACCCTAACCCTAGCTTCAGCCTTATTTCAATGCAAGTCTATGGGGTGAAATTTCAACTTTGTCCTAGAGACATGGGGCCACTTGCTCTTTCATCAGGAGCCCCCAAGAAGCGCCCACAGCAAATTTGGGGCTTCTAGTACTTGAGGAACCCTAACCCTAACCTTAACCCTAACCCTAACCCTAACCCTAGCTTCAACCTTATTTCAATGCAAGTCTATGGAGTGAAATTTCAACTTGGTCCTAGAGACATGGGGCCACTTGCTCTTTCATCAGGAGCCCCCAAGAAGCGCCCACAGCAAATTTGGGGCTTCTAGTATTTGAGGAACCCTAACCCTAACCCTAACCTTAACCCTAACCCTAACCCTAACCCTAGCTTCAGCCTTATTTCAATGCAAGTCTATGGGGTGAAATTTCAACTTGGTCCTAGAGACATGGGGCCACTTGCTCTTTCATCAGGAGCCCCCAAGAAGCGCCCACAGCAAGTGTGGGGCTTCTAGTACTTGAGGAACCCTAACCCTAACCCTAACCTTATCCTAACCCTAACCCTAACCCTAACTTCAGCCTTATTTCAATGCAAGTCAATGGGGTGAAATTTCAACTTTGTCCTAGAGACATGGGGCCACTTGCTCTTTCATCAGGAGCCCCCAAGAAGCACCCACAGCAAATTTGGGGCCTCTAGTACTTGAGGAACCCTAACCCTAACCTTAACCCCAACCCTAACCCTAACCCTAACCCTAGCTTCAGCCTATTTCAGTGCAAGTCTATGGGGTGAAATTTCAACTTTGTCCTAGAGACATGGGGCCACTTGCTCTTTCATCAGGGGCCCCCAAGAAGCGCCCACAGCAAATTTGGGGCTTCTAGTACTTGAGGAACCCTAACCCTAACCTTAACCCCAACCCTAACCCTAACCCTAACCCTAGCTTCAGCCTTATTTCAATGCAAGTCTATGGGGTGAAATTTCAACTTTGTCCTAGAGACATGGGGCCACTTGCTCTTTCATCAGGGGCCCCCAAGAAGCGCCCACAGCAAGTTTGGGGCTTTTAGTACTTGAGGAACCCTAACCCTAACCCTAACCTTAACCCTAACCCTAACCCTAACCCTAGCTTCAGCCTTATTTCAATGCAAGTCTATGGGGTGAAATTTCAACTTGGTCCTAGAGACATGGGGCCACTTGCTCTTTCATCAGGAGCCCCCAAGAAGCGCCCACAGCAAATTTGGGGCTTCTAGTACTTGAGCAACCCTAACCCTAACCTTAACCCCAACCCTAACCCTAACCCTAACCCTAGCTTCAGCCTTATTTCAATGCAAGTCTATGGGGTGAAATTTCAACTTTGTCCTAGAGACATAGGGCCACTTGCTCTTTCATCAGGAGCCCCCAAGAAGCGCCCACATCAAATTTGGGGCTTCTAGTACTTGAGGAACCCTAACCCTAACCTTAACCCTAACCCTAACCCTAACCCTAGCTTCAGCCTATTTCAGTGCAAGTCTATGGGGTGAAATTTCAACTTTGTCCTAGAGACATGGGGCCACTTGCTCTTTCATCAGGGGCCCCCAAGAAGCGCCCACAGCAAATTTGGGGCTTCTAGTACTTGAGGAACCCTAACCCTAACCTTAACCCCAACCCTAACCCTAACCCTAACCCTAGCTTCAGCCTTATTTCAATGCAAGTCTATGGGGTGAAATTTCAACTTTGTCCTAGAGACATGGGGCCACTTGCTCTTTCATCAGGGGCCCCCAAGAAGCGCCCACAGCAAGTTTGGGGCTTCTAGTACTTGAGGAACCCTAACCCTAACCCTAACCTTAACCCTAACCCTAACCCTAACCCTAGCTTCAGCCTTATTTCAATGCAAGTCTATGGGGTGAAATTTCAACTTTGTCCTAGAGACATGGGGCCACTTGCTCTTTCATCAGGAGCCCCCAAGAAGCGCCCACAGCAAATTTGGGGCTTCTAATACTTGAGGAACCCTAACCCTAACCTTAACCCTAACCCTAACCCTAACCCTAGCTTCAGCCTTATTTCAATGGAAGTCGATGGGGTGAAATTTCAACTTTGTCCTAGAGACATGGGGCCACTTGCTCTTTCATCAGGAGCCCCCAAGAAGCGCCCACAGCAAATTTGGGGCTTCTAGTATTTGAGGAACCCTAACCCTAACCCTAGCTTCAACCTTATTTCAATGCAAGTCTATGGAGTGAAATTTCAACTTGGTCCTAGAGACATGGGGCCACTTGGTCTTTCATCAGGAGCCCCCAAGAAGCGCCCACAGCAAATTTGGGGCTTCTAGTACTTGAGGTACCCTAACCCTAACCTTAACCCTAACCCTAACCCTAACCCTAACCCTAGCTTCAACCTTATTTCAATGCAAGTCTATGGAGTGAAATTTCAACTTGGTCCTAGAGACATGGGGCCACTTGCTCTTTCATCAGGAGCCCCCAAGAAGCGCCCACAGCAAATTTGGGGCTTCTAGTACTTGAGGGACCCTAACCCTAACCTTAATCCTAACCCTAACCCTAACTCTAGCTTCAGCCTTATTTCAATGCAAGTCTATGGGGTGAAATTTCAACTTTGTCCTAGAGACATGGGGCCACTTGCTCTTTCATCAGGAGCCCCCAAGAAGCGCCCACAGCAAATTTGGGGCTTCTAGTACTTGAGGAACCCTAACCCTAACCCTAACCCTAGCTTCAGCCTTATTTCAATGCAAGTCTATGGGGTGAAATTTCAACTTTGTCCTAGAGACATGGGGCCACTTGCTCTTTCATCAGGGGCCCCCAAGAAGCGCCCACAGCAAGTTTGGGGCTTCTAGTACTTGAGGAACCCTAACCCTAACCCTAACCTTAACCCTAACCCTAGCTTCAGCCTATTTCAGTGCAAGTCTATGGGGTGAAATTTCAACTTTGTCCTAGAGACATGGGGCCACTTGCTCTTTCATCAGGGGCCCCCAAGAAGCGCCCACAGCAAATTTGGGGCTTCTAGTACTTGAGGAACCCTAACCCTAACCTTAACCCCAACCCTAACCCTAACCCTAACCCTAGCTTCAGCCTTATTTCAATGCAAGTCTATGGGGTGAAATTTCAACTTTGTCCTAGAGACATGGGGCCACTTGCTCTTTCATCAGGGGCCCCCAAGAAGCGCCCACAGCAAGTTTGGGGCTTCTAGTACTTGAGGAACCCTAACCCTAACCCTAACCTTAACCCTAACCCTAACCCTAACCCTAGCTTCAGCCTTATTTCAATGCAAGTCTATGGGGTGAAATTTCAACTTTGTCCTAGAGACATGGGGCCACTTGCTCTTTCATCAGGAGCCCCCAAGAAGCGCCCACAGCAAATTTGGGGCTTCTAATACTTGAGGAACCCTAACCCTAACCTTAACCCTAACCCTAACCCTAACCCTAGCTTCAGCCTTATTTCAATGGAAGTCGATGGGGTGAAATTTCAACTTTGTCCTAGAGACATGGGGCCACTTGCTCTTTCATCAGGAGCCCCCAAGAAGCGCCCACAGCAAATTTGGGGCTTCTAGTATTTGAGGAACCCTAACCCTAACCCTAGCTTCAACCTTATTTCAATGCAAGTCTATGGAGTGAAATTTCAACTTGGTCCTAGAGACATGGGGCCACTTGGTCTTTCATCAGGAGCCCCCAAGAAGCGCCCACAGCAAATTTGGGGCTTCTAGTACTTGAGGTACCCTAACCCTAACCTTAACCCTAACCCTAACCCTAACCCTAACCCTAGCTTCAACCTTATTTCAATGCAAGTCTATGGAGTGAAATTTCAACTTGGTCCTAGAGACATGGGGCCACTTGCTCTTTCATCAGGAGCCCCCAAGAAGCGCCCACAGCAAATTTGGGGCTTCTAGTACTTGAGGGACCCTAACCCTAACCTTAATCCTAACCCTAACCCTAACTCTAGCTTCAGCCTTATTTCAATGCAAGTCTATGGGGTGAAATTTCAACTTTGTCCTAGAGACATGGGGCCACTTGCTCTTTCATCAGGAGCCCCCAAGAAGCGCCCACAGCAAATTTGGGGCTTCTAGTACTTGAGGAACCCTAACCCTAACCCTAACCCTAGCTTCAGCCTTATTTCAATGCAAGTCTATGGGGTGAAATTTCAACTTTGTCCTAGAGACATGGGGCCACTTGCTCTTTCATCAGGGGCCCCCAAGAAGCGCCCACAGCAAGTTTGGGGCTTCTAGTACTTGAGGAACCCTAACCCTAACCCTAACCTTAACCCTAACCCTAACCCTAACCCTAGCTTCAGCCTTATTTCAATGCAAGTCTATGGGGTGAAATTTCAACTTTGTCCTAGAGACATGGGGCCACTTGCTCTTTCATCAGGAGCCCCCAAGAAGCGCCCACAGCAAATTTGGGGCTTCTAGTATTTGAGGAACCCTAACCCTAACCCTAACCTTAACCCTAACCCTAACCCTAACCCTAGCTTCAGCCTTATTTCAATGCAAGTCTATGGGGTGAAATTTCAACTTTGTCCTAGAGACATGGGGCCACTTGCTCTTTCATCAGGGGCCCCCAAGAAGCGCCCACAGCAAGTTTGGGGCTTCTAGTACTTGAGGAACCCTAACCCTAACCCTAACCTTAACCCTAACCCTAACCCTAACCCTAGCTTCAGCCTTATTTCAATGCAAGTCTATGGGGTGAAATTTCAACTTTGTCCTAGAGACATGGGGCCACTTGGTCTTTCATCAGGAGCCCCCAAGAAGCGCCCACAGCAAATTTGGGGCTTCTAATACTTGAGGAACCCTAACCCTAACCTTAACCCTAACCCTAACCCTAACCCTAGCTTCAGCCTTATTTCAATGGAAGTCGATGGGGTGAAATTTCAACTTTGTCCTAGAGACATGGGGCCACTTGCTCTTTCATCAGGAGCCCCCAAGAAGCGCCCACAGCAAATTTGGGGCTTCTAGTATTTGAGGAACCCTAACCCTAACCCTAGCTTCAGCCTTATTTCAATGCAAGTCTATGGGGTGAAATTTCAACTTTGTCCTAGAGACATGGGGCCACTTGCTCTTTCATCAGGGGCCCCCAAGAAGCGCCCACAGCAAGTTTGGGGCTTCTAGTACTTGAGGAACCCTAACCCTAACCCTAACCTTAACCCTAACCCTAACCCTAACCCTAGCTTCAGCCTTATTTCAATGCAAGTCTATGGGGTGAAATTTCAACTTTGTCCTAGAGACATGGGGCCACTTGCTCTTTCATCAGGAGCCCCCAAGAAGCGCCCACAGCAAATTTGGGGCTTCTAGTATTTGAGGAACCCTAACCCTAACCCTAACCTTAACCCTAACCCTAACCCTAACCCTAGCTTCAGCCTTATTTCAATGCAAGTCTATGGGGTGAAATTTCAACTTGGTCCTAGAGACATGGGGCCACTTGCTCTTTCATCAGGGGCCCCCAAGAAGCGCCCACAGCAAGTTTGGGGCTTCTAGTACTTGAGGAACCCTAACCCTAACCCTAACCTTAACCCTAACCCTAACCCTAACCCTAGCTTCAGCCTTATTTCAATGCAAGTCTATGGGGTGAAATTTCAACTTTGTCCTAGAGACATGGGGCCACTTGCTCTTTCATCAGGAGCCCCCAAGAAGCGCCCACAGCAAATTTGGGGCTTCTAGTATTTGAGGAACCCTAACCCTAACCCTAACCTTAACCCTAACCCTAACCCTAACCCTAGCTTCAGCCTTATTTCAATGCAAGTCTATGGGGTGAAATTTCAACTTTGTCCTAGAGACATGGGGCCACTTGCTCTTTCATCAGGAGCCCCCAAGAAGCGCCCACAGCAAATTTGGGGCTTCTAGTACTTGAGGAACCCTAACCCTAACCCTAACCTTAACCCTAACCCTAACCCTAACCCTAGCTTCAGCCTTATTTCAATGCAAGTCTATGGGGTGAAATTTCAACTTTGTCCTAGAGACATGGGGCCACTTGCTCTTTCATCAGGAGCCCCCAAGAAGCGCCCACAGCAAATTTGGGGCTTCTAGTACTTGAGGGACCCTAACCCTAACCTTAATCCTAACCCTAACCCTAACTCTAGCTTCAGCCTTATTTCAATGCAAGTCTATGGGGTGAAATTTCAACTTTGTCCTAGAGACATGGGGCCACTTGCTCTTTCATCAGGAGCCCCCAAGAAGCGCCCACAGCAAATTTGGGGCTTCTAGTACTTGAGGAACCCTAACCCTAACCCTAACCCTAGCTTCAGCCTTATTTCAATGCAAGTCTATGGGGTGAAATTTCAACTTTGTCCTAGAGACATGGGGCCACTTGCTCTTTCATCAGGAGCCCCCAAGAAGCGCCCACAGCAAATTTGGGGCTTCTAGTATTTGAGGAACCCTAACCCTAACCCTAACCTTAACCCTAACCCTAACCCTAACCCTAGCTTCAGCCTTATTTCAATGCAAGTCTATGGGGTGAAATTTCAACTTGGTCCTAGAGACATGGGGCCACTTGCTCTTTCATCAGGAGCCCCCAAGAAGCGCCCACAGCAAATTTGGGGCTTCTAGTACTTGAGGAACCCTAACCCTAACCTTAACCCTAACCCTAACCCTAACCCTAACCCTAGCTTCAGCCTTATTTCAATGCAAGTCTATGGGGTGAAATTTCAACTTTGTCCTAGAGACATGGGGCCACTTGGTCTTTCATCAGGAGCCCCCAAGAAGCGCCCACAGCAACTTTGGGGCTTCTAGTACTTGAGGAACCCTAACCCTAACCTTAACCCTAACCCTAACCCTAGCTTCAGCCTTATTTCAATGCAAGTCAATGGGGTGAAATTTCAACTTTGTCCTAGAGACATGGGGCCACTTGCTCTTTCATCAGGAGCCCCAAGAAGCGCCCACAGCAAATTTGGGGCTTCTAGTACTTGAGGAACCCTAACCCTAACCTTAACCCTAACCCTAACCCTAACCCTAGCTTCAGCCTTATTTCAATGCAAGTCTATGGGGTGAAATTTCAACTTTGTCCTAGAGACATGGGGCCACTTGCTCTTTCATCAGGAGCCCCCAAGAAACGCCCACAGCAAATTTGGTGCTTCTAGTACTTGAGCAACCCTAACCCTAACCTTAACCCCAACCCTAACCCTAACCCTAACCCTAGCTTCAGCCTTATTTCAATGCAAGTCTATGGGGTGAAATTTCAACTTTGTCCTAGAGACATGGGGCCACTTGGTCTTTCATCAGGAGCCCCCAAGAAGCGCCCACAGCAACTTTGGGGCTTCTAGTACTTGAGGAACCCTAACCCTAACCTTAACCCTAACCCTAACCCTAGCTTCAGCCTTATTTCAATGCAAGTCAATGGGGTGAAATTTCAACTTTGTCCTAGAGACATGGGGCCACTTGCTCTTTCATCAGGAGCCCCCAAGAAGCGCCCACAGCAAATTTGGGGCTTCTAGTACTTGAGGAACCCTAACCCTAACCTTAACCCTAACCCTAACCCTAACCCTAGCTTCAGCCTTATTTCAATGCAAGTCTATGGGGTGAAATTTCAACTTTGTCCTAGAGACATGGGGCCACTTGGTCTTTCATCAGGAGCCCCCAAGAAGCGCCCACAGCAAATTTGGGGCTTCTAATACTTGAGGAACCCTAACCCTAACCTTAACCCTAACCCTAACCCTAACCCTAGCTTCAGCCTTATTTCAATGGAAGTCGATGGGGTGAAATTTCAACTTTGTCCTAGAGACATGGGGCCACTTGCTCTTTCATCAGGAGCCCCCAAGAAGCGCCCACAGCAAATTTGGGGCTTCTAGTATTTGAGGAACCCTAACCCTAACCCTAGCTTCAACCTTATTTCAATGCAAGTCTATGGAGTGAAATTTCAACTTGGTCCTAGAGACATGGGGCCACTTGGGCTTTCATCAGGAGCCCCCAAGAAGCGCCCACAGCAAATTTGGGGCTTCTAGTACTTGAGGTACCCTAACCCTAACCTTAACCCTAACCCTAACCCTAACCCTAACCCTAGCTTCAGCCTTATTTCAATGCAAGTCTATGGGGTGAAATTTCAACTTTGTCCTAGAGACATGGGGCCACTTGCTCTTTCATCAGGAGCCCCCAAGAAGCGCCCACAGCAAATTTGGGGCTTCTAGTACTTGAGGAACCCTAACCCTAACCTTCACCCTAACCCTAATCCTAACCCTAGCTTCAGCCTTATTTCAATGCAAGTCTATGGGGTGAAATTTCAACTTTGTCCTAGAGACATGGGGCCACTTGCTCTTTCATCAGGAGCCCCCAAGAAGCGCCCACAGCAAATTTGGGGCTTCTAGTATTTGAGGAACCCTAACCCTAACCCTAACCTTAACCCTAACCCTAACCCTAACCCTAGCTTCAGCCTTATTTCAATGCAAGTCTATGGGGTGAAATTTCAACTTTGTCCTAGAGACATGGGGCCACTTGCTCTTTCATCAGGAGCCCCCAAGAAGCGCCCACAGCAAATTTGGGGCTTCTAGTACTTGAGGAACCCTAACCCTAACCTTAACCCTAACCCTAACCCTAACCCTAGCTTCAGCCTTATTTCAATGCAAGTCTATGGGGTGAAATTTCAACTTTGTCCTAGAGACATGGGGCCACTTGGTCTTTCATCAGGAGCCCCCAAGAAGCGCCCACAGCAAATTTGGGGCTTCTAATACTTGAGGAACCCTAACCCTAACCTTAACCCTAACCCTAACCCTAACCCTAGCTTCAGCCTTATTTCAATGGAAGTCGATGGGGTGAAATTTCAACTTTGTCCTAGAGACATGGGGCCACTTGCTCTTTCATCAGGAGCCCCCAAGAAGCGCCCACAGCAAATTTGGGGCTTCTAGTATTTGAGGAACCCTAACCCTAACCCTAGCTTCAACCTTATTTCAATGCAAGTCTATGGAGTGAAATTTCAACTTGGTCCTAGAGACATGGGGCCACTTGGTCTTTCATCAGGAGCCCCCAAGAAGCGCCCACAGCAAATTTGGGGCTTCTAGTACTTGAGGTACCCTAACCCTAACCTTAACCCTAACCCTAACCCTAACCCTAACCCTAGCTTCAACCTTATTTCAATGCAAGTCTATGGAGTGAAATTTCAACTTGGTCCTAGAGACATGGGGCCACTTGCTCTTTCATCAGGAGCCCCCAAGAAGCGCCCACAGCAAATTTGGGGCTTCTAGTACTTGAGGGACCCTAACCCTAACCTTAATCCTAACCCTAACCCTAACTCTAGCTTCAGCCTTATTTCAATGCAAGTCTATGGGGTGAAATTTCAACTTTGTCCTAGAGACATGGGGCCACTTGCTCTTTCATCAGGAGCCCCCAAGAAGCGCCCACAGCAAATTTGGGGCTTCTAGTACTTGAGGAACCCTAACCCTAACCCTAACCCTAGCTTCAGCCTTATTTCAATGCAAGTCTATGGGGTGAAATTTCAACTTTGTCCTAGAGACATGGGGCCACTTGCTCTTTCATCAGGAGCCCCCAAGAAGCGCCCACAGCAAATTTGGGGCTTCTAGTACTTGAGGAACCCTAACCCTAACCTTAACCCTAACCCTAATCCTAACCCTAGCTTCAGCCTTATTTCAATGCAAGTCTATGGGGTGAAATTTCAACTTTGTCCTAGAGACATGGGGCCACTTGCTCTTTCATCAGGAGCCCCCAAGAAGCGCCCACAGCAAATTTGGGGCTTCTAGTATTTGAGGAACCCTAACCCTAACCCTAACCTTAACCATAACCCTAACCCTAACCCTAGCTTCAGCCTTATTTCAATGCAAGTCTATGGGGTGAAATTTCAACTTTGTCCTAGAGACATGGGGCCACTTGCTCTTTCATCAGGAGCCCCCAAGAAGCGCCCACAGCAAATTTGGGGCTTCTAGTACTTGAGGAACCCTAACCCTAACCTTAACCCTAACCCTAACCCTAACCCTAGCTTCAGCCTTATTTCAATGCAAGTCAATGGGGTGAAATTTCAACTTTGTCCTAGAGACATGGGGCCACTTGCTCTTTCATCAGGAGCCCCCAAGAAGCGCCCACAGCAAATTTGGGGCTTCTAGTATTTGAGGAACCCTAACCCTAACCCTAACCTTAACCCTAACCCTAACCCTAACCCTAGCTTCAGCCTTATTTCAATGCAAGTCTACGGGGTGAAATTTCAACTTTGTCCTAGAGACATGGGGCCACTTGCTCTTTCATCAGGGGCCCCCAAGAAGCGCCCACAGCAAGTTTGGGGCTTCTAGTACTTGAGGAACCCTAACCCTAACCCTAACCTTAACCCTAACCCTAACCCTAACCCTAGCTTCAGCCTTATTTCAATGCAAGTCTAAGGGGTGAAATTTCAACTTTGTCCTAGAGACATGGGGCCACTTGCTCTTTCATCAGGAGCCCCCAAGAAGCGCCCACAGCAAATTTGGGGCTTCTAGTATTTGAGGAACCCTAACCTTAACCCTAACCCTAACCCTAACCCTAGCTTCAGCCTTATTTCAATGCAAGTCTATGGGGTGAAATTTCAACTTGGTCCTAGAGACATGGGGCCACTTGCTCTTTCATCAGGAGCCCCCAAGAAGCGCCCACAGCAAATTTGGGGCTTCTAGTACTTGAGCAACCCTAACCCTAACCTTAACCCCAACCCTAACCCTAACCCTAACCCTAGCTTCAGCCTTATTTCAATGCAAGTCTATGGGGTGAAATTTCAACTTGGTCCTAGAGACATGGGGCCACTTGCTCTTTCATCAGGAGCCCCCAAGAAGCGCCCACAGCAAATTTGGGGCTTCTAGTATTTGAGGAACCCTAACCCTAACCTTAACCCTAACCCTAACCCTAACCCTAGCTTCAGCCTTATTTCAATGCAAGTCAATGGGGTGAAATTTCAACTTTGTCCTAGAGACATGGGGCCACTTGCTCTTTCATCAGGAGCCCCCAAGAAGCGCCCACAGCAAATTTGGGGCTTCTAGTACTTGAGGAACCCTAACCCTAACCTTAACCCTAACCCTAACCCTAACCCTAGCTTCAGCCTTATTTCAATGCAAGTCTATGGGGTGAAATTTCAACTTTGTCCTAGAGACATGGGGCCACTTGCTCTTTCATCAGGAGCCCCCAAGAAGCGCCCACAGCAAATTTGGGGCTTCTAGTACTTGAGGAACCCTAACCCTAACCTTAACCCTAACCCTAACCCTAACCCTAGCTTCAGCCTTATTTCAATGCAAGTCAATGGGGTGAAATTTCAACTTGGTCCTAGAGACATGGGGCCACTTGCTCTTTCATCAGGAGCCCCCAAGAAGCGCCCACAGCAAATTTGGGGCTTCTAGTATTTGAGGAACCCTAACCCTAACCCTAACCTTAACCCTAACCCTAACCCTAACCCTAGCTTCAGCCTTATTTCAATGCAAGTCTATGGGGTGAAATTTCAACTTTGTCCTAGAGACATGGGGCCACTTGCTCTTTCATCAGGGGCCCCCAAGAAGCGCCCACAGCAAGTTTGGGGCTTCTAGTACTTGAGGAACCCTAACCCTAACCCTAACCTTAACCCTAACCCTAACCCTAACCCTAGCTTCAGCCTTATTTCAATGCAAGTCTATGGGGTGAAATTTCACCTTGGTCCTAGAGACATGGGGCCACTTGCTCTTTCATCAGGAGCCC
Organism: Nelusetta ayraudi; assembly: GCF_046127955.1. Lineage (NCBI taxonomy): Eukaryota > Metazoa > Chordata > Actinopteri > Tetraodontiformes > Monacanthidae > Nelusetta > Nelusetta ayraudi. The sequence goes on from NW_027466092.1 coordinate 2,962,468, forward strand.
CCAAGAAGCGCCCACAGCAAATTTGGGGCTTCTAGTATTTGAGGAACCCTAACCCTAACCCTAACCTTAACCCTAACCCTAACCCTAACCCTAGCTTCAGCCTTATTTCAATGCAAGTCTATTGGGTGAAATTTCAACTTGGTCCTAGAGACATGGGGCCACTTGCTCTTTCATCAGGAGCCCCCAAGAAGCGCCCACAGCAAATTTGGGGCTTCTAGTACTTGAGGAACCCTAACCCTAACCTTAACCCTAACCCTAACCCTAACCCTAACCCTAGCTTCAGCCTTATTTCAATGCAAGTCTATGGGGTGAAATTTCAACTTTGTCCTAGAGACATGGGGCCACTTGGTCTTTCATCAGGAGCCCCCAAGAAGCGCCCACAGCAACTTTGGGGCTTCTAGTACTTGAGGAACCCTAACCCTAACCTTAACCCTAACCCTAACCCTAGCTTCAGCCTTATTTCAATGCAAGTCTATGGGGTGAAATTTCAACTTTGTCCTAGAGACATGGGGCCACTTTATCTTTCATCAGGAGCCCCCAAGAAGCGCCCACAGCAAATTTGGGGCTTCTAATACTTGAGGAACCCTAACCCTAACCTTAACCCTAACCCTAACCCTAACCCTAGCTTCAGCCTTATTTCAATGGAAGTCGATGGGGTGAAATTTCAACTTTGTCCTAGAGACATGGGGCCACTTGGTCTTTCATCAGGAGCCCCCAAGAAGCGCCCACAGCAAATTTGGGGCTTCTAGTACTTGAGGTACCCTAACCCTAACCTTAACCCTAACCCTAACCCTAACCCTAGCTTCAACCTTATTTCAATGCAAGTCTATGGAGTGAAATTTCAACTTGGTCCTAGAGACATGGGGCCACTTGCTCTTTCATCAGGAGCCCCCAAGAAGCGCCCACAGCAAATTTGGGGCTTCTAGTACTTGAGGGACCCTAACCCTAACCTTAATCCTAACCCTAACCCTAACTCTAGCTTCAGCCTTATTTCAATGCAAGTCTATGGGGTGAAATTTCAACTTTGTCCTAGAGACATGGGGCCACTTGCTCTTTCATCAGGAGCCCCCAAGAAGCGCCCACAGCAAATTTGGGGCTTCTAGTACTTGAGGAACCCTAACCCTAACCCTAACCCTAGCTTCAGCCTTATTTCAATGCAAGTCTATGGGGTGAAATTTCAACTTTGTCCTAGAGACATGGGGCCACTTGCTCTTTCATCAGGAGCCCCCAAGAAGCGCCCACAGCAAATTTGGGGCTTCTAGTATTTGAGGAACCCTAACCCTAACCCTAACCTTAACCCTAACCCTAACCCTAACCCTAGCTTCAGCCTTATTTCAATGCAAGTCTATGGGGTGAAATTTCAACTTTGTCCTAGAGACATGGGGCCACTTGCTCTTTCATCAGGGGCCCCCAAGAAGCGCCCACAGCAAGTTTGGGGCTTCTAGTACTTGAGGAACCCTAACCCTAACCCTAACCTTAACCCTAACCCTAACCCTAACCCTAGCTTCAGCCTTATTTCAATGCAAGTCTATGGGGTGAAATTTCAACTTTGTCCTAGAGACATGGGGCCACTTGCTCTTTCATCAGGAGCCCCCAAGAAGCGCCCACAGCAAATTTGGGGCTTCTAGTATTTGAGGAACCCTAACCCTAACCCTAACCTTAACCCTAACCCTAACACTAACCCTAGCTTCAGCCTTATTTCAATGCAAGTCTATGGGGTGAAATTTCAACTTTGTCCTAGAGACATGGGGCCACTTGCTCTTTCATCAGGAGCCCCCAAGAAGCGCCCACAGCAAATTTGGGGCTTCTAGTACTTGAGGAACCCTAACCCTAACCCTAACCCTAGCTTCAGCCTTATTTCAATGCAAGTCTATGGGGTGAAATTTCAACTTTGTCCTAGAGACATGGGGCCACTTGCTCTTTCATCAGGAGCCCCCAAGAAGCGCCCACAGCAAATTTGGGGCTTCTAGTATTTGAGGAACCCTAACCCTAACCCTAACCTTAACCCTAACCCTAACCCTAACCCTAGCTTCAGCCTTATTTCAATGCAAGTCTATGGGGTGAAATTTCAACTTTGTCCTAGAGACATGGGGCCACTTGCTCTTTCATCAGGGGCCCCCAAGAAGCGCCCACAGCAAGTTTGGGGCTTCTAGTACTTGAGGAACCCTAACCCTAACCCTAACCTTAACCCTAACCCTAACCCTAACCCTAGCTTCAGCCTTATTTCAATGCAAGTCTATGGGGTGAAATTTCAACTTTGTCCTAGAGACATGGGGCCACTTGCTCTTTCATCAGGAGCCCCCAAGAAGCGCCCACAGCAAATTTGGGGCTTCTAGTATTTGAGGAACCCTAACCCTAACCCTAACCTTAACCCTAACCCTAACCCTAACCCTAGCTTCAGCCTTATTTCAATGCAAGTCTATGGGGTGAAATTTCAACTTTGTCCTAGAGACATGGGGCCACTTGCTCTTTCATCAGGAGCCCCCAAGAAGCGCCCACAGCAAATTTGGGGCTTCTAGTACTTGAGGAACCCTAACCCTAACCTTAACCCTAACCCTAACCCTAACCCTAGCTTCAGCCTTATTTCAATGCAAGTCAATGGGGTGAAATTTCAACTTTGTCCTAGAGACATGGGGCCACTTGCTCTTTCATCAGGAGCCCCCAAGAAGCGCCCACAGCAAATTTGGGGCTTCTAGTATTTGAGGAACCCTAACCCTAACCCTAACCTTAACCCTAACCCTAACCCTAACCCTAGCTTCAGCCTTATTTCAATGCAAGTCTATGGGGTGAAATTTCAACTTTGTCCTAGAGACATGGGGCCACTTGCTCTTTCATCAGGGGCCCCCAAGAAGCGCCCACAGCAAGTTTGGGGCTTCTAGTACTTGAGGAACCCTAACCCTAACCCTAACCTTAACCCTAACCCTAACCCTAACCCTAGCTTCAGCCTTATTTCAATGCAAGTCTATGGGGTGAAATTTCAACTTTGTCCTAGAGACATGGGGCCACTTGCTCTTTCATCAGGAGCCCCCAAGAAGCGCCCACAGCAAATTTGGGGCTTCTAGTATTTGAGGAACCCTAACCCTAACCCTAACCTTAACCCTAACCCTAACCCTAACCCTAGCTTCAGCCTTATTTCAATGCAAGTCTATGGGGTGAAATTTCAACTTTGTCCTAGAGACATGGGGCCACTTGCTCTTTCATCAGGAGCCCCCAAGAAGCGCCCACAGCAAATTTGGGGCTTCTAGTACTTGAGGAACCCTAACCCTAACCTTAACCCTAACCCTAACCCTAACCCTAGCTTCAGCCTTATTTCAATGCAAGTCAATGGGGTGAAATTTCAACTTTGTCCTAGAGACATGGGGCCACTTGCTCTTTCATCAGGAGCCCCCAAGAAGCGCCCACAGCAAATTTGGGGCTTCTAGTATTTGAGGAACCCTAACCCTAACCCTAACCTTAACCCTAACCCTAACCCTAACCCTAGCTTCAGCCTTATTTCAATGCAAGTCTATGGGGTGAAATTTCAACTTGGTCCTAGAGACATGGGGCCACTTGCTCTTTCATCAGGAGCCCCCAAGAAGCGCCCACAGCAAATTTGGGGCTTCTAGTACTTGAGGAACCCTAACCCTAACCCTAACCTTAACCCTAACCCTAACCCTAACCCTAGCTTCAGCCTTATTTCAATGCAAGTCTATGGGGTGAAATTTCAACTTTGTCCTAGAGACATGGGGCCACTTGCTCTTTCATCAGGAGCCCCCAAGAAGCGCCCACAGCAAATTTGGGGCTTCTAGTACTTGAGCAACCCTAACCCTAACCTTAACCCCAACCCTAACCCTAACCCTAACCCTAGCTTCAGCCTTATTTCAATGCAAGTCTATGGGGTGAAATTTCAACTTGGTCCTAGAGACATGGGGCCACTTGCTCTTTCATCAGGAGCCCCCAAGAAGCGCCCACAGCAAATTTGGGGCTTCTAGTACTTGAGGAACCCTAACCCTAACCTTAACCCTAACCCTAACCCTAACCCTAACCCTAGCTTCAGCCTTATTTCAATGCAAGTCTATGGGGTGAAATTTCAACTTTGTCCTAGAGACATGGGGCCACTTGCTCTTTCATCAGGGGCCCCCAAGAAGCGCCCACAGCAAGTTTGGGGCTTCTAGTACTTGAGGAACCCTAACCCTAACCCTAACCTTAACCCTAACCCTAACCCTAACCCTAGCTTCAGCCTTATTTCAATGCAAGTCTATGGGGTGAAATTTCAACTTTGTCCTAGAGACATGGGGCCACTTGCTCTTTCATCAGGAGCCCCCAAGAAGCGCCCACAGCAAATTTGGGGCTTCTAGTATTTGAGGAACCCTAACCCTAACCCTAACCTTAACCCTAACCCTAACCCTAACCCTAGCTTCAGCCTTATTTCAATGCAAGTCTATGGGGTGAAATTTCAACTTGGTCCTAGAGACATGGGGCCACTTGCTCTTTCATCAGGAGCCCCCAAGAAGCGCCCACAGCAAATTTGGGGCTTCTAGTATTTGAGGAACCCTAACCCTAACCCTAACCTTAACCCTAACCCTAACCCTAACCCTAGCTTCAGCCTTATTTCAATGCAAGTCTATGGGGTGAAATTTCAACTTGGTCCTAGAGACATGGGGCCACTTGCTCTTTCATCAGGAGCCCCCAAGAAGCGCCCACAGCAAATTTGGGGCTTCTAGTATTTGAGGAACCCTAACCCTAACCCTAACCTTAACCCTAACCCTAACCCTAACCCTAGCTTCAGCCTTATTTCAATGCAAGTCTATGGGGTGAAATTTCAACTTTGTCCTAGAGACATGGGGCCACTTGCTCTTTCATCAGGAGCCCCCAAGAAGCGCCCACAGCAAATTTGGGGCTTCTAGTATTTGAGGAACCCTAACCCTAACCCTAACCCTTCTAGTACTTGAGGAACCCTAACCTTAACCCTAACCCTAACCCTAACCCTAGCTTCAACCTTATTTCAATGCAAGTCTATGGAGTGAAATTTCAACTTGGTCCTAGAGACATGGGGCCACTTGGTCTTTCATCAGGAGCCCCCAAGAAGCGCCCACAGCAAATTTGGGGCTTCTAGTACTTGAGGTACCCTAACCCTAACCTTAACCCTAACCCTAACCCTAACCCTAGCTTCAACCTTATTTCAATGGACGTCTATGGAGTGAAATTTCAACTTGGTCCTAGAGACATGGGGCCACTTGCTCTTTCATCAGGAGCCCCCAAGAAGCGCCCACAGCAAATTTGGGGCTTCTAGTACTTGAGGAACCCTAACCCTAACCTTAACCCTAACCCTAACCCTAACCCTAACCTTAACCCTAACCCTAACCCTAACCCTAACCCTAACCTTAACCCTAACCCTAACCTTAACCCTAACCCTAACCCTAACCCTAGCTTCAGCCTTATTTCAATGCAAGTCTATGGGGTGAAATTTCAACTTTGTCCTAGAGACATGGGGCCACTTGCTCTTTCATCAGAAGCCCCCAAGAAGCGCCCACAGCAAATTTGGGGCTTCTAGTACTTGAGGAACCCTAACCCTAACCTTAACGCTAACCCTAACCCTAACCCTAGCTTCAGCCTTATTTCAATGCAAGTCAATGGGGTGAAATTTCAACTTTGTCCTAGAGACATGGGGCCACTTGCTCTTTCATCAGAAGCCCCCAAGAAGCGCCCACAGCAAATTTGGGGCTTCTAGTATTTGAGGAACCCTAACCCTAACCCTAACCTTAACCCTAACCCTAACCCTAACCCTAGCTTCAGCCTTATTTCAATGCAAGTCTATGGGGTGAAATTTCAACTTTGTCCTAGAGACATGGGGCCACTTGCTCTTTCATCAGGAGCCCCCAAGAAGCGCCCACAGCAAATCCTAGAGACATGGGGCCACTTGCTCTTTCATCAGAAGCCCCCAAGAAGCGCCCACAGCAAATTTGGGGCTTCTAGTATTTGAGGAACCCTAACCCTAACCCTAACCTTAACCCTAACCCTAACCCTAACCCTAGCTTCAGCCTTATTTCAATGCAAGTCTATGGGGTGAAATTTCAACTTTGTCCTAGAGACATGGGGCCACTTGCTCTTTCATCAGGAGCCCCCAAGAAGCGCCCACAGCAAATCCTAGAGACATGGGGCCACTTGTTCTTTCATCAGGAGCCCCCAAGAAGCGCCCACAGCAAGTTTGGGGCTTCTAGTACTTGAGGAACCCTAACCCTAACCCTAACCTTAACCCTAACCCTAACCCTAACCCTAGCTTCAGCCTTATTTCAATGCAAGTCTATGGGGTGAAATTTCAACTTTGTCCTAGAGACATGGGGCCACTTGCTCTTTCATCAGGAGCCCCCAAGAAGCGCCCACAGCAAATTTGGGGCTTCTAGTATTTGAGGAACCCTAACCCTAACCCTAACCTTAACCCTAACCCTAACCCTAACCCTAGCTTCAGCCTTATTTCAATGCAAGTCTATGGGGTGAAATTTCAACTTGGTCCTAGAGACATGGGGCCACTTGCTCTTTCATCAGGAGCCCCCAAGAAGCGCCCACAGCAAATTTGGGGCTTCTAGTACTTGAGGAACCCTAACCCTAACCTTAACCCTAACCCTAACCTTAACCCTAACCCTAGCTTCAGCCTTATTTCAATGCAAGTCTATGGGGTGAAATTTCAACTTTGTCCTAGAGACATGGGGCCACTTGCTCTTTCATCAGGGGCCCCCAAGAAGCGCCCACAGCAAGTTTGGGGCTTCTAGTACTTGAGGAACCCTAACCCTAACCCTAACCTTAACCCTAACCCTAACCCTAACCCTAGCTTCAGCCTTATTTCAATGCAAGTCTATGGGGTGAAATTTCAACTTTGTCCTAGAGACATGGGGCCACTTGCTCTTTCATCAGGAGCCCCCAAGAAGCGCCCACAGCAAATTTGGGGCTTCTAGTACTTGAGCAACCCTAACCCTAACCTTAACCCCAACCCTAACCCTAACCCTAACCCTAGCTTCAGCCTTATTTCAATGCAAGTCTATGGGGTGAAATTTCAACTTTGTCCTAGAGACATGGGGCCACTTGCTCTTTCATCAGGAGCCCCCAAGAAGCGCCCACAGCAAATTTGGGGCTTCTAGTATTTGAGGAACCCTAACCCTAACCCTAACCTTAACCCTAACCCTAACCCTAACCCTAGCTTCAGCCTTATTTCAATGCAAGTCTATGGGGTGAAATTTCAACTTTGTCCTAGAGACATGGGGCCACTTGCTCTTTCATCAGGAGCCCCCAAGAAGCGCCCACAGCAAATTTGGGGCTTCTAGTACTTGAGCAACCCTAACCCTAACCTTAACCCCAACCCTAACCCTAACCCTAACCCTAGCTTCAGCCTTATTTCAATGCAAGTCTATGGGGTGAAATTTCAACTTGGTCCTAGAGACATGGGGCCACTTGCTCTTTCATCAGGAGCCCCCAAGAAGCGCCCACAGCAAATTTGGGGCTTCTAGTACTTGAGGAACCCTAACCCTAACCTTAACCCTAACCCTAACCCTAACCCTAACCCTAGCTTCAGCCTTATTTCAATGCAAGTCTATGGGGTGAAATTTCAACTTTGTCCTAGAGACATGGGGCCACTTGCTCTTTCATCAGGGGCCCCCAAGAAGCGCCCACAGCAAGTTTGGGGCTTCTAGTACTTGAGGAACCCTAACCCTAACCCTAACCTTAACCCTAACCCTAACCCTAACCCTAGCTTCAGCCTTATTTCAATGCAAGTCTATGGGGTGAAATTTCAACTTTGTCCTAGAGACATGGGGCCACTTGCTCTTTCATCAGGAGCCCCCAAGAAGCGCCCACAGCAAATTTGGGGCTTCTAGTATTTGAGGAACCCTAACCCTAACCCTAACCTTAACCCTAACCCTAACCCTAACCCTAGCTTCAGCCTTATTTCAATGCAAGTCTATGGGGTGAACTTTCAACTTGGTCCTAGAGACATGGGGCCACTTGCTCTTTCATCAGGAGCCCCCAAGAAGCGCCCACAGCAAATTTGGGGCTTCTAGTACTTGAGCAACCCTAACCCTAACCTTAACCCCAACCCTAACCCTAACCCTAACCCTAGCTTCAGCCTTATTTCAATGCAAGTCTATGGGGTGAAATTTCAACTTGGTCCTAGAGACATGGGGCCACTTGCTCTTTCATCAGGAGCCCCCAAGAAGCGCCCACAGCAAATTTGGGGCTTCTAGTACTTGAGGAACCCTAACCCTAACCTTAACCCTAACCCTAACCCTAACCCTAACCCTAGCTTCAGCCTTATTTCAATGCAAGTCTATGGGGTGAAATTTCAACTTTGTCCTAGAGACATGGGGCCACTTGGTCTTTCATCAGGAGCCCCCAAGAAGCGCCCACAGCAACTTTGGGGCTTCTAGTACTTGAGGAACCCTAACCCTAACCTTAACCCTAACCCTAACCCTAGCTTCAGCCTTATTTCAATGCAAGTCAATGGGGTGAAATTTCAACTTTGTCCTAGAGACATGGGGCCACTTGCTCTTTCATCAGGAGCCCCCAAGAAGCGCCCACAGCAAATTTGGGGATTCTAGTACTTGAGGAACCCTAACCCTAACCTTAACCCTAACCCTAACCCTAACCGTAGCTTCAGCCTTATTTCAATGCAAGTCTATGGGGTGAAATTTCAACTTTGTCCTAGAGACATGGGGCCACTTGGTCTTTCATCAGGAGCCCCCAAGAAGCGCCCACAGCAAATTTGGGGCTTCTAATACTTTAGGAACCCTAACCCTAACCTTAACCCTAACCCTAACCCTAACCCTAGCTTCAGCCTTATTTCAATGGAAGTCGATGGGGTGAAATTTCAACTTTGTCCTAGAGACATGGGGCCACTTGCTCTTTCATCAGGAGCCCCCAAGAAGCGCCCACAGCAAATTTGGGGCTTCTAGTATTTGAGGAACCCTAACCCTAACCCTAACCCTTCTAGTACTTGAGGAACCCTAACCTTAACCCTAACCCTAACCCTAACCCTAGCTTCAACCTTATTTCAATGCAAGTCTATGGAGTGAAATTTCAACTTGGTCCTAGAGACATGGGGCCACTTGGTCTTTCATCAGGAGCCCCCAAGAAGCGCCCACAGCAAATTTGGGGCTTCTAGTACTTGAGGTACCCTAACCCTAACCTTAACCCTAACCCTAACCCTAACCCTAGCTTCAACCTTATTTCAATGGAAGTCTATGGAGTGAAATTTCAAGTTGGTCCTAGAGACATGGGGCCACTTGCTCTTTCATCAGGAGCCCCCAAGAAGCGCCCACAGCAAATTTGGGGCTTCTAGTACTTGAGGAACCCTAACCCTAACCTTAACCCTAACCCTAACCCTAACCCTAACCTTAACCCTAACCCTAACCCTAACCCTAACCTTAACCCTAACCCTAACCCTAACCTTAACCCTAACCCTAACCCTAACCCTAGCTTCAGCCTTATTTCAATGCAAGTCTATGGGGTGAAATTTCAACTTTGTCCTAGAGACATGGGGCCACTTGCTCTTTCATCAGAAGCCCCCAAGAAGCGCCCACAGCAAATTTGGGGCTTCTAGTACTTGAGGAACCCTAACCCTAACCTTAACGCTAACCCTAACCCTAACCTTAGCTTCAGCCTTATTTCAATGCAAGTCAATGGGGTGAAATTTCAACTTTGTCCTAGAGACATGGGGCCACTTGCTCTTTCATCAGGAGCCCCCAAGAAGCGCCCACAGCAAATTTGGGGCTTCTAGTATTTGAGGAACCCTAACCCTAACCCTAACCTTAACCCTAACCCTAACCCTAACCCTAGCTTCAGCCTTATTTCAATGCAAGTCTATGGGGTGAAATTTCAACTTTGTCCTAGAGACATGGGGCCACTTGCTCTTTCATCAGGAGCCCCCAAGAAGCGCCCACAGCAAATCCTAGAGACATGGGGCCACTTGCTCTTTCATCAGGAGCCCCCAAGAAGCGCCCACAGCAAGTTTGGGGCTTCTAGTACTTGAGGAACCCTAACCCTAACCCTAACCTTAACCCTAACCCTAACCCTAACCCTAGCTTCAGCCTTATTTCAATGCAAGTCTATGGGGTGAAATTTCAACTTTGTCCTAGAGACATGGGGCCACTTGCTCTTTCATCAGGAGCCCCCAAGAAGCGCCCACAGCAAATTTGGGGCTTCTAGTATTTGAGGAACCCTAACCCTAACCCTAACCTTAACCCTAACCCTAACCCTAACCCTAGCTTCAGCCTTATTTCAATGCAAGTCTATGGGGTGAAATTTCAACTTGGTCCTAGAGACATGGGGCCACTTGCTCTTTCATCAGGAGCCCCCAAGAAGCGCCCACAGCAAATTTGGGGCTTCTAGTACTTGAGCAACCCTAACCCTAACCTTAACCCCAACCCTAACCCTAACCCTAACCCTAGCTTCAGCCTTATTTCAATGCAAGTCTATGGGGTGAAATTTCAACTTGGTCCTAGAGACATGGGGCCACTTGCTCTTTCATCAGGAGCCCCCAAGAAGCGCCCACAGCAAATTTGGGGCTTCTAGTACTTGAGGAACCCTAACCCTAACCTTAACCCTAACCCTAACCCTAACCCTAACCTTAGCTTCAGCCTTATTTCAATGCAAGTCTATGGGGTGAAATTTCAACTTTGTCCTAGAGACATGGGGCCACTTGGTCTTTCATCAGGAGCCCCCAAGAAGCGCCCACAGCAACTTTGGGGCTTCTAGTACTTGAGGAACCCTAACCCTAACCTTAACCCTAACCCTAACCCTAGCTTCAGCCTTATTTCAATGCAAGTCAATGGGGTGAAATTTCAACTTTGTCCTAGAGACATGGGGCCACTTGCTCTTTCATCAGGAGCCCCCAAGAAGCGCCCACAGCAAATTTGGGGATTCTAGTACTTGAGGAACCCTAACCCTAACCTTAACCCTAACCCTAACCCTAACCCTAGCTTCAGCCTTATTTCAATGCAAGTCTATGGGGTGAAATTTCAACTTTGTCCTAGAGACATGGGGCCACTTGGTCTTTCATCAGGAGCCCCCAAGTAGCGCCCACAGCAAATTTGGGGCTTCTAATACTTGAGGAACCCTAACCCTAACCTTAACCCTAACCCTAACCCTAGCTTCAGCCTTATTTCAATGGAAGTCTATGGGGTGAAATTTCAACTTTGTCCTAGAGACATGGGGCCACTTGCTCTTTCATCAGGAGCCCCCAAGAAGCGCCCACAGCAAATTTGGGGCTTCTAGTATTTGAGGAACCCTAACCCTAACCCTAACCCTTCTAGTACTTGAGGAACCCTAACCTTAACCCTAACCCTAACCCTAACCCTAGCTTCAACCTTATTTCAATGCAAGTCTATGGAGTGAAATTTCAACTTGGTCCTAGAGACATGGGGCCACTTGGTCTTTCATCAGGAGCCCCCAAGAAGCGCCCACAGCAAATTTGGGGCTTCTAGTACTTGAGGTACCCTAACCCTAACCTTAACCCTAACCCTAACCCTAACCCTAGCTTCAACCTTATTTCAATGCAAGTCTATGGAGTGAAATTTCAACTTGGTCCTAGAGACATGGGGCCACTTGCTCTTTCATCAGGAGCCCCCAAGAAGCGCCCACAGCAAATTTGGGGCTTCTAGTACTTGAGGGACCCTAACCCTAACCTTAATCCTAACCCTAACCCTAACTCTAGCTTCAGCCTTATTTCAATGCAAGTCTATGGGGTGAAATTTCAACTTTGTCCTAGAGACATGGGGCCACTTGCTCTTTCATCAGGAGCCCCCAAGAAGCGCCCACAGCAAATTTGGGGCTTCTAGTACTTGAGGAACCCTAACCCTAACCCTAACCCTAGCTTCAGCCTTATTTCAATGCAAGTCTATGGGGTGAAATTTCAACTTTGTCCTAGAGACATGGGGCCACTTGCTCTTTCATCAGGAGCCCCCAAGAAGCGCCCACAGCAAATTTGGGGCTTCTAGTACTTGAGCAACCCTAACCCTAACCTTAACTCTAACCCTAACCCTAACCCTAGCTTCAGCCTTATTTCAATGCAAGTCTATGGGGTGAAATTTCAACTTTGTCCTAGAGACATGGGGCCACTTGCTCTTTCATCAGGAGCCCCCAAGAAGCGCCCACAGCAAATTTGGGGCTTCTAGTATTTGAGGAACCCTAACCCTAACCCTAACCTTAACCCTAACCCTAACCCTAACCCTAGCTTCAGCCTTATTTCAATGCAAGTCTATGGGGTGAAATTTCAACTTTGTCCTAGAGACATGGGGCCACTTGCTCTTTCATCAGAAGCCCCCAAGAAGCGCCCACAGCAAATTTGGGGCTTCTAGTACTTGAGGAACCCTAACCCTAACCTTAACCCTAACCCTAACCCTAACCCTAGCTTCAGCCTTATTTCAATGCAAGTCAATGGGGTGAAATTTCAACTTTGTCCTAGAGACATGGGGCCACTTGCTCTTTCATCAGGAGCCCCCAAGAAGCGCCCACAGCAAATTTGGGGCTTCTAGTATTTGAGGAACCCTAACCCTAACCCTAACCTTAACCCTAACCCTAACCCTAACCCTAGCTTCAGCCTTATTTCAATGCAAGTCTATGGGGTGAAATTTCAACTTTGTCCTAGAGACATGGGGCCACTTGCTCTTTCATCAGGGGCCCCCAAGAAGCGCCCACAGCAAATTTGGGGCTTCTAGTACTTGAGGAACCCTAACCCTAACCTTAACCCTAACCCTAACCCTAACCCTAACCCTAGCTTCAGCCTTATTTCAATGCAAGTCTATGGGGTGAAATTTCAACTTTGTCCTAGAGACATGGGGCCACTTGCTCTTTCATCAGGGGCCCCCAAGAAGCGCCCACAGCAAGTTTGGGGCTTCTAGTACTTGAGGAACCCTAACCCTAACCCTAACCCTTCTAGTACTTGAGGAACCCTAACCTTAACCCTAACCCTAACCCTAACCCTAGCTTCAGCCTTATTTCAATGCAAGTCTATGGGGTGAAATTTCAACTTTGTCCTAGAGACATGGGGCCACTTGCTCTTTCATCAGGAGCCCCCAAGAAGCGCCCACAGCAAATTTGGGGCTTCTAGTACTTGAGGAACCCTAACCCTAACCTTAACTCTAACCCTAACCCTAACCCTAGCTTCAGCCTTATTTCAATGCAAGTCTATGGGGTGAAATTTCAACTTTGTCCTAGAGACATGGGGCCACTTGCTCTTTCATCAGGAGCCCCCAAGAAGCGCCCACAGCAAATTTGGGGCTTCTAGTATTTGAGGAACCCTAACCCTAACCCTAACCTTAACCCTAACCCTAACCCTAACCCTAGCTTCAGCCTTATTTCAATGCAAGTCTATGGGGTGAAATTTCAACTTTGTCCTAGAGACATGGGGCCACTTGCTCTTTCATCAGAAGCCCCCAAGAAGCGCCCACAGCAAATTTGGGGCTTCTAGTACTTGAGGAACCCTAACCCTAACCTTAACCCTAACCCTAACCCTAACCCTAGCTTCAGCCTTATTTCAATGCAAGTCTATGGGGTGAAATTTCAACTTTGTCCTAGAGACATGGGGCCACTTGCTCTTTCATCAGGAGCCCCCAAGAAGCGCCCACAGCAAATTTGGGGCTTCTAGTATTTGAGGAACCCTAACCCTAACCCTAACCTTAACCCTAACCCTAACCCTAACCCTAGCTTCAGCCTTATTTCAATGCAAGTCTATGGGGTGAAATTTCAACTTTGTCCTAGAGACATGGGGCCACTTGCTCTTTCATCAGAAGCCCCCAAGAAGCGCCCACAGCAAATTTGGGGCTTCTAGTACTTGAGGAACCCTAACCCTAACCTTAACCCTAACCCTAACCCTAACCCTAGCTTCAGCCTTATTTCAATGCAAGTCAATGGGGTGAAATTTCAACTTTGTCCTAGAGACATGGGGCCACTTGCTCTTTCATCAGGAGCCCCCAAGAAGCGCCCACAGCAAATTTGGGGCTTCTAGTATTTGAGGAACCCTAACCCTAACCCTAACCTTAACCCTAACCCTAACCCTAACCTTAACCCTAACCCTAACCCTAACCCTAGCTTCAGCCTTATTTCAATGCAAGTCTATGGGGTGAAATTTCAACTTTGTCCTAGAGACATGGGGCCACTTGCTCTTTCATCAGGAGCCCCCAAGAAGCGCCCACAGCAAATTTGGGGCTTCTAGTATTTGAGGAACCCTAACCCTAACCCTAACCTTAACCCTAACCCTAACCCTAACCCTAGCTTCAGCCTTATTTCAATGCAAGTCTATGGGGTGAAATTTCAACTTTGTCCTAGAGACATGGGGCCACTTGCTCTTTCATCAGGAGCCCCCAAGAAGCGCCCACAGCAAATCCTAGAGACATGGGGCCACTTGCTCTTTCATCAGGAGCCCCCAAGAAGCGCCCACAGCAAGTTTGGGGCTTCTAGTACTTGAGGAACCCTAACCCTAACCCTAACCTTAACCCTAACCCTAACCCTAACCCTAGCTTCAGCCTTATTTCAATGCAAGTCTATGGGGTGAAATTTCAACTTTGTCCTAGAGACATGGGGCCACTTGCTCTTTCATCAGGAGCCCCCAAGAAGCGCCCACAGCAAATTTGGGGCTTCTAGTATTTGAGGAACCCTAACCCTAACCCTAACCTTAACCCTAACCCTAACCCTAACCCTAGCTTCAGCCTTATTTCAATGCAAGTCTATGGGGTGAAATTTCAACTTGGTCCTAGAGACATGGGGCCACTTGCTCTTTCATCAGGAGCCCCCAAGAAGCGCCCACAGCAAATTTGGGGCTTCTAGTACTTGAGCAACCCTAACCCTAACCTTAACCCCAACCCTAACCCTAACCCTAACCCTAGCTTCAGCCTTATTTCAATGCAAGTCTATGGGGTGAAATTTCAACTTGGTCCTAGAGACATGGGGCCACTTGCTCTTTCATCAGGAGCCCCCAAGAAGCGCCCACAGCAAATTTGGGGCTTCTAGTACTTGAGGAACCCTAACCCTAACCTTAACCCTAACCCTAACCCTAACCCTAACCCTAGCTTCAGCCTTATTTCAATGCAAGTCTATGGGGTGAAATTTCAACTTTGTCCTAGAGACATGGGGCCACTTGGTCTTTCATCAGGAGCCCCCAAGAAGCGCCCACAGCAACTTTGGGGCTTCTAGTACTTGAGGAACCCTAACCCTAACCTTAACCCTAACCCTAACCCTAGCTTCAGCCTTATTTCAATGCAAGTCAATGGGGTGAAATTTCAACTTTGTCCTAGAGACATGGGGCCACTTGCTCTTTCATCAGGAGCCCCCAAGAAGCGCCCACAGGAAATTTGGGGATTCTAGTACTTGAGGAACCCTAACCCTAACCTTAACCCTAACCCTAACCCTAACCCTAGCTTCAGCCTTATTTCAATGCAAGTCTATGGGGTGAAATTTCAACTTTGTCCTAGAGACATGGGGCCACTTGGTCTTTCATCAGGAGCCCCCAAGTAGCGCCCACAGCAAATTTGGGGCTTCTAATACTTGAGGAACCCTAACCCTAACCTTAACCCTAACCCTAACCCTAGCTTCAGCCTTATTTCAATGGAAGTCGATGGGGTGAAATTTCAACTTTGTCCTAGAGACATGGGGCCACTTGCTCTTTCATCAGGAGCCCCCAAGAAGCGCCCACAGCAAATTTGGGGCTTCTAGTATTTGAGGAACCCTAACCCTAACCCTAACCCTTCTAGTACTTGAGGAACCCTAACCTTAACCCTAACCCTAACCCTAACCCTAGCTTCAACCTTATTTCAATGCAAGTCTATGGAGTGAAATTTCAACTTGGTCCTAGAGACATGGGGCCACTTGGTCTTTCATCAGGAGCCCCCAAGAAGCGCCCACAGCAAATTTGGGGCTTCTAGTACTTGAGGTACCCTAACCCTAACCTTAACCCTAACCCTAACCCTAACCCTAGCTTCAACCTTATTTCAATGCAAGTCTATGGAGTGAAATTTCAACTTGGTCCTAGAGACATGGGGCCACTTGCTCTTTCATCAGGAGCCCCCAAGAAGCGCCCACAGCAAATTTGGGGCTTCTAGTACTTGAGGGACCCTAACCTTAATCCTAACCCTAACCCTAACTCTAGCTTCAGCCTTATTTCAATGCAAGTCTATGGGGTGAAATTTCAACTTTGTCCTAGAGACATGGGGCCACTTGCTCTTTCATCAGGAGCCCCCAAGAAGCGCCCACAGCAAATTTGGGGCTTCTAGTACTTGAGGAACCCTAACCCTAACCCTAACCCTAGCTTCAGCCTTATTTCAATGCAAGTCTATGGGGTGAAATTTCAACTTTGTCCTAGAGACATGGGGCCACTTGCTCTTTCATCAGGAGCCCCCAAGAAGCGCCCACAGCAAATTTGGGGCTTCTAGTACTTGAGGAACCCTAACCCTAACCTTAACTCTAACCCTAACCCTAACCCTAGCTTCAGCCTTATTTCAATGCAAGTCTATGGGGTGAAATTTCAACTTTGTCCTAGAGACATGGGGCCACTTGCTCTTTCATCAGGAGCCCCCAAGAAGCGCCCACAGCAAATTTGGGGCTTCTAGTATTTGAGGAACCCTAACCCTAACCCTAACCTTAACCCTAACCCTAACCCTAACCCTAGCTTCAGCCTTATTTCAATGCAAGTCTATGGGGTGAAATTTCAACTTTGTCCTAGAGACATGGGGCCACTTGCTCTTTCATCAGAAGCCCCCAAGAAGCGCCCACAGCAAATTTGGGGCTTCTAGTACTTGAGGAACCCTAACCCTAACCTTAACCCTAACCCTAACCCTAACCCTAGCTTCAGCCTTATTTCAATGCAAGTCAATGGGGTGAAATTTCAACTTTGTCCTAGAGACATGGGGCCACTTGCTCTTTCATCAGGAGCCCCCAAGAAGCGCCCACAGCAAATTTGGGGCTTCTAGTATTTGAGGAACCCTAACCCTAACCCTAACCTTAACCCTAACCCTAACCCTAACCCTAGCTTCAGCCTTATTTCAATGCAAGTCTATGGGGTGAAATTTCAACTTTGTCCTAGAGACATGGGGCCACTTGCTCTTTCATCAGGGGCCCCCAAGAAGCGCCCACAGCAAGTTTGGGGCTTCTAGTACTTGAGGAACCCTAACCCTAACCCTAACCCTAACCTTAACCTTAACCCTAACCCTAACCCTAGCTTCAGCCTTATTTCAATGCAAGTCTATGGGGTGAAATTTCAACTTTGTCCTAGAGACATGGGGCCACTTGGTCTTTCATCAGGAGCCCCCAAGAAGCGCCCACAGCAAATTTGGGGCTTCTAGTATTTGAGGAACCCTAACCCTAACCCTAACCCTACTAGTATTTGAGGAACCCTAACCTTAACCCTAACCCTAACCCTAACCCTAGCTTCAGCCTTATTTCAATGCAAGTCTATGGGGTGAAATTTCAACTTGGTCCTAGAGACATGGGGCCACTTGCTCTTTCATCAGGAGCCCCCAAGAAGCGCCCACAGCAAATTTGGGGCTTCTAGTACTTGAGGAACCCTAACCCTAACCTTAACCCTAACCCTAACCCTAACCCTAACCCTAGCTTCAGCCTTATTTCAATGCAAGTCTATGGGGTGAAATTTCAACTTTGTCCTAGAGACATGGGGCCACTTGGTCTTTCATCAGGAGCCCCCAAGAAGCGCCCACAGCAACTTTGGGGCTTCTAGTACTTGAGGAACCCTAACCCTAACCTTAACCCTAACCCTAACCCTAGCTTCAGCCTTATTTCAATGCAAGTCAATGGGGTGAAATTTCAACTTTGTCCTAGAGACATGGGGCCACTTGCTCTTTCATCAGGAGCCCCCAAGAAGCGCCCACAGCAAATTTGGGGATTCTAGTACTTGAGGAACCCTAACCCTAACCTTAACCCTAACCCTAACCCTAACCCTAGCTTCAGCCTTATTTCAATGCAAGTCTATGGGGTGAAATTTCAACTTTGTCCTAGAGACATGGGGCCACTTGCTCTTTCATCAGGAGCCCCCAAGAAGCGCCCACAGCAAATCCTAGAGACATGGGGCCACTTGCTCTTTCATCAGGAGCCCCCAAGAAGCGCCCACAGCAAATTTGGGGCTTCTAGTATTTGAGGAACCCTAACCCTAACCCTAACCCTTCTAGTACTTGAGGAACCCTAACCTTAACCCTAACCCTAACCCTAACCCTAGCTTCAACCTTATTTCAATGCAAGTCTATGGAGTGAAATTTCAACTTGGTCCTAGAGACATGGGGCCACTTGGTCTTTCATCAGGAGCCCCCAAGAAGCGCCCACAGCAAATTTGGGGCTTCTAGTACTTGAGGTACCCTAACCCTAACCTTAACCCTAACCCTAACCCTAACCCTAGCTTCAACCTTATTTCAATGGAAGTCTATGGAGTGAAATTTCAACTTGGTCCTAGAGACATGGGGCCACTTGCTCTTTCATCAGGAGCCCCCAAGAAGCGCCCACAGCAAATTTGGGGCTTCTAGTACTTGAGGAACCCTAACCCTAACCTTAACCCTAACCCTAACCCTAACCCTAACCTTAACCCTAACCCTAACCCTAACCCTAACCCTAACCCTAACCTTAACCCTAACCCTAACCCTAACCTTAACCCTAACCCTAACCCTAACCCTAGCTTCAGCCTTATTTCAATGCAAGTCTATGGGGTGAAATTTCAACTTTGTCCTAGAGACATGGGGCCACTTGCTCTTTCATCAGAAGCCCCCAAGAAGCGCCCACAGCAAATTTGGGGCTTCTAGTACTTGAGGAACCCTAACCCTAACCTTAACGCTAACCGTAACCCTAACCCTAGCTTCAGCCTTATTTCAATGCAAGTCAATGGGGTGAAATTTCAACTTTGTCCTAGAGACATGGGGCCACTTGCTCTTTCATCAGGAGCCCCCAAGAAGCGCCCACAGCAAATTTGGGGCTTCTAGTATTTGAGGAACCCTAACCCTAACCCTAACCTTAACCCTAACCCTAACCCTAACCCTAGCTTCAGCCTTATTTCAATGCAAGTCTATGGGGTGAAATTTCAACTTTGTCCTAGAGACATGGGGCCAC
Organism: Nelusetta ayraudi; assembly: GCF_046127955.1. Classification (NCBI taxonomy): domain Eukaryota; kingdom Metazoa; phylum Chordata; class Actinopteri; order Tetraodontiformes; family Monacanthidae; genus Nelusetta; species Nelusetta ayraudi. The sequence goes on from NW_027466092.1 coordinate 2,981,533, forward strand.
TTGCTCTTTCATCAGGAGCCCCCAAGAAGCGCCCACAGCAAATCCTAGAGACATGGGGCCACTTGCTCTTTCATCAGGAGCCCCCAAGAAGCGCCCACAGCAAGTTTGGGGCTTCTAGTACTTGAGGAACCCTAACCCTAACCCTAACCTTAACCCTAACCCTAACCCTAACCCTAGCTTCAGCCTTATTTCAATGCAAGTCTATGGGGTGAAATTTCAACTTTGTCCTAGAGACATGGGGCCACTTGCTCTTTCATCAGGAGCCCCCAAGAAGCGCCCACAGCAAATTTGGGGCTTCTAGTATTTGAGGAACCCTAACCCTAACCCTAACCTTAACCCTAACCCTAACCCTAACCCTAGCTTCAGCCTTATTTCAATGCAAGTCTATGGGGTGAAATTTCAACTTGGTCCTAGAGACATGGGGCCACTTGCTCTTTCATCAGGAGCCCCCAAGAAGCGCCCACAGCAAATTTGGGGCTTCTAGTATTTGAGGAACCCTAACCCTAACCCTAACCCTTCTAGTACTTGAGGAACCCTAACCTTAACCCTAACCCTAACCCTAACCCTAGCTTCAACCTTATTTCAATGCAAGTCTATGGAGTGAAATTTCAACTTGGTCCTAGAGACATGGGGCCACTTGGTCTTTCATCAGGAGCCCCCAAGAAGCGCCCACAGCAAATTTGGGGCTTCTAGTACTTGAGGTACCCTAACCCTAACCTTAACCCTAACCCTAACCCTAACCCTAGCTTCAACCTTATTTCAATGGAAGTCTATGGAGTGAAATTTCAACTTGGTCCTAGAGACATGGGGCCACTTGCTCTTTCATCAGGAGCCCCCAAGAAGCGCCCACAGCAAATTTGGGGCTTCTAGTACTTGAGGAACCCTAACCCTAACCTTAACCCTAACCCTAACCCTAACCCTAACCTTAACCCTAACCCTAACCCTAACCCTAACCCTAACCCTAACCTTAACCCTAACCCTAACCCTAACCTTAACCCTAACCCTAACCCTAACCCTAGCTTCAGCCTTATTTCAATGCAAGTCTATGGGGTGAAATTTCAACTTTGTCCTAGAGACATGGGGCCACTTGCTCTTTCATCAGAAGCCCCCAAGAAGCGCCCACAGCAAATTTGGGGCTTCTAGTATTTGAGGAACCCTAACCCTAACCCTAACCTTAACCCTAACCCTAACCCTAACCCTAGCTTCAGCCTTATTTCAATGCAAGTCTATGGGGTGAAATTTCAACTTTGTCCTAGAGACATGGGGCCACTTGCTCTTTCATCAGGAGCCCCCAAGAAGCGCCCACAGCAAATCCTAGAGACATGGGGCCACTTGCTCTTTCATCAGGAGCCCCCAAGAAGCGCCCACAGCAAGTTTGGGGCTTCTAGTACTTGAGGAACCCTAACCCTAACCCTAACCTTAACCCTAACCCTAACCCTAACCCTAGCTTCAGCCTTATTTCAATGCAAGTCTATGGGGTGAAATTTCAACTTTGTCCTAGAGACATGGGGCCACTTGCTCTTTCATCAGGAGCCCCCAAGAAGCGCCCACAGCAAATTTGGGGCTTCTAGTATTTGAGGAACCCTAACCCTAACCCTAACCTTAACCCTAACCCTAACCCTAACCCTAGCTTCAGCCTTATTTCAATGCAAGTCTATGGGGTGAAATTTCAACTTGGTCCTAGAGACATGGGGCCACTTGCTCTTTCATCAGGAGCCCCCAAGAAGCGCCCACAGCAAATTTGGGGCTTCTAGTACTTGAGCAACCCTAACCCTAACCTTAACCCCAACCCTAACCCTAACCCTAACCCTAGCTTCAGCCTTATTTCAATGCAAGTCTATGGGGTGAAATTTCAACTTGGTCCTAGAGACATGGGGCCACTTGCTCTTTCATCAGGAGCCCCCAAGAAGCGCCCACAGCAAATTTGGGGCTTCTAGTACTTGAGGAACCCTAACCCTAACCTTAACCCTAACCCTAACCCTAACCCTAACCCTAGCTTCAGCCTTATTTCAATGCAAGTCTATGGGGTGAAATTTCAACTTTGTCCTAGAGACATGGGGCCACTTGGTCTTTCATCAGGAGCCCCCAAGAAGCACCCACAGCAACTTTGGGGCTTCTAGTACTTGAGGAACCCTAACCCTAACCTTAACCCTAACCCTAACCCTAGCTTCAGCCTTATTTCAATGCAAGTCAATGGGGTGAAATTTCAACTTTGTCCTAGAGACATGGGGCCACTTGCTCTTTCATCAGGAGCCCCCAAGAAGCGCCCACAGCAAATTTGGGGATTCTAGTACTTGAGGAACCCTAACCCTAACCTTAACCCTAACCCTAACCCTAACCCTAGCTTCAGCCTTATTTCAATGCAAGTCTATGGGGTGAAATTTCAACTTTGTCCTAGAGACATGGGGCCACTTGGGCTTTCATCAGGAGCCCCCAAGTAGCGCCCACAGCAAATTTGGGGCTTCTAATACTTGAGGAACCCTAACCCTAACCTTAACCCTAACCCTAACCCTAGCTTCAGCCTTATTTCAATGGAAGTCGATGGGGTGAAATTTCAACTTTGTCCTAGAGACATGGGGCCACTTGCTCTTTCATCAGGAGCCCCCAAGAAGCGCCCACAGCAAATTTGGGGCTTCTACTATTTGAGGAACCCTAACCCTAACCCTAACCCTTCTAGTACTTGAGGAACCCTAACCTTAACCCTAACCCTAACCCTAACCCTAGCTTCAACCTTATTTCAATGCAAGTCTATGGAGTGAAATTTCAACTTGGTCCTAGAGACATGGGGCCACTTGGTCTTTCATCAGGAGCCCCCAAGAAGCGCCCACAGCAAATTTGGGGCTTCTAGTACTTGAGGTACCCTAACCCTAACCTTAACCCTAACCCTAACCCTAACCCTAGCTTCAACCTTATTTCAATGCAAGTCTATGGAGTGAAATTTCAACTTGGTCCTAGAGACATGGGGCCACTTGCTCTTTCATCAGGAGCCCCCAAGAAGCGCCCACAGCAAATTTGGGGCTTCTAGTACTTGAGGGACCCTAACCCTAACCTTAATCCTAACCCTAACCCTAACTCTAGCTTCAGCCTTATTTCAATGCAAGTCTATGGGGTGAAATTTCAACTTTGTCCTAGAGACATGGGGCCACTTGCTCTTTCATCAGGAGCCCCCAAGAAGCGCCCACAGCAAATTTGGGGCTTCTAGTACTTGAGGAACCCTAACCCTAACCCTAACCCTAGCTTCAGCCTTATTTCAATGCAAGTCTATGGGGTGAAATTTCAACTTTGTCCTAGAGACATGGGGCCACTTGCTCTTTCATCAGGAGCCCCCAAGAAGCGCCCACAGCAAATTTGGGGCTTCTAGTACTTGAGGAACCCTAACCCTAACCTTAACTCTAACCCTAACCCTAACCCTAGCTTCAGCCTTATTTCAATGCAAGTCTATGGGGTGAAATTTCAACTTTGTCCTAGAGACATGGGGCCACTTGCTCTTTCATCAGGAGCCCCCAAGAAGCGCCCACAGCAAATTTGGGGCTTCTAGTATTTGAGGAACCCTAACCCTAACCCTAACCTTAACCCTAACCCTAACCCTAACCCTAGCTTCAGCCTTATTTCAATGCAAGTCTATGGGGTGAAATTTCAACTTTGTCCTAGAGACATGGGGCCACTTGCTCTTTCATCAGAAGCCCCCAAGAAGCGCCCACAGCAAATTTGGGGCTTCTAGTACTTGAGGAACCCTAACCCTAACCTTAACCCTAACCCTAACCCTAACCCTAGCTTCAGCCTTATTTCAATGCAAGTCAATGGGGTGAAATTTCAACTTTGTCCTAGAGACATGGGGCCACTTGCTCTTTCATCAGGAGCCCCCAAGAAGCGCCCACAGCAAATTTGGGGCTTCTAGTATTTGAGGAACCCTAACCCTAACCCTAACCTTAACCCTAACCCTAACCCTAACCCTAGCTTCAGCCTTATTTCAATGCAAGTCTATGGGGTGAAATTTCAACTTTGTCCTAGAGACATGGGGCCACTTGCTCTTTCATCAGGGGCCCCCAAGAAGCGCCCACAGCAAGTTTGGGGCTTCTAGTACTTGAGGAACCCTAACCCTAACCCTAACCCTAACCTTAACCTTAACCCTAACCCTAACCCTAGCTTCAGCCTTATTTCAATGCAAGTCTATGGGGTGAAATTTCAACTTTGTCCTAGAGACATGGGGCCACTTGGTCTTTCATCAGGAGCCCCCAAGAAGCGCCCACAGCAAATTTGGGGCTTCTAGTATTTGAGGAACCCTAACCCTAACCCTAACCCTACTAGTATTTGAGGAACCCTAACCTTAACCCTAACCCTAACCCTAACCCTAGCTTCAGCCTTATTTCAATGCAAGTCTATGGGGTGAAATTTCAACTTTGTCCTAGAGACATGGGGCCACTTGCTCTTTCATCAGGAGCCCCCAAGAAGCGCCCACAGCAAATTTGGGGCTTCTAGTACTTGAGGAACCCTAACCCTAACCTTAACTCTAACCCTAACCCTAACCCTAGCTTCAGCCTTATTTCAATGCAAGTCTATGGGGTGAAATTTCAACTTTGTCCTAGAGACATGGGGCCACTTGCTCTTTCATCAGGAGCCCCCAAGAAGCGCCCACAGCAAATTTGGGGCTTCTAGTATTTGAGGAACCCTAACCCTAACCCTAACCTTAACCCTAACCCTAACCCTAGCTTCAGCCTTATTTCAATGCAAGTCTATGGGGTGAAATTTCAACTTTGTCCTAGAGACATGGGGCCACTTGCTCTTTCATCAGAAGCCCCCAAGAAGCGCCCACAGCAAATTTGGGGCTTCTAGTACTTGAGGAACCCTAACCCTAACCTTAACCCTAACCCTAACCCTAACCCTAGCTTCAGCCTTATTTCAATGCAAGTCAATGGGGTGAAATTTCAACTTTGTCCTAGAGACATGGGGCCACTTGCTCTTTCATCAGGAGCCCCCAAGAAGCGCCCACAGCAAATTTGGGGCTTCTAGTATTTGAGGAACCCTAACCCTAACCCTAACCTTAACCCTAACCCTAACCCTAACCCTAGCTTCAGCCTTATTTCAATGCAAGTCTATGGGGTGAAATTTCAACTTTGTCCTAGAGACATGGGGCCACTTGCTCTTTCATCAGGGGCCCCCAAGAAGCGCCCACAGCAAGTTTGGGGCTTCTAGTACTTGAGGAACCCTAACCCTAACCCTAACCCTAACCTTAACCTTAACCCTAACCCTAACCCTAGCTTCAGCCTTATTTCAATGCAAGTCTATGGGGTGAAATTTCAACTTTGTCCTAGAGACATGGGGCCACTTGGTCTTTCATCAGGAGCCCCCAAGAAGCGCCCACAGCAAATTTGGGGCTTCTAGTATTTGAGGAACCCTAACCCTAACCCTAACCCTACTAGTATTTGAGGAACCCTAACCTTAACCCTAACCCTAACCCTAACCCTAGCTTCAGCCTTATTTCAATGCAAGTCTATGGGGTGAAATTTCAACTTTGTCCTAGAGACATGGGGCCACTTGCTCTTTCATCAGGAGCCCCCAAGAAGCGCCCACAGCAAATTTGGGGCTTCTAGTACTTGAGGAACCCTAACCCTAACCTTAACTCTAACCCTAACCCTAACCCTAGCTTCAGCCTTATTTCAATGCAAGTCTATGGGGTGAAATTTCAACTTTGTCCTAGAGACATGGGGCCACTTGCTCTTTCATCAGGAGCCCCCAAGAAGCGCCCACAGCAAATTTGGGGCTTCTAGTATTTGAGGAACCCTAACCCTAACCCTAACCTTAACCCTAACCCTAACCCTAACCCTAGCTTCAGCCTTATTTCAATGCAAGTCTATGGGGTGAAATTTCAACTTTGTCCTAGAGACATGGGGCCACTTGCTCTTTCATCAGAAGCCCCCAAGAAGCGCCCACAGCAAATTTGGGGCTTCTAGTACTTGAGGAACCCTAACCCTAACCTTAACCCTAACCCTAACCCTAACCCTAGCTTCAGCCTTATTTCAATGCAAGTCAATGGGGTGAAATTTCAACTTTGTCCTAGAGACATGGGGCCACTTGCTCTTTCATCAGGAGCCCCCAAGAAGCGCCCACAGCAAATTTGGGGCTTCTAGTATTTGAGGAACCCTAACCCTAACCCTAACCTTAACCCTAACCCTAACCCTAACCCTAGCTTCAGCCTTATTTCAATGCAAGTCTATGGGGTGAAATTTCAACTTTGTCCTAGAGACATGGGGCCACTTGCTCTTTCATCAGGGGCCCCCAAGAAGCGCCCACAGCAAGTTTGGGGCTTCTAGTACTTGAGGAACCCTAACCCTAACCCTAACCCTAACCTTAACCTTAACCCTAACCCTAACCCTAGCTTCAGCCTTATTTCAATGCAAGTCTATGGGGTGAAATTTCAACTTTGTCCTAGAGACATGGGGCCACTTGGTCTTTCATCAGGAGCCCCCAAGAAGCGCCCACAGCAAATTTGGGGCTTCTAGTATTTGAGGAACCCTAACCCTAACCCTAACCCTACTAGTACTTGAGGAACCCTAACCTTAACCCTAACCCTAACCCTAACCCTAGCTTCAGCCTTATTTCAATGCAAGTCTATGGGGTGAAATTTCAACTTTGTCCTAGAGACATGGGGCCACTTGGTCTTTCATCAGGAGCCCCCAAGAAGCGCCCACAGCAAATTTGGGGCTTCTAGTACTTGAGGTACCCTAACCCTAACCTTAACCCTAACCCTAACCCTAACCCTAGCTTCAACCTTATTTCAATGCAAGTCTATGGAGTGAAATTTCAACTTGGTCCTAGAGACATGGGGCCACTTGCTCTTTCATCAGGAGCCCCCAAGAAGCGCCCACAGCAAATTTGGGGCTTCTAGTACTTGAGGGACCCTAACCCTAACCTTAATCCTAACCCTAACCCTAACTCTAGCTTCAGCCTTATTTCAATGCAAGTCTATGGGGTGAAATTTCAACTTTGTCCTAGAGACATGGGGCCACTTGCTCTTTCATCAGGAGCCCCCAAGAAGCGCCCACAGCAAATTTGGGGCTTCTAGTACTTGAGGAACCCTAACCCTAACCCTAACCCTAGCTTCAGCCTTATTTCAATGCAAGTCTATGGGGTGAAATTTCAACTTTGTCCTAGAGACATGGGGCCACTTGCTCTTTCATCAGGAGCCCCCAAGAAGCGCCCACAGCAAATTTGGGGCTTCTAGTACTTGAGGAACCCTAACCCTAACCTTAACTCTAACCCTAACCCTAACCCTAGCTTCAGCCTTATTTCAATGCAAGTCTATGGGGTGAAATTTCAACTTTGTCCTAGAGACATGGGGCCACTTGCTCTTTCATCAGGAGCCCCCAAGAAGCGCCCACAGCAAATTTGGGGCTTCTAGTATTTGAGGAACCCTAACCCTAACCCTAACCTTAACCCTAACCCTAACCCTAACCCTAGCTTCAGCCTTATTTCAATGCAAGTCTATGGGGTGAAATTTCAACTTTGTCCTAGAGACATGGGGCCACTTGCTCTTTCATCAGAAGCCCCCAAGAAGCGCCCACAGCAAATTTGGGGCTTCTAGTACTTGAGGAACCCTAACCCTAACCTTAACCCTAACCCTAACCCTAACCCTAGCTTCAGCCTTATTTCAATGCAAGTCAATGGGGTGAAATTTCAACTTTGTCCTAGAGACATGGGGCCACTTGCTCTTTCATCAGGAGCCCCCAAGAAGCGCCCACAGCAAATTTGGGGCTTCTAGTATTTGAGGAACCCTAACCCTAACCCTAACCTTAACCCTAACCCTAACCCTAACCCTAGCTTCAGCCTTATTTCAATGCAAGTCTATGGGGTGAAATTTCAACTTTGTCCTAGAGACATGGGGCCACTTGCTCTTTCATCAGGGGCCCCCAAGAAGCGCCCACAGCAAGTTTGGGGCTTCTAGTACTTGAGGAACCCTAACCCTAACCCTAACCCTAACCTTAACCTTAACCCTAACCCTAACCCTAGCTTCAGCCTTATTTCAATGCAAGTCTATGGGGTGAAATTTCAACTTTGTCCTAGAGACATGGGGCCACTTGGTCTTTCATCAGGAGCCCCCAAGAAGCGCCCACAGCAAATTTGGGGCTTCTAGTATTTGAGGAACCCTAACCCTAACCCTAACCCTACTAGTATTTGAGGAACCCTAACCTTAACCCTAACCCTAACCCTAACCCTAGCTTCAGCCTTATTTCAATGCAAGTCTATGGGGTGAAATTTCAACTTTGTCCTAGAGACATGGGGCCACTTGCTCTTTCATCAGGAGCCCCCAAGAAGCGCCCACAGCAAATTTGGGGCTTCTAGTACTTGAGGAACCCTAACCCTAACCTTAACTCTAACCCTAACCCTAACCCTAGCTTCAGCCTTATTTCAATGCAAGTCTATGGGGTGAAATTTCAACTTTGTCCTAGAGACATGGGGCCACTTGCTCTTTCATCAGGAGCCCCCAAGAAGCGCCCACAGCAAATTTGGGGCTTCTAGTATTTGAGGAACCCTAACCCTAACCCTAACCTTAACCCTAACCCTAACCCTAACCCTAGCTTCAGCCTTATTTCAATGCAAGTCTATGGGGTGAAATTTCAACTTTGTCCTAGAGACATGGGGCCACTTGCTCTTTCATCAGAAGCCCCCAAGAAGCGCCCACAGCAAATTTGGGGCTTCTAGTACTTGAGGAACCCTAACCCTAACCTTAACCCTAACCCTAACCCTAACCCTAGCTTCAGCCTTATTTCAATGCAAGTCAATGGGGTGAAATTTCAACTTTGTCCTAGAGACATGGGGCCACTTGCTCTTTCATCAGGAGCCCCCAAGAAGCGCCCACAGCAAATTTGGGGCTTCTAGTATTTGAGGAACCCTAACCCTAACCCTAACCTTAACCCTAACCCTAACCCTAACCCTAGCTTCAGCCTTATTTCAATGCAAGTCTATGGGGTGAAATTTCAACTTTGTCCTAGAGACATGGGGCCACTTGCTCTTTCATCAGGGGCCCCCAAGAAGCGCCCACAGCAAGTTTGGGGCTTCTAGTACTTGAGGAACCCTAACCCTAACCCTAACCCTAACCTTAACCTTAACCCTAACCCTAACCCTAGCTTCAGCCTTATTTCAATGCAAGTCTATGGGGTGAAATTTCAACTTTGTCCTAGAGACATGGGGCCACTTGGTCTTTCATCAGGAGCCCCCAAGAAGCGCCCACAGCAAATTTGGGGCTTCTAGTATTTGAGGAACCCTAACCCTAACCCTAACCCTACTAGTACTTGAGGAACCCTAACCTTAACCCTAACCCTAACCCTAACCCTAGCTTCAGCCTTATTTCAATGCAAGTCTATGGGGTGAAATTTCAACTTTGTCCTAGAGACATGGGGCCACTTGGTCTTTCATCAGGAGCCCCCAAGAAGCGCCCACAGCAAATTTGGGGCTTCTAGTACTTGAGGTACCCTAACCCTAACCTTAACCCTAACCCTAACCCTAACCCTAGCTTCAACCTTATTTCAATGCAAGTCTATGGAGTGAAATTTCAACTTGGTCCTAGAGACATGGGGCCACTTGCTCTTTCATCAGGAGCCCCCAAGAAGCGCCCACAGCAAATTTGGGGCTTCTAGTACTTGAGGGACCCTAACCCTAACCTTAATCCTAACCCTAACCCTAACTCTAGCTTCAGCCTTATTTCAATGCAAGTCTATGGGGTGAAATTTCAACTTTGTCCTAGAGACATGGGGCCACTTGCTCTTTCATCAGGAGCCCCCAAGAAGCGCCCACAGCAAATTTGGGGCTTCTAGTACTTGAGGAACCCTAACCCTAACCCTAACCCTAGCTTCAGCCTTATTTCAATGCAAGTCTATGGGGTGAAATTTCAACTTTGTCCTAGAGACATGGGGCCACTTGCTCTTTCATCAGGAGCCCCCAAGAAGCGCCCACAGCAAATTTGGGGCTTCTAGTACTTGAGGAACCCTAACCCTAACCTTAACTCTAACCCTAACCCTAACCCTAGCTTCAGCCTTATTTCAATGCAAGTCTATGGGGTGAAATTTCAACTTTGTCCTAGAGACATGGGGCCACTTGCTCTTTCATCAGGAGCCCCCAAGAAGCGCCCACAGCAAATTTGGGGCTTCTAGTATTTGAGGAACCCTAACCCTAACCCTAACCTTAACCCTAACCCTAACCCTAACCCTAGCTTCAGCCTTATTTCAATGCAAGTCTATGGGGTGAAATTTCAACTTTGTCCTAGAGACATGGGGCCACTTGCTCTTTCATCAGAAGCCCCCAAGAAGCGCCCACAGCAAATTTGGGGCTTCTAGTACTTGAGGAACCCTAACCCTAACCTTAACCCTAACCCTAACCCTAACCCTAGCTTCAGCCTTATTTCAATGCAAGTCAATGGGGTGAAATTTCAACTTTGTCCTAGAGACATGGGGCCACTTGCTCTTTCATCAGGAGCCCCCAAGAAGCGCCCACAGCAAATTTGGGGCTTCTAGTATTTGAGGAACCCTAACCCTAACCCTAACCTTAACCCTAACCCTAACCCTAACCCTAGCTTCAGCCTTATTTCAATGCAAGTCTATGGGGTGAAATTTCAACTTTGTCCTAGAGACATGGGGCCACTTGCTCTTTCATCAGGGGCCCCCAAGAAGCGCCCACAGCAAGTTTGGGGCTTCTAGTACTTGAGGAACCCTAACCCTAACCCTAACCCTAACCTTAACCTTAACCCTAACCCTAACCCTAGCTTCAGCCTTATTTCAATGCAAGTCTATGGGGTGAAATTTCAACTTTGTCCTAGAGACATGGGGCCACTTGGTCTTTCATCAGGAGCCCCCAAGAAGCGCCCACAGCAAATTTGGGGCTTCTAGTATTTGAGGAACCCTAACCCTAACCCTAACCCTACTAGTATTTGAGGAACCCTAACCTTAACCCTAACCCTAACCCTAACCCTAGCTTCAGCCTTATTTCAATGCAAGTCTATTGGGTGAAATTTCAACTTTGTCCTAGAGACATGGGGCCACTTGCTCTTTCATCAGGAGCCCCCAAGAAGCGCCCACAGCAAATTTGGGGCTTCTAGTACTTGAGGAACCCTAACCCTAACCTTAACTCTAACCCTAACCCTAACCCTAGCTTCAGCCTTATTTCAATGCAAGTCTATGGGGTGAAATTTCAACTTTGTCCTAGAGACATGGGGCCACTTGCTCTTTCATCAGGAGCCCCCAAGAAGCGCCCACAGCAAATTTGGGGCTTCTAGTATTTGAGGAACCCTAACCCTAACCCTAACCTTAACCCTAACCCTAACCCTAACCCTAGCTTCAGCCTTATTTCAATGCAAGTCTATGGGGTGAAATTTCAACTTTGTCCTAGAGACATGGGGCCACTTGCTCTTTCATCAGAAGCCCCCAAGAAGCGCCCACAGCAAATTTGGGGCTTCTAGTACTTGAGGAACCCTAACCCTAACCTTAACCCTAACCCTAACCCTAACCCTAGCTTCAGCCTTATTTCAATGCAAGTCAATGGGGTGAAATTTCAACTTTGTCCTAGAGACATGGGGCCACTTGCTCTTTCATCAGGAGCCCCCAAGAAGCGCCCACAGCAAATTTGGGGCTTCTAGTATTTGAGGAACCCTAACCCTAACCCTAACCTTAACCCTAACCCTAACCCTAACCCTAGCTTCAGCCTTATTTCAATGCAAGTCTATGGGGTGAAATTTCAACTTTGTCCTAGAGACATGGGGCCACTTGCTCTTTCATCAGGGGCCCCCAAGAAGCGCCCACAGCAAGTTTGGGGCTTCTAGTACTTGAGGAACCCTAACCCTAACCCTAACCCTAACCTTAACCTTAACCCTAACCCTAACCCTAGCTTCAGCCTTATTTCAATGCAAGTCTATGGGGTGAAATTTCAACTTTGTCCTAGAGACATGGGGCCACTTGGTCTTTCATCAGGAGCCCCCAAGAAGCGCCCACAGCAAATTTGGGGCTTCTAGTATTTGAGGAACCCTAACCCTAACCCTAACCCTACTAGTACTTGAGGAACCCTAACCTTAACCCTAACCCTAACCCTAACCCTAGCTTCAGCCTTATTTCAATGCAAGTCTATGGGGTGAAATTTCAACTTTGTCCTAGAGACATGGGGCCACTTGCTCTTTCATCAGGAGCCCCCAAGAAGCGCCCACAGCAAATTTGGGGCTTCTAGTACTTGAGGAACCCTAACCCTAACCTTAACCCTAACCCTAACCCTAACCCTAGCTTCAGCCTTATTTCAATGCAAGTCTATGGGGTGAAATTTCAACTTTGTCCTAGAGACATGGGGCCACTTGCTCTTTCATCAGGAGCCCCCAAGAAGCGCCCACAGCAAATTTGGGGCTTCTAGTATTTGAGGAACCCTAACCCTAACCCTAACCTTAACCCTAACCCTAACCCTAACCCTAGCTTCAGCCTTATTTCAATGCAAGTCTATGGGGTGAAATTTCAACTTTGTCCTAGAGACATGGGGCCACTTGCTCTTTCATCAGGAGCCCCCAAGAAGCGCCCACAGCAAATTTGGGGCTTCTAGTACTTGAGGAACCCTAACCCTAACCTTAACCCTAACCCTAACCCTAACCCTAGCTTCAGCCTTATTTCAATGCAAGTCAATGGGGTGAAATTTCAACTTTGTCCTAGAGACATGGGGCCACTTGGTCTTTCATCAGGAGCCCCCAAGAAGCGCCCACAGCAAATTTGGGGCTTCTAGTATTTGAGGAACCCTAACCCTAACCCTAACCCTACTAGTACTTGAGGAACCCTAACCTTAACCCTAACCCTAACCCTAACCCTAGCTTCAGCCTTATTTCAATGCAAGTCTATGGGGTGAAATTTCAACTTTGTCCTAGAGACATGGGGCCACTTGCTCTTTCATCAGGAGCCCCCAAGAAGCGCCCACAGCAAATTTGGGGCTTCTAGTACTTGAGGAACCCTAACCCTAACCTTAACCCTAACCCTAACCCTAACCCTAGCTTCAGCCTTATTTCAATGCAAGTCTATGGGGTGAAATTTCAACTTTGTCCTAGAGACATGGGGCCACTTGCTCTTTCATCAGGAGCCCCCAAGAAGCGCCCACAGCAAATTTGGGGCTTCTAGTATTTGAGGAACCCTAACCCTAACCCTAACCTTAACCCTAACCCTAACCCTAACCCTAGCTTCAGCCTTATTTCAATGCAAGTCTATGGGGTGAAATTTCAACTTTGTCCTAGAGACATGGGGCCACTTGCTCTTTCATCAGGAGCCCCCAAGAAGCGCCCACAGCAAATTTGGGGCTTCTAGTACTTGAGGAACCCTAACCCTAACCTTAACCCTAACCCTAACCCTAACCCTAGCTTCAGCCTTATTTCAATGCAAGTCAATGGGGTGAAATTTCAACTTTGTCCTAGAGACATGGGGCCACTTGCTCTTTCATCAGGAGCCCCCAAGAAGCGCCCACAGCAAATTTGGGGCTTCTAGTATTTGAGGAACCCTAACCCTAACCCTAACCTTAACCCTAACCCTAACCCTAACCCTAGCTTCAGCCTTATTTCAATGCAAGTCTAAGGGGTGAAATTTCAACTTGGTCCTAGAGACATGGGGCCACTTGCTCTTTCATCAGGAGCCCCCAAGAAGCGCCCACAGCAAATTTGGGGCTTCTAGTACTTGAGCAACCCTAACCCTAACCTTAACCCCAACCCTAACCCTAACCCTAACCCTAGCTTCAGCTTATTTCAATGCAAGTCTATGGGGTGAAATTTCAACTTTGTCCTAGAGACATAAGGCCACTTGCTCTTTCATCAGGAGCCCCCAAGAAGCGCCCACAGCAAATTTGGGGCTTCTAGTACTTGAGGAACCCTAACCCTAACCTTAACCCTAACCCTAACCCTAACCCTAGCTTCAGCCTTATTTCAATGCAAATCTATGGGGTGAAATTTCAACTTGGTCCTAGAGACATGGGGCCACTTGCTCTTTCATCAGGAGCCCCCAAGAAGCGCCCACAGCAAATTTGGGGCTTCTAGTATTTGAGGAACCCTAACCCTAACCTTAACCCTAACCCTAACCCTAACCCTAGCTTCAGCCTTATTTCAATGCAAGTCTATGGGGTGAAATTTCAACTTTGTCCTAGAGACATGGGGCCACTTGCTCTTTCATCAGGAGCCCCCAAGAAGCGCCCACAGCAAATTTGGGGCTTCTAGTACTTGAGCAACCCTAACCCTAACCTTAACCCCAACCCTAACCCTAACCCTAACCCTAGCTTCAGCCTTATTTCAATGCAAGTCTATGGGGTGAAATTTCAACTTGGTCCTAGAGACATGGGGCCACTTGCTCTTTCATCAGGAGCCCCCAAGAAGCGCCCACAGCAAATTTGGGGCTTCTAGTACTTGAGGAACCCTAACCCTAACCTTAACCCTAACCCTAACCCTAACCCTAACCCTAGCTTCAGCCTTATTTCAATGCAAGTCTATGGGGTGAAATTTCAACTTTGTCCTAGAGACATGGGGCCACTTGGTCTTTCATCAGGAGCCCCCAAGAAGCGCCCACAGCAACTTTGGGGCTTCTAGTACTTGAGGAACCCTAACCCTAACCTTAACCCTAACCCTAACCCTAGCTTCAGCCTTATTTCAATGCAAGTCAATGGGGTGAAATTTCAACTTTGTCCTAGAGACATGGGGCCACTTGCTCTTTCATCAGGAGCCCCCAAGAAGCGCCCACAGCAAATTTGGGGCTTCTAGTATTTGAGGAACCCTAACCCTAACCCTAACCTTAACCCTAACCCTAACCCTAACCCTAGCTTCAGCCTTATTTCAATGCAAGTCTATGGGGTGAAATTTCAACTTGGTCCTAGAGACATGGGGCCACTTGCTCTTTCATCAGGAGCCCCCAAGAAGCGCCCACAGCAAATTTGGGGCTTCTAGTACTTGAGGAACCCTAACCCTCAAGGGCAACCTTAACCCTAACCCTAACCCTAACCCTAGCTTCAGCCTTATTTCAATGC
This sequence comes from Nelusetta ayraudi, assembly GCF_046127955.1. NCBI lineage: Eukaryota > Metazoa > Chordata > Actinopteri > Tetraodontiformes > Monacanthidae > Nelusetta > Nelusetta ayraudi. The sequence continues at coordinate 2,996,542 of NW_027466092.1, forward strand.
AAGTCTATGGGGTGAAATTTCAACTTTGTCCTAGAGACATGGGGCCACTTGCTCTTTCATCAGGAGCCCCCAAGAAGTGCCCACAGCAAGTTTGGGGCTTCTAGTACTTGAGGAACCCTAACCCTAACCCTAACCCTAACCTTAACCCTAACCCTAACCCTAACCCTAGCTTCAGCCTTATGTCAATGCAAGTCTATGGGGTGAAATTTCAACTTGGTCCTAGAGACATGGGGCCACTTGCTCTTTCATCAGGAGTCCCCAAGAAGCGCCCACAGCAAATTTGGGGCTTCTAGTACTTGAGGAACCCGAACCCTAACCCTAACCCTAGCTTCAGCCTTATTTCAATGCAAGTCTATGGGGTGAAATTTCAACTTGGTCCTAGAGACATGGGGCCACTTGCTCTTTCATCAGGAGCCCCCAAGAAGCGCCCACAGCAAATTTGGGGCTTCTAGTACTTGAGGAACCCTAACCCTAACCTTAACCCCAACCCTAACCCTAACCCTAACCCTAGCTTCAGCCTTATTTCAATGCAAGTCTATGGGGTGAAATTTCAACTTTGTCCTAGAGACATGGGGCCACTTGCTCTTTCATCAGAAGCCCCCAAGAAGCGCCCACAGCAAATTTGGGGCTTCTAGTACTTGAGGAACCCTAACCCTAACCTTAACCCTAACCCTAACCCTAACCCTAGCTTCAGCCTTATTTCAATGCAAGTCTATGGGGTGAAATTTCAACTTTGTCCTAGAGACATGGGGCCACTTGCTCTTTCATCAGGAGCCCCCAAGAAGCGCCCACAGCAAATTTGGGGCTTCTAGTACTTGAGGAACCCTAACCCTCAAGGGCAACCTTAACCCTAACCCTAACCCTAACCCTAACCCTAGCTTCAGCCTTATTTCAATGCAAGTCTATGGGGTGAAATTTCAACTTTGTCCTAGAGACATGGGGCCACTTGCTCTTTCATCAGGAGCCCCCAAGAAGTGCCCACAGCAAGTTTGGGGCTTCTAGTACTTGAGGAACCCTAACCCTAACCCTAACCCTAACCTTAACCCTAACCCTAACCCTAACCCTAGCTTCAGCCTTATGTCAATGCAAGTCTATGGGGTGAAATTTCAACTTGGTCCTAGAGACATGGGGCCACTTGCTCTTTCATCAGGAGTCCCCAAGAAGCGCCCACAGCAAATTTGGGGCTTCTAGTACTTGAGGAACCCGAACCCTAACCCTAACCCTAGCTTCAGCCTTATTTCAATGCAAGTCTATGGGGTGAAATTTCAACTTGGTCCTAGAGACATGGGGCCACTTGCTCTTTCATCAGGAGCCCCCAAGAAGCGCCCACAGCAAATTTGGGGCTTCTAGTACTTGAGGAACCCTAACCCTAACCTTAACCCCAACCCTAACCCTAACCCTAACCCTAGCTTCAGCCTTATTTCAATGCAAGTCTATGGGGTGAAATTTCAACTTTGTCCTAGAGACATGGGGCCACTTGCTCTTTCATCAGAAGCCCCCAAGAAGCGCCCACAGCAAATTTGGGGCTTCTAGTACTTGAGGAACCCTAACCCTAACCTTAACCCTAACCCTAACCCTAACCCTAGCTTCAGCCTTATTTCAATGCAAGTCTATGGGGTGAAATTTCAACTTTGTCCTAGAGACATGGGGCCACTTGCTCTTTCATCAGGAGCCCCCAAGAAGCGCCCACAGCAAATTTGGGGCTTCTAGTACTTGAGGAACCCTAACCCTCAAGGGCAACCTTAACCCTAACCCTAACCCTAACCCTAACCCTAGCTTCAGCCTTATTTCAATGCAAGTCTATGGGGTGAAATTTCAACTTTGTCCTAGAGACATGGGGCCACTTGCTCTTTCATCAGGAGCCCCCAAGAAGTGCCCACAGCAAGTTTGGGGCTTCTAGTACTTGAGGAACCCTAACCCTAACCCTAACCCTAACCTTAACCCTAACCCTAACCCTAACCCTAGCTTCAGCCTTATGTCAATGCAAGTCTATGGGGTGAAATTTCAACTTGGTCCTAGAGACATGGGGCCACTTGCTCTTTCATCAGGAGTCCCCAAGAAGCGCCCACAGCAAATTTGGGGCTTCTAGTACTTGAGGAACCCGAACCCTAACCCTAACCCTAGCTTCAGCCTTATTTCAATGCAAGTCTATGGGGTGAAATTTCAACTTGGTCCTAGAGACATGGGGCCACTTGCTCTTTCATCAGGAGCCCCCAAGAAGCGCCCACAGCAAATTTGGGGCTTCTAGTACTTGAGGAACCCTAACCCTAACCTTAACCCCAACCCTAACCCTAACCCTAACCCTAGCTTCAGCCTTATTTCAATGCAAGTCTATGGGGTGAAATTTCAACTTTGTCCTAGAGACATGGGGCCACTTGCTCTTTCATCAGAAGCCCCCAAGAAGCGCCCACAGCAAATTTGGGGCTTCTAGTACTTGAGGAACCCTAACCCTAACCTTAACCCTAACCCTAACCCTAACCCTAGCTTCAGCCTTATTTCAATGCAAGTCTATGGGGTGAAATTTCAACTTTGTCCTAGAGACATGGGGCCACTTGCTCTTTCATCAGGAGCCCCCAAGAAGCGCCCACAGCAAATTTGGGGCTTCTAGTATTTGAGGAACCCTAACCCTAACCCTAACCTTAACCCTAACCCTAACCCTAACCCTAGCTTCAGCCTTATTTCAATGCAAGTCTATGGGGTGAAATTTCAACTTTGTCCTAGAGACATGGGGCCACTTGCTCTTTCATCAGGAGCCCCCAAGAAGCGCCCACAGCAAATTTGGGGCTTCTAGTACTTGAGGAACCCTAACCCTAACCTTAACCCTAACCCTAACCCTAACCCTAGCTTCAGCCTTATTTCAATGCAAGTCAATGGGGTGAAATTTCAACTTTGTCCTAGAGACATGGGGCCACTTGCTCTTTCATCAGGAGCCCCCAAGAAGCGCCCACAGCAAATTTGGGGCTTCTAGTATTTGAGGAACCCTAACCCTAACCCTAACCTTAACCCTAACCCTAACCCTAACCCTAGCTTCAGCCTTATTTCAATGCAAGTCTATGGGGTGAAATTTCAACTTGGTCCTAGAGACATGGGGCCACTTGCTCTTTCATCAGGAGCCCCCAAGAAGCGCCCACAGCAAATTTGGGGCTTCTAGTACTTGAGCAACCCTAACCCTAACCTTAACCCCAACCCTAACCCTAACCCTAACCCTAGCTTCAGCCTTATTTCAATGCAAGTCTATGGGGTGAAATTTCAACTTGGTCCTAGAGACATGGGGCCACTTGCTCTTTCATCAGGAGCCCCCAAGAAGCGCCCACAGCAAATTTGGGGCTTCTAGTACTTGAGGAACCCTAACCCTAACCTTAACCCTAACCCTAACCCTAACCCTAACCCTAGCTTCAGCCTTATTTCAATGCAAGTCTATGGGGTGAAATTTCAACTTTGTCCTAGAGACATGGGGCCACTTGGTCTTTCATCAGGAGCCCCCAAGAAGCGCCCACAGCAACTTTGGGGCTTCTAGTACTTGAGGAACCCTAACCCTAACCTTAACCCTAACCCTAACCCTAGCTTCAGCCTTATTTCAATGCAAGTCAATGGGGTGAAATTTCAACTTTGTCCTAGAGACATGGGGCCACTTGCTCTTTCATCAGGAGCCCCCAAGAAGCGCCCACAGCAAATTTGGGGCTTCTAGTATTTGAGGAACCCTAACCCTAACCCTAACCTTAACCCTAACCCTAACCCTAACCCTAGCTTCAGCCTTATTTCAATGCAAGTCTATGGGGTGAAATTTCAACTTGGTCCTAGAGACATGGGGCCACTTGCTCTTTCATCAGGAGCCCCCAAGAAGCGCCCACAGCAAATTTGGGGCTTCTAGTACTTGAGCAACCCTAACCCTAACCTTAACCCCAACCCTAACCCTAACCCTAACCCTAGCTTCAGCCTTATTTCAATGCAAGTCTATGGGGTGAAATTTCAACTTGGTCCTAGAGACATGGGGCCACTTGCTCTTTCATCAGGAGCCCCCAAGAAGCGCCCACAGCAAATTTGGGGCTTCTAGTACTTGAGGAACCCTAACCCTCAAGGGCAACCTTAACCCTAACCCTAACCCTAACCCTAACCCTAGCTTCAGCCTTATTTCAATGCAAGTCTATGGGGTGAAATTTCAACTTTGTCCTAGAGACATGGGGCCACTTGCTCTTTCATCAGGAGCCCCCAAGAAGTGCCCACAGCAAGTTTGGGGCTTCTAGTACTTGAGGAACCCTAACCCTAACCCTAACCTTAACCCTAACCCTAACCCTAACCCTAGCTTCAGCCTTATGTCAATGCAAGTCTATGGGGTGAAATTTCAACTTGGTCCTAGAGACATGGGGCCACTTGCTCTTTCATCAGGAGTCCCCAAGAAGCGCCCACAGCAAATTTGGGGCTTCTAGTACTTGAGGAACCCGAACCCTAACCCTAACCCTAGCTTCAGCCTTATTTCAATGCAAGTCTATGGGGTGAAATTTCAACTTGGTCCTAGAGACATGGGGCCACTTGCTCTTTCATCAGGAGCCCCCAAGAAGCGCCCACAGCAAATTTGGGGCTTCTAGTACTTGAGGAACCCTAACCCTAACCTTAACCCCAACCCTAACCCTAACCCTAACCCTAGCTTCAGCCTTATTTCAATGCAAGTCTATGGGGTGAAATTTCAACTTTGTCCTAGAGACATGGGGCCACTTGCTCTTTCATCAGAAGCCCCCAAGAAGCGCCCACAGCAAATTTGGGGCTTCTAGTACTTGAGGAACCCTAACCCTAACCTTAACCCTAACCCTAACCCTAACCCTAGCTTCAGCCTTATTTCAATGCAAGTCTATGGGGTGAAATTTCAACTTTGTCCTAGAGACATGGGGCCACTTGCTCTTTCATCAGGAGCCCCCAAGAAGCACCCACAGCAAATTTGGGGCTTCTAGTACATGAGGAACCCTAACCCTAACCTTAACCCCAACCCTAACCCTAGCTTCAGCCTTATTTCAATGCAAGTCTATGGGGTGAAATTTCAACTTTGTCCTAGAGACATGGGGCCACTTGCAGGTTCATCGGAATCCCTCAAGACACAGCCACGTCAAATGTGGGGCTTCTAGCATGGCCTGAAAAATTTTCTTCCCCCGAGGTGGGGCGTGACAGAGAACGTTCGAGAACCGCTGCCTTGAATGAATTAGGCCATTGAGTTTACAATAAAGTTGGCAACTGAGATGATTGATTATTTGATTTCAGACACAGAGAGGGCAGCTGGAAAAAGGAGAGACAAATAGTGCAAATCTTTCAACCTCTCGTTTTCATTTTTTTTTTCTTTTTTTTTTCGGGGTTTGGGAGGGTTTGGGGTTTTTGTACAGTGCTTTGGTCAACCTCAGTTTTTTTAATGTGCTGCATAAATAAAGATGACATGTAGAACACGGCCTCTATTCCTTAGATGCTGCCACAATACCGGAAGCCGTGACTTGTTAAAGCATGGGGAATTGGTAAAAGAACTTCATTGTTTTAAAGCCCGGGAAATACCTTAACATAAAAGTTTTCTTTTTTAATACCTAAGCACTTCTGAATTGTAATGTCACAATTTTTCCTTTTATCATTTTTCTTTGGGCCCAGATGCAAGAATTCTCGCTTGGGTAACTGTGCAAGCTGCCTCGCAATTTACAGAAACGCCACTCAGAAGCGCTCAGAAGTGAAACGAGGCGTGGTGTGAACCCAAATGCAGCACAAACAGCGTTGTAGAGATTGCAATGAGGGGGAAGGTGTTGGATCAGGAGCAGGCCCGAAACAAGGGGCAGGGAACAGGCAGACAGACACCAGAGACGCAGAGGCTGTAGACGTGGTCGGGGACAGAAGGCTGGTCGGGTTGCCGGGGGGCTGGCGGTCGAGGCAGGTCGGGGACTGAAGGCTGGTCGGGTTGCTGGGGGGCAGGACGTCAGGGAAAAACGGGGTCGGAACCGAGAAGGCAGGAGGCTGATTACCAAGAGCGGAAGCGGGCAGGTCAGAACACCAGGGAAATCCAAGCAGGATCGGGTCAGGGACAGGCTCGGTCGGCAACGGGTGATCAGGCAGAGAAACGCTGGAAGGTCTTGCATGAGGACAAAGAACAATCTGGCAAAGAATGGGTGTGGAGCAGGAGCATATACACTGAGCTGATTGCAGATGAAGAGCAGCTGTGAGCACAGGTTAGTGGAGTGGCTGATGAGGTGGGAGTGGCTGGCATGCTGAGTGGAAAAGTACTGTGACCCACTAACAGAACTGTGACAGAACCCCTCCCCCCTCAAGGGACGGCCCCTGACGTCCCAAAAAGCAAAACAAAACAAAAACAAAACAGCTAGCCGGACACAAGGGAGAACCCCTACAACTCTTCAGAGCTGGACCACGTCACATGCCCAGCCGGGCGGGAGGAGGGGGCCTGGGGGAGGGAACCCTCGTCATCAGAAGAGGAATCCCCTGACACAGAAAGAGAGCCATCCACATCTGGAGAAGGGGGCACAGGATCAGGGGGGACACCATGTTGGGAGTCCCTGGAGTCCCGCGGTGAGAGGGGCTGCCACCGTGCTGTACCCTCGGATGAAGCGTCTGTAGAAGTTGGCGAAGCCCAGGAACCTCTGCAACTGCTTCCGGGGCTCGGGGATGGGCCAGGCGGTGACGGCTGAGACTTTGGCCGGGTCCATCTCGATGCTTCCCTGGCCAATGATGTATCCCAGGAAGGCTACAGAAGAAACATTGAACTCACATTTTTCTGCCTTTACAAAGAGGGAGTTCTCCAGAAGCTGTTTAAGGACCGCCTGGACGTGGTGGATATGGTCCTCCTTGGTACGAGAATAGATGAGGATATCGTCCAGGTAGACAAATACATGTTTGTTGAGCATGTCACGGAGTACATCGTTGACCAGGGCTTGGAATACTGCCGGGGCATTGGTTAAACCAAAAGGCATAACCAGGTATTCATAATGCCCGGTGGGTGTGTTGAAGGCCGTCTTCCATCCATCCCCTTCACGGATACGGACCAGGTGGTAGGCGTTACGGAGATCCAGCTTTGTGAAGAACGTGGCACCTTCCAGGAGCTCAAAAGCTGACGAGATGAGAGGGAGAGGATACCGGTTCTTCACTGTAATGTCATTAAGGCCCCGATAGTCAATGCATGGCCTCAAGGTGGTGTCCTTCTTCACCACAAAGAAGAATCCTGCGCCAGCAGGAGAAGAGGACGGGCGGATGATTCCAGCAGCCAAGGAGTCATTAATGTAGGTCTCCATAGCCTCTCTTTCAGGAGCAGATAGGGAGTAAAGACGGCCACGAGGGGGGCTGGTGCCAGGAAGAAGGTCGATGGCGCAGCCATACGGACGAGGCGGAGGCAGGGAGGTAGCCTTGGCCTTGCTGAAGACCTCTTGGAAGTTGTGGTACTCAGGTGGAACCCCGGTGAGGTCAGGAGAAGAGACAGTTCTGGGCATGATTTGAGGGGCTGAGGCTTGCTTCAGGCAGACTTTGTGACATGCAGAGCTCCACCCCAGGATGGACCCCGTCGTCCAATCAACGTGTGGGTTATGGCAACGGAGCCAGGGATATCCAAGGATGAGAGGAACACGAGATGAGCTCAGGATGTGAAAACTGATAGTCTCATGATGGTTCCCAGAGATGAGCATCTGTACTGGAATGGTCTGATTGGTGACAGTCCCCAAGAGATGACCGTCCAGGGCACTGGCAGGAACTGGCTGAGAAAGTGGAACCCGGTCAATGTCCAACTGCCTTGCCAGATTGTCATCAATGAGGGAGACATCAGCCCCCGAGTCAATGAAGGTAGCCAGGGTGTGTGACCCCCTCGCCAGCAGAAGACGAGCCTGGCAGAGGGGGCGCCTTCTAGGGAACAGTTCAGTAGTTTGACTCACCAGTACGTCCCCCTCTACTGGTGAGTCCAGGCTTTTGCTGGACAACGGGCAACAAAGTGACCAGCTTGACCACAATACAGGCAAAGGTTCCCCTGGCGGCGACACTGGCGTTCCACCGGTGTAAGGTTGGTTCTACCGACCTGCATGGGCTCAGGATCATGTCTCTGTGGTGCAGCCATGGGAGCTGAAGGAGGCTGAGGCTGGTCTGGAAGACGTCTGCTATGCCACTCTTGCTGTCTCTCATCCTGTTGGACCTGGATACGACGATCTAATCGCGTTGTTAGCTCAATGAGCTCATCCAGTGTTGTGGGAAGTTCATAAGAGACCAGCTCATCCTTAACGGAACTCTTCAGGCCCAAGAGGTAAGCATCACACTGGGCAGCACCATTCCAACTGCTATGGCGGGCCCGAGTGCGAAAGTCAATAGAGTCGTCTGCCACAGTCCGACCCCCCTGGCGAAGATTCAGAAGACCTCCTGCAGAATCAGGATCCTGGGAAGCCACTCCAAAAACCTTTCGAAGTTCAGCAGAAAAGGCTTGGAAGGAGATGCAGGCTGGAGTCTGGCGCTCCCATTCAGCAGTTCCCCACAGGCGAGCCCTTCCGGTGAGGTGGTTTATAGTAAAAGCCACCTTGGCCGCCTCAGAAGCAAAGGTGTGAGGCTGCAGGGCAAACAGGATGGAGCGGTTTGTGAGGAAAGGATTACAGGATTAGCGTTCCGGTGCCCCGACACGTGGTTCAGAAACAGGCCCAGGAATAACTGGTGGAGGTATGGCAGAGGTTGCTGTAGGAGCAGCTGGAGCAATCATCTGTGAGAGGCTAGTTGATAGCAGCTGGACCTGTGCGGCTAATGCAGCTAGCCCCTGCTCCTGGCTTGTAGCTGCCTGTTGCTGGGTGGCAGCAGCCTGACGCACCTCTGCTGTAGTAGAGGCAAGCAGAGTCTCATGCCGCTGAAGAACACTCTCCATCCACTCCAGGCGTGACTCTGGTGACGCTGCGTGCGCTGGGTCCAACAATCTGGCAAAGAATGGGTGTGGAGCAGGAGCATATATACTGAGCTGATGGCTGATGAGGTGGGAGTGGCTGGCATGCTGAGTGGAAAAGTACTGTGACCCACTAACAGAACTGTGACAAGAAGCGCAAAAACAATGTGCAATAATCATTTGACCAGCATCCTATTAGCTTCAGCAATTTCTTGGTTGTCATTTATTTGACTTACATTGTCCTCTGGCCCTCACAGCAGTCCTTATTATTTAAAGACGTTAACCAAACCTTGTCTTTTTAAACACCACATTTTAGAAGCAGGGCACCTTTCTGTCCAAACCGGAGCTCATTCAATTATTTGAATTATTGTAACTCACAAACAGTTGATGTATGGAGAGCAATTTTGGCTATGAACATGAATGCTTTTAAATCAAGCCATTCCTTCATTACATATATATAAGCCGCCTGTTTGCCTTCCTTTCGTTTATTCATCTCCATTTACTGCTGGGTGATGTTGTTCAGATGAAATATTTTGCAGGAAATCCACACATTAATCAACAGCCAAATTTAAGGAGCAAACTTCTCAACCACTGCAGTATTTGACGCAGATAAGCAGCGGCAGACTCAACTCTGTGAGCTTAAAAGAGGAAACATAGAGAGATAAAGAGGAACATCTAAACAAAGAGACAAGAAGTTAAAAAGGCTATTGCCTCAAAGATGAGGGGCCTCTTTGCGGTTGAAGACAACTTGCGAACAGAAGATAAGGGATTCAGACTCAGGGCAGCTTCCTGTTGAAAGATAAGTCATAACAAATACTGCAGCTAGCTGTTAAGATGAATGGCCATCTATGAAATGCATCGGCCTCCTGTAATTGTCTATTTATGTCTTATTTATCAAACTTCACAAGTCATTTAGCCTTAGCTTCACAAAAATCACCGTTACATTTCTGCATGCATTCTAAGTTTACAAAGGCATCATCAACTTTGCAGTACTACACTGACAAAGGTGTCAGATGGGAACCGGGTGCTACGCTGCAAAACAGTGTCACTCCTCTAAGCACACTGAGGGGAAGTGGGAATTGCAATTACCATTGGCTTATGCACGCCTATCACCCTTAGCACCGCACTGTTAATCACGCAGGGGAAAAAGCAGACGCAGCAAGGGACAAAAATCACATCTGTTAGTACTATTCAAATGCAATGCAATTCAATGTATGGTGCTCCGATTGTGGGATCGGTAGTTTCATCCCAAATCATGTCCCGCTATTAAGAACTTTCTGTACGGATTTTTAACCACCATTTATTTCCATATCAACTACAGCAAATGGGAAACAGACAATAAACACAGCTCGAATCACATTTTGTCACAGAAAACCAAAGGTTGAACTGTGGCCATCATGTGGCATGACTTTCTTTCATTATTTCTTTCTTTGATTTTATCCAAATCCAATTTCTCTCAAAGTCGGCATGCGCTTGAATCGTATCTCTTCTCACTGATCTCTTCCACTGCATTATAATGCTTGACGTAACGGTACTACCTGCGGGTGAGCGTGGTGGAATTGCCTGCGTATGTTTAAATCTGAAAGCCCTTTGACAGCCATTCTGTGTTGCTCTGGGAAGAAGTGTTTAAAGTCTACAAGTCATGATTAACCCATCAGGCGGGGGTTTGGAGGTGTGAGCAGGCTCTGTTGCTCACCCGAGTGTGAAAATGTACCTTGTCGACTCGCCATTGACGGCCGGGCCGGCGCTTCAATCAATGTGTCTTTAAGTGTGATCGTCCCCTTTGTTCAGTTCCATTTAACTTACAGCTGCAACATTATTGCAGCAATTCAGCGAGGGCCGACTCGCTGCGGCCCAGCAGCCCATCACTCGTCTGCAAAGTTTGCAGTGACTCAGAGCAAATTTCTGCACTTTTAAGCATTTTTGGTGCCCATCCGCCGTCCCTTTCCCTGCCATACTCCAAAAAGACACATCGCACCCTAAACTGTAAAATATCTGCCTGTTGGCCCAAAAGATCCATCAAAGTAATAGAATGAGTAAATGTAAATGTGCAGCCCCATTTCCCGTAACAGTGGCTACTGCCACCATCAGAGTCAATCTGTCCCTGTCAGGGCGAGGCGGAGGAATGATGTATTCAGTCAGAGGGAATGGACTTCAGATGGTGATTCCCATCCATGTGTGTGTGCGTGTTTCCGTTTGTGTGTTCGAGCTAGCATGGCAGGGATCACGAAGGCTTTAACAGCAACATGAATAGGCATGCGACTCCAGAATGGATAGAAATGTTGCTCAAAACAGCTCAAGAACAGGGAGGCAGGTCAAGGCTGTCAAGATGTTTGTGTGTGGGCGCTGCTTTGTGTGCACACGTGTGTGTGTGTGTGTGTGTGTGTGTATGTGCGCACCATTAATCCAAATGTAATTAAAGCAACGCCACATCAAACACGTCCTAAATGCCATGGCCAAGAAACGTTCTCTACCGTGTGAATGGTGTGCATCACCCCGTTATCGTCTGGAGCCGTCGTATTTGCCAAAGGTTTGTACCCAATTTACAAGCCTTTAAAGATGTCCTCTGAAGGGGGTGAGGGAAGGGGGGAGCATCTGACCGCCACCACTTCAAATTGCAACCAAGCTCAGCATGCAATGCTACATTTAAAGGAGGTCTTGTGTTGTAGCCATTTTTCTTTTTTTTTCTGTTTTTTGCCGTCGCCCATAATTTTATTTAATTTTCCCAAGAAAAAACAGTGAAAAAACTCAAAAACAAATACGTCTGCACGTTTCCAGAAAGCAGCTTATTTCGTCTTCTACAAAACCATAACTTTTACCTCGTCACCAGTGTTTTACACTTGTAATGCAACAGGGGAAACAAGTCAACTGCAAAGCCACCCCAGGAGGCAGAATGAGCACGTGGCTGGGCAGTGTGGTAACGAACCTGGGGGAGGTGTCCATGCAATTTGTGACATCACATAAGGCTGATTTGCAACACTTTCTAGAAGGAGGCAGCAAGCATTTTTATCCACTCCTGAGGAGGTCACTGACTATTAAAATGTTAAAACAAGTGAAGTGAAGTAGATTTTTTTTTTTGCATAAAAATCCAGACAATAATTAGCTCCAGCTACAGTGGAAAATGTTGTGAAAATGTATGTGTTCCCTTTCTTCGTATCTTGTGTTTTCCCTCCCACTTGTGTTTTAGTGTGTTTTAAAACCACCCACATACGCTGGCAGACAGTGCTGATTCTGCCATAATGTAGTGTGTTGTGTACAGTATGCCAAGCAGAGCAGAATCTCGGGATGAGGATGATTGCCACACAGATTGGGCAAAAATTCCTTGTAACGACTCTCGTCACTTGCTTTTGAACACACCCACCCAATAAATGAGTTGTCATATGCGTAGTTAAACCACGATTCTTCCGCAGTGCTGGGATTGTTGTCTAATCAGCCACACGGGCAGATTTGCCCTTTTCCTTCTGTGAACATCTTGGAAAACCTGTGTTCACTGCTTAAAAGCCACTCAGTGGCGGCTTTACCTCCGCGATTCTCTTCCCCACTGGAGCTCTCACTTTCAACAGGCTTTACCCTCTCAGGCCTCTTTGTCCAGCCTTTCATGCCAAGCAGAATGTTTCGTAAATCCTTTAGATTTGTGTGATGCACCGTTGGGTAGAGAAACGAATAGACAGTCTATAAAAGGGAGAGGGCCTTTTAAATCAGATCAGATCAAATTGTATTTGTACAGCCATTGTTCATGAATACAATTTTGCCTCAAAGGGCTAAACATTCCCAATAGATACAACACCCTCTACCTTTAGGGGCTGTTTACATGGAAGCACTTTTTTTTTTTTTTTTGAAACTGCATATTTTCAAAAACGCTTTCGGAAAAAAAAAATGCGTTTACACGAAGTCGTCTTCAAAAACTTTCCAGTTTACACGGGATGCTGGAAACCACTGAAAACGATGTAGCACCTATGCCAGCCCTGGTGTGGCACCGCGAGTTTACTCCCTGTGAAGGCAGAAGATGAAGAAGAACACCTGAAACACGGCATGTTTAAAGAAGCAGCAGCTTGCTAACAACAATTAGCACCTCAGATCACAGAAAGAAAGGTCGCTCGTGAAAAGACGGTGTGGATAAACAACAGAGCTGAACTTCTGCTTCAAGTTACTTTGGAACACAAAGACTTAAAAGGTCCATGTTAAGTTTGACTGGGAGTCGTGCCGGTAAAAGTTTGCTAACTTTTTTGTCATTTGGTTTCCTGCCTCCGGGGAAGGGGTTGAGGGTTGTGACATCAGTGTTTCCAAAAAAAGATTGGTTTTGGCGAGGTGGTGTATCCACCCCGAGGAGCGTTTTTGAAAATGTATGGTTTCGGTCTGCACGGTTTCAGTGAAAACGACGACTTCGTGTAAACGGGGCCTTAGACTCTCCAACCAGGTGAAAACCCATGAAAATGAAAAACCCTAGACAGGAATAAAAAATAGAAACCTCAGACACAACCATAGAGAAAGAATCCTCCTCTCTAGGATGGGTGGACATGCAGTTGGTGTCACATATATAGATCACATCAGTGAGACAAAGATGAGTAGTGCATACAGTAAAGA